>NW_017619497.1:0-665000 GCF_001879475.1 Ipomoea nil
AAAAATAAAAAATAAATATAATAATAATATATATATATATATATATATATATATATATATATATATATATATATATATAATTTTGAATTAAAAACTACACTAATTTAACTACACTAATTTAGTTTTTTTTTTTCCTCAAATTCTTAGTAGGATAATAATAATAATAAACTAAAAAATAAAAAATACACATGACATCCTAATCATCACAAACTTATTGGTAACCTACTAAAAATGCTAATTGCACTTTTTTTGCAGGTTCATGGACTAATTTGAAGCTTATTCGAGTTCGGTGACTTAATTGTTATCCCCAAATAGTTCAATGGCTTATTTGTACTTTTTCCCTTAATTCATCAATGAGGTATGCTGTTAAGGGATTCAACAGGCTCCTTTTATTGTTGCATTTCAAATCAAGTTCAATGGGTTCTATCAAGCTAAGTTTAGCTGGGAGTTCGAGACACTCTAAAGTGCTCAAATTCATCACCGTGGACACAGTCCAGATCGAATCTAACGCTTTAATTTGCTTGTTGTTGAGGGGGATTACAAATTCTGAAATGTTGTACCTCCTTCGACCTGATCTTGAATGACATTAGAGTTCTAGCTAATGACTTTAGTAGTGTTAGCTTTGGTATTTGCTAAACGGTCCGCGAATAAAGCAACTTGTCTTCTAGCTATGAATGTTTTACTCTGCCCGCATGGGTAGCTCAACTGGTCATAGAGGTGAAACTTTGGAAGAATGACCAGGGAGCAACCTCTCAAAGTGAGGGGGCTCCTTGTGCGCAGTGAGCACCGGCCCTCTGTGGTTCATGTTCAGCTGAGTCACCATGATTTACAACCTCCAATGCTCTGTCGGGCCTTTGGAAGAGTGAATGCTTTACTCTTCACTGACCGTAAGGAATGGGGATCATCAAGAATGAATGCTTTACTCTTCACACCGTAAGGAATGGGATCATCTCCCCATCCTTCATGTAGTTCTGACTTTTTAATAAAAGTTCATTTTCTTCAAAAAAAAAAAAAAAAAAAAAGAAGAGAAAAAATAGAGAGAAAAGAAAGAAAGAGTTCCCTTGATGAGGTATCTCTAATTTGGACACACAAAATCCTATTATTTATTGACTTTTATATCAAAGATAACATTACTAATCATTAAAATACTTATTCTAAAATTAATCTCAATTCAAACCAAAAATCCTAACATTACAATCAAGTTAATCAAAGGACAAGTATCCTAATGCTAGCAAGGATTTAAAAAAAAAAAAAAAAAAAAAAAAAAAAAAAAAAAAAAAAAAAAAAACTCAATTTTAGACCTTCTAACATGAGTCCTAAAAGTTAAAATTTGTACATATAGTTCTCATTTGAAGTTGAAAAAAAAAAAAAAAAAACTTACACATCCTATCCTATTACTATATATATAAAGAAAGTACTATAATACCCTAAAATTTTTATTTCTTTTTCCATCTAAATTATTTTTATATTGTGATTTAATGATTGCACATTTAATTTTTTTTGATCATATATATCTTACGCCATTAATACTCTAATTAAACTTTTCAATCTTTTATTTATTTGTAATGATTATACCTTTAGTTACTAATTCTTTTCATGCTCGAAAAAATCACTAGACGCCTTGTGCGCTCGGGGGCGCTTAGGCGCCGGTGTATTTTTTTAAATAATTTGTTTAAAATTTTTAAATATATTTAAAACTTGATAATTATAAACTATTTAATACTTTAATATTTAATACTAAAATATTAAATATTAACCTAAAAATATGAGTTCGAATAATTTAGGGTTATTTTGCTTTCAAAAAGAATTTATGATTATTTTGCTCAAAACGATGTCGTTTTGTGTGAAATAACCCATTTTTAAAAATGAATAATAGCTAATCGGTCAACTAGTCAACCTAGTCGGTGTCTAGGAGGCCTATGCGATCAGTGTCAACCGCCTAGACTATCGATTATGGTGATACGCTAGGTGGGGTGGCTAGGTATAATTTTTGCAACAATGATTCTTTTAGATATGGCTAACAGCTAACGCTATTAATATATTCAAAAAAATAGTTAATTCCATTTTTGTCCTAGTTTTATAGGCGCCGGTCTACTTTTAAATTTTTTCCCTTTTTTTTTTTTTAGAACATTGTCACCTTTTGGTCCTAATATTATTTTTGCTTGATCTTTTTTGGTCCTCCATTAACAAAGTCGCTTAAATACCGTTAAATATAAGGACATTTCGTTCTTCAATTATGAATTTTTCTCAAAAAATTTTCAAATAAAAATATAGTGGTTCAATTCCACTCTGTATAAAAAAAAAAAAAAAGATTGAAATAGTCTTATATTTAACAACATTTCATGGATTTTGTAGACGAAGGACTAAAATGATCATGCCACAATAATACTAGGACCAAAAGAGATGTTCTGGAAAAAAAATGGACTGCCACCTATAAATTTAGGACAAAAAATAAAATTAATTCAAAAAATTATAAATTTTCAATTTAAAAACTATTATTTCCTACTTGTATATTTCTTATTATTTTAAAAAATCTATTATTTCAAGACAACAACTTATGTTAGGTCGTCTCACAAATTCTTGTCCGTAAGACGAGTCGGATCAAGATTAAATGTTATACTTGTACTAGTAAATATAATAGTAAATCATAAATAAAGTGTTTTATTAATTATATGAGAAAATATAATACTTTTGAAGGAAAACTAGTAAGTGTCGCGTGCGATGCACGAACTATTATTACTTTAACAAATGAGCAAATTACACTTTTAGTCCTATGACTATAGAGGGCGTGTTAATTTCGCTCCATGATTTTTAAAACTAACAATTTAGTCATTTAACTATGCTTTTTTTTTAGCAGATTTGGTCCTTCCGGCCAAATCACCGGTGGAAATTGGCCGAAAAAATTTAAACCTTTTTAAATTTTTTTATTCATAAGGGCAAAATAGTCCTTTTTACGTAAGCTGTTTCTTCTTCGTGTTCATGAGCTACCGGCTAACAGTTGTCTCTGCTTCCAAGAAAGAACAACTCAAGAATCGAAGCCCCAGGTTCAGAAGCAAGGTATGATTTTTATCCTCAGCTTTTTATTCATGTCTACTGCGCATTCTTGATTCATCTTTCCTAGATTACACGGTATAAAGCTCTATAAGATATCTAAACTCCCAAAAATATTATTCTCCCTATTCTAGGCACAACCATCCTCCCAATTTCAGCCACGACCAAACATAATTGTAATATTGGTTGTGGTCCTGTGGATGATGGGTTTATTTATAGTGGTTGAAGTAAGTGCAAAATGTTCATGTAAATATTGATTCTGAATTTTAAATTTATTTACAATCAATTAATGTTAGAAACATAACATAATTATTGCAATGTCAATTCTCAATTACGGATCAACAATTATTAGTCAAATTAATTTTGTGAATTACTCTCCTATCCACTAAAATCTTTTTGCTTATTATTCACTTTGATTTTTTTTTTCATCTTTATTTAATTATTTATGCGGAGTATGATTAGGGAAATTTTTTTCTTAATCATTTTTGCTTTATATATATTAGAGATAGAGATAGAGATAGAGTAGAGGAGAGTAGAGGAGAGAAGAGATAGAGATATAATATATTGAGATATAATATATTATATATAATATATGCAAATTTTATAAATTAATGATATAGACATGTTATGTTGACTAATTTAATAATTATGTTGATTTGATTTGATTTGTAATTAAAATTACATGAATTCATAAATTAATGTGAATACAATAAATGCTTTCACACTTTGAAGTGAAAATTTTTTCTCTAATCATTTTGCTTTAATATATATATATAGAGATAAAGACTAATCATTTTGCTTTAATATATACTAGTATGATCCCCGTGCGATGCACGGACTATGTTATGTTATGATAATAAGAATTTTTAGTGTTGTACGGAAAATTTTTTGTTATTATGAATTTAAATTTAAAAAAATGAAAATATTAAAATGGACAATATATAATAATATAGTTCGATGTTTATATATTTGGTCAAATATCTATTTTCATAACGTATAATATTTAAATTTAAATTTTGTATGATTAATATAATCTCTAATCATATAAACATATTTACATAAATTTATAGAAAAAATTCACATAATCAAGTAGATTTATTCCTAATTGTAATTCACATATATTATAATTCTAAAAATATAAATAATAACTAAGAGAATTATACTTAGAAAATAATTTAAAAAATGTAAATTTTAAATTTTGTATGCGTAAATTTAAACTGTAATTGGACACATTTCCTTATATGATTATATAATACATTGTATATACACATATTTATTAATATGTATATAGGAAATTCTATAATATAATTTCACTAATTATTATTTATATTGATAGATTTATAATTTAAAAATTATATTTAGAAATTAAAAATGTAGCATTTAAATTTTGTATGGTTAGTATAGTACATAAGTGTATATATGTATATATTTACAAAAAAAATTATAAATGTTTATATTTTGTTAATTTGATAATTTCATTTCCTTAATTATATTTTATATTTTATTAATTATAATTTAATGAAATTGCCACAAATATATCCACAGAAAAAAATATTATATTTTTGAATTTCGCACCGTCACATTCCTACTCTCTCTAGAAAAGGCAAAGTAGGATGAGAAAATGCATAGAAACTTGAATAGCATATAAAAATCTCGAAGTCAACATACTAACTTTAAGTTTCAGAAAATCGTACAAAATTATCAAAATCACTGTCGTTATCATAATAATTTCATGAAAGAATGTAAATGGAGATTAACATAAAATTACTATAATACTTTTTAGGTATTTAGGGGCAATTTTGTTTTTCAATTTTAAGTTAAAGTTTGGTTTTTTTTTTCGGGGGCTTTTTTTATAATTATTCTATTACATCATTATTATTATATTAAATATTAAATTAAATATATTATTACGCCATAATAATATATATATGTACGTTACATATGTTACAACACTAATAAATATACCAAAATATGATTCCACAGAGAGGACGGAAAGAAGAGGGAAACAGTGCAAAATGAAAAATTATGATTTCCAAACTCACCAATCCATTGTATTTATAGGTAGAAAATATGAGAATTATAAATTTGTATAATTTTTCAAAAAGGGAAGTGTAATTATGAAATATTATTAATTAATTGGTTTTAATTAACTTCCAATTAAATTATAGTATATTTTGAAAGGAATTATAGTATATTTATTGGTGTTGTAACATATGTAACGTACATATATATATATTATTATGGCGTAATAATATATTTAATTTAATATTTAATATAATAATAATGATGTAATAGAAGTAAAAATTATATTAGGAAGTAATGATTTAATATAAAACTTTACCAATAAATGTGAACACAATAAATGTACTCATATTTCTAGTCTCATTTGACTAATTATTTTTATTATTTTTATTATTACTATTATATTATATTATTATTATTATTATTATTATTATTATTATTATTAAATAATAAATAATTATTAGACAAAGTTTATGATTGTCAGAATTATGGAGAGGATTAATAAGAATAATAAGTATTATTAAGGTAAGTACTTATTTTGTTATTTATTATTATTATTATTATTATTATTATTATTATTATTATTATTATTATTATTAATTAATTAATTGGTTTTAATTAATTTTCAATCAATTTATATTGTTGTAACATATGTAACGTACATATATACAATATTAGGGCGTAATGATATATATTTAATTTAATATTTAATATAATAATAATAATAATAATGATGTAATAGAAGTAAAATTATATTAGGAAGTAATGATTTAATATAAAATTCTACCAATAAGTGTGAACATAATAAATGTATTCATATTGCTAGTCTCATTCGACCAATTATTATTATTACAAAATTATATTATTATTATTATTATTATTATTATTATTATTATTATTATTATTATTGAATAATAAATAATTATTAGACAAAGTTTAGGATTGTCAGAATTATGTAGAGGGTTTAATAATAATGATAATAAGTATTATTAAGGTAAGTACTTATTTTGTTTATTATTATTATTATTATTGGTAAGTAATTATTATTATTAAATAATTATTAGACAAAATTTAAGATTGTCAGAATTACGGAGAGTATTTAATAAGAATAATAAGTATTATTAATGTAAGTAATTATTATTATTATTATTATTATTATTATTATTATTATTATTATTGGTAAGTAATTATTATTATTAAATAATAATTAGACAAAGTTTAGGATTGTCAAAGAATTATATTATGGAGATGATTTAATAAGAATAATTAGTATTATTAAGGTAAGTAATAATAGTTTTCTTTCTATAAGAATAATAATAATTATTATTATTATTAGGGAAAATGGTACTTTTTCCCCTTAAGTTATATACTTATAGCACTTTTTCCCCCTCAATTATTTAAGTGGCTCTTTTTCCCCCTGAAATGTTAAATTGACATATTTACCCTTAAAATAAATATTTCATTTATTTTTATTCTCCAACAAATTATTACTATAATTTGGTTCAAACCATAAAGATACTATAGCAACCAAACCAAAATATTCCAATTACAATTTATAATCAAAACGCGATATTTAGAGTTTATTAAAATCGCGAACCGGAATGACCGGTTCATGTTCCGAACTGAAAAAATAAAATACATTTATTGTTGAATTTAGACTATTTTAAAATAAAAAAATAAAATTTTAAAATAAAGACGGTTCAAAATCGCGAACTGGATCCGGAACCGCCAGTTCACGGTTCATGATCCAGTTTTTTTTTTATTCTTAAATTTAATAAATTAAAATCCAAATATTGGGTTCTAGATCTGAATCATAACTAAAAACTTTTAATTCGATTGCTATAGTGTCTGGTTCAGTTCGAACCGAACCGTGATAATCGCTACATATACGCAATAATTTGTTGGAGAAGTAAAAAAATAAATAAAATGTTTACTTTAAGGGTAGAAATGTCAATTTAATATATTTGGGAGAAAAACCACCACTTTTAAAATAATTGAGGGGGCTAATGTGCTTACATAAATAATTGAGGGGGAAAAAGTGCTATAAGTATATAACTTAGGGGGAAAAAGTGCCATTTTCCCTAATTATTATTATTATTATTATTATCATTATTATTATTAGGGAAAAGGGTCAAATAGGCCCTCAAACTTTAGTTTAAAAGTCAATTAGGCCCTTAAACTTTTTAAAGGTGCAATTACACCCATCAACAATTCATTTAAGTGCAATGAAGCTCAAAAACAAATTAATGACCTGCTATCACATGTCATTAGGGTTCAGGCCACCTTTCGGCGAATTTCCAGCAAAAAAAAAAAAAAAAAAAAAAAAAAAAAGTGACCTGCGAAATTTTCGACAAAAGAAGTGATTGGCGAAATTTTTGGCAAATCTGGGTCGGTTGCTGGTTACCTTTTTTATGTCAGAAAATTCGCCGGAAGGTGGCCTGAACCCTAATGACCTGTGATAGCACGTCATTAACTTGTTTTTGGGCTTCATTGCACCTAAATGAATTGTTGATGGGTGTAATTGAACTTTTAATAAGTTTAGGGACCTAATTGACTTTTAAGCTAAAGTTTGATGGCCTATTTGACCATTTTCCCTTATTATTATTATTATTATTCCTTTCACACTTTGGAGGGAAAAAATTTTTGCCTATCATTTTGCTTTAATATATAGAGATAGAGATTGAGAGATAGAGATGTAAGAGCATCTCCAATGTTCACCAAATATCAACGCCAAAACCCCATCCCACCAAATTACTCTCTCCAATGTATCCCTGCATCGCGCCAAAACGCCAAATAAAATGGCGATAATGAATAGTGCAGCGCCATATTTGGCGCTGCACTGTTCATCCGCGGAAAATTGAATATAGGGAAGAAAATTACCCTTTTGCCCTTACTTTTTTTTTATAATTCCAAATGTATCCTTTATTTGTTTTATATGTAATTTTTTATTTTGTTAAATACTTATATTAAAAGTTTGTATTATTAATTAAAAATTATACCATTTTAAAGATCTCATTAATACGATCGAAACAAGACTAATATTGAATATATATTAATTAAAATTTCAAATACATCAAACATAACTAGAACATAATAAAAGTTAAAATACATACGCGATACATCAAACATGACTAGAACATAATACAAATTAAAATACATACGACACAATATTAATATTAGAAAATACAAACACAATTTAAAAAAATATATATTTCAAGAATTTCTTACTCGGCATAGACAAATTAAAGATAAAGAAGCTCATTATGCACTCCGTAATGCATTGATTGAGCATTTGTGGGAACGATATAGTAATTCCGATAATTAAATGTACTAGATGTTGTATGCTATATTATTATTGGAATAAATTCAATTTTCAAAAATATTGTTAAATTTGATTTTTTAAAAATAATTAATCTTATAAAAAATTAATATTAATAAAAATTATTGTTTACATCATAAGTTATAATTTATATTAAACTAATTAAGTTCGAACTAATAATTGAGAAATTAAATTATTTTAGTGTAAAAGTTTGGTGTTTTGGTGTAAATGGGTTGGAGATGAATAAAATTTGGTGTGAGAATATGCTGGGAATATTCCTTCTGATGTGACATTTGCTGGAAAAATTTGGTGTTTTGGAGATAGAGGGGTTAGAGATGCTCTAATACTTTTACATTTTGATGTATAAAAGTATTACATTTTCCTTTATAAGTAACCAACACTTGTCAACATTACTTATAAGAAAAAATATAATATGATGAAAAAAAGTAATACTTTAATATTAAAATATAAAAGTATTACATTTGTCCTCAAAAGTATTACGTTTTTCTTTATAGGTAACAAACACTTTATTTCTAATTAGTATTACATTTTTCAATATAAATATTACATTTGCATATTGGCTTGATCTGACCCGGCCAATCTCAGATATCCAGGAGCGTTATGCTATGGAACCGTGCCCACCTTGCAAGGTGAGCACGTTTGTAAATTCATAATTTCTATACTGTAGATTCATAATTTTTATACTGTAGATTCATAAAATCTATATTGTATATTCATAATTTAAATACATTAGATTCATAATTTCTATATTGCAGATTCATAATATCTGTACTGTAGATTCATAATTTCTAAACTGTATAGTTATCAAATTATGAACATATAGTTCTGTGATTTGTAAATACAAAATTCAACAATGGGATATATGAACATCGAAAATTATGAACATATAGCTATATAATTATGAACATATAGCTCTATCACATGTTCACAAACCTAATACTGTAGATTCATAATTTCTATACTGTAGATTCATAATTTAAATACAGTAGATTCATAATTTCTAAATTGTACGATTACAAAGAGAGAAACGATGTAACACCCCCGATTTGAAGCTTATTTTAAAACATTTAAAACTTAAGTAATAAGGCAAAGTCTATCCATATTGATTAAAGTAAAGTGGAAGCTAAACTAGATAGTGTTGGGTGCTATGCCACATCTAAGTTATAGACTTAGATGCACAGGCCAAAATCAACTACAAACCAAAGTTTACTATACATAAAGTCAAAGTATGCCAGAACGGGTTCATAGGCCACCAAAAAGAACTAAAGTCTAGCAAAGAAAATTAGGGCTAGCTACACGGCTCTAACTAGCGTTCTCTTGAACCGACTAGACTGTAACTGAAAAGCATTAAGGTATAACAACCGTTAACGAAAATTGCTAAGTAACCCAATTCAACGCGTTGAGTACAATATATATATATATATATATATATATATATATATATATATATATATATATATATATATATATATATATATATATATTCATAAGAAAACCACTTTTGAGACTTGGGAATACATAAGTATAGTTTTAGCAACACTATAGAAGTATCATTTGACTTATCGAAGGACACACTCAATCATACCCACCAATGCACGGCTAATCAATCGATTCAATTCAATTAGGCAATAATGGGATACAAGAATAACCATCTAGGAAAGGTAATCAATAAACAACCATCAAAAGGTCACATATAAAGATATGCTCATAAGCAAAGAGTTACAAGAATCACAATCAATGACCAAGTTCCAACCTTTACACCACTCCATCCTTATAACAGTTTCAACTTGTACCTCCGAAGCCACATTGTACAACCAGTCTAACCTTATACTATCCATGGAGACTAAGCTCCTCCGCCTGCTTTTCCGCCAGCTTTTATAAACATGATATAACATACCGCCGATCTCATTTGGAGCAAAGCTCATTACCGCCAATCTCATAACAATCATAATCACATAGTCATCTACATAGATAATCAAGGCTCAACAATTACCCAATCAACGAATAATCAAGATAAGGTACAACGATTGTACAAGCTCACAATGATAGATTCAATCGAAGGAATTCAAGAAAGAACACGAATGAGGCATTCTAAGGGTATTGCCACAATATCAAAAGATTTCCAATCAAGAGACCACAACGATTGGTAAACACAAGTTACCAATCCTCATCAAGAATAAACAAGGTCATTACGAGGAAAGCACATACTAGTACCAACAAACAACGTAGCTAGCATGCAATTCAATCAAGATAATCATAAAGGCTCATACGAACGTCATAGACTTCACATCAATCCAACGAATCACAAAGTTGGACCACAAACACGATTCAAGACTCATAAATCCTACCAAGGATACTTAAGACATCGTTCTAAACTTACGAGACATCAATCAAGACACTCAAGTACACGGGGATCAACCAAACGGAAGCCAACAAACATCGTACCAGTGGGTGGTTTCAGCGGGTGTCAAACTACCCGCCAAACACACCCCGTACCAGCGGGTGGTACCACGGGTGGTCAACCACCCGCTGAACCCCCCGCCATATTCCACCATGTACCAGCGGGTGGTCTGGCGGGTTGCAAACTGCCCGCCAGTCTACCCGCTGGTACCGAACAGAGAGAAGAAAATCACTTCGGGGAAAAATTGCAAGAATGCACAAGTTCAAGCCCAATCACCTCAAAACTCACATCAACAACAAGAGGGACTTGAATACATAGAAATAGCTCAACAAATAACATTAGAGAACCCTAGATACAAGCTCTACAAAGCATATACACAAGAATATGCATAGAATCACTCAAGAGCATCGATAAATCATAATAGCAAGTGTAAATAGATTTTGTAAGACATGGGTTATGTTCTTAGCCTATTCAACACTTTACAAACTCCTAAGATCCTTCTTGAAGGTCCTCTTCCAAGTGATCTTCATTACGCAAACCAAAACCCAATAAACACAAGAAAACTTAGATAAAGAAGGTGTAAAACTAAGAAATAAAACCATAGAAGCCTAGAACTTACCCTTCCTAAGCTTGAAGATGGTGAAAGGTGAAATCTTGCTTGGTTTCCTTGGTGATAAGGAGAGGAGTTTTCATGGTAGAGTGGGAGGGTTTAGGGTAGCTTGGACGATAAGTTAGAATGTAGAGAGAGGTTTTTTCTTGGCTAAGTGTGGAAGACTAGGGTGAATGTGTCTAGGAAATATCTTGGGTTCCAAGTTAGGACCTGTGAAAAGATCAAAAAGGACCTCTCCTTCCCACAAACAAGTTAGGAGAATATTCTTTTAATTAAAGGCTTAAGTACAAGGAATAAAAGACAAGGTCTAACCCATTGACCACATTTAAAAAGGCTAAAGGATTTGATCAAACTAGGTCCCTTAACTATACTCAATGGAAATTATGAAAGAATTGTAAGGCAAATAGGAATTAATTACGAAATTAATTCGGGTTTAAGGGATTAAATTTTCGGGGTGTCACAAACGCCGTTAACGGCAAGTGAAAAACAATTTTTCAAAATTAGAACGTCGTCATTTTTGTTGAAAACGACGCCGTTGTGAAACTGTGCACACCTTGCAAGGTGAGCACGTTTCCACAGCATAATTTACCACATATCCATAAGACGGTCTCACACACTCTTATTTTAATATTAAGCAAGTGTAATGGTATCTACAAACAAAAAAAAAACAAGCGTATTGGTCATATATTTTTGCATATGTTGCTACTAATTATGTTGAGCATATAATATATCTACTATATATATATATATATATATATATATATATATATATATATATATATATATATATATATCTACTATACTAATCAGAGTCCAAGAGAGTTAGGCCTATAATGGGTAGAAAAAATGGCGGTCACAGATTTTAATCAAATGAATGGCACAGATTGATTAAAAGATTGGTCAGATTTAAATTTTACACTAAAATTTCTTAAAATACCCACACACCGTTACTAATTCTGTTAAAATTTTAAGAATTGCCGTTAGTTCACCGTTAACTTACTCATTAATTTCAATTTAAAAAAAAAGGTCTTAGGTTCGAACTTCATCCCAATCAAAGATGACATAATTAGTACTCTATTTTACTCATATTAAATTATATAAATAATAATTTAGTAGTTACAACAAAAAATAATACATATGCATTTTTTTAATTTAGAATTATGTGTTCACAATGTCTTTATTTTAAAAAAAAAATTATTCATTATCAATAAATTAAATAAGATAAATAATTTTATTAGTTATATTGTCTTTATTTTTCTTCAATATAAAAATTCTTTATATTCAAATTTATTAATTGATTATATTCGCTACATTGTCCTTACAATGTCTTTATTCAGTGAAAAACAAATTATTAATTATCAATAAATTAATTAAAAGAAATATTTTCATTAGTTATATTGTCTTTATTTTTCTCAAATGTAAAAATTTTTACATTCAAATTCATCAATTGAATATATTCACTACATTATCTGTTATCTTTTTGTGCATTATTTTATTAATTAAATATCAAAGTTATAACATAAAATAATGCTATATATTTATTTACCAAGTATTTTATTAATACCATGAAAAAATTTAAAAAATATAATTAATAAAGCCAACCATATTAATTACTTAGAGATTTTGTGACAAAGAGAGTATTCAAATCACAGAAAAAATTGAAGTGAGAACTACCTCGCAATGTCCTTGTTTGACAATCAGCAGTTAGCGGTTAACGTTAGCGGATTATACAAGCGGATTTGACCAGCGAATTTATTTAATTATTAACATTGGGTAGAAAAAATGACCGCCAAATTATTAAATCAAATGAATGGTTCATATTGTTCAGGTTTTAATTTTTTTCTTTTAAGATTTTCTAATTTATCCTTAATTATATGATTATCCATTTAACTTTTCCGTTAATTCACCGTTAGTCTAATTCTAATATTAAATTCTAATATAGAATTATAACTACACCATTAATCTAATTCTAATATTAAAGTCTTAATAGAACTTAACCACAAATCCTAATGTCAGAATCTCCTCAAACAATATTTGTATATATTTCATATTTTATGCCATAATTTTTATTTGTTCTCCCTTATGTCCCGTATTTGGTTTCAACCATACCTATACAATTATTTTATTGACAATTATAATCAATATTGACTATATTATCTTGCATTTGTAAACTTAAAATTACCTATTTAACCTGCATGGGCTTAGCTCAATGGTTTAGTGGGTAGTATTTGGGAGAAGAGACCAAGGTTTGAACCTCGGCGGCGGCAATGCGTGAATGATGTCCAAAGTGGGCAGATTCCTTGTGCGTACCAGCATTTGGCCCTGTCTGCTGAACCATTGAGTCACCGTGATTTACAACTTCCCACAATGCTCAGTCGGGTCGGAGTGTGGGGGGGCCCTTGGGGTTGGGGACTCAACATTTGGGAGAAGAATTACCTATTTAAATACGCAAATTCAACCTTCAATTATCTATGCATGAACAATTTCAATATAATCTTGCCTTAATATACTTTAAAGTACTTATTTAAAAAAAAAACATTTGGCATTATCCCAATCGCGCAATGCGCGTAAAAAACTAGTATACTAATAAGAGCCCAAGAGAGTTAGGCCTATAATGGATAGAAAAAATGGCGGTCACAGATTTTAATCAAATGAATGACTTAGATTGATTAAAAGATTGATCAGATTTAAATTTTACACTAAAATTTCCTAAAATACCCACACACCGTTACTAATTCCGTTAAAATTTTAAGAATTGCCGTTAGTTCACCGTTAACTTACTCATTGATTTCAATAAAAAAAAAAGTCTTAGGTTCGAACCTCATCCCAATCAAAGTTGGTATAATTAGTATTCTATTTTACTCTTATTAAATTATATAAATAATAATTTAGTAGTTACAACAAAAAATAATACATATGCATTTCTTTAATTTAGAATTATGTGTCCACAATGCCTTTATTCAAAAAAAAAAAATATTCATTATCAATAAATTAAATAAGAGAAATAATTTTATTAGTTATATTGTCTTTATTTTTCTTCAATATAAAAATTCTTTATATTCAAATTTATTAATTGATTATATTCGCTACATTGTCCTTACAATGTCTTTATTCAGTGAAAAAATAATTATTAATTATCAATAAATTAATTAAAAGAAATATTTTCATTAGTTATATTGTCTTAATTTTTCTCAAATGTAAAAATTTTTACATTCAAATTCATCAATTGATTATATTCACTACATTATCTATTATCTTTTTTGTGCACTATTTTTCTAATTAAATATCAAAGTTACAATACAAAATAATGCTATATATTTATTTACCAAGTATTTTATTAATACCATGAAAAAATTAAAAAAATATAATTAATAAAGCCAACCATATTAACTACTTGAGAGATTTTGTGACAAATAGAGTACTCAAATCACACAACAAATTGAAGTGAGAACTCCCTCGCAATGTCCTTGTTTGACAATCAGCAGTTAGCAGATTATACTAGCGGATTTGACCAGCGAATTTATTTAATTATTAACATTGGCTAGAAAAAATGACCGCCAAATTATTCAATTATTAAATCAAATGAATGGTTCATATTGTTCAGGTTTTAATTTTTTTTCTTTTAAGATTTTCTAATTTATCCTTAATTATATGATTATCCATTTAACTTTTCCGTTAATTCACCGTTAGTCTAATTCTAATATTAAAGTCTAATATAGAATTATAACTACACCATTGATCTAATTCTAATATTAAAGTCTTAATAGAACTTAACCACAAATCCTAATGTCGGAATCTCCTCAAACAATATTAGTATATATTTAATATTTTATGCCCTAATTTTTATTTGTTCTCCCTTATGTCCCGTATTTGGTTTCAACTATACCTATACAATTATTTTATTGACAATTATAATCAATCTTGACTATATTATCTTGCATTTGTAAACTTAGAATTACCTATTTAACTCGCACGGGCTTAGCTCAATGGTTTAGTGGGTAGTATTTGGGAGAAGAGACCAAGGTTTGAACCTCGGCGGCGACAGTGCGGGAATTATGTCCAAAGTGGACAGATTTCTTGTGCGTATCAGCATTTGGCCCTGTCTGCTGAACCATTGAGTCACCGTGATTTACAACTTTCCACAATGCTCTGTCGGGTCGGAGTGTGGGGGGCCCTTGGGGTTGATTAATTACCTATTTAAATAGGCAAATTCAACCTTCAATTATCTATGCATGAACAATTTCAATATAATCCTGCCTTAATATACTTTAAAGTACTTATTTAACAAAAAAGCTTTGGGCATTATCCCAATCGCACAATGCACGTAAAAAACTAGTAATCTATATATATATAAAAGTAAAATCCTCCAAACCAATTTTCCCCCCAAAACTTAGGGTCATTTATGTGAATTCATATATACTCTGTTTATGGAAATAATAATTATAGATATAAAAAAATAAATATATTCATTTATATATACGTGTGATATTATACATATATATTAGATGTATATATTGGTATTAATAATATATAAATTAGGTAGTAAAATAATAATTAAATATAGTAAATATTCCATGTGATATATATAGACATTATATACATTATACAATTAATATTTAATTTAATCTATATATACTAATAATAATAATAATTTTATTACCTTACTTACTTTACTTTTTATATTTTTTAAATAAATTATTATACTTTCCTTTCTAATTACTATTTTCACCTATAAATACAAATTTATAGACTTTGGCATTCATTCATCTTCCCTCACACTACTGGTTGTTCATGATTTTCAATATATTCCTACGTTTTCTTCAATCCTAGCAAAACTCATTCACTTAATCTCTACTTCAGGTAATTGTTTCTACTCTCCAAATTCTTTTGTTTAAATCTAAGTTTGTTGAGATTGATGATGATGATCAATGAATAATATGCTTCGCTTATTATTATTATTCGATTTATTTGATTCACAGGTTTCTTATCAAGGTGGTTAGGATGCTATTGAGGTTGATAGAAAGTTTGCCTTTGAAGGTAAGATTTTATATTCACCAAAATTATTATTTTCCCCGAGTATTGTATGTATTGATATTATATGATATATGTTATTCATGTGAACACAAGTACATTTATCGATAAATGGTAATATTGTGAGTGGTGATTCTCGAAATATCGAAGTATTGTATTAATACTGGATTATGGACTATAATTATATTTTGGACAAATCATATGGAGAAAATTGTATTTTTTTTTTGAAAAATGTATTTGGAGAAAATTACATATTCTGGAGAAAATTGTATTTTGTGGAGAAAGTATTTATTTGTGGAGAAATAATAAAATTTTGAGAAAATAATATATTGTGTGGTGTCCAAGTAAGAGTGAGTACTATTTACTACTCATTGGGCTTGGAATCACATGAGAGTGTATCACATAAGTTATGATTCAGTTTCCAAATTGTTTGAGTGGTAGTAGGTAGGAAAACCTAACTACTTTGATCATATATTGGGCTTGGAATCACATGAGAGTGTATCACATAAGTTATGATTCAGTTTCCAAATTGTTTGAGTGGTAGTAGGTAGGAAAACCTAACTACTTTGATCATATATTACCCAGTGGCTTGAAATCTACTGGGTGTGCACATAGGTTTTAGTCCAGTTTCAAAGTGGATTTCAAAAAATTTGGTTACTTCTCCATAAATAACTATTTATTCTCCATACAAGAAAATGTATAACTCCACATGTATTTTAGAAAAGTATGAAATTATATGAGTTTTGAAAATATAAAAAATTCAAACCATTATTTTACGGGGTGAAGTGAAACTTACTTAGCTTATGCTCATTTTTGTCTACATTCTGTTTTTGTGTAAAATTATTTATGCAGGTGAACATGGATACGAATTCGGGATGAACAAGTTGAGAAGGAATAAAGTTTAATTATTTGTTATTTTGAGGAAAATATTGTTGTATAGTAATTTCAGTTTTAATTACTAAGTTGATTTTGAGATATTATTTTATGTTGTAAATTTAGCATAATTACCATAAATAATGTTTAATAATTGACAAATTCTATTAGATAATAAAAATTAGCATTATAAAATCTTTTGTACTATGGATACATTATTTTTAATTATTTTGGTTTAATAATATTATATCTTATTTATAAATAATCAAAGTAATACTTTTATTACTATTGAATATTGATTGACTAAAAATAATCTTAATTATTATTAACGCAATTAATAGGTATTTAGCTTTAAAAAGTCTTCAAATATATGAATTATACAACCATAGAATCAATTAGTAGGACAATTATATTAGGTAATCTAATTAATAATTTACTTTTTAAATTATATCTCCTTTTCAATAATGAATATAAGATTTATTCCGTGGAAATATTTATGACAATTTTATTAAATTATAATTAATAAAATATAAAATATAATTAAGAAAATAAAATTATAAAATTAACAAAACATGAATATTTATAATTTTTTAAAAATATACATACATACACTTTTTTTTTTTAGATAAATACATACATACACTTATGCACTATACTAATAATAATACAAAATTTAAATATTTCTTTTTTAAAAAAATTCTAAATGTAATTTTTAATTATAAATCGATGAGTGCACATAATAGTGTTTATTTCAGTGTATTTTAGAGAATAAGGTTACAGGCTTTATATACACAAAGAATAGCTAAATGATAGGAAACTAACATAGAATTATTCTAACAATCACAATAATGCTAACCGCTCAATAAAATCTATCAATATAAATTATAATTAATGAAATTATATTATATAATTTCCTATATACATATTAATAAATATTATGTGTATATACAATCTATTATACAATCATATAAGGAAATGCATCTGATTAGAGTTTAAGTTTACTCATACAAAATTTAAAATTTAATTTTTTTTATTGATTTCTAAGTATATATAATTTTTGTGCTGATATGATGAATTAATTTTTACCTCTCAAAAAAAAAGTATATATAATTTTGTTAGTTAGTATTCATATTTTTAGAATTATAATATATATGAAATATAATTAGGAATAAATCAACTTAATTATGTGAATTTTTTCTATAAATTTATCTAAATATGTATTTGATTAGAGATTCTATTAACCATACAAAATTTAAATTTTGTATGTTATGAAAATAGATACTTGTCAAATATGTAAAAGTCTAACTATATTATTATATTGTACAGTTTAACGTCTTTTCATCATTTTTGTCTATTTTCAATTTTAAATTCTTAATAACAAAAATTTTTCGTGCAACGAACGAGTAAAACACTATATTTTTAAAAAATACAATTGGATAAATGTCATAAATTGGTACAAAGTCATTTCTGTTTATAATAATTAAAGAAAAAAATAAATAATCAAAATATGTGAACCAATGATTTCAAAATGAAATTAATATACAATTACAAACAAATATAGCATGATTAGATTTACTTTAATTAGTTTTAATTTTTTTAATGAAATGACTTTTCTTTATCAGTTTTTGATAGGAGTGTTTGTGTTGCCGGAAAATATTTTAAAAATAAAAATACTTAATAATAATAAATAATTTTAAAATATTTTTAACCCTTAATAACATGTGTAAATCTTATATTTTTTTAAAAAAAATACAAATTGATAAATATCATAAATTAATTAGTACAATATCATTTTTGTTTATAATAATTGAAGAAAAAATAAATAATTCAAATATGTGAAGCAATGATTTCAAAATGAAATTAATCCATCTATACTATTAATTTAATAAAAGTAAATAATAATTTACACCAATCTATATCTATACTATTAATAAAAGTAAAATCTTCCATTAAAATGTCTCTTACCCCTTTTGATACGAGATTGTCCTTCAAGTTCTAGCATAAACAATTCCTGTTGATGCTCGCATATACCATGACTGTCAACCAAAAGTCAGGGCCAAACACTAACTCACGTTGGGTTATTACTTAAAAAATTAATCTTTAATCACGATCAATTGTACGTGACTTTTTTCCGAGTCACCCATCCTGATGGCCTGAAGGTTTTAACTCTATACGAGGATGAACAAAATTCTGTTACTACTACCAATGTCATCTAAAAAGAGATTTTTAATAATGTGTAATTCAAGCCAGTGATATTATAAGGAAATAATAATTTACATCAATCTATATCTATACTATAATTTTGGTTTAATTTTATAAGGAAATAATAACTTATTAATTATTATTTACACCACTCTATATCTATACTATTAATAAAAGTAAAATCTTCCATAAATAATGTTTAATAATTGACAAATTCTATTAGGCAATAAAAATTACTATTATAAAATCTTTTTTTATTATGGACACATATTTTTAACTATTTTGGTTTAATAATATTATATCTTATTTATAAAAATTCAAAGTAATACTTTTAGTACTATTGAATATTGATTGACTAAATATTATCTTAATTATTATTAAGACAATTAATAGGTATTTAGCTTTAACAAGTGTTCAAATATATGAATTATACATAGTAGCATTGAATCAATTAGTTGGACAATTATATTAGGTAATCTAATTAATAATTTACTTTTTAAATTATATCTCATTTTCAATAATGAATATTTTCTTAAAGTATATACACGGACTATGCTTATCAATATAGAATTAAAAGTGTGTGTGTGTGTATGTGTGTGTGTGTGTGTGTGTGTGTGTGTGTGTGTGTATATATATATATATATATATATATATATATATATATATATATATATATATATATATACTTAATGTATAATATGTATTCAAAATAATTTTAAAATATTATTTAACTCCTAAACATGAGAAAAATTTATATTTTAAAAAAAGATACAATTTGATCAATATCATAAATTAATTATTGCAATATCATTTATGTTTACAATGAGAATAATTAAAGAAAAAATAAATAATTCAAATATGTGAACCAATGATTTCAAAATAAAATTAATATACAGTTACAAATAAATATATCATGATTATATTTAATTTAATTAGTTTTAATTTTCTTAATAAAATAATTTTTCTTTATCAGTTTTTGATGGGAGATTAATGGAGCGTTTTGGTTGCTGGAAAATATTTTAAAACAAAAATAATTTAAAATTTTTTCAACCCATAAACATGTGAAAGTTTTATATTTTAAAAAAGATACACTTTGATAAATATCATAAATTAATTATTGCAATATCATTTATGTTTATCATGCAAATAATTAATGAAAAAAATAAATAATTCAAATATGTGAACCAATGATTTAAAATTGAAATTAATCTATCTATACTATTAATAAAAGTAAAATCCTCATTTTCAACATTCCCTCCCAAATTAATATGAATATTAATTAAATAGTAAAAAAAATTAATAAAGCTTAATTGGTAACAATAATATTTCTAATTGACTAATTGACTAGAATAAAAAAAAAAATTGTCATGATCATTGCATTTTAATTAAAAAAAAAAAGAACAAAAATTAAAAATTAGACGAAAATATTTCAATATTATTCTACATCATCAATAGGAAATGCATATTTTAAAGTTTAAACAATATAAAGGTAAATTAAAAATATAACAGAAATATTTCAATAAAAATATTATACATCATTTAAAAATGGAACGGAAATTAGGTAAAAATATCACTGCATCTAATAGTCTAATTGACTGAAAATAAAAAAGAATAATTGGCTAAAATGAATATGATATTACTAATTGACTTAAAATATAAAAGGATCACTAATTGACTAATATTCTACCATTATATATTTTCACCCGAGTCACCATCCTGATGGACTGAAGGTGTTAGCTCTAGACGAAGATGGACAAGATTGTGTTGCTATTACCAATGTTGTCTATAAAGATGTTTCAATAATGTGTAAATACAATCGGTGATATTATGTTTTTTTAATGGCAAAATTGCTATATATCTAGACAAAAAATATATTTTTCATACAAATGAATTAGGATATCAATTCATTCATATAACTGAGTTGCTAAAGAACGAGCACATTTGCCTAATTTATAAAAATACTGAACAATGATAAATAAAATCTCCAAAGCTACAACACCGCATGCGTACATCTACACATTAGCTATTAATTTGAGCAATTATTTGCTCAAATTCAAGCAATGATAACATAAAAACACAAAGGATCCAAACCATACTTTCAATTGCACTATATAATATTTGATCTTATAATTTAAATAATTATATATCGATCCAAATATTCTTAATATATTACAACAAATTCATTCCCTGCATCGCACGGGTGAAAATACTAATAACAATAATAATCCAAACAAAACTAAATACAAAATAAAATTAAAATTAAAAAAAAAAAAAAAAAAAAAAAAAAAAAGACGAAGAAGACAAAGGGGAGCCACGGGCTCCCTTTGTAAATGATGTGAGATCATTTTGATCCCACGTTGAAAATGTTTGAAAAGATGAGCTATTGAGCTCTTCTATATAAGAGATACAAACATAATTGTTTGTCCATCAATGTGGCAAGTATTGAGAAGTCAAAATGTTCTTATTTAAGAAACTTTAGCTTTGTTTCTTTTTTTTTTTTTTTTTAGTTTTTTATTATTTATTATTTATTTATTATTAGTGGGGTTTGGAAAAGATTAACTCAAAATGTATGTGTTGTTTTAGTTTTTAATTAATAATTGATTGCAAATAAAAAATGATCCATAATTGACACATAAAATAAAGAAATGGTCAGATCATTGCATTTTAATTAAAAATTGAAGGAAAATATTTCAATAATAATATTCTACATTATCAATAGTAAATGCATATTTTAAACAATTGTAAAGGTAAATTAAAAATGGAATGGAAATATTTCAATAATAATATCTACATCATCAAACAAAAATGGAACAAAAATTAGGTAAAAATATCATTGCATTTGATATTCTAATTGACTAATTGACTGAAAAAATATAAAAAAAAAATAATTGACTAAAAATGAATCTGATATTACTAATTAACTGAAAATATAAAATGATAACTTTTTTTTTTTTGAATGTTACTAGCTCTATTACATTGTAGTATCTGTTCATATACTTTCTCAACCTACTAAAACACAAAGAGCTAATAACGCCTCCACCGAGGCTCGAACTTACAACCTTCCAAATGGAAGTCCAACCCGGATACCATTGGACCACATAACTAATTAAGTGATATTCTACCATTATATATTTTCACCTAGGTAACCCGTCTTGATGGATTGAAAGTGTTAGCTATAGACGAAGATGAACAATATTGTGTTGCCACTACCAATATCGTCTACAAAGAGGTTTCAATAATGTGTAAATATAATCGGTGATATTAAGTTTTTTTTTTAAATGAAAAAATTGCTATATATCTTGACAAAAAAATATATCTTCCAAATACAAGTGAATAATGATAGCAATTCATTTATATAACTGAGTTGCCAGAGAACGAGCACATTTGCCTAATTTATGAAAATACTAAATAATGATAAATAAAATCTTCAAAATATAGCACCGCATGCGTACATCTAAATATAGCTATTAATTTGAGCAATTATTTTCACAAATTCAAGCAATGATAACATCAAAATATATAAATGATCTAAATCATATCTTTAATTGTACTATATTATATTTGATGTTCTAATTTAAATAATTATATATTAATTCATATATTATTAATATATTACAACAAATTCATTCCGTGCATCGCACGGGTGCAAATACTAGTATATATAAATATAGATGTGCAATCCAACTATCAGTTTAGATTTTTAGTTGAGATGAAGCACATGCTTCAAAACCAAAATAAATAAGAAAAAGGATACCCAAAAAAAAAGATTTCAAAATTGGTATGTCCATTAATTTAATCTCCTTACCTTAATTTGTGGGTTTAAAATAACAATAACAATGAAGAATAAAGAGGGATTGAGATTATCTTTAGAAAATCATGGTGATAATTCACTGAATAATCATCCTCTAGAGTTGAAACAGCTGTTGGATGTGCATCCCGATTGGGCCAGCTGGCATCTCTCAAGAACATTCTTCTCCCCCTTTCAAACCCACCAACGGGACCCGTTTAAAAATTGAGTAACGTAATCTTCTTTTCATCTTCACAAGAACAATTCACGTCTTTATCCTAATCGCTTCCTCAAGTTGCTTCTTTGTCCGCTCTTGAATCCTCCTCGTATTCATCATCATTTAGTTCTCTCAATTCCCAAACTTTCGATCTTTGGTATTTTGTTCTTTTGCTCCGCATAAAGATTGGTTTTTGGCGTGTTTTTCACATACCCATTTCCCGATATCACTTCATTTTGGCTTGTTTTTGGTTATCTTTTTGGGGATTTTGCAGAGTCTTTGCAAATGAATCCTGGGTTTCTCTAGTAAAAGTTCAATCTATGGTAGGCATTTGTTTCCTTCAATCTTTCTCAGTTGTGTTTCTTTATCATTTCTATACGTTTTCATGAGAATCACAATCTAGTCTATCTTAATTTCATCCCCGATTCCCTTTTCTCTGGAAAAACCCCATTAGAAATTCAATCTGTTTTAGTTTAATTTAAGAAAAAGTAGAGAAAATGTCTGGTACGAGGCAGAGTTGGAGCAGCTCTGGGTCAGAGAATGATCAAAGATATGCAGGGATAGATGAGAAGAAGAGGAAGAGGATGATATCGAATCGGGAATCGGCGAGGAGGTCAAGGATGAAGAAACAGAAGCGCGTGGAAGAGTTGACGCTGGAAGTGGGGAGATTGCAGGCTGCAAATAGTGCCATTGTGGGTAGGATAGATGATATCAGCAAGAAGTATGAGGTTATGGCTATTGAGAAGAGTGTTCTAAAAGCCCAGGAAGTTGAATTGAGTGAAAGGCTTAAGTACTTGAATGATGTGATGAAGAACACTGGAGTGGGTGATTCTGGTAATGCTGCTGCAGATCCTTTGATGACTCCATGGCAGATTCTGTTCCCAAAGCTTCTTCCCATTCCTGCTTCTTCCGGCTTGTTCAAATTCTGAACTCATTGCTCATCTTCCCCGGTCAGGGGTACATGCTATATTAGCATAGACTGATCTGAAATTTGAGTAGCCATTTCAGGATGACTATCATATTTTACATGCTTGTTTGACTTTATTCTGTGGCTCTTTTGATCCGAATCTTCTGTTTATTAGCCTTTTGATTTGCAACTGCTTTTACTTTCTTGCTCCCAAATTTCTTCCCCCTAGTGCTCTGACCCAATAGTGAAGTAGTGGAAATATCCACCAATGCCTATAAATAACACACCACATTGAGTGTAACTCACACACTATGGCGGTCAGGATCCAATCGAGCTGCCTTTGCTTGGCAATGCTTTTACTTTCTTGTTTTAGTATATGGTCATATGCAATAGTTGTTTACTTATATACATCTTATGGAACCTACTTATATGCCTTTGCAGGCAATGGTTTAACTTTCTTGTTTTAGTATATCATCATATGCCTTCTTATGGAAGTCATAATAATTGTTTAACTTATACATATCTTATGAAACCAATTGAGCTAGGCAATGATTTTACTTTCTTGTTTTAGTATATCGTCATATGCCATCTTATGGAAGTCAGTCCTCGAGGAGCAAGAAGGTTCACTCCCGTTGCGCCATTCATGTAAGTCTTGGGATCGTTGATTGCTTGATCACACTATGTTTGTGTTAAAGAGAAATTGATTGAATTGAAATGAATTTAGGAACATCTACTTTTCGTAATGATCGCTATCAAAATTAATGATAAGTATTATGGGTTAAGAGTTGTCATTTTGTAAGAAATTTGCGAGTTAGGCTCGCCATTATATAATTAGTTCACCACTGGCACTAGGATAATGAACTCTTAAAAATCCAAGCAACATCATATTCTATATGGTGGACATTCAAATAGAAGGCAATGTAAAGTGTAAACACACTTAACTTGAAATAAATATTGGATGGAATAATAACATTCAAATAGAACACAACGTAAACACACTTAACTTGAAATAAATATTGGAAGGAATAATAAAAAGGGAAAGGGGATTAAATTAGGGCTATTACCTTCTAAATGTTAATTCAATTTCAAGGAAATAGGGAGGAATCTTCAACTAAGGATTCACCAAAATGCGTGTTAGAATTCAAGATCTTTCAATCTTTACAATTAGAGCAAAGAATTACCTCACTTTCTTGATGCCTCAATTCTAAACTCTTAAGCTCATAGGCATTCTAAAGTCCTAATTTCCCCCAACTTTCGAGGGTGAAAATTGAGTTGTGAAAAGAAAGGCTCGAGTTCCTCACTCAACTTTTGTTGTGATGATTTACTCTCTAAGGGCACAATCTTTATTGCGCACCAAGAATCAACAATATCAAACGCAACCTTTTTCACAAGAACGAACCCTAAATTGGGATTCAAAGTCCTAATTTCCCCCAACTTTCGAGGGTGAAAATTGGGTTGTGAAAAGAAAGGCTCGAGTTCCTCACCTAACTTTTGTTGTGATGATTTACTCTCTAAGGGCAAACCAATCCTTTTTGCGCACCAAGAATCAACAATATCAAACACAACCTTTTTCACAAGAATGAACCCTAGATTGGGATTCTTCCCTTTATGCAATAATTACACAAATAGCATTTAGAGAGGTAAATAGACCTAATTTAACCCTCAAAATGGACTACTCACACCTAAGAGGCATATACATAAAGGAAACACAAGTATTTAACAGGGAACATTACACAAAGTAAATGAAAGAGAGAGAAAAGAAAGCTTATCTATTGAAGATATCCAAGTTGAGGTGAAATCCAACTCCAATCCATGGTTACAAGCTTGATAGATGAATCCCGAATGAAAAACTAGTCTAATCTAAGCAAAAATGATTAAAGGAAATGAAAGAAAATCGCCCTCAGCCACCTAGGGTTCAAATTGGGTAAAAAACCTCGTAGAAATAGGTGAAAACGAGCTTTAAATAATCACACAAATAGCATTTAGAGAGGTAAATAGACCTAATCAAACCCTCAAAACGGACTACTCACATCTAAGAGGCATATACATAAAGGAAACATAAGTATTTAACAGGAACATTACACAAAGTAAATGAAAGAGAGAGAAAAGAAAGCTTATCTATTGAAGATATCCAAGTTGAGGTGAAATCCAACTCCAATCCATGGTTACAAGCTTGATAGATGGATCCCCAATGAAAAACTAGTATAATCTAAGCAAAAATGATGAAAGGAAATGAAAGAAAATCGCCATCAGCCACCTAGGGTTCAAATTGGGTAAAAAAAACATCGTAGAAATAGGTGAAAACGAGCTTTAAATAATCACACAAATAGCATTTAGAGGTAAATAGACATAATCTAAACCTCAAAACGGATTACTCACACCTAAGAGGCATATACATAAAGAAAACACAAGTATTTAACAGGAACATTACACAAAGTAAATGAAAGAGAAAGAAAAGAAAGCTTAACTATTGAAGATATCCAAGTTGAGGTGAAATTCGACTCCAATCCATGGTTACAAGCTTGATAGATGGATCCCCAATGAAAAACTAGTCTAATCTAAGCTAAAATGATGAAAGGAAATGAAAGAAAATCGCCCTCAGCCACCTAGGGTTCAAGTTGGGTAAAAAACCTCGTAGAAATAGGTGAAAACGAGCTTTAAATAGATGAATAGAGGGTAGGGCATGGGTGTGACTGCGCCTGTGCACGAAATAGTGCAAAAAATGCCTTTGGAAAGTAGTGGCGCACGGGCGATGTGCGGTTAACAGAAACACTTCCTCGCTGTTTTTGACCATTTTAACGTCAGAATTTGGCTTGATGATCTGCCTGAAATTTTTATCCCTTTGAGTTGTCTTTTCAATTGCACAAGAATCACTTCATTTGGATATTTCTAGGCAGAGATATAGTCCAAATACCAAACAATGGTCAAGAAGAGCGAAAATTGCAATGACTTGATCTTTTGATCCTCTTTTGCCTTGGTTTGTTTAAATGAGCAAGATCATTAAAAACATCATTCTTTGACTCTCTAAGATGTTGGGGTAAGCGGCATAGCAGATTTGAGGATCCACAGAGCGGAGTGCTAAGACGGATTTGAAAAATCTTATCCGCAGCTGTATAGGGTGTGGGTCCAATCAGATTTGATAGCGGATTTAATGAGGATTGAATGATGGATTTTAAGTTTAAAAAATAAAATCTGGTACCCCCCCCCCCCCCCCCCCCCCCTCCCCTCTCTCGGAAGAATATACACACATATATATAGGAATTATGAAGAAATATGTTAGAATAATTTTTAGAAGTTGCTAATTTTTTTTATTTTTTATTTTTTGATAGATTCACTAATTCATATTTACCATAATTTTTTACCATTTTAATCTCAAATTTAAGATTTTCTCTTCATAAAAGTTGTATTCTTATGAGTTAGCTTTCCATTGCAACTTGAATAATTTCAATTTGACCATTGTAAACAAAGATATGCCTTTTTTTTTTTGAATGCTACTAGCTCTATTACATTGTAATATTTGTCCTACTGAAACACAAAGAGCCAATAATAACACCTCCACACTGAGGCTCGAACTCATAACCTTCCAAATGGAAGTTCAACTCGGATACCATTAGACCACATAGTCCTAGTGTAAACAAAGATATGCCTAAAATACTACACAATGGTCAATTCCTACGAAAATGCATGGTTTGGCTACTTAACTAATTCCATGTCTTGCTTTCTAATCTCCTTTTGATGATTTCCATTTTCCAATTTTTATGTTGAACCTTCCTCAACTTCAAGACTTTTAATTCTTTTCAAATTTCAATTTGTTCATCCAAGCAAATTAGGAACCAATTTCTTATTAAACCACAATACATAAATATTTTCTAATCTTTATTAGAAAAGTTTAAGGTTTCCAAATATTTTCTTAATCATTGAATTTTCCTATTAAGAGATTTTTTTTTCTTTAAAGGAGGCAGACTCGCGTCTACCTCCCACGAGCCAACTAGCGGGCACGTGTCTTAAACGCGTCCGCAAGGGTCATTTCAGAAATGGTTGTCTTTGTTTGTTTGTTTGTTTGTTTGTTTTGTTTTGTTTTTTTTTTTGTTTTTGTTTTTTTTTTTGGCTCTCTCTTTTTAAAAAAATTATTAAAACATTTTCAAATTTAATTTTGTTGTTAAATTTTCAAAAATTTATGCAATATAAATGTAATATATAATATATAATTTTGATACCATTGAATTGAAATTTTATAATTATATATTTGTTTTAATTTTGACATGATTAATTTAAATATAATAAAAATATTAATTGTAATTACAATTTTTATAATGATAATAAATAAAGAAATAATTAAAAAATATATATTAGAGTAAAATAGTGTGTCGATAGGTCCACAAAAAATTGATGAAAAAATTTAAAATTAATGGGGAGAATGATGAATGATTGTGTCCACAAAAAATTGATGAAAAAAATTTTAATTATTGATATTACTCTTATCTTTTGTTACATCAAGAAATAAAAGTGAAGTTGTAAAAATTGAAAGTGGATGTAGTATAAATCATTTTCTTTTTATTGAGTCTAGTTAATATTATTATTCAACATACTCCGTACAATACATTTCTAAAATTGTGTTTGGTCAGGAGACAAGAGGACAAGGAGGGAGTATAGACAAGATAAGAAGAAAATAAAAATAAAAAATGGAAAACAAAAACCGTTATCAACTTATAAATCGGAATGGACTTTTACTTTTCTCTATTATTAAGTTCGCCATGGAAGTCTATAACTGAATGTTGCGCATTAAAGACTTGAGATTTGAATATTAGGAGTTCATTTAACAGTTAGAAGTGGTGAATTGAAGGCAAGAATGATCGAGAAGAAGAGGGTTCAGTTCCTCATCGCCGTGGTTGTCATCGCTGTTCTCAGTATCACCGGTAAAACCTTGCTTTTATCTTCGCAAAATTTCCAGATTTATTTTGAGATGAGTAGCATTAGGACTTAGGACTAGATAGATCGACTTTAGCATTTTTCAGGTGAATATCAGTTGAAAATCGCTCGAAATTTTAGACGCAGGACATATCATACCGAATTGTTTTGTGAATCCCTCTTTAAGAACAGAAACAAGTCTTTCCTGATTTTCATCTCACAGTAGAGAAACTTGAGTAGTCACAATCTTTTCTTTTGAAAAGTGAAGTTCTAAATGAAAGCTCAAGTTCATTTTTTTTTTTTTTTTTTTTTTTTTGCATACTTTATAATTATTCAAAGCTAACATATACTCTAAAAGACTAAAACCTAATAACAATATGGTAGGTGAGAACCTGTGAATTTATAGAAGTGCAAGAATATTGACTGAAAATGTTTTTTGATAAAACCATTCTAGGGCCTAAGGTTTCAATGTTAGGGTAAGAAATGAGCATTTATTGATGTTAGAAGTGAATCTTGCTCAATAGGTCATAGTTGAATGTATTGGTGTCTTTTTGTTATTTCACTGCACTCATGAAATTCGTGATGCAAATACAAGAAAGTCCTTAAATATGTTCCACGGTCTTTTGATGATGAAAACTTTTAGAAACGAGGAGGAATTCTACAATAGGTAACGCTCGTCATTAGTTTGTAGCAAAAATAGTAAATATTGAATGCCAGTTCTCTATCTGGAGTTTGATTTCTAACTTTGCACTTGTTCATTTCCGTTTTTTAAATACCTTCTGCCTTTTGTTTGTTTCACAGCTGAAAAATGTAGGGAAGTAGTTGGTAAAGAGGCTGCGTCCAAAAGTGGGGACTTTAATATCTTGAACTGCTTAGATGGGGGCACCGGAACCTTAGCATGTGTTGTCAAGGAGGGTGTAAAGCTGTACTTTTATAATATCAGAGGCTCTCACATTGAGAGAGCGAGGAATCTCGCAATTGAAAGTGCTCTGGCTGATGCCATATCCCAAGGCATGGTTGCGAAGGAAGCAGCTAAACTAGCTCAGAAAGAAGGAGCGAAAGCTGCCAAACTGGCAAAACGACAAGCCAAGCGAGTTATTGGTCCTATCATTTCTTCGGGATGGGATTTTTTTGAAGCGCTTTACTTAGGGGGTACAATGACCGAAGCATTCCTAAGGAGCTCGGGAACGTTGGTTGGCACTTATTATGTTGGCTTTCTAGGGGAGCAGAGCTTAGGAAGGATTGGCTATTTGGTTGGAAGTGAGCTGGGTAGTTGGGTTGGAGGGAGAGTTGGCCTGATGCTTTATGATTTGGTACATGGAATGGAATATGTTCTTGAGGCTCTCAATCTGAAGGAACCGGAAGCCAGTGAACCAGTATATGAAACTCCTGCATCTGAATCAAAGGAAACTGAAGCCAGTGCAACTTCTTCAGTTGAGGTTATCAAACAAGTTTACGAGACTGCGTCTCAGATTATTGAAGATTTCAATAACAATGAAACACCTCCAGATGGAGCTGAGGTTCTTAAACAAGTTTATGACACTGCATCTGAAATTCTTGAAAACTTGAACAATGACGAAACACCTACAGAAGTGGGCTCAGAAGCTTCTGAAGAGTCATCAGCCAGTGAAGAGTTATAAGTCAGGTAAACACCAATGCCCTCAAACCTTGACTACTTTAAGATATCTACGTATTATTCACCATAGACCTGCTCTTTGTTGTCTGGTTATTTGTACACACTTTGAATCACGCTGTGCCCCCTTGTAAAAGAACAGTTTCATATGTTTTCATATTACACTCATAATGTCACATTTGTGTACGAGGTAAAAATCAATGAACCCGAGGACAATGTTAATACACAACTTTCTTTTGAATGGTGGCATACCTATAAAGCTGCAACCCCTCTATTTGCTATTCTTGAAGAATTTGCTGTCCAGTGACACCAATTGTGTTACTCCCTCTGCTTTTGAGTTGATTTTTCTTTTGAAAATTTCTAGTTAGGGGGGACACCACATCTTATAGGCATTCTCAAGTTCAATTGGGTAAAATTATAGTAGATAGTAAAATATTTGGTCCATTTAACAATTGGGTTTAGCTCACCGATTCAGTACGCAGTATTTGGGACAAGAGACTAAGATTCCAAACTCACTTGGCCGCGACAATGTGTGAATTATGCCCAAAGTGGAGATTCCTTGTGCTCGGTTCTGTCTGTCGAGCCAGAGCCACTGAATTACTGGGTCAGGCCAGGGTGTGGGGCCCATTGGGATTGGGGATTCAACCTTTTGGGAGAAGAATAAAGTGGATTTCATGTTACTAATGCATAAATTACCCACAACAAAGGGGGTTGAAAAGAGAGACCAAATTACATATAACTCACTGCATTCTTATAGCACTAAAGAATTCATTAAAATTTTTCCAAGCAAAACCCATGCTTGCTTATTATTATTATTATTATCTTGGAATAAAGAAATAAATAAACTATAAAATGCAGTGATGAAATGAAAAAAAAAAATAAAAAAGTCACACTAGTAGTCTTGAGCAACAACAGAAATTTCACCAGTGTCGAGCTGCTGATAGATGGACTTAGTTTTCTTCTGCATGTCCTTGTGCTCTTTCTTCCAGGTAAAGGCAGCACAAAGACCTAGGGCGAATCCCGCCACCAGTTCCCTGTAAAACATCGGACTTCCCAGCTCTAGATGGGGAACCCTACCCATTGCGACACTAAATACAATATACCGATTGATAAACAAAAAAAAAGTGGAGATCAACAATAATGTCAAATTAAGATTTTATAAAAGATGTTTAAATATAAAGAAAAATGAGAAAAGCAAATCATATATCAAAATTACACAGGAAACACCACTATTTCACTAAGAAGTAATTACAAAATTGCAACAAGAAATTTCACATAAGTGTGTACCTGAATGAATGATGGTAATGTGGAAATGGCAAGTGGAAGCTAAGAGAAGAAGCAGTTAGAGAAAGAGTGTGGATGAATTAGTTACCTCTTCACATTATGACTCTTTTATTTATAGTAGGCCCCATCTCAGTTTTGTTGTAACAAATCCAGATCTTGAGAAACTCATACGGTTCTTCCTCTCCTTAAAACAAGGAACAAAATTGAGGGGCAGGGAGGATTGTTAGCTGATTAGATTGCTATTTCAATTACATCATCTGGGAGATGATACTCTTTTTAAAATTATGACAATAGAGTCGGTAGCATTCAAAAAAAAATGACAATTTTAATTCCCTAAATTATAGTAATATAACATGTAATTAATTTTATTTTTGATACACAAGTTTCCTAGCTTACGCCAAACTAATCCTAAGTCCTTAGAATTTATGCCCAAGAGTCATTGTAGATGGTAAATCGCGAGTCCCCCGTTAGTCTCCAGGTTCCCACCCCTTGCCCTTTGTCCTCGTTAGTTCGCATGTTCCACCCCTTGCCCCTTTTAGGCCCCAGATTCTACCCCTTACTCGTATACTCTGCACAAGAGACTTTCATCACCGCTGCTGGGGAAGGTAAATTATGAGTTGCTCCATCAATCCCTAGGTTCCCACTCCTTGCCTCGTTAGTCTTTAGGTTCCCACCCCTTGCTCGTATACTCTACGCACAAGATACCTTCATTATTGATCGGTCAACGTCTCTCAATAACCCCAAGTTCCCAGTTGGATTCGAATGCCCACACTAATTTATCTAATCCAGCAATATGAAAATTTTAAGAACTTTTATGTAATTTCATAATCAGTTAATAACCAAAATGGTCACTCGACTATGCCGTAATTACTAATTTGGTTCTCAACTACCATTCTTACCCAATTAAGTCCTCAACTATGCAATTTTTACCCAATTTAGTCATCTGTTAATTTGATTGTTTGTTGACTGTCCGATCAGCTTTCGACCGTCAAATAATCGCTGAAAATTAAATCCATCGGCTCTCCAATGCACAACCACTGCTTCGAACTGCTTATTGCTGCATGGTTTGGTTGCTAAATGAGGAAGGAGAAAACGATGACTAAATTGGGTAAAAATTGCATAGTTAAGGACTTAATTAGATAAGAATGGTAGTCGAGGACCAAATTGATAATTATAGCATAGTCGAGGAACCATTTTGGTTATTAACTCTTTCATAATTAAAGGGAAAGGAAAAATTACCTATACTATATTTGAGATAGAAAATAAACTATATCACCATAATTCAAGAGTCATTTTTAATTTTATCTTTATCTCAACAGATAATAGTAACTGTCATGCCTATAAAAACAGATATAGTACTAGGAACATTCTTCATGTGTTATAATTGACTCACTATCTCACCCCATCACATGAGTCAAAACTCAACACAATCTACTTGGACATTAGAAACAGTAAGCACTGTCCAATATGATGGATAGAATTATCATGGTTCAAGAAAACAAGAGACTAGTAACAACTAGATTGTCAAAATGGAAACCGCAAGTCAAGTACACAAAATACTCAGGTTTGCAGAATATTCCTATTTAGTGGAGTAAGAAAATTTTGATGCTAAAATCTGTGTACAATCATCATTCCCACTGTAATCTAAACTGGCACCATATCAAGCCTGTTAAGGAACCGCGATCCCATTGGGTTGTAGGCACGTGACAACGGTATGATGCACAACGGGCAAGAATTAAGCTGCAGGAAGTGGTTGAAGGGCTTTCATTGGATTCATGATGACACCATCTATGAGCCCATAATCTTTAGCTTCCTTTGCACTCATGAAGTAATCTCGATCTGTGTCTTGATTAATCCTTTCGAGGCTCTGACCAGTATGGTATGCAAGATACCCATTCAGATTAGCTTTATGATGAAGCATCTCATTACCCTGAAAAGAACATCAAGTTTTCATCGTCACTGTTCTATAAATGTTTGACCCTTAAATTTTCCAAAAGTTTTACAAAACCATATGCTTCTTGTAGGGTTAACTGACAGTCCGAATCCTCAGTAATGTAGGATACAAAGCAGCTAAGGCACCTTAGAAGATAGAGCCAGAAGAGGAGGTTACCTGTATCTCTAAATCAGATTGTGAACCTTGTGCACCACCAAGAGGCTGGTGAATCATTATCCTCGAGTTTGGCAAGCTGTATCTTTTCCCTTCATTAAATAGCAGAAGTAAAGAAATATGGTAAGAAAATATTATCACCTTGCAAAAAACATTTTTGGCGTTTTGAGGAGAGATTTTATCCAAGGGATGAAATTGATCTACCTTTGGTGCCAGCACTGAGAAGAAAAGCACCCATACTGCAGTGGAGTAAATCATGACAAAATATTAGGGAAATAAATCATTGAAATAGAAAAAGTAATTCATCATTGAAAATTAACTTGCAAAAGCCAATTCATCATATACCTAGAACACATGAATAATCACACATATTACAAGCATATAGCCTGAACAATTTAACTAGCAATAGCTAATTCACCGTATACATAGGACACATGAATAATCGCACATATTACTAGTGAGTCTGAGATAACTATACCATTGTTGGATTGGGTCACGTCAATACTGAGGAAGTATTTTAACTTAACCAAATCCTTAGTCTAGAATTGATTAAAAAGATAATCTATTAATTGAGAAATGCCCTCTTGGTCGCTACCAGTAATTACAACGCCATCCCCATAAACCACATGACATATGCATTTACTATTTGATTGCCAATAGAAGTACAAAGTAAGCAACCTATCCATGGATCATACCAAATTCACAAACAACAAAAAATTAATCCACCCAAACCAAGCCAGTGGAGATTGCTACATATAGACCTCCTCTTGAAGATCTTCATGAAGGAAAGAATCCTTGAAATCCATCTGATGTAGGGGCAATAACTCATAGCAGTCGTAGACAAGACCAAGCGAACAAATGTAGTCTTAGCCACCAGAGAGTATGTGTCGATGTAGTCCAAGCCAAAAATCTAAGCCTACACTTTACCAACTAGTTATGCCTTCAGCCATGCAATCCTACAATCTGACCCAACATTCACAGTATAGATCCACCTATAATCAGCAACAGTTTTACCAGGGGAGAGGTACTAACTCTCCAATGCCACTATAGTGCAGGGCCTCCATCTCCGTCAACATAGATTGGCACCATCCTAGATCTATAAGAACCTCATAGATGATTTTAAGATAGAGACAATGGATAGCTACAAGAGAAAGGCATAACATGGTGAAGAAACACAATAATTACTAGCATACATGGGATGAGGATTACGAGTAGACTCAATAGAGTGAATACTTTTCCAAGGGGCAATAGGTGCCTTAGTAGGAACAATCTTAGACTGCAATGGAAGTTGCTGATCCATGAAAGAGTAGATGACCTAGGTGAGTTAGAAAGAACCTCAAATGTAGATCCACCTTTTCCCAAACTTCAATAAACAATTCGTAAGCCTTGTATATGTTGTAAAAATGTAAAGTTCAGTGTCAATAGACTAGCATAACATTTTACATAGCAAGGCATCCATCTTCTCCAACTCGCCATTGTTCTCAACAACATCCTTTAACTTTATCGTTAAGTGATTGGACATACCTTAACCTTTGAACAAAAGTTTTACAGAGGTCACCCAAGATGGATAATTATTGACTCATGTTGATTTATCCATGGTGATGGCAAGGAAGTAAAGGTTGGAGTAGTAGAGACCATTGCAATGTGTAGAAAAAAAGGGTTTTCAATTGTTGTAGACAACCAGTGAAAGACAACAAGACTTGTACCAATATAAAATCACTGACGGATGGGGTGCATTCTGATTTTGGCGGTGAGGCAATTGGACCATTGGAAAGATAGACCTAAGCAAAAAACAAAAAGATACCCTCCTCAAATACGTGTAAGAGAGTGTGGCAGTGGTTGGCAATGGCATTCGTGGCATAGGCTCACAAATGAGATTCTAAGTAGGGTGGTGGTGTAGGTTTGAACAAAAAAGAGAAAAAACCACTAGAGAAGTGTCAAAATCAAGAAGACAATCAAGGTCCTCTTGTTAATGCTTAAATTGATGTGGGTCTGAAGAAAAAACCGTTAAATTGCTTCAACGAACTTAAGAGTTGTAAGCAAACCAAACCGATCACAAGTGCACATGGCTACCTTGTTAACACTTAATTTGAGGGTTTTTTTTTTAATAAAAATATTAAATTGTAGCTGATAATAAGTGTCTAAAAAGCTAGAATATCTTATCAAGTGACCAAATGGATTCAAGGATTGAAAAAACTAGGAAGGGCCAATATCATATGGAGATGTGACTATGTGTATAAAAAGTAGAAAACCTGCTGACCTATCTCAGGATTCAAATGATAGAACTTGTTAATGAAAAAAACAAAAGGATCTTCAACACTCCAAACTGCTAATTGCACTTCTCACTTCTAAGTTGTAATTGTAGTATACTTTAGTCAGCCAATGTTATCTAGCCAAGTCAAAGAACTTAAGCTGCTACATATTATTCTTTTTCTCTTTTTCCTTTCACTAAGAGAAAAAAAAAAAAAAAACAAAAAAAAACAAAAAAAAACAAAAAAAAAACAAAAAAAAAACAAGAAGTTCATGAATCTTGGTAGGTACTCCATATAAAAATTCAGAATTGATGACTTTTGAAGGGTTGAGGTCATTTTTTAATTAAATGAGGAAAATCAAATTGACAGTCAAGAGTTTCCATGAGTTTGTACATGTGTTTATTAAGAATATAAATTGAGTAATTACTATTCTCATGAATTTAAATTTTAAAGAAAAGCATCAAGAACTCAACAAGGATCAAAAGACGCAAATGAAAATATTGGAATAGCTGCTGTCTTTGGAATAGATTTATTTCTTTATTCTCTCAAGGAAGGAAAAACCCAAGATAAGGAAGGTGGGGGGTAGAGGTGCAAAGGTGTGGAGGTAATGGTTATCTTGATACCAAAACCTTTTTATTCTCAAACTTAACTAATTTTATTTTAGTGTAATTTGATATAAGTAAACATCAATTTTTGCCCTGGTCCTCAAGTGAATACATGTATACCTACAAGCCTTTAAGCAATGTTGCAAAACAAAATAAATATCATTGGCAGGTATTTCAAGAGGCTAACCTAAAAGATCATGAAATGCAAAAGACCATGGTTGGCATAGATCTCTCATACAGGGATAAATGTAAGTACACAAATTATCATGTCACTCATGTCTTACCATCAATTCATGAACATGATGTCAACAATCTCAACTAATTACTCCTTACAAATCTGTTCCCAAAGTAGTGTGCATCCAAATTCCTAAGTAAGAAATAAAGGAGTGCTACGCTGCTACTAGCACCAGCTACACATCCTAATTTCACATGCATGCATAATGCACCACAAATATACAGTATGGTTAAAATTTTGTTTTCTCATTCACTAAGGAAATGGAAACCAGGTTGGCAGGTTTTATTCACATTAGAGCTAGATGAGTATCCTGAGTGCACCAAATAGATTAAATTTGTACCAGAACATTGTGAACAAAAATAGTCAAAGAAACCCCACAAGAATATATTCACTACCTTGCTGCAAGTCCAACACAAACTGTGGAGACATCAGGTCTGATGTGCCGCATGGTATCAAAAATGGCCATACCTACGGATACATGTTAATGAGAAGCATTATAAAGTAAACAACTTAAACTGAAGTGGTGAAACCATAAGAGGGAATATAACAATGCTTGATAAGTTGATAACAGATGATTATATAAAATTGGAAATAACATTACCTGCTGTAACTGATCCTCCTGGAGAGTTGACATACATAACAATATCCTGTCAAGACATTAATAAGATCAGAAAAGAAATTACAATGGGAATGAAACTAAAAATTTTCAAAGTTCTTTTAGAACAAAAACATTTGTCAGATGAGGAATGCTGCCACAAGCAATAGGTGTGCATTTAAAAAGTTACAGCATAAAAGAGGCAAAGAATCATTCAACGAATCACAAGCACATGAGTGGCAGGTTGTGCAGTATGCACCGGGGACAGAAGCAAATACGAGTAGGATAAAGAAACAAAAAACTGCAGTAATGTTCACACAAAAACCATTACATTTACTCACTAATTAACTGGTGTATATTGGGGCCTATACATCTACAGGAAAACCTTCAGCTGTAAGCACATTTCTTTTGCTAGTGATGAAGGCAAATTAAGCATAAAAGATGTACTTGAAAAGCAAAAGGTGCCAACTCTATCTTTATTGAAAGAAAAAAGAAAACTCACTATCATAAGTTCATTAAAACAAAAATCTGAAGTATCAAACTACTTGGAAAGTCAACATAATTTTGTTAAGGAAACAAGAGTTAGTTTGACAGAGAAATGCTTGCAGCAGAGCTCAAATCAATCAAGTAATCTTTCTTCATACCGACATGGAGAAAAGATAAAATATTAAAATGAGCTTTTCTATTTGTAAGCATTTTGAATGTCATAAATTTCTACAAACTTAATCTCTCATTTCCTCAATATATGTTTGCTCTAAGGCTCTCTTAATAAAAGAATGTACAGAACAGATAGGATACTGACCTTAGTGGGATCTATTGCATCAAGATAAAGGAGCTGTGCCACAATAATGTTTGCCATATCATCATCAACTGCTCCACCACATCGAATAATCCTCTAAAAGTTCAATTAATGCAAAGGTTAATAAAGAAAAGCAAAGAAATTAGAAATTTGTAACAGACAGCAAGGGAGAGACATAGTCCCTACAAATTGGAGGAGCTGACTAATCACACTCTGAAACCGCTCTAGCACCATTGGAGGTGGCCCCTGACCCCGTGCATGTACAGGAAAATATGGTGACGTGGGAACTTCCAAGTCATCTCTGTAAATTGCAAGCAATAAGACTCCGGTTAAAGAGAATGCTGCTAACAATCCAGCTAGATAGCAAAGGGAATTCGAAGATACAAAGCAAAGTAGTGTAATTTATTAGAAGCAAAAGGACATGTTTTTGTTTCAGTGCTTTTCTCTACCTCTTCCTCATACATGGCATACTAATCATTATTCATAAAAAGAAACCCCACTTATGTCCTTGCCCAGGTTAGAGTGATAACAATTAACTGTAGGTCAGAATGTTATCTTCTATTGAGTTTCCTGTCAAGTAGAGATTTCCTCTCAAAAGAAATTCTGTAACTTCTTTGAAACATCACAGTTCAAGACTGATTAGTAGCTTCTAGAAAACAAAGAGAATGGGACCTCCAAAACCCATTTTCTTATGTATCTTTAATTTCTTGGTCAGCTAAAAACAGCATTAATCATAACCCCATACCATTATCCTATGTCCTCACCAAATCAGAACGAAATATTACAGAAGTTTTGTTTCCAACAGACATGAAAAATGTATTCTTTCTTAGCCTAATCTATTCCCAGCCAAAATATCCGATAACACCCAATTTTCTAAGATTTCAAGAAACTTTTACCTGATAGACCAAACCCCACTTCTCGAAACATTCACTGAATCCCAATCCGCTCCGGTATACACAGCCTTCGCCGTGCCAGTATTACCACGACTCTTCACTTTCCCAACAGCATTCAATTTCCTATGAAATGACAAAAATACAAACAAATTTTAAAAATAGTTATCCAAAAGGAAAAATTCAACACTTGTAATGTATCCATACGTACACACACACATAGAGAGAGAGAGAGAGAGAGGAGCGAGGGAAGACCTTAATGGAAGGGGTTTAAACGGGAGAGAGAGAAGGCAGCGGCGTTCTGAGGAATAAGAATCGGAGGAGAAGATTGGGTAGTTGAATTTCGAGATTGAAGAAGTTGTGGCCATACATGAATGAGCCATTTCCTTGCTTTTAGAGAGAGAAAGCTTTGATTTTCTTCGAAACTTTCTCAGTTGCGGAGCTGTGGTGTGGCGGAGGCTTTGGAGGAGTTTTGGGTAGAGGAGTGGAGTGTTGGAGCAAGCAAGATTACTCGCGATGAAGACACTAGAGGGCGCACATAGCGCAACGTAGCGATAGAAATCTTATCGTGCGCGAACCAGAGCACCCTCGGGTTGACCCGATATGAAATGGTATGCACATATCTTTGGACTAAGGGTAAAAAATTTAAAAATTAATTATTTAAATTTAAAAAAAATATAAATAAATAAATTTAAAAAAAAAAAAAAAACATAATCCTTCTGCCAGTTTCTTCGTCTCCACGGTCGGAGACAAAGAGTTTCTTCGTCTCCGATCATGGAGAAGAATAAACTCTTCGTCTCCATGGCCGGAGACGAAGAAATTCTTCGTCTCCGACTATGGAGACAAAGAAACCGACCGGAGACGAAGAAGGTTTCTTCGATTCTATTTTATTTTTATTTTTTTAATTTTAATAAATAATTTTTAAACTTTATTTTTTAAAAAATAATTAATTTGGGAGGATTACTCGTTGACCTGTTGGAATGGAAAAAATTGTTTGAAATTGGTTAGTTTAGGAACTCAATTGTTAATTTTTTGGATTCAGTGGTCTAATTGCATTATCGTGTGCAGCTCGATGGCCTATTTGACCCTTATTCCCATATCTTTTTTATTGGTGTGGCCGTGTGGGCAAATAAGTCTCAAAATAATTAGAATAATGTAATTATGTCTCTTACTTTTTGGAAAAAATGATCAAATACACCCTTAAATTTTAGACAAAAGTGTAATTAGACCATCGAACTTTAAAAATGTGCAATTAAATATTTAAACTTGTTATTTTGGTGCGTCTAAATCTAATAGCCGGTTATTCACTTGAAATAACCAATCATTCAGATTCTAGCGATATTTTCAATAATAATTCCGACGATAAACAATAATTCTAGCAACAATAAAAATTTAAAATAATAATAATAATAAATCAAGCTGCCTAAACAGAGAAGACAACCACCAGTTGTCGTCTCCGATGGAGAAGCGACCAGATCTGGTTGCCTTCTCCAGTGGAGAAAGCATCTCGTCGCTTTCTCCACTGGAGAAGGCATCTGGTCGCCTTCTCCACCGGACCGGACTGGTCGCCTTCTCCACCGGAGAAGATAACGGTCGTCTTCTCTGGTGGAAAAGTCATCGGAAGTTACTTTTTAGGTTGTTAATGGTGGTTAGTGGCGGTCAACAGTGGTCAACATATATAATATTACCGGTAACTTGTTGGTTACTGATAAAGCAGGCTTATTTAAGTCATTTTTACAAGTTTGAGTGTTTAATTACACATTTTTAAAGTTTAAAGGCCTAATTGCATTTTGCCTAAAGTTCAAGAGTCTATTTGACAATTTTTCTTAATTTTTTTTAGTTAATAACTAAAATCTTCTTTAAAATATATTAAAACTACTAATTTCGCTATGGACTACCATTCTTAATTAAATTCTCAATTATGAAAATTCTATTCAATTTTATTCTATGTTAAAATTTTCATAAACTAGCACCAAGTTGAGACCAATTTCTTCAATCTCTTTAGACGTTTGTGAAGCAAGACCTCTACCTTGTGTACTAAGAACAACACAAGTATTTTATTTGGAGCAACTAAACTAACACCTAATAGGAGGAACAACCATATAATTAAACTCCATTATATTGTTGGCTAAGATGTAAATATCCTTATTATTGTTATCTTCTCTAAATAAAGATTGGTTTGATTGCTCTTACCTCCGGCTTTTAGATCGATACCCATGGTGGAGCTCTGCTAGAGGGGGTGGTTTGAGGTGGACGGAGGAGGGATAGAGAGAGCCATATGAAGATGATCAATTCTACTATACTCACCACTTTGTTTTGTTTTGAAATGTTAATGATTGATTAAAGATGGTGAATCTCGAGTGATACATAAAAAACTAGCAAAGTTACAATTTTGTCCTTATTTCTGATAGTCAACAAACAAAGGTGATAACATAGGATTAAATTGGATAAATATTGCATAGTTGATGACTTAATTAGGTAAGAATGATAGGGTAATTAAATTAGAAATTAAGATATAGTCGATGGATCGTTTTTTTTTTCTTTTATAAAAAGCTGCATTTAGACACTAAAAGTGAAAAGTAAAAATGTACAACGGGCTCATTTAGCTAATTATTGTGTGGTCAATGATGACATGACCCAGTAACAACATGTTAAGTGGTCATTTTAGGTAAATATGTTTTGAGTAAGAGCATCTCCATCAGAGAAGCATTCACGGTATATAAGAAATGTTTGCCTACATGGAAGAGAGAGGTACACCCCCATTTTATCAATATTTTTAAAACTTAAAAGAGCAAGATAAGCTAACTAATCATTCATTGAACATTAAGTGGAAGCAAGTCTAATCGGGGATATTATGCCACATCTTAGAAGTCGAAAGATAATGGATATATTCAGATACTCTTATGGAGTATAACTCTAGACTCATGTATAAATTTTATTGAATATAGAAGTGTAAATAAATAAAAACAATAACTTTTTTTAATTAATTTGATATGAAAGTAGAATTAGATATAGTATAATTTAACCGGCACGGGCTTAGCTCAATGGTTTAATGAGCAGTATTTGGAAGAAGAGAACAAAGTTTGAACTCATTATGTTCAAAATGGGCAAATTCTTTATATGTATCGGCATTTGGCCATGTTTGTTAAACTATTGAACAATTGATGTGATTGCCTTGGAGGTTGGCAACTCAACCTTTTGGGAGAAGATATAGGATAATTTATCCTTGGAATCCTCTCATGCAAGTTTGCAACTTAACGCCAGCTCGTTTAAGTGCATCTTATGAAAAGGTGTTAAAAACTGACGGCAGAGAGAATTTCAATGCCCACTATGAACGGCCAAGATCCTCTGCTCCCCCGGGTTGTATGCATGACGGCCACATGTACCCATCTCAGACATCACCAAGTGAACATATCTGAACCAAGAGTCCAGATGCTTCCACGTCGGACCATTCCCGCATAATGCGCCCCATGCATGCGTGCGGTCGTCTCAATATCCCAGTCCCCAGACACTGCAACTCCTCGGAGCCACAACTCATAACACAACACTGAAACTTCTCTCTCTCACACACAGCAAAATGCAAGAGTACAAGAGGAGGAAGAAAGCTTTAGCAGACAAGAACACGGCCGCACTCGCCGGTGCCGGCGGCGCTGATGATCCGAAGCCCGGTCCTCCGGCCACAGTCGCCGACGGCAACTCGGAATCAACGAAAGTTGCTCCGGAGGCGGCGGCTCGAAGCCGTTCCGACGAAAAGGATGTTTTCTATGAAAGGTTGCAGAAGCTGAATGAGTCCTCCGGCCTCAGTCTAATGTGAGATAATAATTACTTTGTATGCATTTTTTTTTTTTTCTTTTCTGCTTGGATAGTTAACAAGATTAAATTTGGTAGAACTTATAGTTTATTTTAAATTATATAAATAAGTTAAATTTTTTGTTTATAAAATATGCATAAGAAGTTTAAAAATAATAGTTTGTTTTGAAATATTATTATTTTTTAATTAATTTATAAAACTAGTACCACAAACTTATCATTATTATTTAAAATCCTAATATTTTAGTTTTAATCTTTTATATATTATTACACTTATTAGCAAATTTAACAATTAAGTTTACTAAACTTTCAGTTGAGCGTGCCAAACAGAGCCAAAGTTGTTACTTTTTATTTATTTATTTATTTTTATTTCTTATTTTTCAGAATTAATTTAAGGGAAACGACATTGGATTTGTATCTGTTGTACAAGGAAGTCACTATAAGAGGTGGATTTCATCAGGTATTCAATTCAATTCGATCATTACTCAAAATTCTAATATTTGGTTAGATTTAATTATTTGGTTATTATATATATAGGTGACGAAGGATGGGAAATGGGATGAAATTGCAAGGTTTTTGAAGAGGAAAGATAATGTAATAATTATAGGTACTCAACTTAAAAATGTGTATAATAGTATTCTTCAGCAGTTTGAACAAATGCATCACTACCGGACTCCAGGAAAAGCATCTCCATCCTCCCAACAAGGTACCATGCATGCATGCAATGGGATATATATACTCTCTTACATGCAGTATATTCTGCGGAATCCTGATAATTTTGGCGTTACACTTTTTGTCCCTGAGTTATACTAAAGTTGCACATTTTGTCCTTGATGTTTTGTTAGTAAAATGGTGAAAAGTGTAACGTCAATGATAACTTAGTGACGAATTCTACAATTATCATATAATTCGGAGATGAAAAATGTAATTTTCACTAATTATAAAATAAACTTGTTCTTAAAAGTTTTTTACAATTATAAAATTAAAGTTTTTTAACCCTCAATGATCGGCTAAGATCCATCTTCACTTTTTACAGGACTTTTTATTTGATTCTGCCCATATATACCATGGATCAATCTTGGACTATTGTTATTACGTGTCAGCAATTAACATATTATGTACTTTCAATTAATAACTTATATGTATATGTGTCTGTAGTTAAAAAATTATGTACATGCAGTTAACATATTATGTGCCTTTAATTTATTTATAAGTACATATATAATTTGTTAGTGGTAGACACATATACGTTAACTGCATGCACATGCATAATCAGGAATGTAATTTACTACACGCATGAGCTTAGCTCAATGGTTTAGTGGGCAGTATTTGGGAAAAGAAGGAATGTAATTTACTAATTCTGAACTAAGTTTCACAATGCAAAATGGACCTCGGTTCATTGTAGTATAATTTGCCAAAATTTGGAGTCTGTTTAATTTCAACAATTAATGTAGGTCCTAAAGTAGGTTCTGCAGATAGCCCAAATGGCCTGAGAGGGACAAAGAGACATTATGAGAGGCTGCTCCTTTGCTCTAATATTCAGGACACTCCAAATAACAAAACAACATTCACTCCTGACAATTACCAACTTTCAAAAGGTTTGTTTAATTTGTGGCTTATGTAAAACTATGATTTCATCTCGCTTAATCTATTTGATCTGTTGTGTATATGTTAACATTGACTGAAATGAATATATAGTACGTGAAACTAGATTATATTGATGCTGGAGTATAATATGTAAAAGATAAAAGATTGAGATGGATCAGATCAAATTATCTAACTTGGAACATTTATATAATCACTACTGAAAATTATGGAATTTCCGACCACCTAAAAGTGATCTTAAATCAAGTCGAAAGTCTTGTTCCGACCACTTTTGGTATCCGGAAAAACTTTTGTTGCTATTTCCGACCACTTTTTAATTTTGACTTGATTTAAGATCACTTTCAGGTGGTCGGAAATTCCATAATTTCCTGTAGTGTATATTAAACATACATTTCCCACTTTAATTTGTCTTTCTTAGGCGCGCAAAATGTAACATATATAATGTTGATTTGCAATATTTTCCTATATTGGCCCTGTTTGGTAAAAAGTTGGCCTATATGCCAATTTTGGCTTATTTGACCACTATTAATTGTTTGATTTAGTTAAAATATCAATATAAATGTTTGGTTAATTAGCTTTTTACAACTCCAAATGATTAAAATTGAAAAAGCTACCCCAAGCAACTTTTTCAATTAGCTTTTTGAGAAAAGAAATTATACCAAACAGTTAACATTTAACAGCTAATTTACCAAACACTTTTCTACAATTAGCTAATGTTATCAACTATTTATACCCTCTAATTAACACAATCAGCTAACAACTAACAGCTATCAGCTAACAGCCATTTTACCAAACAGGGCCATTATGTTCCATTCAGCAAGTTTGATTTTTTTAGTGACTCCGCAGGGCCTAAGACACCCGAGCTAAAACCAATCCTGCGAACTTCGACAAATGATAAGGAAGTGAAGAAAGCAAGGACTGCATATCAACTGTACCTAAAGTTGGAATGTGATCGGTTTAAGAATGCACACGGGGAGAATTCGGTTAATCAGAAAGTGATAGATGAAATCATTGATACCTGGAGGCATCTTTCTGAAAGCGAGCGAAAGGTATATATATGCTTCCTTGAAGTACATTTTGCGAGTTAGTAATCACGATATAGTATAGTATATCATTTAATTAATTATATATTGAGAATATTCATGGCTCTGTCTGGCATACCTAGCTTATAAGCTAGTTTTAAGGCTGAAAGTTAAAGGCCAGTAGTTATTAGTTTATTTTGAAACGCTATGCAGCATTTCAAAATAAGCTATTATTTTAATCCCTCAATGTTTTATCAATTCAAACAAAATTTATAGTCTATCTGTAACTTAAAATAAGTTATAAACTTTAAAATAAGCTCTACTACTAAACATAGTCATATCTGTTGTAACACCAGACTTAAAAAATATATTGTTTACATGTGTCCTAACTCCTAAGGCCTGGAAATTTTTGAACTAGACAACCTAGCTTATTTGAAATTGTTACTACTTGATTTTACAGCCATATGTTGATGCTAGTAACAAGGACAAAGAAAGATATAACCTACAGATGGCTGCTTATAAGGAACATAAGAGCGAGTCGAGCAACCAAAGCTTGAGCCACATTTCAACTCAAAGCCGAAGCTTGTTCCATATTTCATCATCTCAAACTCAAAGTGAAACAAAAAGCCATCAAAGCTGGTTCAGCAGTTCAGCCCCAAGCGTCATTAACTTTGGTTCATCATCATCATCGTCATCGCAAACCTATGACGACTACTATGTGAGTTTGCAGGGCGGTGATGATGGGAATGAGCTTGTGCCGCCTGATAAATCTCTAGTTGACTCAACCATTGAAATGCTAAAGGGTGCGCGCCCTGGCGACCCCATATTTCAGGTTGATTGGGACTATTCCTTCTGATCTGATCATATATATCCCCATTGCTATTATATTGCTAGTTATGTTGGTGTGTTTTTGCTTGGATGGTGCCATAACTCTTGCCAAGGCTTCTGGATTCTAAGTGTAGTTTTCATTTTAGAAACTACTCCGGTAGTTAATTAATATTGTGTTGATGAAAGTGTTAATACCAGCTGGGTCCCTCGAATATTGGTTTTTACTTTTTACTTAATTAGGTTCTCAGATTAAAAATCTGCACAAATTTATTATCTATCTATCATCTATCATTATAATAAAGTTGTGAAAGATAACTCAATCAGTCGAATTAATTGTGTTTACATTGCCTTACAATTTTCAATATCATATTGCCGACTAATATTGTCTATTACCAATATAAATTAATAGACTTTTAATAATCAAAGAGTTCTAATTACATTGCTCTTTCCGTCAGATTAGTTCCATCAACTACTTCCTCTACAACCTTTGGCTTTGGAAGCCAATGTACTTCTACACCTCTCTTAGGGTGTGTTTGGTTGATGGGTTTTGTCCATAGAAATAGGTATGAAAGTGATTGTTATTATTTGGTTGATAGGTTTTTAGAACACTACTATGAGTTTCGAATATCCCATCAATTGAAAAATTCATACCTAAATAAAATAAGAGTTTCATTCTCAAGCACTACTATTAGTAACCATTCTCATTCCACCCTACTACCTTAAATACTTTCACCAAAACTCATTACCATTACCAAGTATTTGATACCCATTCTAATTTCGATTCCCGTGCGAACTAAACACACCCTTAGTTCCTTCCGATTGGTCAGTCAGTAGGTCTTGATTACCTTGGTTGGTGGAAACAACCTTCCTTCTAGTCTTGCACTCTTGGAAGATTTTGGATCATCCTTATACTCTAAATGCCAATCTTCTTCCGGTCATATATTGATCTTCCTCGAAGACACTATTAGATGAAACATGGACTTCTATGTGTTCTTGGATCATTTCTACCGAATAAATCTCTTCTTCTAGAACCATTATTGGAGTTTTAGGGTGTGTTTGGTTCGTACTTGAGAATCGGAATTGGAATGAGTATCAAATACTTGGTAATTGTAATGAGTTTTGGTAGAAGTATTTAACATGTTTGGTAGTAGGGTGGAATAAGAATGGTTACTAATAGTAGTGCTTGAAAATGAATAAGGGAATGAAACCCTTATTTTATTTGGGTATGAGTTTTTCAATTAATGGAGTATTCGAAACCCATAATAGTGTTCTAAAAACCTACAAACCAAACAATAATAATCACTTTCATACCCATTCTTATGAGTAAAACCCATCAACCAAACACACCCTTAGTTCCTTCCCGAATAACTTCTAGAACTTGAGTGAGTGACAATTTGGGTGGCTTCATTCGACCGAAATTGCTTTTCCTTCACTGGCCAAAATATATGGATGCTTCCAAATTCTTACGTACTTCTTCCAGAACCATTTGGGAGCTCGCCTCGAAGGACTTGATCCTTCCGTTGCTCTTTACTTCCATCTGGTGCAATGTTCACATCGGGAGGAACTTTTTTTTTTTTTCCTGAGCGTTAGCTTCTTTTTCTTCACAGTTTTCTCCTTCCTCTCCTTCCCCTTCTTCTACTTTTGATCCTCAATAGTTGGGGATTTTTTTCTAGATTTTTGTGGGTCTCAATATCCACCTCATCATCCACTATTTCACTCAATCACAAAATCTCTTATTCCCATTAGTTTTAAGTTTTTTCACAACTTTTTGTGGACCTACCATTTTATCTACATATTTTAATTATTTCTTTATCTATTATTATTTTTCAAATTATAATTATAAATTTAATAATATTATTATTAATAATTATAAATTTAATAAATTTAATAACAATTATAACAAAAAATTAAATAAAATTAAAAGAAAAAAAATTAAAAATTAAAATTAAAAAAAAAAAAAAAAAAACTAGCCGTTGCATTTTGCAACGGCAAGCATAATTTAAAAATAAAAAAATAATAAAACAAAGAAGCAAGCATAATTTAAAAATAAAAAAATAATAAAACAAAGAAACAAGCATAATTTACAATGGCGGGCCCATACCCCACACGCGTCTCCCTCCCATCCCTTTTCTTTTTTAAAAAACTGACAAAACTTTTATATTTGTAGGAGAAAAATTCAGCAGCAATTTTGCCTTCCCATTTGTTAAGGAGTCATTCAAAGACATTTTACTGTGTCAAAATTAGGGAATGGACCCCCTATTGGAGTTGCTCTTAGCCACAGGTTTGGAAGCTTGGGCTTCTTCCGCTGCCTGGGCTTCTAAAATCTTTAGGGCAATCTCATTATTTTATATGGATTCCTCTACTTCTTGAACCATGTTCTTAGATTCTTTTTTATCAAAAACTTCTTCACTCTTCTTCTGGATGATAGTTGTCCTTAGCTTCTGGGCCCCGAACAAGAATTGTTGCTCGGTGAGCTTGTAATCCTTCAATGTTGCAGAAGACGCTAGGCGTCCGGCGCGCAGGTGGCTGCTTATTATTATTATTAGGCTAAAGTGTCAAATCACACCATGAACCAATTGCGATATGTCATGCCGCACCATGAACTTTTATATATGCTATTTTGATGCACAAACTATAAAATTTTGTTCGTTTAGACTTTTTAGCAGGTTGCCATCAAGTTACCCATTATAATATGCTGACGTGGAGGTGTTATTTTATTAGCTTATTTAAATATGTATTAAAAATATGACATGGCATTTTTTTACTTTCTCAGCATTTTTTCTCGATCTCTCTTTGTTCTTCTCCGGCTAATCTGTTCTCAGCATCCGATGCGTTCTCAATGCCTGTGTACAAGAATATTTCGGGGTCAGAGATTTTGAAAGAAGTGCTAGGACTAACTCACATGCTTTGCATCCTTAAATGGAAAACAACAACTCTTCTCGCGGCATATTCCTGCTGACTGAAGATCCCTCCAGCAGAAATCAACTGCCTCATAATTATCTCCAATGATTCTGAGCGTGGACGTTGCCTCAAAATATCAAGCGGTGTCATTCCATTCTTATCCCAAGTATTGACATCCATAGAACGCACAGTCATAAGCAACTCCACGAGCTCGGAATGAATGTTACCAATGATGGCCAAATGAAGCGCAATCCTGCCATCGTTATTCTTCGCATTTACAATTTCTTCAATGTCGAAGATCCTTCCACTTACAAATTGCTTCATGAGCTCGATTTGACGGTCCAATCTCCGAAAGCAAGGAGTTTGGAAACCAGTAACCGCAACATGAAGAAATGTTTCTCCAGCTTTGTTTGGTGGCACCTTGTATATCTCTGTAAGCCAACACATGATCCGTGCAAGAATCAGCTAGACGTTCCCTCAGAACCCCGAGATTACCTCCTCTAGCAGCAACATGAAGAGCTCTGTTCTGAATCTCCCACTTGTAAGCCGATGGAATGTCACCAACGTGTTCTTCCAGCTCTTTGCCATTACCTGATACGAACCTCGGGGAAACAACATAATAAAAAAGAATCCTAAAGACATGAGAATTCTTACTCCTCGCAGCAGCATATAATATATCAATGACACCATATTCTCCTTCGCCAAAGACAAGCAGGGGGTCTCTTTCGAGCAATTCTTGGACAAAACTCAAGTCCCCAACAGAGGCAGCAGTATACAGCAGCCATCCACCACATCATCTTATAAGAGAATTTTTGCCTTTCTTGTTCTCGCATTCCACAAGTAGCTTTCTTGCAACCTGAGACCTGCACTTGGCAACATCGTGAAACTGTGCTTCATCATCCCATACAGTCTCAAGGGTGGTTGTCAAGTCGCCAGAATCTGGGTTGGTCAGCACTGTGTGCCGTGGTGGTCAGTCGTTGCTATGGCTGCTGGTGCTGGCTCTGGCGATTTACAGAAGGAGCTTAGTACATGGCGTTGAAGATCAGTCGGATGACCTTCAGTCCATGCCACATCAGCACAGTCTTTGAAATGGGAGTTGAATCTTAAAAATAAGTCCACATCAACACATAACCGTTACCATGTCATCAAGGTAACCTGGAAACCTGCTAAAAAGTTTAGATGAATAAAAATTTATGGTTTATAGACCAAACCAGCAGATATAAAAGTTTAGGGTGCAGCATGACATATGGCAATTGGTTCATGGTGCGTTTTGACACTTGAGCCTTATTATTATTATTATTATTATTATTATTATTATTATTATTATTATTATTATTATTATTATTATTATTATAATAGAGGCATATGTAATATTTCAATAACAGGGCGTTTGGTTGAAATAAAGAAATTAAGGGGGGAAGAATTGTAATTTGGTGAAAATAAAGTAGGAATTCAAATTACATTATTTGGTAGAGAGGAATAGAATCATTGAGAATGAGAATGGAAGAAGTTGTATAAAGACTAAAATATCATTGTGTATAGTAATAATAATGCTAATAATAATCAAGGGTAAAAAAGTTTTTTACTTTCGATTTTCCTTTTAATTCATATGAGGAATATGAATTGCAATTCAACAATCCCTCCAACCAAACACTATAATTTGAATAGCCAAAGAATTGTATTGTAATTAAATTATTACAACTATATCCAACCAAACAACTCATTAAAACTTTCTCTCATACTTCATACAAACATACCCTAATGACATTGTCTGCTAGCTACTTACTCACTCCATAGTCATTGTCATCACCATTCAATTAATAGATAATGGTATATAAATAAAAACGCGTGAGTTTCTCAAATATGGAATGATATATCTACTATACTAACTAGTATTTGTCCCGTGCGATGCACGAAAAATATGTTATAAAAATATATCCTATATGAGGTTTATTTATATATAAAATTTTTGTTATTTAATAATTATTATGTGTAAATTCCTATTATAAAATTATGAACATAAATATATTTACAATTAAAATAATATTCAAGGTGGGTGATTACTACAAATCTTAAACTATATTAAAAATTTAGTACATAGTATTTAATATTACAAATTTTTAAGAACTTAGTAAACTACAATAGTAATTGAATTACAATTTTAGAGTCACCACGGATCAAAATTTTTAGACCTTTGAGATTTCTAACTCTAGATGTAGCAACATACAATTGACCTTTAAAGACCAAAATTACAATTCATAGGTCGAACATTGATTTTTTCTTCCAAATACTATCGAATTAAGTGTGTAATCAATAAAAGTTGAGAACTAATAATTCGAGAATATAATCTTAATGTTACTAAGCCTATTTCACGTCAATTAAGTTGGAGAGTGTTGTTGGATAGTATCCGATGAATCCACGAATAAAGCATCTTTGTCTCCGTAGTCCTCAATATGTACATCAACAATCTTAAATATTAGGACGCCTAGCTATGCCATATATTAATTTCAAATTTATGAACTTTGGGGTTGCATGCAATAAAAGGTATATTTTAAATATACTAAGGGTACATTATATATGTATGTAAGGTACTTTCAATATAAAAATAATATATTTTTAATATATTAAAAATGTATTTGATATTCATGATCCATACAATTATGTGGACCATCATTCACACAATAATTTGCCAGTAGAAATTGAAATATAAATAAATATAATAAATAAATATATATATTAGAAACTATCAGTGGAAATTATTATCATTATTATTGTTATTGTTATTGTTATTATAATTAACAATATTATTATGGTCTTGTGAAAATTAAATGTTGATTATCACCATTTAATTTTCACAAGACCATATAGCTTTATTATATATATATATATATATATATATATATATATATATATATATATATATATATATATATATATATATATAGAGGATAGGATAAGAGCCCAAGGGAGTTAGGCCTATAATGGGTAGAAAAAATGGCGGTCAAATTTTTTAAGTAAATGAATGGCTCAGATTGATTAGATTTTAATTTTTCCTTAAGATTTCCTAATTTATCCTTAATGAATATGATTATCCTTTAACTTTTCCATTAAATATTATCTTTTCCGTTAATTTTTGTTAGTTCACCGTTAACTTACTCATTGTTTCAATAAGAAAGGTCTTAGGTTCGAACCTCATTCCAATCAAAGTTGGCATAATTAGTACTCTATTTTACTCTTATTAAATTAAATAATAATTTAGTAGCTACAACAAAAAATAATACATATGCATTTTTTTATTTTAGAATTATGTGTCTACCATGTCTTTATTCAAAAAAAAATATCTGTTATCAATAAATTAAATAAGAGAAATAATTTCATTAGTTATATTGTATTTATTTTTCTCCAATATGAAAATTCTTTACGTTCAAATTCATCAATTGATTATATTCGCTACATTGTCCCTACAATGTCTTTATTAAAACAAAAATTATTCATTATCAATAAATTAATTAAGAGAAATAATTTTATTAGTTATATTGTCTTTATATTTCTCCAATGTAAAAATTCTTTACATTCAAATTCATCAATTGATTATATTCACTACATTGTCTATTATCTTTGTGTGCACTATTTTTAATTAAATATCGAAGTTATAATACAAAATAATGCTATATATTTATTTACGAAATATTTTATTAATACTATGAAAAAATTAAAAAAATATAATTAATAAATTCAATCATATTAACTACTTGAGGGAATTGTTAACAAAGAGAGTATTCAAATCAAACAATAAATTAAAGTGAGAACTACCTCGGAATGTCCTTGTTTGACAATCAGCAGCTAGCGATTAGCGTTAGCGGATTATATTAGCGAATTTGACCAGCGAATTACATCAACGATTGGTAAAAAATATTTGAAAAAATTAGCTTTTTAGATTAATATGTAAAATAACTTAAGAGTATATATATATATATATATATATATATATATATATATATATATATATATATATATATATATATATATATATATATATATATATATATATATATATATTTGATAAAAAATAATAATTGTTTAAAAAATAATAATAATAATAATAATTGTTTTTAAAAAATAAAAAAATAAAAAATATAATTAAGGCAATCATATTAACTACTGGGGGATTTATTGAAAAAAAAAGTATTCAAATCACACAACAAATTGAGGTGTGAAACTATCTCGCAATGTCCTTGTTTGGCAATCAGCAGTTAGTTCTTCAATATTAGTATATATTTAATATTTTATGCCCTAATTTTTATTTTATTGACAATTATAATCAATCTTAAATATATTATCTTGCATTTGTAAACTTAGAATTGCCTATTTAAATACGCAAATTTAACATTCAATTATCTATGCATGAATAATTCCAATATATTGATTTACATCCTCCCACCGCTCTGTCGGGTCGGGGTGTGGGGGGCCCTTGGGGTTAGGGTTCAACCTTTTTGAATTGGAAGAATGAATAATTCCAATATAATCTTGTCTTGATATACTTTAAAATACTTATTTAAAAAAAACATTGGGCATTATCCCAATCGCGCAATGCGCGTAAAAAACTAGTTAATTAAACAAACGACTTTGTCCATGTCACGCCATTAATAGATAATAACGATGTATGAAAATGAATTTCTTATTAAAGAGGTGTTTTTAAATTTGTCCGTTATGAATTTAGCACATAAAGTAAGAAATAAAATGCCAATATATATGTAATATTTTGTTACCAATGAAGAAATAATAATTCAGATGCAAATTTTCCCCTTTTGGGTCTTACCTACTACTTACCAACTCCATAGTGGTTAACGTATAAAAACAAGTTCTTAAATAGGTAAAGATGTGTGTTTCTAAATTAGTAGATCTTTTCATCATGCGCGCGGGATGGGTAGAAAATTAAGAATAATGATCCAAACCTAATCATCATCTCCTCATTGTGTTTAATTACGTATATAAAGGAAGCCCCCCGGCCCTGTTAAGAAATCATTGTCTTCATTATATTCTCATTGAATAGAATAGGCAAAGAAAACGGCTATGGCGGCAACGCCCAGCGCGTCTAGGAAAAGAATATTAACCTATATCACAGACGACTCCAACAGGAAAACCACGTTCAAGAAGAGAAAGAAGAGTTTGGTGAAGAAGGCACGGGAGCTGAGCGTGCTGTGCGGCGTCACGGTGTGCGCCGTGGTGTGCAGCCCTTTCAGGGAGATTGAGACGGAGGTGTTCCCCGACGAGGGCGGGGTGCGGGAGGCCTATGCCCGGTTCAAGGGCATGACGCAGGTGGAGCAGACTCGGAGGAAGTATAGCCAGGAGACGATCACTGAAGAAAGGTATGAGAAGGTGAAAAGTAAGGCGCTAAAAGTGTCGACAGGGAACCAGGAAAAGGAAATGACGGAGATGATGTACCAGTACTTGAGTGGACAGCTGATGAGCCTGCCTGCCATGAACTTGGTTCATCTCAATGACTTGGCTGTGGTGACCCAAAGGCATTTGGAGCGAATTACTGAGAAGCTTGCGGCTCTGGGGAAAGAGGGGGATTCGGTTTTGATGCCTCCCCCTCCTCCTCGTGCTCCTGCTTCCATGGATATGGGTGGTGGCATGCGAAATGATGAAGGTAATGGAATGTATGTGAACACCAACAATCGCCCAGAGGGACCTGCGTGCTGATGATGATGATGGCATGGGGGCTTGAACAATCCTGGCTTAATTGAACTCTGCAATTTTAATTTAATTTCCCGGCCCCTAGCTTTAATTTGCTTTAGTAAAATTATCCTACTATCCAAGATTTGTGATGTGTATGTTCTTGTCATCGAGTCCATCAGGAAGCTAAGCTGCTAGAAAAGTTATCCAAACAATAATATATGGTTTAATATACTTTGTCAAAGTGTTATTGAAATTTGATATCAAATGAAAGAGATTATTATGGATTTGGGTCAAGTGGACTTTCTTTTTGATCAATTTGCACACATTATTGCGTGCATATCAAACCCCACACACACACACACACATATATATATATATACACTAAGAAGAGTCAATAAAGTTAGGGTAACACTGAAACCGTCTCACGTGTCTCTATTTGTGAGACGGGTCGAACTCATATAAGTTTTTGCCTTAAAAAATTTGTAAGGTCAAAAGTTGATTTAAACCATAAAATAATGTGTGAAGGAATGATCATCAAGAAAGCAAACATTTTGGTTCCTTGGCCGGGCTATTTGATTTCTGTTTTCCAATTGTTCTATTGACTACTTTTATATTCTCTTATTATGCTCTAATAGTGCAAGTGTTGAGTTTGTGATGCTATTTGGATTTTTTTTTCATTTTTGTTAATGGCTTTGTTATTAGGTCTTTCCTTGGTAGTTTTTAGTACTCGAAACTCATAAGCGTGAAGAAATTGTATGGATTTAATTAACCTGTTCAAATTAATGGTGTGAGATGTGTATATTATATATTTGAAAATTTTTAAGTGAGATTTTGTCATCTTTTATGGTTACAGGACTCAATCAAATGGTCCAAGGAACAAGTAAGCTAAGTCATACACCTTTCTCACTTATTGTAGCCCTTGAGACTGTTACTTCTTAATGTTTCTATACTAATGGTAGCCCTTGAGAAAGCATCAGAATATTGGAATAAATTTTACTGGTTTTTCAAATGTTAGTTGGCATTTATATTTCCATTTTGTCATCCTAATTTCTATGACTTGTGCTACATTCAATACTAATACAACTATTTTTCTAACATGTAGGGGGTGTGGTTGAATGGAAGGGACTTATTCATCTTTAACTAAAGGTTAAGAGTTCGATTCTTAGTTTTGGAAATTGAAACCCTTAGTATACTCAAAAAAAAAAAAAATTGTTATTCTAGATTAATTCCTTATTGTTAGCTACAATCATCACATCTAGTTATCATCATTATGTAATGAAAGCATCTTTGAACTTGGCAAAGTTTTGTGCTTTTTTAGAAATCCTTTTATTGAGGGCTTGTATTATTGGGAGTTTAAGATGTCATATTATTGTTCATTTACTAGTTTCTTTAATTGATTATAATGACTATTTCTAGTCTTAGTTTCAGAAACCTGAAAATGGATCCATTAGTCATAAGGTTCAGAGGCTTGGCAAAATATGATAAAGGTATTGACTTTCCCTTGCTTAAAATTTTAATTACACTTATTACTAAAATTCATTTAGCATTTTATGAAATGATTTGTTTTCTGAATTTGAGGTTTCATTTTAGTACTTGATGTAATTTCAGCTTTTGTATTTATCTAATTAGAAATTGACTATTTAATATTACGCTGAGATTAGTTAAATATTTGGTTAATTTCCATGGTCTCAATGAGCTTTCTTGTTGCCTGTATTTATCCAATTAGAAATTGACTATTTCATTGCAGTTATTACCGAAATTTATTTAGCCAGACACAAAAACGTGTCTTCAGCGTATCTATTATGACTTTAACCGTAAAGAAAGGGAACAAGTTAATTGAGTCTTTCAGAACAAATAGTATAATTTGAGAAAATATGTTTAATAGAGATAAAGTAATAATGAGAGCTCCAACAATCCTAGCTTAATTAAACTCTGCAATTTTAATTTCCCGTACCCAACTTTAATTTGCTTTATACTCCGTAGTAAAATTATCCTACTATCCAAGAATTTGTGATATGTATCAGTGTATGTTCTTGTCATCGAGTCCATCAGGAAGCTGCCAGAAAGGTTATCCAAACAATAATAATGGTTTAATATACTTTGTCAAAGTGTTATTGAAATTTGATATAAAATGAATTGAAAGAGATTATTATATATGGATAGATTTTGGGTCAAGTGAACTTTCTTTTTGGTCAATTTGCACACATTATATTGCATGCATATCAAACCATATATATGTATGATATACACAAGTGAACTTTCTTTTTGGTCAATTTGCACACATTATATTGCATGCATATCAAACCATATATATGTATGATATACACAAATGACGTATGTACCTACGCTTGCATTACTCTATATTCTTAGAGCATGTTTAGTTCATATACAATTCAACTTACTATTGAGATAGAATATAGAATATAATAATTGTCAAAGTATGATATAAAATGACTATATATATATATATATATATATATATATATATATATATATATATATATATATATATATATATATATATATATATATATATATCACGAGAGAGTTTTTGACACGGATGTGATTGATGTGCGACTAACACGCGAAATAATCAAATCTGCGCCATTATCCATGCGAAGCACGTCCGATCCGCCATATTCCTCCGATTGCCCCATCATATGTTGGAAAAATGACATTTTAAGTGGCTATTTTGTGGTACAATTATCAGTGGGGTCCACTTTCAATTTGGGTCGGATCAAAGTGGATTCGGGTTCTTCGTAATGAGACGAAGAGATTGATATATTGTACGCTCAAAACGGATAATGGGTGAATGAGATATTGATTCTCAAAATAGACCCATTGAGTTGGAAAAATGAAGGGAAAAGTGAGCTTTGTCCCACATTGTTTTGGAAAGAGGATTTGACCCCCCCCCCCCCCCCCCTTTATACAAGAGCTCTTTTTGAACTTGTAGAATTGTATAACATAGAGGCTCTCTCGCGCGGGGGGTGCAAATCAAATTCCAACTAGAGATGAGTTCGAAAAGGCTTGATTCAAGCCCGAGCTCGTGTGCATCGACACCTGCGGGCACGAATGTCGTCCAGAAATTGGCTGGCCTTGCGGGCTAAGTTATGCCAACTTTCGGTATCAATTTTCCAACAGAATAGCCACTTGGGTTCGGCCTGTGAGACCGAATCGAGGCCACCGAGCCTGTGAGACCGAATCACAGGCTGAATCGAGGCCACTGAAACAAGTCTCGGTCGAGACACGTTTCGGCCAGCGAGGCCGAGACAAGTTTCGGCCAGTAAGGCCGAAACTAAGCAAGCATCAGGTTTCGGCCCACTAAGCAAGCATCAGGTTTCGGCCTTGGGCCGAAACGAGACAGTCTGGGTTCGGCCTCTGGGCCGAACCATGGCTGAAGGCCAACAGACAAATATGGGATTTAATTCTACAGTTACGGAATTAATTTCAATTTAAATTTTGAATTTAAATCCCATGGGATGCCTTGCGCTTTCAGGTGTTACAAAACCAAGTTTAATGGTCATGATCAATGCTATTAAGTACTTCTTCCCTATATAAGAAGGGGTAGAAGGCAGAAGTTTTTACAAACAACAAGAACAAGCACAAGAGCTCTACACGAAATTCTGTTTTCAAGCTTCAAAATACTTCTGCTTCTACTCCTTTCTTAAGACTAACTGTGTTCAAGGCTTTGCTCTAGTTCGCCGGGTTCGTTCGTTTGGGTGCTCAAACGTCGAACCGTAGCGCGTTTTATCCTGGGAAACCTAGGCAACGACGCTCCTAGCACTGTTGGGAGGTGGCAAATAAGGTTTTAAGGAAAGAGTGGTCTCTTGACTCACGCTAAAAACCCTTACCCAAACACGAGCCATCTTTTCCTTCTTTCGGTTTTGGATTATGCTTCTAAGCAAAAATCCTCCTTTTCTGATATAGTTTTGGTTGAAATTATAATCTGTGGATTATAAATTCCATTTGGTTGATATGTATATATCTTTTCCGTAGATATTCATGCATATAACCATGGTGGTCTGATTTATATATATATTTGTGTGTATATATATATTTCGGATATATATATCGAATAATATTTTATATACTTTCGTGTGTGTATATATAAATATTATTTTACGATATTAAATCGATTTTTGGTTCATTATCACCAACATCATAGTCGCGTCAGGCGTAGCATGTGCGGTGGCCCCGGTGTCCGGATACCACCCATCGGCCGGAGTTTGCACTGGAGCCGGAACATCTGCTGGCACTGCCATGTTCGCCTGGGGTGAGGGTTGCGGGTGGTACCTTTTGTAGCAGTACATGGAGGAGTGTCCATGGCTCCGACATATTTGACACCGCGGACCTCCGCGGCCGCCACGGCCACCACCACGATTCTGTCCTCCGCGACGTCCGCCACCGCGTCCAGACTGCTGCGACTGCCTCCCGCCATTGGATGAGCCAAGGCCGGGTCCCGCAAAGAAGGCGGAGTGCGAAGCAGTGGAGTCGCCGGTAGGGTAATCATCCACCAATATGAATTCGTGCGCCTGGAGATAGTCCGATAGGTGCGACAATGTCACTGCATTGCCGGAGGTGAAGGACGCCGCCAGTGCTTTCAGTTCCGGTCGAAGCCCACGAATCACGTACAGATTTTACTCCATGAGAGAGAGAGGCCGACCGGCCTGGATTAGGGACTCGACAAGCACCCCCGCACGGCCTAGGTACTCGGCAGTCGCGGAGTTGCCCTGTCGTAGCATCTGGAATTGCCCGAGGAGATTGAGACAACGCGCTTGGCTGGAGGAACCGAGAGCGGATGTGATGGACTCCCAGATTGCCGCAGATGTGGTTCGCCCGAGTGCAAGGTATAAGACTTCATCCGACATGGATGAGATTAGGAGAGACAGGATCGATTGATCTCGCTTCACCCAAGCGCGATATTCCGGATTGGGGATGATGCTCGTCGTGGTGGTGCCTGCCGACGAGCCCTCAGACGGTGGAGCATCAGTGATGGTTTCCGGTGGACACGGAAGAGACCCATCTACAAAGCCAAGAAGTTCCTGACCCCGGAGAAAGGGAATTAGCTGCGCGCACCAAAACAAAAAATTGCGTGACGTGAGTTTCATCGTCACGTAATGATGTGCGCCGGCGAGAGAAGGACCGCCGGCCAGGGAGGGTGAACCGGCAGCGGAAACCGTACGCTCGGATGAGTTGGTGGACATTCCGATGGTACGATAATTTCACGGTGAAGAGGGGTAAATTTACGGTGGAGCTAGAAAAGACCGATATCCCGGCTGATACCAGATTAGAGAATGGATTTCACTCAATAACTGAATCAGAAGAGATTACAAAGTATATCACTACAAGGACTCTAACAAACCCTGACTAATAGAACAAGACTAACTATCTAAATGTCTACCACATAATACAAGACTATATATTATACAAAGATAATAAGATGAAATAATATATATACTAACAGCGGGTGTATCTTCTGATGATTGAAATTGAATAATAGTGATGTAAATTGATTTATGTGTTTTTTAAACACAAGAGAAGCTAAAATTGATAGTATTTTAAAAGCACATATATGTTTTGACTAGGTTAAATTAAATGTTTCATAATATCACTGTTGTGAATTTTATATACTCCGTAATTTGTATTGATTAGGACATCAGTATATTGTAGTATTTTAATTTGGGTTATGGAGTTTGTACTTGACCACCTTTCACCACGCCTCTCTCTGAATATGTATGTAGAATCGTGTGCATGGGGTTGGCGAACCCACCCCGTAGTGAGAGGGAGGACAAGTCCACGTACCAACTGGTGTTGTCGCGTGCACGATGGTAATGGTTAGTGTGCATATTTATGAAGTATAGATGGAAATGATGGTGCTTTACGTTTTGAAAGATTTGTTTTGTTAATTTTGTTGTTTTTTTTTGTTTATATATTTATTGTTCCGAAAGGATTTTGATGTAATTTTGTATTGATTATCTCTTTAATGGGTTTTGCTTTAGTTGTTTTTGCACTAAGGTGATAAATTCACTTTTCCTTTGACCCTTTGTGTATATGCTTTTCCATTCTTGTTTTGATAAGTGAGCTTTTGTGTATGAATTATGTCTAGAAGTGGTTGATTATATTGTACATAGATAAAAATATTCCTGGAATAATTGTTTCTGTAGCTAGAGACCAATGATTTAGGGGTATTGGTGCATGCACAGTCGTATACGGGTGCATGCACACATTCGCTAACCTAAGTGCACATGGTATTTCGTATATCAATTAGCATCATGGCACAAACTCGTTAACCCAAGTGCACACACAACACAATCCAAGTGCACACCAAAATGTTTAACATCTTTTCTTACACAAACTAATTCTGCAAATTTTGGCACACACAGTGTAACCTAAGTGCACACACTCATCCCAACTGCCCAACATAATCTATCAACCCAAGTGCACAATAACTTATTTTGCATCTTTTCATCCACATACTCATTATCGACGTTATGGCACACACAGTTTAACCCTAGTGCACAACATAGTCTTTAACACCAATATGGTTTTGGTGCATGCACAAATTCATTAACCTAAGTGCACAAGGTATTTCCTATATCAGTTTTTTGAGCATCATGGCACAAACTCGTTACCCCAAGTGCACACACGTACATTTTTATCTAAGTGCACACACAACACAATCCAAGTGCACACCAAAATGTTTAACATATTTTCCTACACAAACTAATTAATTTTTCAAATTATGGTACACATAGTGTAACCTAAGTGCACACAGTCAACCCAAGTGCATACCCTAATCTACCAACCTAATTGCACACAGTTCAACACAAGTGCACACCAACTCGTTTTACGTCTTCTCATCCACACACTCATTATTTATGTCTACATGCACACATTCCGTTCATTGTATCATTGGGTATTTTCTGCGCTTGTCCAAGTGACTCAGTGTCTCATGTCATAATTTAAAATAATTTGAGTTTTTAAAAATTTTAAGATTTTAAAATTTATATATAATCAAGAAGGCAAAGCATAATTAATTTAAAATAATTTAGTCTAATACCAAGTAACTTATGGTTTGATAGCATTTTTGTTACTTTTCATAAAGAAGGTTTTAAGTTAAGTCTCACCTCAATTGGGGTCGGAATATTTGTTGAACATATTTTGGTATTTCTTTAAAAAATCAATGAGTATAGTTGATCGTTGAAACAAATAAGAGTTTTTTCCACTTTTGGTCCTATGACTTTAGTGTCTCTGTCAACTTAGGTTGATAACTTTCATTCCTGACATATGTAGTGCTTGACTTTGATTTTTTTTCCACTTTTAGTCCTTCTGGTCATCTGAGCGACTACTTTTAATCGGAATCACTAAATTATCTTTTATATTTAGATTTAAGAGGGATAAATAAGTCTTTCACCATCACTTAAATAATAAACAAAAAAAAAATTAAAACTATTTAATTATCTTCTTCTTCCCGTATTTCATCTCCCTCTCTTACTGTAAACACACATGTGAACACAACCTCTACAAAATATTCTTCTCAATCAGCCAGGCCTGGACAAATTCAAGGAAGAACAAGTATAATATTGGTGTATTGGGGGTTATTGGTTAGTGCATATTTTATTGTTATGAAAAGATTGTTGGAAGCTCCATGACTGCACCTTGATCCTCTCCTCCTTCTTCTTCAACTTGCACTGCACTTTCATCCAACAACCATTTCTCAAGAAACGTTAATGGAGGAGGGTTATCATTATCATTACTTTCCTACACGTTCTGCTTATTATTCCCACTGTAACTCTCACTCTCCATTCCATTCATCAAGCTCCTAAACATCACAATAGAATCCAAATACTCCTCCTTCGAGATCGCCCCATTGTTGTCGTTGCTCCCCGCTAATCCGCCGCCTCCGGGCTGTTCTGGTCTTCCTCCTACTCCCGGCCGCCGCCATGGGAGGTCGCCACCGTCAACCCCTTGGACGAAGAAGACGAGGATGAAGCTCTCATCCACCCCTCCAGTAGCCTGGAAATGTTCTTCGCGCTCGAGGCATAGAGAGGAGATGATGAAGTGGCGATCTGTGGCCTGTCAGTGAAGCTATTCTTGGAGACAAGATGATGGTGACTTATTTATCCCTCTTAACTTTAAATATAAAAGACAATTTATTGATTCTGATTAAAAGTAATCGTTTAGATTGCCAAAAGGACTAAAAGTGAAAAAAATATCAAAGTCAAGCACTACTTATGTCAGGAATTAAACTTGTGAACTTAAATTGACGGAGACACTAAAGTCATAGGACCAAAAGTGGAAAAAACTCAACAAATAATAATGCACTACACCTTTATTTTAAAAGTGGAGTGGAAAGTAGTTTTGGTATTTAAAAAATTAAAAATTAAAAAGCTTTCCGCGACACCCCTGGGAGAGGGTGCCGCGGAAAGTTAACCCAAAATTAAGCAAATTAGGTCTGAGACTTTTCGGATTTCCGCCATTTTTGCCTTCTCCCATTTCCGCCGCCCTTCCTCTGCCGACGACGACAGCTGACCTTCCCCTTGCCATTCACTCCATTTCTGACGACGCCTGAGACCAGATCCGACCGCCATTTCCGCCGCCGCCCTTCCTCCGCCGACGAAGACAGCTGACATTGCAGATTCACTCGCCACCGCCACCGTCACCGTCACCACCCCGGAGCTGCCGATTCCTCCTAACGGAAAACTCTCCATTTTTGACCGGTAAGTTTATTTATTTATTTTATATTAATTTATTTCAAATATTATTGTTATTGTGATATTAGTAGCTAAGATTGATTAGTGTTGTGTTGTGCTCTGCTTCATTGTATACTGTTTTTATAAAATACCCAAGTCTGGCTACTGCTTTGTATCTTATAATAAACAGTATCTTATTGGCTATGTACTCATGTAGCTATTTTTATACTGTTTGCTGTTGTGTTGTGTTGTGCTCTGCTTCATTGTATGAACCTTATCAAGCATAGTGTGATTGTTAGCATATTGGGAAGTACTTATTGGCTGAATAACACTTTTAAAACATTTTAGCAAACAAAAAAGGCCAGTTCTTTAAAGACTTGATTGTTTAGAGAAAATCTGTACTATTTTATTTATTTATTTATCAAAAGGTGATCCCAACCAAACAGGGAAATGAATGGAACAAATAAAAAAAGATTGAAGCTATGGTTTTTCCTTACAAATGTTTTATAGCAAAGGCTAAGGTAGAAGAGAAAAAAAAGGGGGGAAGAGAGGTGCAGAGTAGAGTAAGAGCAGGACAGATTGCAGAGGAAAAACTAAGTCTAAGGATGTTTTAGCAGCTAAATAGCTATAGCACAGGTGTCAAGGCTCTAAACTCCAAAAAGCAATTATGGAAATGTCAATAATAATACTATATTAAATTTAAATTCTGAAATAGCAATAAAGAATTGAGGGGGGAAGTGGAAGGTTAGATTGGGTATATTACTATTATTGCAGACTAATGCATATAGTTATTTCATGAGTGGTTTTAAATAGGAAAATAATTATAGTTGATGATAGTATTTCTTATTTTGTTATTGAGTTAATACTGAATTTAGTCATCGATTATATTGATTTTTTTTATTTATTTAGTCCTAAATGTATTTTTATGCTTAATTTGGGTCCTTGATTTTGATGGTTTTTCCTAATTGATGCATTATGTTAGAATCAAGAACTAAATCGTTATTTATTGTCTATTTTTGGGGGGGTCAGAAAGAGGTTCTTGCTCTGTTGGGTTTTGAAGTTCATGATTGAACTAATAAATGTTTTGAATAAGGTTTTATTGTTTGGAATCAAATAAGGCAGCAGTGGATTGGGATTAGGGAATCTCAGAATCGTGTACCTGTTGAAAGGCCCAAATTAAGGTTAGTAGTTTTTTGCTTTTTTCTTCATTGAACACTGATATAATTTCTTTCCTTTCTCAAAGGAATATAATGGTTGGACAGTGGATCTTGCAGTTTCATCAAAAAAATAATCTAACAGCTCATGAACAATATATGAAACAAAAATTAATGTTGTTTATCTTCTGTCCATTTGCTCACTTAAAACTCTGCCGACTTTCTAGAGTCTTAAACAATATAATATCATACTAAACTCTCTTAATAGATGTGACTGTTTATTTTTAAAAAAGATGTGAGTGTTTCTTTAAGTTCTCTTTGTTAATTTGTAGATATTTGGTCAATCCGTTCAGAGGAAGATAACCTTGAAATTAATTACATGCGTAGTGATCATGGAGAAGGATTGTGGATTGACCATCGGGCATCATAATTTTTTGTTATAAGATTAATAAATTTTTTATAATAACTTTTGTTTGGTATTTTATTGGACTTGAAATGCAATATAACATGTTTATTGATATATATATATATATATATATATATATATATATATATATATATATATATATATTGCATGTGCAGGTATATATAGACAACCATGAGTGATCAAACTAGAGAAACTTCTAGTTCAGACCCTAAGGAAACTCCTATTGTACCTAAAAGAAGAGGCCCCAATGCATGCAAAAACTTTATTAAGAAAAAGGCAAAAGAAGAAGTATCAATTCAGTTTGATGGATATAATAGGCCGGTTGGATCATATAGCAAGAAGTTTGTATCTTATGTTGGGACTTTGGTTCGTACTAGAGTAGATATCAACATTGAAAGTTGGCCCAAAGTAGATGAAACGCTTAAAAATGCAATTTGGACTGATGTTAAGGTATCCAATAACTTTATATTAATTGTCAATTATTGATATAAGTATAATTATCAGTTATTGTCATTGCTTATGTTTATGTTGTTGTTATTCAGGCACAATTTTGCATTAAAGATGATACAAAGAAGAATATTGTATTGAAAATTGCATCAAAGAGATGGAGAGACTTCAAGAGTAGATTGAAGCGTGAACATCTTGTCAATAAGCACCCAAATTATGATTCTCCTGTACAACTCTATGAATTCTTGACTGAAGAGAATTGGGCGAAATTTGTTGCAGAACGCGAGAGTGAGTCGTTCAAGGTATGTTTATTTCATTTTATTATAAGTAGTTCAAGTGTTTTAGTTCAATTGTTTTATTAATATTAATATATCATTGAAATTATAGGAGAAAAGTCAGAAGGCAAGGCAAAGACAGGCATGCAATGAGCATCCACACTTCCTAGGTTCTGCTGGATATGCGGACAAACAACCAGAGTGGATGATATCAGATCCTCTATCTTCACAATCTTCTTGTGCTTCTGTTAGCTCGTCATTACTGTCTGATGATCGCAGTTTCGACTGGGTACGAGCAAGAGTTAAGAAGTCAGAAGAAGGATGTGATGAGGTTAGTCAAGGGACATTTCAACCAAACAAACATCATGACATATTGTCTACAGCTCTTGGTAAACCAGAGGATAAACGGGGTTCGGGTTTGGTAAGAGGAATTGGTTCATACTCCACCATCCGACAAGTATTTGGTAAACCAGAGCAGAAATGGGGCACACCAAGTGGGTTTATGTCTATTGATGATGTCCAACAGATGATGGAAAAGGTCAGGCAAACTACATTGTTGTTGGAGGTGCAACCCAAGATTGACATGCTCACCCAGCAACTGAATATATTGATGAAGAACATGTCAGCCACACGCCAAGGTCCACAAGGAGTTTCGATTGGCACTCCTCAAAGTGCTAATGCGCCTTGTGATCAACCTCCGACCCGAAGCAGCTGTCATTTGGTTGATGTATATCCAGTAACCACAATTAAGGTAATATTAATAATTATTTTATAACCAAAATATATTTTCTTATAATTATGTGGTCTTGATGGTAAGCCATTTATTGTTGCAAAGGGTACGGTTTACCCAATTACAAATTTCCCATTCCATTATTCCTCCAATCCTCCCCAAGGTGACACTAGTCTTAATCTCTTTCCTGTTACTGTTACTGTATATTTAGTGTTAGTCCGTATTGCAACTTTGAAGATGCTTCTCGCTAGATCTAATCATGAGAATTGCTTGTTTTGGTTTTTGGTCACTCCAATGCCATAGTTCATGCTATTCAGACCAACTCTGATTCCCTTTTCTTTTCACCCATGAAATAGCAATGGCATACAGGACTCTTAGAATAATTTTTGAAAGCCATTAGCATAATTTTTATTTGTGAATTCTTAGTGTATGTGAATCATGAAGTATACTAATGTAATGTTGTTCAACATGTATAGCAAGTTCTTGTGATTATTTTCATTTGTTGTAATGTTCCATGTTTACTATTTAAATAAGGTTGGTAGCACAAGGTTTATTCAATGGTTTTTGAAAATATTAGTATTCTTTAGAATTGTAAATTAATTCGAATATAATGATTTTTTCTTGGTAGGAAAATGTCAAAATAAGCTCACAAAGACAAAATAAGCAAATGAGAGATCAAAGTGCTGAGCAATCTGCTACAGCTACACGATCCCCAATTGTTGGTGGAAATGTCTTTTTGCTTTTGGGGACATACTGCAAGCGGCTTGTCAAAGCGTTGTCATCATTTCCTGTTGACAAAGAGTACAATGATGATATAGATCAGACTGTCTTCCAACATGCACACGTGAATAGTGTTTATGTGATGATAGAGGATATACAGGATTTGTTGACAATGAATTGGCTCGATGTCTCAATTATACAAGTGTTTATGATGTAAGTTTTAAATTGTTCATGTGTTTTATATGCATTTATTTTTTAAGTTTATTGAAATTTCTTATTTTTTATTTTTCAGGTTTTTGAATAAGTTGTGTAAGCAGCTTGGAGTGACATCTATCGGGTTTGCGTGTCCAACACAAATTTCAGCAGATATGGTTGACTTAAATTCTCCTGCCGTTACATCATATCTAATTCAGGTCATGGACAAACACAAGGATCAGCAATTCATATTGGCACCATATCATCAAAAGTAAGTCTTTTACTTTACTAATTTATATAACTTAATAACTTTATTTGAAGTGTTTGATATTAAAATTTTAATATATATTTTGTAAATGTAGTAATCATTGGATACTGATCGTGATTAGCACACCTTCAAAAACGGTGTATGTGTTTGATCCTATAAAAAGTATAAAAAGTGTGCGCTCCCTTGACGTCAAAATTTATGTGAATATGTAAGTAAAAGTCTTATTATTAATATATGTATTTTAATGTTATTATGTTATTTATAAATTGATATAAATGTTTATTATTAATATAGAGCATTTCGATCTGCAAGAGGAACTAGAACGGTTAATTGGAAGAAATGCAGAGTATGAACTTAAAGTTAAAGTTTTAATATGATATTAACCTTAGTTTTTATTTATTTTTTTAATATGATATTAACATGAATATATATATATATATATATATATATATATATATATATATATATATATATATATATATATATATATATATATATATATATATTGTAGTGTCCACAACAATCGGGAGGCTCTGAATGTGGATACTACGTACTGCGATACATGTTCGAGATTGTTACTAAGCATTCAACGCTTGAGTATCTAGATGAGGTAAGTAATTTAAATACAACTATATGTATACTAAAATTAATATTTATCAATTACAGAGTAACATGTTTACTAATTTGATTAATTAAATATTTTTTGTAGGTATTTGAAGAAGCAGCCTACTCCATGAACGAAATAGATGAAGTTCGAGAGTTGTGGGCACAATACTTTACAGAAGAGTGCGTATAATTTTATTTGGTTTAAACATTATCTTTATTATTATTGACTTGTGTTTATGTTTTGTTAAAGAATTGTATATGTTGATTTCAATTTTAAATGCGTTGATTGTTATTATTGTGTTGATAGTATATTGAGTGGTTAGAGTAATACTTGGTTAGTTACCTTAGTTTGTGTTTCTCTTTGTGCATATAAATCTCTTGTAATTTTCTCTTCTAATTCACTGAATACAAAGTTTATTCACTCATCTGGTATCAACCTAATACGATCATATGGCAAACCAACATGACCAACCTTTGCCGCCTGCTAATAATGACGCACCAATGGGCTCACTAGACCAGAAACCACTAGACCAAAGTGTATGTAGTGCTCGGATGATGCCCCCTTAAAGGGAGGGAATGGTGCCTTATATAGTGTAGAAGGTCTTTCGAATTGTTGACAAGTGTACGACATCAACTTGTCTTCAATATCCATCCTCCACGTGTCCCATGGATGTCAGAAGGATCGATTACCAACCTATAGCTAACCTTGCTAGTCATGTGCTAAGGGAGGGCACACCACCCCACCCTGCCACGTTATGGCCTGAGGTGGCCAGCTGGACATGCCGCTGGCCACTCGCCGGTCAGCCAATGGTCGGTGGTCAAAGCTGCCAGCCAAAAAATTTAGGATAAATATTATATGTCGTGCTTTAATATACAAGAGTTGGTGTGGCTTGGTGGGTTAAGTCTTGCATGCTATGTTAAAGGTTTCAGGTTTAATCTTTATTGGTAGTGTCTTTAACTTATTTTATAAAATCGTTGTCTTTGTGGTGTTCTTAAAAACAACACACAAACAACAACGGTTATATAAAATTTAGGATAATTATTAGGTGTCGTGCTTCAATATACAAGAATTGGTGTGGTGTCGTGGGTTGAGCCTTGCATACTATGTTAAAGGTTTCAAGTTCAACCCTTCTTAATAGCATTTTAATTTATTTTATAAAATCGTTGTCTTTATAAAATAATAATGCGCAAAAACAGCGGTTTTTATAACCGTTGTCTTTGTAGTGTTGTGTATTTAAGTACGCTTAAAGACAACGGTTAAATAACACTGTTGTCTTAAAAACAAACAAAAGAACGTGCAACGACAACAATTTTATAAAACCGTTGTCATTGTAGTGTTGTGTATTCAAGTGCTATTAAAGACAACACACAAATGACAATGGTTAAATAAAATCGTTGTCTTTTAAAAAAATAATAATGCGTATAACCGTTATCTTTGTAGTGTTGTGTATTCAAGTATGCTTAAAGACAACATATCAAAGACAACAGTTAAATAAAATCGTTGTCTTAAAAAAATAAAGAACGTGCAACGACAACAGTTTTATAAAACCGTTGTCGTTATAGTGTTGTGTATTCAAGTGCTATTAAAGACAACACACAAATGACAATGGATAAATAAAATCGTTGTCTTTTAAAAAATAATAATGCGCAAAGACAACTTTATAACCGCTGTCTTTGTAGTGTTGTGTATTCAAATACGGTTAAAGACAACATATCAAAGACAATCGTTAGATAAAACCGTTGTCTTAAAATAATAAAGAACGTGCAACGACAACGATTTTATAAAACCGTTGTCGTTATAGTGTTGTGTATTCAAGTGCTATTAAAGACAACACACAAATGACAACGGTTAAATAAAATCGTTGTCTTTTAAAAAATAATAATGCGCAAAGACAACGGTTTTAGAAAACTGTTGTCTTTGTACTGTTGTTTATTCAAGTACACTTAAAGACAATATATCAAAGACAACAGTTGTTTTAGAAAATCGTTGTCTTAAAAAAAACGCACATAGACAACGGTTTTTAAAAACCATTGTCGTAGTGTTGTCTTTTCTCAAATTGCATAACGACAAATATTTATAACAAAGGTTAAATAAAAACCGTTGTCTTTGACAAAAGTGTTGCGTCAAAGACAACGATTTTGGACCAAACTGTTGTCTTTTATACAAAAGACAACACTTTTGTTAAAAACTGTTGTCTTTCTAGTGTTGTCTATGCGCATTTTTCTTGTAGTGTGACCCCACTCATTTTTTACTTGATTTCTCATACATAAGATCTTGCAGATTAATGGTTTAGATTTGTCATCACGTTCTCACCCGAGACATGGTTCTCATATGATTAGGATTATGGAATGATATACTCCGTATTATGGAATGATATACTCCGTATTAAATAAAGGACTTAGTCCACATTATAGATAACGATGTATGAAAATGAATTTCTTAAATAGGTGTGTTTTTAAATTTGTTCATTATCGTTTTCAAAAAAAATGTCAATTGTCAATTAGCACATAAAGTAAAAAATGATCGAAATGTCAATATATGTAATATTTATAGTTGAACTTCAAATTTATCTGTTTGAGGGAAAAATTTGAATCAATCACTTGCCATTAAAGTTATGTTGGATTTAACAAGTATGGTAGGCGTCCAATGGCCGAGTGTAACTTGTTCTTGAAATATGACTTTATGCGACTTTCAAGACGTTTTCCAAGAAAACATATATTGTTAGAAAATTGAGTGTTTGATGACAAACAGGATTTTCAGGCGTGCGATCACTTATGGGATACAAGAAGATGATGAAATTCTTAAGTTGATTTGTTTAAGAACTTCCGGTAGAACTATAGTACTATGAAAAATCTCAGTTTAATGCAAGTTTATTGCATGTCTTTTTTCAGACATTTCTCCACATATTTATAGATGTAAATATAGCAGTTTGGAGAAGTTACATGGAAGTTACTAGAGTTCAAAACTCAACTTCCATAATATATATCTTATCTGATATATCAGACATGGGAAATATATAATTGAATATTATATATATTCATATGATATCGACCTTCATAGGTTCATGCACTGCATACAAAATAACAAAGTAAAAAAAAAAAAAAAAAAAAAAAAAAAAAAAAAAAATATATATATATATATATATATATATATATATATAATCATTGCATGTTAACATGCAAAATAAATAAATAATATATATTAATACTTACATGCATGCAGTGGGAGCATGGGGGCAGTGGGGGAGCTGCCCCCACTGCCCAAAATTATATATGTTAGTTACTATTGTTAGTTACTAATGACTAATGGCTAATTTTTAAGTTTACTAGTTAAAATTACTATTTAATTTATTAATTGTTAACTGTTAATTACTGTTAATTAATTAATTACTAGTGTTATAGTTTTTGTTGTTAATTAGTTACTGTTAGTTTTTGCTAACTGTTAATTAGTGTGGATTATATCCCTAGTTAATTTCTAATTACTTAATTTATTAACTTGATTAGTAATTAGTTTAGTCATGATTTATTAAATGATTGTTTAGTGTCGTATGTTGAAAAAGATATTTTTGATCAAGTTTCAAATGAATCAGTTCTACAACGATTTCAACATTGTTTAGTGACGTATTATCCTGTAGTTTATCATAAACCTTATATTGTAATTTATAATGTATTTGTATTTTAACAATCTTATTTAATTTGTATTTGAATCTTGTATTTGAACTTTTTAAATTTATTTTCCTTTTGCTTCTTCGCCCCCACTGAAAAAAAATCCTGGCTCCGCCACTGCATGCAGTAGACACAAACCAAAAAAGCTTTTGAATTGAAATTACTTTCGTTAATTTCATGTGGCCGAAAGGAGCAAACCATTTCATGCATCGATTCGTGAGATTCATTGTTTAAGACGAATTCATTTCGCTTAACCAACGAATTTAACAAAAGGGCCATCAACTTTCGCTAATCCATTTCACGCGTCGAGGCAAAGCACGAAACTAAACTTTCGTTAAGCCTTCACCGAAACCATTTGTAAAAATAATGAAGTGTGCATTAATACGAATTTTAACAAATTGTACTTCAAATCGTCAAACTTTGATTCAATAGCATCGAATTGATTAATGCATTGATTCGTTAACACCAACGAATCATTAAGTTTCGGTTCCAAATCATTTTTCAATACCACACTTGTTCAATACGTACAATGCTAGAAACTAAATTTTTTCTAACATTTGGGGCATGATACACATCTGTGAGTGTCAACTTCTTTCCTGAAGTAAGCAACAACTCAACTTGTCCAATGCCTTTGACTTTCACCATGGAATTATTTCCCATATACAGGCTTGGACCATCATTCAGACTTTTATCTACAATCTACAAATCTAATAAGAGCGAATAATGTTAGGCCCTTAACTGGAACAAAAAAATGTCGGTACTAATTGTTTCTTAAAATGAATGGTTCATATTATTTTGATTTTAGTATCTTTTAATGATTTTCCTTATTTACCCTCTATTATATTATTTTCTTCCCTTAAATAACCCTAAATTCCATTAGTTTAAACTTTAGTAACGGAATATTCCGTTAACTATTTATTATTCTTAACATACTCTTAATTTATATAAGGTCTTAGGTTCGAACTCCATCCCAAGTATAATTGACATAATTGTTAAACATATATTCCGTTAACTATTTATTATTCTTAACATACTCTTAATTTATATAAGGTCTTAGGTTCGAACCTCATCCCAAGTATAATTGACATAATTGTTAAACATATATTATGAATATGTTAAAATGTATTAAAAAAATATATAATATAAAATTTAACATAAACTTTGGTCAAATAATTAGCTCGACTAAATACATAGCATTCAAAGTTGAGCATCAAATATTATAAATCAGGAACTACTTTAAAATTATTTGATTTTCTTGAATTTTTTTATTAAAAAAAAAAAACAAATTTATGTTAAGTTTTTTTTTTTTTTTAAAAATTAATCTTCTCTTGATTATTTAGAACAAAACTTAATATTTCAATTATGCTTTTGCATTATTGGAATGATTTAGGCCATTATGGTATTAATATTTTTTTTTATATTTTTTATAATGGTACAATTATACATTTATACATTACTAATATTATACTATTATTTTTTTATCGGACAATGTTCTTACATCATTGTCAGACCTGCGCGACCTAACTACAAAGTTGTTGATCATAAATACAATTACACATAGACTCTAAAACGGTAGGATCATTTTTCAAATAATTGACAATGTTAACATCCTACTAGCTCCAATTGAACAAGTTTACACATCAAAATTTTATCAATGCATGAAAACTTCTAAAAAAATTTGTAAGTTAATTTTTACTATATCATTATATTAATATCTATTGTAACCATATATTTTGAATTATTTATTATCATCCTCTATTAACAGCAATTGTAGCAATTGTTATGGACAAACTCACAAAACAATTTGTCTCAACAAGGAATGGAAATTAAAAAAAAAATCATTGATTTCATTATTGTTGAAGAAAAGTATGTACGACACTTTATTACTTTTATTAATTAAATAAATTAGTAGCTACAACAAAAAAGAATACATATGTATTTAATTAATTTAGAATTAGATGTCTATAATGCTTTATTTAAAAAAAAAATTATTCATTATAAAAAAAACTTAAAAGAAATATAATTTCATTAGTTATATTATCTTTATTTTCTACAATTCAAAGATTCATTACCTTCAAATTTATTAATTTATTATATTCACTACATTGTTCATTGTCTTCTTTTTTACATTATCTTGTAATTAAATATCAAAGTTATAATACAAAACATGTTATATATATATATATATATATATATATATATATATATATATATATATATATATATATATATATATATATATATATATATATATATTTATTTATTTATTTATTTATTTATTTATTTATTTATTTACCAAGTATTTTATACAAATATAATAAATATTAATATTTCGTTCAATACTTTCACATGATAACCTGCGACACACATCTCACAACACATGAAACATGTAGGAAAAAAACTACCACTACTAAATATCAATAGGTGTTTGTACGCTAAAGAGTTCATATTACAACTAAAATCTCAGTCATATACACAGCAAGGTAAATCTAAAACTTCCTACACCATAATCTCATTGCATGATGAATCCCTCTATGCTGCTACCAGTAACCTAATTGCACATGAAACACTACCAATAAAAAAACAAAAAATAAAAAAGAAAAAAAGAGGACATGTACTGAAGATGAAAACAATAACAATGCTACCCAAAAAAAGAATTAAGAAGAATTAGAGAAATTTAAATCAAAAGTAGTATTTATTTACACTATCGCTTTAAAACTAAATATTTAGACTAGCGTTATTACAAAGTTGCAAACATTTATTTTAGTGACAATTATAATCAATCTCTCATATATTATCTTGCATTTATATACTTTAAATTACCGATTTAAATAAACAAATTCAACATTTATTTACATATGCATGAAAATCTCCTATATAATATTGCATTGATATACTTTGGAATACTTATTTAAAAATAATTATTGGACATTATCTCATTCGCACAAAGTGCGTAAAAAAACTAGTAAATCTTATAAAGATTTATATCCTTGCAGACATGTCTGGTTGCCCCAGTGTCAACCCACCACGAGTCATCAGTCTGCATGACACAAATTTCAGATATCATAGCAATGAAATTTTCAATACTATCAGAAATAAGATTAATTATATTACCTTGTTTCCATTGGCCACTTCCCTGGCCATGATCACCAGAATTTTTACCTTCCATTTGTGTCTTTCTTTTCTTCCAAACGTCACAGTCCTTTTTAAAGTGTGGACCTTTGCACACCCATCATGAAACATATGCTTTTCCTTTTCCTTTTCCTTTCTTCTTAAACTTTGAAGAATTTGTGGACTTTCTTGGCTTTAAGGTACGTTGTACCTTTTTTCAGGAAGGGGGCAACTTATCAATGATACTGGCAATGGCAATGGAATCATCCATATTCATATCATGTTGCATCATTTGCCCAAGTATCCTGACAAACTCATGGAATTGTTCCATGACCGGACGATTGTCCACCATTTTATAATCATTGAACTCACTTACCAGAAATTTCTTACTGGATGCATCCTCAGATATGTACTTTAATTTGCTTCAAGTACATCCCAGAGGTCCTTTGAGATTCATCATACTGATAAATATCAAAGAGGGTGTCAGACATACCGTTCAGAATATGGCCGCGGCAAGATCATCATTCTCCCATTTGAGTCTTCGGCGAGTAGCCTCGAGAGTCTCATCCTCCTGTTCCTCTGGCTTTGGGGTACTTAGTACGTATGCCACGTTCAGAGCCGCAAGGAGGAACTTCATCTTCTTCTACCACCTACAGAAGCCCACGCCTTCAAACTGTTCCAACTTAGGGAAGTTGGTTGCAAAGTCTAGAAGTCCAGAATTCATCCTTCCTCAGAAACAGATATTTAAAGCTTATAGATTGTTATCACACGCCTGAAGATCCTGTTTCCTCACTTCCCTAGCTATCATCAAACACTCAATTTTCTAACATATATGTATCCTCCTGGGATAATGTGTCAACGTACAAAAAAAAAAAAGTTCTGGTAGAGAATGTTGGTTGAAAGACTCTTCTGCTTATCATCCTTTGATATAAGCTCATTTGCTTAACTAGAAAGTCTTGTTGCATGATTTTGAAAAGCCGTGCTACTTAGACTCCTCCTGCTTGAACTTCTACTACTTGCTAAAAGTCTTGTTATCCTTAATCCCTTACTTGCTGCATGCTTGAAAGTGTTGCAAAAATCTCGCCTAGGCACTAGGCGCTGGCTGGCCGCCTAGCGTATCACCATAATTGGTGGTCTAGGCGGCCGCCTGAGTGCGCCTAGGCACTAACCGTCTAGGCCGACTAGGCCTCCTAGGCATCGATTATGCTGCCTAGGCACTGACTAGGTCGCCTAGTCAGTCGATTAACTATTGTTCTCTTCTTTTTTAAATAGCTTATTTAACTCAAAATGACATCGTTTTGAGTGAAATAACCCTAAATTGTTCAAATTCTAAATATTTTTAGGTTAATATTTAATATTTTAGTATTAACTATTAAAATATTCAATAGTTTATCATTATCAAGTATTAAAAATTTAAAAAAATTTAAACAAATTTTTTAAAAATAAAAAATAAAATAAAAATATATGGACCCCTAGGCGCCGATTAATCCCCGCCTAGGCCCCCGAGGAGCACCTAGCGATTTTTTCAGCCATGCTTGAAACTATGGGCTTGTTTGGTTGTCAGCGGTTAGCGGTTAGCGATAGCGGATTGTGTTAGCGGTTATTAGATAGCGGATTGTATTAGCGGGTTTGACCAGCAGATTGTATGAGCGGTTTGTAAAAAAAGTTTGGTAAAATTAGCTGTTTAGATTAGCGGTTGAGGTGTAAAAAGACATATAAGGACATTGCTACAATAACTACAATAATAATACGAAATTATAATTATAATTATAATATATTATAATTATTATTATTAATATTGTTATTGTTATAATTATTACTAGTAATTGTCCCGTGCGATGCACGGATAAGAATTATACAATGTTAATTAGTTAAGTTATTTTAATATTAACATAAAGAATATTTTGTAAAGATATTGATTCTTGAAATTTGTGGAGAAGTTTTATGTATAAAGATATTAAAAGAAGTTGTTAATTAGAAATAAATATATTCCAAATTAGTATACAAAGTAAGGCATGACAAAAGATAATAAACAATGAAATAAAATTACAAATTATTAAATACTTCGTGATACACAACATTAGTAGTTGAACTACAACTCGTCTCACCTTCATTTGCAACTAAAATTTTTAAACCCTTAGGGTTGTTAACTCTGGACGACATACAATTAACCATGTACAAACACTGATTTCTTCAACAACAAACCTACATTAGACAGTGTTTGTCCTTACTTTTTATTGTCATTGCATACGACAACATAAGAGGAATTGTCTTATTTGAAATTTGAATGACAATCTTAAATCTAATGGGATACATATCTATGAGATAGTTGTAGAGATTTGAGCATACTGGTACATATGTATTTCCTATGTGCAGTTTTTTCAAAATTTTGCAACTCCATTTGATATAACAATTGCATAATCTACATGAAACAGTTCTCATTACTTTGAATGTGAGCTCTTTTTTAATGAACTCTTGCACGGTGAGGAAAATACCATATTATATAGCATGCCCACATTCTGTATTCTTACACTTGCTGTCATCAATAGGTATGTGCTCCAAGCCATTAAATTCTAGTTTATGTTTGCAATTTCAATTGATAATAAAGTTTTATGTGAGTAAGTGTGTTTTTTACTGAATTCAGTTAGTGTGCTTCTTAAATGTTTCAACTTTTTAATGTGATTAGTTAATCACTAAGTTAATCTACTCTTACAAAATTTGTACTTGACACAATTTTTCACTCTACATAAAATGTTATTGTTTAAATTACTCATTACAATAACACTTAAGTTTCAGCTGGGCTTGAAAATAGAAGCACCACAACTTTCTTCTTAAAATGTCAGATTCCATAGTGATTTATATTGTAACTATGGACTTATGATTTGTGTAAATGAGAAGTAAAACAAATGTCTTCTTAAAATACAGATCCCATAGTCAATGTTATTGTAACTATTGACTTACAATAAAAAATCAAAAACTCTGGTACATGCTACTATGCTACTATGTTAGCCGGAGTATAATAATTAATCTTCACTATTCAATAGTTCATGTTATATGAACAATGGACCTAACTAAAAGAGAAAAACTGATACATACAATGAACCTTTACTGGATAATCTTCTTAAGTCTGCAACATAAAGATACCATTGAACATCTAGGATGGTACATACTGCTCTGTAAAATAGCTTGATTCCGGCAAAACATAAAAAATATTACAAAAAAGAATACCAAAAAAACATTTAAATAAAACAGTTCCTTACTGTGAATCTTCTATTACAAAATCAATAAGCCTACATGTTTCTCCACCAATAACATTATCTTGGGGAAAATAGATCTCAACAACATGACCAACGACATCTATTAAAAGCATGCAGATTAAAAAATAGACCAATAAGAGCTGTTTTTATAATTATTTACACACAAAAAAAAAAAACAAAGCAAGAAAACCGACCTTATAAGTAAGAAATCTTACCAAGCTCTTTCTCATGTGGATTACCTTTCAAACTGTGGAAGGACCTTAGACAATACATATGCCATGGAAATTGTTGGTCATTCAATTCTTTCAATACGTACTATTTCATGGTTGAATTTTAACATATATGGGTGCATGCTAGTTTTGTAATGGCAGAGAAATTCTTTACACCATAGACCTTTTGTTTTACAAATCTGGACATGAACTTTTCTAAATACGGTTTTGGTATATGAGCATATATATATATCAGTGCCCTGTAATGAAAACAACTATAAGCGATATGTAAAATTCATTTGTTGATGAAAAGTACGTAATATGTTAGACGCAAGTACCACTTTATCATGGAAAACAACTTCTTTGTTCGACCCTTTCCTTTCAACCACTACCTTTCCATACATATGTACGTACTACCCTTACCGTTATAGCGCTTCTTGATTTGAAGCTTGATAAATCACGACCAAGAATGTAGACAGCCATACTGGAAGAGAATTCTGAGCCTCAAAGAAGCAACTGGTTTTGCAAATGTTTGTATTCAGAAATTAAGCTTGTATTATATAGACTTTGTAATGGAAGAGTTGCGAACGGTCACGCTTCCGGAAAATTAAATGGGTTCGGCGGTTCGGCGATTCGATAAACTAAACAGCAGTGTTGCGGCAATTCATCTAGAGCTGCTCAATTAATATTGTTTCTAAAACCAAGATTTGGACGGTGAAGTAAATAATTTCTAAAACCAAAACATGCACCTTTCTTGTGAAACTGAAATATAACATATGGAATACAATATACTAAACGCTGTAGTTTTTGCTTGGGCGGGAATTTTTGCCAAAATTACATTTACTGCTTCTTATGGCTTTTTTATATTAGAGGATTATTATTATAATTATCAGTTTTAGTTTTGTTGTTGAAAAAAAAAAAACACAATACAAAGGGGAGCCAAATTGGCTCCCCTTTGTATTTCAGTGTTATCCCACATTGGTGGGATAACACTGAACGGCCTTGAGGCTCCTCTATAAAAGGAGCCTCAAGGCCACTTAATTAATTAGCCTCAAGTCTCCTCTATTATTGAGGAGACTAAGGCAGAGCATAGTTAATTTTTTTTTTTTAATTAATGAAGGGTGTTTTGGGGAAAGCAAGGTCTTTCCCCAAAATGCCAAACCCAAACGCTGCTATTTGCAGCGGTTGGGTTTCAGCGGTTTGGAGCAAAAACGTTGCTCTGAATCGCTGTCTAATCAAATAAAGATTTTGGTGTTTTGATCAAGTCAAAATGTCAAAATTGGTAGATCCACCAAAGTTTTGGAGGATCCGCCATTTACCAAACAAGGTCTATATAATTGCTGATTGAGAGTCCTTATTGTTGCTAAGTCTTGATGTGTTATTGTAAGCCTTATGTCATCTTATAGAATTGTGCTACTTGTGAAAGCCTTACTAGTCTCAAACTCTTGATGACTATGAAATATTGATGTTTGATAATGTCAACCTTCAAACACTTTTTGTTTGTATAGTTTTACTGTAATAGTAGACTTTTATTGCTATAAACTCTTGCTGCTTGTGACTTTAAGTTGACGTCAGCATATATGAAAGCTTTGCAATGTTGAACTCTTCTTGTATTCCAATACTTTGGCGATTTTGCAATGAACAAAATCTTGAATACAAAACTTACAATACTAAAATTTTGGGTACTAAATTCTATCCTAAATTACACTTTTACTCTTCAAAAACTAATTACACTTGTTCCTAACATTTATCATTACAATCTTACAAACTACTAACTTATTCCATAGCCGTTGTTGTCATCATTAAATTAATAGATAATGACATATAAAGACAATTTTCTTAAATGGTGAATAGTGTATTAAATAAATGACTTTTTCAACATCATTCCATTAATAGATAGCGGCGTATAAGATCAAGTTTCTCAAATAAGAAATGATGTATAAAAGTATAAAAATGAATTTCTTAAATGTGTGTTTTCGAAATGAATATATAGCGGCGTATAAGATCGAGTTTCCAATAGATCAATTTGCACATAAAGTATGATGAAAGTGTACGTGTTTGTTCCAGAGAAGTTAAAGTCTAGAAATGAGGGTGGGGGGTTGAACAAACTTTAAAACTTTTTGAAAATGGCTCTAAGTGAGCTTGAATTTCAAAATCAAAGTTAAGGAAACAAGTTTCTTTGCAGCAGAAGTCTTTAAATTTGCCAAGATAAAATTTGTAGCTAAGTTTAATAGAATTTGCGTTTAAGTGTGTGTGTGTAGAACATGGATTAGTTGCACAGTAGAAGTAATGAAAATCAAAATTGCAAGAGAGAGATTTTATAGTGGTCCGAAAAAGATTCCTACTCCACTCTTCCTCTTAAACTCCAGAGAGGATTTCACTAAGGATTGATTATAGAATACAAGTGAAAGAGAATTCTTCAGCTTTTTCCGGTGGCAATCCTTGAGATAATCACGGGCTCCTTGTCAATGTGTCCTTCATTGCCTAATCAAGAGCTAGCCAATGGTCAATCACAAAGTCGCCTTGCTAGAATGATCTTCAATTCCAACTTTCTTAGCTCGATCGGAAAGATGGTGTTTGTTGAGTGCTGGACTTGAAAGAACCAAAGTGATTCTTCTTACTATCCAAGAATTTGTGATGTGTATGTTCTTGTCATCGAGTCCATCAGGAAGCTGCCAGAAAAGTTATCCAAACAATAATAATAATGGTTTAATATACTTTGTCAAAGTGTTAGTGAAATTTGATATAAAATGAATTGAAAGAGATAATTATATATGGATTTGGGTCAAGTGAACTTTCTTTTTGATCAATTTGTACACATTATATTGCATGCATATCAAACCATATATATGTATGATATACACAAATGACGTATGTACCTACGCTTACATTACTCTATATTCTTAGTTCTTAATTCTTATAGCATGTTTAGTTCATATACAATTCAACTTACTATTGAGATAGAATATAATAATTGTCAAAGTATGAAATAGAATGACAATATATATATATATATATATATATATATATATATATATATAATTTTTGCTAACAAAAAAAAAAATCTAATACAAATTCACCCTAACCATCTTTCCTACTTCTTACTAACTCCAATCCATATAGTAATTCTAGTCATCATTCAATCAGTAAATAATGATATTTATATAAAATTGTTGTAATTTGACCTATCAATTCGCTCAGTTCTCGCGTTATGATTGCACGGTATTACTTGAAAATTATATATATATATATATATATATATATATATATATGTGTGTGTGTGTGTGTGTGTGTGTGTGTGTGTGTGTGTGTGTGTGTGTGTGTGGCATGACCGTCTAGGTCATCCTGGGCAGAATATGATGGTTAGTGCAACACATGAATTATTGTGTTGTATATATGTATAATATAACCCAAAAGATAAATAGGCAAGTTCATCAACTTCTCGCTTTTGACTAGTGATCAACTGAGTCATGATTAAGAATTCCTCATTGTTCTTAGTCTTGGTTTCGATATGGAAACCATTTGACCGAATATCATAAACTCAGCAAGGTTCGTTTAGATTGAGGATACAACAAAGAATTTTCAATTAGTAGCTCTGTACCCTTAGGGAGGATGATGGATTCTCTTCCGGAACCCACTATTTGTATCTCATCATTAGTAATGGTAGTAATATTACTACTTGATTTGTTCAAGGTACGAAAAAACCTCCTATCCGTAAGGATAATATGTCTGGTTTTACTATCCACCAAACACAATGTTGGTTCATACTCCATTGTGTGGACAACGATATATTTTGCAATGCTATAAGATCTGAGAGGTAAAAACCAAAAGAAAACATATCAAAAGAAAAAACAAAATAATCATATGGAGTAACTCCTTTCAAAAAGTAAAATCCTTATAGGAAGTAAAACTCGAGAAGTATAGAAATTCCTTATGGGAAGTAAGGTGCCTTCGGAAGGTAACTTACTTTATCTTCAGAAGGTTACTAATTTTTACCTTCTAGTTAAAAGGCTAAATGATCACCTTGGAAGGTTACCTCTCGGACAACGACTATTCATTATTTACTTACTATTGCCTTGCCCTTATCAAATTCGCACAAAAATAGCAAGCGAAGAGTAAAAAAAAAAAAAAAAAAAAGAAGAAGAAAACGAACCATCCATCATGATAAAATAGAAAAACATAGACATTAAGTCATAAAAATCATATAAAAAACATAGGTTCATAACCCAAAAAACATATCACTCCTGATCACCAAAATCTTCAAGCTCATATTTTAAAAGGTTATCATTCATTATTGCATTTGCTTCAGGTAAATTAGTGTTAGTGTGATGAGATTCTTTTCTTGACGGTTGCTTATCATTTTTCCTTTGCATCATTTTGTACGCTTCAACAAGATGTTTTGGTGTGCGACATGTACGATACTAGTGCCCCGTACACCCATATTGATAGCAAACTTGTGACCTCGATGAACCTTGATCACTCTATTTCTTGTCTTGAACCCGGGAGTCATTGCTGCCTTTACCTCTACCACTTCGTTTGTTTCGACCGCGACCTCTACCACGGCCCCTTCTTCGACCCATTCTAGAATTGCTTCCATGGGCAATATGATGTGCTTCAGGCACTAGGGCAGACCTAACCGGTCGTGCATTATGGTTTTTCATCAACAACTAGTTGTGCTTCTATCGGCTACAAGAAGTGCAGATATTAGCTTAGAATGCTTTTCATAATTCTTTGCCCTGTACTGCTACTGGAGTACAAGGTTACTCGCATGGAAAGTAGACATGGTCTTTTCAATTAAATCTTTCTCTGAAGCTCTGGTTTCTTTCGGCCTTCAAGAGGTGTCAAACAAGGAAATTCGCTATCCCCGTTACTTTTCATTTTGGCCTTTGAAGCTCTGTCGCGGTCTCTCATTCTGAAGATGGGTGTTGGTCTTCTCTCGCCTTATTCCACAGCCCCGAACTGCCCGATCATCACTCACTTGGCATTTGCGGATGATATTGTGATCTTTGTGAATGGCTCTTCGGGGTCGTTGAGAGCTTTGGCCGAAATCTTGATTAAATACCAGGAAGGCTTTGGCCAAAAGATTAATTACAGTAAAAGCTTCTTTGTGACTTCTACGAGATGCACACACGGTAGAGCTCTGGAAATGGCGCGCATTTTGGGCATGCAACAATCGGCGTTACCTTTTCGTTACCTAGGTGTGAGTATGTTTAAGGGCAGGAATAGGCCTATTTATCATCACCATCTACTGGAAAGAATTGACAAAAGATTAATCAGTTGGCAACGCAATCTTCTTTCGTCGGGAGGAAGGTTGATTTTGATCCGCCACGTCTTAAGCACGATACCCCTCTTTACTGCAGCCTCAATCCCTCTCCCGCGGCAAACGATTAAAGATCTGGAATCAAGGTTCGCCAATTTTCTATGGGGATTTGAGGGGGGAAAACCGAAACGCTATTGGGCGACTTGGCGGAAGATCTGCTACCCAACAGATGAAGGAGGGCTCGGGATTAAATCGCTGGAAACGGTGCAGCAGGCTTTCTCTGCCAAACTTCTCTTTAGCTTCATGAGGGGTGGATCTCTGTGGAGTGATTTCATGCGCTCCCTCTATCAGTCTGATCGGCGCGCAGCATCGATCACCTGGCGTCGAATGCAACACCTTCGAGATTTTGTAGAAGACAACACGCAGTCTGATTCTAGCACTCCAGTTTGGATGCCTGATTCATATGGAGAATTCACCCTATCATCGGAACATGAGGAGTTGCATTCCAAGTCAGCCAAAAGCCTCTCGTCAGACTGTATTTGGGTAATGGAATCCCGTCGAAAATTTCCGTGTTTATGTGGAAACTGCTTCGGAATTTTCTGCCATTCCCAGATGTTTTGCAGCGTTTTGGAATATGTTTGCCGTCGGTTTGTCCACAGTGTAATCATGCCTCCGCAGATATGGAACATTGTCTTTATCAGTGCCGAGTGTCTCGCCAGGTTTGGTGCCACTTCCGCGGTCTCTTTGGAGTGACGACTGCTGCTTCTTCTATTCGCTCAGAATGCCACGCCTGGTGGATGCTCTCTCCTCCGGGTTCAGCGATCAATTGGTGTGCCAAGTTGCTGCCAAGCATTGTTTTATGGTGTCTTTGGTGCTCTTACAACCGGGGCGTTTATGGTGAAGGAGCTGCGACAGCCTTGCGTTTGATGGGTCAAATCAAGCAAGAGATGCTGCTGATTGCTCTTACTCGGCAGGTTCGTCGCACGGGTCCAACTGATGATCTACTGCTATCATCTGGGTTGCTGCTACGATTTCAACCGCCACCAAGGAAGATCACAATCTGGGTTAAATGGCTAACCCCGCCAGCCGGAAGACTCAAGCTTAACACGGATGCGGCTTTTGGAGCCGCTGGGGCTGCGGGAGGAGCTTTGTGACACCCCGTAAATCTAAATGCTAATTGGGATTAATTAAGGAATTAATCCTAGCCTTCCTTGGTAATTTCTTCATAAAATCCTGAAATTTCATAGTCGAAGGACTAGAAATTGACTAGTCTTCTTGGTGTACCTTGTGCATTGTCTGTTGTACCTCAATCCCTTATTCATCTAAACCTTAGTAAGGGTAACTTGGTCTTTTCACTAATGAGAGGTGCTCATGTTGCCCTAGCAAGACCTCTTGTCTTCATTCCATGCTAGCCAAAGTTCTAAAAACTCTCCAACCTCTCTCTAAAAGAATCTTAGCTTGCTCTCCATACCAAAAAGGGAACTTCCAAGCTTTGCATAGTCTTCCACCAAGATTCCAACTTTCCAACACTACAAGGCTAGAAATGGTAAGATCTATCCTTCCCTACCTTTTCCTTACAAGATTCCCCCATCTTTTCTCTAAATCTTTCTTCTACCTTGTGGGTTTTGGGAGTTTGTAGAAGATCTAGTGGTGGGTGAAGTGCTAGGTTGATCTAGAGGAGCTTTGGTCTTGCTTTAAAGTTTAAGAAGGTGTTCTTGGTCTACAAGAGGTAACCCATGCTACACAAAACCTATTTTCACTTGATAATAATGATTATTGGCTTCTATGTGACATTCTTGATGTGTTTGAGTGATTGATGCATTGTCTTGTGGTGATGCATTTTTAGAGCTTGTATTTTAGGGTTCTTGAATGCTATTTTATGAGTTATTCATAGGTTCAAGTCATATCTTTGTTGTGTGGAGGATTTGGGGTCATTTGGACTTGAACTTGGCCTAAAAAGTGATTTTTTGCGAATGCTGAAATTTTGGGTGCAGGGTGTACCCGCGGGTGGAGCCCTACCCGCGGGGAACATGTTTGGGATTGCGGGGATTTGTCCCCCGTGATCCCTTCTTCTTGGTATTTGATGTTTTGACCTCCCGTTGTTGAATTATTGAGCTTTTGTGAGTCTTCTTGGTGTTTCGTATGTCTAGAACGATGAGTTAGGAATCCACGTTAGGATTTGGTGTCTTGAATCGTGCTTATGATCCAACCTTGTGATTCGTTGGATTGATGTTGAGTCTTTGTGGTTCATTGGAACTATTTTGGTTTACCCGTTTGATATGCATGCTAGTTTGATGTTGTAATGCTAGTGTGTGTGGTTTGTTCTTTCCTATTGAGGTTGGCAACTTGTGTTGACCATCGTTGGTGTCGGATTGTAATCCTTCCTTGTTGAGTATGATTTCATATCTTTGTTGTGATCCATTGATTGATTCCTGTGATGAAAACATGGGTATTAGTTGTACCTTGATTGCACAATTAAGGGTATGGGACCTTAATCTCCAAGGTACAGATGTGGTATCCGTTGTTGTACACACTATGTGTGGAATCTAGGTGTTGTTGTATCTCTAGATTCCGTGTGTTTTGACTCTTGATGAGATGATGGATTGATGTGACGAGATGATTGAGCTGGTAAAGTGGACAGTGTGGGGACTTATGTGTGAACGAACCGGTAGTGAAGCTCCGAATGGCCGTTTGGTTACTTGTGACTTGTGGGCAACATGGGAAACTCATTCCAGTTTCCAGAGATGGTAGCTAACCCGTTGAGCTTGGAATCTCAATAGGGGGTGTATACACTTAAAGTTGCTAGCTCTGTTTCCATTGGGCTGCGGTCCTTGTCATTGCGATGACACTATGCATGTGATCCGAGTCGTTGCGATGACTACGCGATACATGATTGATGATTTGGAGCCCTCCACACTTATCCACTATGAATCGAGCCGTGGTGCTGACTCCACGGTATATGACTTGGTGTGATAGTGTCCTATGTGGACTTGAAACTTGTTATGGTGTGAACCTTGCCTTCCATTGCTTAAGAACATGTCTATTGTGAACCCTTCGTTGTGTGTCGCATGTTGTACCTTGTTGTTGAGCTTGTTGCTTGTGGTTCTATTGTCTTGTTGAGTATGTTGGTCTTTGACCTTTGTTGTGAGTGATTGATGAGTCCATTGATGTTTCCTCTCTCGGCTTTAAAATGATATATACTGTATTCCCAGTTTCAAACGCTTTTGATTATATCTATGTATATATTATGATACTTAACGCGTGTTGATGGGTTACCAGCATTATTCGCTGACCGGGTGTTATCCCTTATCTTTTACAGGTTGAGTAGCTTTGGAGAGCGCGTTAGTGGCCTGTAGATAGATTAGATCTCTTCCTTTAATAGTTGTTGAGGCCTATGAGCCTAAGTAGTTGATTTGTTAGACTGTTTAGTGGTTAGTGTTTGCCTGTACACCTATTGTTGTGTAGGTGTGGCATAACATCTCCCGGATTGGTGTAGTTAGCTTCCGCTTTTCTTATGTTAATGTTTAGACTGCATCTCTTTTCTAAGCTTTAATTGGTTTTAAAAGTTGTTGAAATTCGGGGGTGTTACGAGCTTGCTTACGGGACTCTCGTGGGAGCCTTATAGCGGGGCTTTGCTTTCGTATGGAGGCCTCGTCGGCTTTGGAAGCCGAAGCTTTATCTCTTCAGCGTGCTTTCTACTGGTGTACCGCCTTTGCCAAAATTCCGTCCGTGGTGGAGGTTGATTCTCTAGCCCTTGCTACTTTGTCGGGGTCCGAGATTTCCAGGATTCCATGGCGAATCGAACGTGCGGTGCTCTTCATTCGCTCTTGTCTGAGTTCATGGGGCTCTACAATTAGACATGTTTATCGCGAGGCCAACCAGGTGGCGGATGGTCTTGCAACGGCGGGTCTAAGTGTTTCTTCCCCTAGACTTTTTACTTCCGTTAATTCTTTGCCGGAAAAGGCTAAACTGGCTTTATCGTATGATCTTGGAGATTTTGCCTCCCCTCTGGCTGTTTGCCATTAATAAAGCTTCTTACATAAAAAAAAAAAAAAAAAAAAAAAATCTTTCTCTGAAACTTCTTGTTTGTAGTGCTTTAGTTCCGAGACTATTTTATGAAGGGCCGAATTGTAATCAACCATTGACTTATAGTCTTGAAACCTAAGATTAAGCTATTCAAATTGGGCTTGAGGAAGGACAAACGATGACTGCTGGTCAAAATGGTCTTTCAAGAGCTTCCATATTGCAAAAGGGTCTTTTTTAGTCAAGTATTCATTTTTCAGGTTGTGGTTCAATTGGTGACGTAAGAAAATGAGAGTCTGTGCCTTCTGGGCGTTAGTACACTGTGACTTGGCAACAATGGTTTGGCTCAGTTCTTTAGATGCGAGATGAATCTCGATGTCTAGAGCCCAAGTCAAATAGTTGCTTCCATCGTTTGGTAGTACACTCTACAATTAGACATGTTTATCGCGAGGCCAACCAGGTGGTAAATCATGAATCTCGATGTCTAGAGCCCAAGTCAAATAGACAGTATAATATAATATATTAGGAAGACAACCGAGCATACCGTTCACCGGGGAGTATGTTGGCGATTTGTACGTGCTAATAACGTTGTAATTTGGTCTATTAATTCGCTCAGTTCGATCTCGCATGATGATTGCACGGTATTACTTAGAGATTGTATATATATGATTATATAGTACGTGTAGAGAAGTAAAATGAAAAGAAGAACACAAGACATAGAGCACAATCACATGAGATCATTTCTCCATTAAGCCTTCTCCATCAATTTATAGGAATTCTTACAACCTTTCATATCCTTTAACATAAACTATGTAATAAGTAAAGGCAAAGGAAAGTCTCAAGTTTAATAGCCAAAATAAAGTATTTATAACAAAAATGAGTTTCTTAATTGTGTGTCTTTGATTTTTATGCACTTTTGAACTTTTGATCTACGACAAATTCTTCGAATCACTGTAAATTCTTGTGTTTTTTTTTTTAAAATCTTTATGCACTTTTTCTTATTATCTATGCAATATATTTTCTTTACTTTAAACTCCAACTATTTCTTGAAAAAATTTATTTTTCACTCTGCAAATTTGTGTATCTTAGATAAAATTTTATTGGACTATATGGCTAAGCAATCAATATAAACTTAAAAGGAAGTATTGGAAATTTAACTTAGTGTTAAAAATTTAAGTATAATACTTTACCATTTAAAAAAAAAATCTTTAAAAGTATATTCACCCTACTCCGTATTCTAGACACATCGTAGAATTTATTCTCGTTCTCCCTATACTATATTATTAGAAATATTACCATTTACCATTCATATCATTGGGACTAAGTGTATCCTTATAATAAATATACATATTTTCATCATGTACTTTACATCATCATGGATTGATCAATAATAAGATTATTCCTAGAACTATTGTTCTCATTTGGTGTCAGTAGACCAAAGATCCATGGCTACAAACCCTACCAAGGAAAAAAAAAAAACCACCGCCAACACTAGCCCCATCGCGCCGCTGTCGTCTGGTGACATCCAACCATAGCCCCAATAAATACCCTACAGACAGCCCATCACTTTATCTCCATTAAACATACTTCCTTAAACTATTCATTCTAGAAGACTCAACTTGTTCTTTTTCTCCACGACCAAAGTCTTAGTGGATACATTGAAGGCACGTTTCTGTGTCCGACTTCATTTATTAACGCTTTGGAAGAGTGTTTTGTTGTAGCTGCACTCTAAATGAGTGTTCTGTTGTAGTCAATTCTACATAAGTGTTCTGTTGTAACTGATCCTGTGGTCCTGCTTGAGTGTTCCGTTGTAGCCAAGCCGTTAATTTGGAGGAGGAGATCGAAGAAGAAGCCGTTAATTTGGTGGAGGAGAATAACAAACCCAAATGGTATTAACTCTATTTATAGTGTCCAACAATGATGCTTAATGTTAACATTATGATTATATTATAATAATTCAAAAAATAATAATAAATAAATAATACAAAACACATAATCTATATTATATTAAAATGATTAATTATTTGTTTAGTTTTATGTTTATATTAAGAAGATTTAATTATTATTTTTAATTATGATATGATAAATATCAGGGTTGGATTAGTAGTTCCGTAGTCTTGTGTCTGAACCCAAATGAATATGACTACTAGTCTACTACGGTCAATGATGTGAGCAGTAAACAAAACAGGCTGGGTGGTCGAAAGTGTCTAATGTGTCGAAAGAATCCAAAGGTCCTTCCCTCTAGCAATTAATGCACCTTTTATATGTGACGCAAGGTGAACATGACAGGCTATCGACATGTCTTACATGTTTTGAGTGTAGGTTGGGTAGTCATAATTATCATGCCAAGTGTTCAGATGATACTAAAAATGTAATGAATGTGATATGACTAGTTGTTCTGTACAAGGAGTATCTTTGAATTAATTGTGTGGCAAAAGGCTTAGCGCCCGATCTTGTTAATGGATTTCCTAGTCAAATCTAGTCGGGAGAGGTTAGTGCGAAATGGAGTTCACCAGGCGTTTGTTTAGGTCAAGAACCCTGGTATGGAGATGGGGTTAACAGTGGTCGAAGATGATCAGTTCCGACCAGTCTTATTGAGATACGTCTAGTCGTACTCGTATATTCCCTATTAAAGTACATGTATATTTTAAAGAAAATAACATTTTTGGTTATCCAGTTATACTCATGGCACATACTTAGTCCCTAATTTATATGGAAGGACCAACGACCACAAGAAGTAAACCAACAGATGTTGTACATAATTGACCGGCGGCTCAAACAAAAAAGACCAATACGCAACTCGACTTTCGTCCCTGCTCGACGGGTGGGTCTTGCAGTCAAGCTCCCTTCTGCCTTTGCACTCGAGGGCCAATCTCCGTCCTGCCCGAGGAAACCTTTGCACGCCTCCGTTACCTTTTGGGAGGCCTACGCCCCATAGAAACTGTCTAAGCTGCGCAGGAACTTAATTACTTGTATATATTTATATACGTTTTCGGTGTCGATTTATACCTACTTTTTTTTTTTTTTTTTTTTTACAAAAGAAGCGGGATACCCACATATACTACCATGTTCTTAATATCTTATATATGCAGTTTCAGAACATATATTTCTTTGAAAACATTGCATTTATTAGCATAAAAATTAATTAAATGATCAGTTAAATTAATTAAGAATGTAACATAGTTAATAAACAAAGATAAATTGTCAACTACTACGTAGTATGATGTCACATATATTATCATTCCAAATAAATGGTTACAAGATTAAATTCAGATGGTGAGTCATTGATTCTTTGGACGGAAAAACTTTTACAAGGCGTTTGGTTGAAGGGAATTTAAATTCCCTTCCCACTTAATTCCCACCTAATTTCAAAGGCCACAAAATTCCCTTGTTTGGTTGAAAGGAATTACAATTCCATGGATTGCAATTCCCCCATTTTCATGGAATTAAAATCCCATGTCCCCCCCCCCCCCCCCCCCCCCCCCCGGATTTTAATTCCTGGGATTTGAGGAAGAAAAAAAGACAGTGATGAGTCAAAATTACCCCTTTCTTTTTTAACCTAAAATTAATGCCTAACAACAACAATGGACATTTTTGAATTTATACTATTTATTCCCTTTCAATTCCCATGTATACCAAACATTGGAATTGAAATTCTTAGTAATTCTATTCCTGTAAACCAAACACTGGAATTTAAATTCCCACTTTATTTCCAGTAATTCATCTCCCATGGAATTGCAATTCCTTTACCACGTAATTCTCCATCCCCAACCAAACGCCCTGTTAGCCTTAGCATTTGGGGATAGATAGATACCTCTGGTGGTGACACTCAGTTTCCTTTTTGATTTGGTTTATACTTTAGAGGTATTACTCTTCCATAACTTTATTACCAAAAAAAAAAAAAAGCCTGAATTTCTGATTATAAAAATGGGGATGTTACAATTTTAAAATGAGAAATAATATTCATTCCCTTTGGGTACTCTCTAGTTTATCAAATTGTCAAACCCTTTGGGTATTCTCAAGTTTATCCACCTATTTTCTAGCATAGATGCAGTTACTATATACCAAATAAATGAATTGCAAGTTTCTCTCTCTCTCTCTGTAGAGTGTTTCCTCTCTCCTTGTGAGTGTTTGTGTGCCATGTCTGTCTTTGCCCTACTGTCTGTCTCCATGGAGAAAGGTGATTCGTCAGGATTATCAAAAGCATGTGAGGCTCTGGCTATTGTGGATGATGACGATGGAGTCATTGTTGAGATGGACGACGTCCAACTCCCAAGTTACGATCTGCGCTTCGCGGCGGTGGGTCGAGTGGTGACGGAACGCCCGGTGAAGCTGGTGATATTCTGGGATGTCATGGCTACTGCGTGGCGTCCAATGAAGGGAGTCATGGTTCGTGATCTGGGTTCGAACAGATTTTTGTTTGTTTTCTACTGTGAACGAGACATCTCTCGTGTGACTTCCGATGGTCCTTGGACTTTCGATCAGAATCTGGTTCTGCTCCGGCATGTGGTGAACGGAGAAGACCCGATGGCAGTTCCTTTGAACTCTGTGTCGTTTTGGATGCAAGTTCATAACCTGCCAACCGGCTTCATGTCTGAACGAGTTGCTCAGATTGTGGGTAACCATGTTGCTGAGTTCGAGAAGGCAGATAAGAGAAATTTTGATGGTGGTGAACGAACGTTTATGCGGGTTCGGACGAAGATAGATGTTACGAAGCCTCTGAAGGCTAAGATGAAAATGAAGAAGCCTGGCGGGGAATGGTTTTGGCTGGAGCTCCGCTATGAGCGTCTCCCTTCGTTCTGTTTTGAGTGCGGAGTGATTAGCCACCGGGACAAGTTTTGCCCGGTGGCCGCCGATAAACCAGTGCAAAATGAGGATAAACCTTTTGGTTCGTGGATGAGAGCGGGAGGCCGCCGACCGGCAGGGACTCTGACGAACAAGTGGCTGGTCTTGGAGGATCCGCCAACGCCGGTGGTGCCAGTTGGTTCGGTAACGGCGGGCGTTACGAAGGGGAGTGAGGGAGCAAGTGGGGTGGGGGACATGAATGTTGAATTAAATGAGGGAGATAATGAGGGGGTAGTGGTTACTGAAACGAAAAGGTGGAGAACAGAAAGTGTGGAGGAAACAGGTCAAGATAAGTGGACTAGTCCTATGACTATTGAGCAGCAAGACTTTTCTTGTAAGGTGGGCCCTGGTACCCAGGCCCACCCGACCCAATGAATCTGTTAAGTTGGAACTGCCGTGGGCTGGAAAACCCACTGGCAATTCAGTTCTTGGTGGGCCTGGTTTGTCAAAAAAGGCCCAATGTTATTTTTTGTGTGAAACTTTGAGTGATGCTAGAAAGCTGGAGCGGGTTCGAGTTACTTTAAAATATGATAATTGTTTTGTCGTGGATGCTAACGGTAAAAGTGGAGGGCTGGCCCTCTTATGGAATTCCGGGATAGATGTTGAGGTGCGGGGATATTCAAATCACTACATCGACGCTGTGATTACCAGTGATGGCGGAGATTCCCGTTGGTGCGCCACAGGGTTCTACGGTAATTCAAACCGATATCGGAGACGAGAATCGTGGGATTTGCTAAGGTACATTTCCACTCTTTACGATCTCCCTTGGGTTCTTCTTGGGGACTTAAACGATCTGATGTGGAGCTGGGAAAAGGGGGGTAGGGTTCCCCATCCTCGATGGCTTCTAAGGGGATTTGGGGAGGCTGTTCGATGGAGTGGTTTATCAAATTTTCCCTTTGAGGGGTGTCAGTATACTTGGGAGAGGGGTCGATGAACTAGAGATTGGTCTCTGGAGGGGAGCACGAGTGACCACATGCCTCTTCTGTTATCAGTGGATGCTGGGCATAGACCGAGATTTAATCGACGACCTAGGTTTGACAATAGCTGGGGGAGAAATCTAGAATGTAAGGAGGTGGTGGAGAGGGAATGGGGGAGGCTGCAAGGGTGTGCGATTGGGGATAGGCTTCGGGTGTGTGGCAGTGGGGGGAGAGGCAGAATAGAGGGGAAACAGAGAGGATACGGTTATGCAAACAGGAGATGGCGAGGCTGTGGGGGAGGAGAGATGAGGAGTGTGCTCGTTTGTTTGCTAACTGTCACAGTCGGTACCTGAGTATCCTTCGTGCTCAGAAGGAATGGTGGTATAAGGGGGGCGGGGGGATAAAAACTCAAAGTTTTTCCATAATGCCATGAATAGGAAGAGGAGGCGAAATTGTATATGTGCTTTACGAAATTCTGAGGGGGAACTTACGCGAGATGAGCACCAAATGTGGGGAATTATGGTTGAATATTTTTCCACTCTGTTTACATCAGTTGAGGGAGATGCCCGGTCTATTTTGGATTGTCTGGACAATAGAGTATCGGCGGGGCAGAATGCTATGTTACTACGGGAGGTCTCTGCGGAAGAAGTAAAAGGGGCTTTGTTTGCAATGCACCCGGACAAATCCCCCGGACCTGATGGTTTATCGCCGGCTTTTTTCCAGAACTACTGGGCTATAATTGGATCCGAGGTAGTCTCTTTCTGCCGTCTTTTTATGAGTTTTGGAATTCTGCCTGAAATATAAATGATACTCATATTATGCTGATTCCCAAATGTCATTCCCCCGAGTCTATGTCTGAGTTTCGGCCTATTTCTTTATGTAATGTTGTGTATAGAGTTGCTGCAAATAGGCTGCGTGTGGTGCTTGATTCTATTGTTTCTCCTGCTCAGAGTGTTTTTATCCCCGGTCGGTCCATTGTTGATAATGTCCTTATTGCTTTTGAGTCTGCCCACTGTTTGAAACGCCAACCTGGTGAGAGGGGGGGTATGGGGCTCTAAAAATAGATATGAGTAAGGCTTATGATCGGGTTGAGTGGGGCTTCCTGTGTAAGGTTCTTGAGAAAATGGGGTTTATTGAGCATTGGGTGAGGTTGATGAGGGAGTGCGTCACTACTGTGCGCTACTCGATTCTGGTGGAAGGGAAGGAGTGGGGGCCGGTGGAGCCGGGGAGGAGTTTAAGACAGGGGGATCCGTTATCACCTTGTTTATTTATTCTGGTTGCAGAGTGCCTTAGTGCTATGTTGAGAGCTCGGGAGGAGGAAAGGATTCTACATGGAATGAGGGTGGCAAGAGTAGCTCCAGCTATTTCCCACCTTTTTTTCGCCGATGATTGTCTTTTTTTTTTTTAGGGCAAATAACTTTGAGGCAGGGGTCCTGGATGATGTTTTGAGGGAGTACGGGGATGCGAGTGGCCAAGAAGTAAATCTGGGGAAGTCTTCTATTATGTTTGGCCGAAATGTTCATAGGGAGGATAAAGAGGCTGTTTGTGAGAAGTTGGGAATTCATGAACAGCAGGGGCAAGGCAAATATCTGGGGTTGCCAGGGTATATTGGTAGAAAGAAGCGAGAAGTTCTGGGGTTTATTCGGGATAGGGTGAGGGCTCGTGTGATGCAATGGGGCAATCGTTTCTTATCTAGGGGGGGGGGGGGGGGGGGAAGGAGGTCCTTTTGAAAACAGTTCTACAGAGCTTTCCCAATTATGCTATGAATGTGTTTCTGCTTCCCCTTGGTTTGTGCGATGAGATAGAAAAGGTTATGAATTCTTTCTGGTGGGGTTGTGAGAGGAGGGAAAGAGGGGGGATAAGGTGGAGTAAGTGGAGTGACTTGTGTGTGCCAAAAAAGTTTGGGGGGATGGGTTTCCGGAGAGTTCGTGAGATGAATTTAGCCATGTTGGGAAAGCAGGGTTGGAATTTTCTTACTAAGCCCGATGCTTTGGTTACAAAGGTGTTTAAAGCAAGATATTTTCCTAATTGCTCTTTCCTTGAGGCGAAGAGGGGGTCTAATCCATCCTTTGTCTGGTCCAGTATTTGGGAATCGCAAACTGTGTTGGAAAAGGGGTTGAGGTGGAGAGTGGGGAATGGAGAATCGATTAGAGTTTGGGGGGATCCGTGGCTTCCGGACGAGCTAAACCCGTGTATTGAAACCCCGATACAACACTATTTAGAGAATCCTTTCGTGAGATCCCTCATGTGTGTGAATACCAGCCAGTGGCACTTAGGGGTGGTGAGAGACATTTTCTGTGAGCGGGATGTGAAAAAGATTATGAGTGTGCCTATTCCATCCGCGGGGGTTCGGGACTCTTTGTATTGGTATAAAGAGATGAATGGGCTATATTCGGTTAGGAGTGGCTATAGAGTCGCTACTGGCGAATTGGGGTATGGGGTGGAGGTGGTATGGAGGGGATTATGGCATTTAAAAATCCCACCAAAAGTCAAATGTTTTTTCTGAAATTTGTGTACTTTGCGGTTGCCCACCACGGATGCTTTATTGGTAAAACGTGTTCCATGTGATCCCGTTTGTGGGCTGTGTGGTAGAGCAAATGAGAATATTGTTCATGTGTTTGCTAATTGCGATTTTGCTCATAAATGCTGGCTCGTTTTGAATGATCAGTGGTTGCTACGACATGTGGGTTCTATTGATGAGTGGATGGATGAGATGTGGCGCCTTCCATCGAAGGAGCTGCTGGAGCGTGTTGTGATGGTCACATGGGCAATATGGGAGGCACGAAATAAAAAGCTCTGGAAGGGTATGGTCTTGGAACCGGCGAACTTGGTGCATCACGCAATTATGTATGCGGATTGCTGGCGGCAGAACAATGGGATTGACATGGGTGGGATGCTCCCAACTGTGTCGGATCATCACACTATCTAAGATGATTGTATGACCCCTGGAGATGTAAAGGTAAGAATTGATGTAGCAATGGACCATGAGCATAACCGCATGGGTTTTGGGTGGTGCGTTTTTTATTGGGATGGAAGGGTGATGGGGGTGGTGATGTTTGCCAAGTGGGGTCTGTATATGGTTCGAGAGGCTGAAGCGGTGGGAGCTAAGGAAGCTTTGAGTTGGATAAAGGAAAGGGGATGGGGGAGAGTGGTCTTGGAGACGGATGCACAGGTGGTGACACGAGCAGTAGCGATGAACGAAAATATCTCACCTTTTGGTTCTATCATTCAAGAGATCCGCGAGCTGCTTCATGAATTGCCTATGGTCGCTTTCCGTTTCGTTCAGCGTCGGGACAATGGGATGGCTCATTTATTGGCCAAAAAAGCTCTTAGTTACATAGGGGAGGATAGACTTGAGTTCTTTGACTGTATTTCACGTTTTCTGAGTGGTTCCCTGTGTAACAGAATTTCTCGTTGATTTTATGGAAAAGTTTTGGTTTTTCAAAAAATTGTATATATATATATATATATATATATATATATATATATATATATTCAATGAGATATTAAGGCCATCTCCCATGAAGGCACCAAACCACTATTTTGATGTAAAAATTTGGTACAACACTATTCACACACATATATATATATATATATATATATATATATATTCAATGAGATATTAAGGCCATCTCCCATGAAGGCACCAAACCACTATTTTGATGTAAAAATTTGGTACAACATTACTCCAATGAAGATACCAAATTGTATACCAAAATGGTGTAAGTGAATAGTGTTACACCAAATATGGTGTAACCCAATTTATTTTTACCATTTTGGTGTGGAACTTTTTAAATTCTTTTTGCTAATTGTTTCTTTTTAAAATTTATATTATTACAAATAAGCCAAGCACCTTGTGCTCAGATGGCATGTAGTGACTCTTCCATATGGGAGGTCATGAGATCTCATTGAGAAGTTTAAAACGAGAACAGATACTACAATGTAATAGCGTTAGGTTGTAAGATCTCATTGAGAAGTTTAAAACGAGAACAGATACTACAATGTAATAGAGTTAGGTTTTAAGATCTCATTGAGAAGTTTAAAACGAGATCAATATCGACAGAAAATAAACTATAAGAACATAAATTATTTTAGTGTATAAACAGAATTTGGTGTAAATGGATTGGAGATGGAATAAAATTTGGTGTAAATGGGTTGGAGATGAAAATAATTTTTAGGTTTTAAGATCTCATTGAGAAGTTTAAAACGAGATCAATATCGACTATAAAATAAATTATAAGAACACAAATTATTTTAGTGTATGAATAGAATTTGGTGTAAATAGATTGGAGATGAAATAAAATTTGGTGTAAATGGGTTGGAGATGAAAATAATTTGGTGTAATAATATGAAAGAGTTAATTCCAGCAAGGGTCCTTCGACTATAATGATTTTCCACATTTAGTCATCGTCTTTTAATTTGGACAAATTTGACACTTGACTATCAAAATATTTCCACCATGGTCCTTCCGTTATCTCAGCGTTATTTAGACGTTAATTTTATGGGCAAAATCGTCTTTTCAGTGCTTGGTTGTCTTCTCAAGTGAGTCTGTCCAAAATCCTAATGAAAACAACCCAGCCAATTGTAGATGTAAAGGCCTGTAGTTTCTCTTTGCTCCAGGTGAAGCCATAAATGGAATGAAATTGAAGTTCATTTAGATTTTAGAAGCCACACTGTAATTTTCCTGCCTTATTCGAGTTGTCTGCCCTTATTTCTCCACCCGCTGCCGCCGCTCTCAAATATTTATTTATATTCCCAAAGTGGAAAACAAACTCGCCCAAATATTGAACATGGCAGCGGTTTCCAGGACTTCCCTCCATTTTCGTTCCTTAACCCCCTCATTTTCCTCTTCCTACTCTCTCAAACCTTCCCGCCTTTCCGTTCTCCGTTCCTCCGGGAATTCCATCCTGCCCATATCTCTTAAAGGCTTCATGTTCTCCATTTTTAATTACCCATAACCCTAGCAATTACCTTCATTTCCATTTATCTGCAGACAAACGAGAGAGAGAGGGAGAGAGACGCCGAATGGAGAGAGAGAGGGAGGTTGCCGGTCGAGCCGACGGCGGGAAGCACCGCCGTTCACCACCATTTTCCGAGACCCAGATCTCATCCCTCTGCCTTCTCTCTCAGCCAAACCACTGCCGTCGCCGACACCAATTCCGCCGGAAAACCAGCTATGTCGTCATTGCCTCGCCTTGCTGCCACCCACCGTCCGCGCCCGCGACTCCAAGTCGCGTAGTCGACTGGAGTTTGAGGAGTAGCAACGCCATCGACTGCATGCAATGTCTGTTGAAACTCTCCATTCATATCATCGTCAAGTTATTGATCACTGGCAAGGCCAACGAATTGTACACCACTAGGCTGCCTGGGGAGTCTATGCAATTTTCTTGAAGTATTGTCGTGTTGTTCTGGCTTTGGTGAGGAAGAAGACACCCAGTCAATGAAAATACAATTTTACCCCTAAAAAGTGACGGAAGGACCAATGGTGGAAAAAATTTGATAGTCAAGTGTCAAATTTGTCCAAATTAAAAGACGAGGACCAAATCTGGAAAATCACTATAGTTGGAGGACCTTTGTTGGAATTAACTCTAATATGAAATATTCATTTTGGTGTAAAATTTAGTGTAGAATTTATGGCACGTTTGGTTCACGGAATAGGTCTGAAATGGAATAAAATTTCTAATAATAAGCATATTCCTTTGTTCAGTAAAATTTTTTATTCCCATGAACAATATTCCTGGGAATGGCTTATTCCCCCTGCAAGGGAAATAGCTATTACTAGGGCCCCCGGTATTAACCTATTCCTGAGTTCTCAGGAATAGATTTTATATTTTATTTCTAATTTTACCCTTCCTCTCTGTCTCTCGGTCTTTTGCATCTCTATCAATGCTTCGCATTCTTTCTCCAAACGGTCAAAATTAGGTCGAAATTGTTGACTCCCCGGCACCACCACTACATTGGCTGGAGTCTCCAAACCATGTAAGGGCCAGCACTAAGTCTGAGACCACCCGGCGCCATTACTGGATCACCAGCAAGCCTCCGCCACCAGCAACTTCCACTGACGAGGAAGACTCCGTCACAACAGCATACTCAACCACCGGCGTCTCCCACAATGTTGATTGCCATACTGGTAGAAAGGCCAGCAAGGCCACAAGCAATACCAGAGGAAAGGTGAGCATAGCCATCAAAGAGAAAGTACGATTTGGTCTTGGGGTTGATCTTGGTACTGATGATCACAGCGATAATCAATCCGTAAATACCTAACACACCAGCCATAACCACCGCACAATCGACTTCATCACCAGCTCCAGCCTCATCACACCCATCGACGCCACACCTACCCCACTCTTCGCAGTCCCGTTGCAATCTGAGCATGGCGATCGCAATCGCGGGGGTGCTCCACCGACGCCCGATTGGCAATCTGAGCATTGCAATCGCTTCTTTAAGTCCCCGCGGAGGCCCCAGAGAGGTGTGGCTGTCCATTGCCGGCGTAGGTGGCCTCCGGCGCTGTCGAAGACGAAACTGCTTCGCGATCGCAACTTTGCGACAATGGCGTCCGATCCTCTCGATTTTGATGGCGATGGACTGGCGCTGGACGAACGAAGGCACGAGATGGAGTGGTTTACCATCCCGGAAATAGCGTATTGCCTCGCCGGAAAAGACATATCCTTCGCGACGCAAAAACCCTAGTAGACGCCTGACATTCTGGAGGATTTCTTCTGCTGCTTCAGGCGATCTTCCACCACTTCTTGTGTTCGCCTCCATGAGGCGGAGATTTCCACCGATTCAGATTGCCGGCCGGAGTCCACCGATTCATATTGCCGATGGCTTCTGGTGAGAATACATAGATCACAAGGCTTGGGAGAGTTGTAATTGATATTGAATACTCCATAATATTTTTTATAAATCTGATGTAATAATAAATAAATAAATAAATAAATAATTATAATAATATATTTCGTATAAGAATAATTATGTCTTTTATACATATATTTCATTTATATATTCCTTAAATTAATCAAACATTCGAATAACATTCCTAAAGTTTATTTTTTCACCGAACTAAATAATAGAATACAATTTTTGTTTTGTTCCTTACCTATTATATTTCCTGTGTAATAGTAATCATATTCCCTCAAAATTCATTCCGCGAATCAAACATGATGTTAGTGTTTTAGGTTGGAAATGGTCTAAGAAAGTGGGTTTTTTTCAGGATCTTCTTTTCTTCCTCTTTCCCCTACTCTGTATTATTCTGCATATATGATTGTATGATTACACAAGATTGACACAAGGATACACCAAAATTACAATAGCGTAGTAGCGTAATTGATTAAACCAATCGGCAATCGGGTAATAATCCCTAATAATGAGCCGACGTGAACCGGCCAGAAGTCGTCGTCATCATCATGATGATATAAAACGCGACTTCAAATTTCAAAAGCCTCTGAACAAGTACGGACAGCCGTCGCGCGGAGGTGGCCGTACGCCGCCCTCAACAGGCGCCAACTTTAATCCAAACCCTAATCTACACTATTCGCAGAGTCCCAATGCCTTCCCTAATCCTTTACAACATCAGAATCATAACTTTCAGTTCCAGGCTCAGCTTTCGAGGCCGATGGCAGTCGTGGAGAGGATCGATAAGGTAGTGCTGAAGGCTCACCGCGAAATTCTGGCAACTGGAGAGGTTGTGTCAGCATGGAAAGCGTCTCAAGCAGCTCTTGTAATACTTCAGGCTGACACCTGGGACTCTTTGGGTTTCCAAGTGCAGCAAGTGCCCTCTCTTCACCGCCTTATGCTCACCGAAGGAAAGGTTCGAATGACTATTGGTTGTATTAATCGTTGGTTGAATTTGATGTGTTCCCCAAGTTTTGCATTTAATGAAAACTATAAATTAACTCATGACATGACCATTGCAGATCATAGTAATGAAAACTATAAATTAACTCATGTGTTGCATTTAATAGTAATTTTGTATAATATATCATTTACTTTGGGGAACTTGTTCATTTGTTTGAATACTTTTCAATTTTGATTTATTTCTTTATTATCAAGTTCAACGGGCAATTAACTTTGTGATTAGCCAGGTTGTATAATTTTGTGCACCTCTTAAGCGGTAGTCCTTCACCTGTAAGTGTATTGGGGCACACACTAAAGTTGATTGGATAAAATGGATCAATTAAGATTCATGGGAATATAAGAAAATTCAATTGCTCCAAAGTTTGAGGGGCATACCTATAGTGTCTCCTTGTTTTTCTACATTCATATGCAAATAGGAATCTTGTAGACCTCTCAAAACTTTTCTTATATCTTTTTTTTTTTTATTTATTTTTTTTTTTGTAGATTAATGCTTTCATTCACTGCTTTGTTGGTGCTCGAAGAATTACAACATTGCATGATTTGGAAATTGCAATATGCAATACAGAGGGGGTTGAGAGGTTTGAAGATCTGGAATTGGGGCCTTTGGTGAAACACCCATTAATTATACATTATTTTTCTCTCAGTGCTGATGCCACAGAAGTGTACAGAATAACAAGTGAAGAGATAGTGTCATTGCTTTCTGAGTTCATGGATATCAATAAACAAAGATATGTAGAAATTGAGGAGCTTTTGGATTTTATTGCAAAGAAGAAATTTGTAACAACCAAGGAAAAGCTTGGTGTGCGAATTCAAAGCTTGGGGTATGTGCTCCTTTTCTTTTAAATGAATGTTTGGTGATTTATATTGGTAGATCAACAGATGCTATTGTGGTTTAAGTTACTTTACCATTGTTATAGTGAGACAACTAGGGCCCGTTTACTAACAGAAAATTGTTTTCTGTTTTCTGTTCTCTATTTTCGAAAATTCTCTGTTTTCAATTCTCTGTTTTATATTCTTGTTTTCGAAAACTGGAATTAAAAACTTGTTTACCAATTCTTATTTTCAAAATTCATTCTCCACTTACTAAATTTACTATTATTATTATTATTATTATTATTATTATTCAAAAACTTGCTATGAAAATAAAATAAAAATCTCTGTTATTTACTTAACTAGGAGTCTATGAGTCCAGAGTACATTAACTTAATTAATCAACTCTATCATTAACAATTAAATAAAATATTTAAAGAAATCCAATATAATGCAAAAAAAAAAAAAAAAAAAAAAAAGCAATGGAATGCCACTATCTAACAGATATGCACAACTAACTGAACCAAGCCTTTTATCTGCAATTTAAAGAATAAATTGCAGATCCAAAGACTATATTTTAAGCTAATCAACACTTCAGATCCACAGCTAACCCACAACTAGATACCATTTCAACAGATCCAACAGATGATTTTTTAGATTTGAGATATCGATGGCTGAGTTATGCAGGAGCCGAAGGAGTTCCTCGGAGTGTCGCACTGTAGATGAAGTCGCCGGACTAGCGTTGCCAACCCACCTCCATTCTCTGAGTGAGATGGGAAGAAGAAAAAGATGATGGGGAAGACTGATGAAGAAGGAAACAATTGAAGGAGTGAATGGGAAGAAGAAAAAGAGGTTGGGAAAACTGACGAAGAAAGAAAGAATTGAAGCAGTAAGATGGGAAGAAGAAAAAAAGGCTGTAGAAGATTGACGAAGAAAGAAGAAAAGTGAGGAAGTAATTTGTTGCGGCTAGGATTCGATGCTTTAGTGGTTACTGTTCAACCGTGTGTTTTCTAAATAGAAAACACATTTTTAGTGTGTCTCAGATTTTCTCTTAAATGGAGAATATTTCTCAGTTTTGAAAATAGGAAAAGAATATAGTAAACACTTGACCCTGTTTTCAGTTTTCAATTTTCGGAAATTCTTGAAAATTTCCTGTTAGTAAACGCCCCCCTAGTGTTTTTGAATTATATACCCTCACGTCAAAATTTCATCTTTTATGTGACCTTGGGAGCCCTAGAGCAGACTTCTCTTTCTTGGCTTGTTTCCTGGTTCTGAAGTTGAGGAATATTTTTAATTGTATTTATGAGTGCTTCACTTAATTACATGACTATAAGCCCATTAACTTCCTTACCCCTACACCTTCAAACCTCTCCTTTTGACAATAAAGTGAGCCCTTAAAGTTTTTTTTTTTTTTTTTTTTTTTTTTTTTTTTTTATCATAAAAAAAATCCTTTTATTTCCTCTTAGAGTCTTAGGGTCCGTTTGGAAACTTGTAAAATGGTTTCTGGAAAATGTTTTCCGAGTTTTCTGTGTTTGGATGCAATAGGAAAATCCAATCAACGGTTTTCCGTTGACTGGGAAAATGTAGGTATTTTGGCAGAAAATGACTTCCGCCAAGTCGCCATTCATCTGGTAACTGCAGAAACCAGGCTTGTTTCCGCAGAGAGTTCCTCTACTCAGTTTTTTGCAGCTGGTGCGGAAACCAGAGGAACCTATGGTTTCCTCAACCGGAAACTAGTCTGGTTTCCGGCCGTGGAAACTCTCTGGTTTCTAGTGCGGAAACTAGAGAGTTCCTTTGGTTTTGTTTTGTATTTTTTAAATATAAAAAAATATTTGTTTTTTATATTTTTATATAAAAAATAGTGTTTTATATATTTTTAATTTTATTTTATTTGTTTTTATAGATAGATAAATAGAAAAAAAATAAAAATAATTTTTTTGGTATATAACTATTAAAAGAGTAAATACCCAAAATAGTTCCTTAACTATAGCTAAATTCACAAATTGGTCATCGACTATTGATTTCAACCAATTAAGTCTTTAACTTTCCAATTTTGACTCAATTTCGTGTTAGACCTGCTCGGTGACACGGGGTTACTTGGATCAAAGCTGTGTGATACGCCCATGGAACAGGGTGTGAAGTTGTTGTCAGGTGAGGGGGAGTCGTTTGAAGATCTGGAGAGGTACATGAGGTTAGTAGGAAAGTTGAATTACCTCACGATTACCCGTCTAGATATTGCGTTTCCAGTGAGTGTGGTTAGTCAATTCATGAGTGCACCTACACAAACTCATTGGGAAGCGGTTATTCGAATTGTGAAGTATCTGAAGGGTGCTCCTGGAAAAGGGGTTCTTTACGCTGACCACGGGTATATGCGTGTTGAGGCGTTCTCTGATGTAGATTGGGCTGGGTCACCTAGTGACAGAAGATCTATGACAGGCTATTGTGTGTTTGTGGGAGGCAACTTGGTCTCATGGAAGAGTAAGAAGCAGAATGTAGTATCGCGTTCAAGTGCATAGTCTGAATACAGGGGCTATGGCTCATGTGACTAGTGAAATAGTCTGGGTGCATAATATTCTAAAAGAAGTGGGTATGGAAGTGAAGTTACCAATAGATTTGGGGTGTGATAATTGTGCCGCCATACACATCGCGAATAATCCGGTTTTCCACGAGCGGACGAAGCATATTGAGGTTGACTGCCATTTTATACCGGAGAAAGTGGAACAAGGACTAATATCTATTGCGCACATCCGGAGCGGTGATCAATTGGCTGACATATTCGCAAAAGGGCTTAGTAGGAGTCGGGTTCTATATATATGTAACAAGTTGGGCATGTTTGACATCTATGCTCCAACTTGAGGGGAGTCCTACTATAAGTTTGTATATATAGGCACCTATGTACAACATATTCATTTGTACAGCTTAATGCATAAACACCTCATTACATACGTTCTACATTCTTTTTAAGATTGGAAAGATGCACAATAAATACAATAAATACTAGACTTCTCATTATTCTAGGAAAAACTATTCATCTACTAAAGACAACTTGAAGTAAATAGGGCTGCAAAAAGCCTGCCCAAGACAAGATATTTTCAATATACAATAAATACTAGACTTCTCATTATTCTAGGAAAAACTATTCATCTACTAAAGACAACTTGAAGTAAATAGGGCTGCAAAAAGACTGCCCAAGACAAGATATTTTCAATATATATATATATATATATATATATATATATATATATATATATATATATATATATATATATATATATTTAATACTCATCGCCTAGGTAGTCGGTGGCATCTTGGCTAGGAAGTCCGCCTTATAACCATGCCATAGATGGAAAAACACAATGTAATTTTTCTAGGTTAACAATTGAATATTGCTAATGTGCTTGCTGTTTTCTTATGGGCGTGCCAATTTTAAGCAGTCAAGTTGTTGTCCCCATTGTCATTGCAGCTGTACAATATGTAATTTATTTTTATGTTTCTGGTAAAGAAGTTTGATAATTTTCTGTTGACTAATTGCAATGTAAAGACTAATTGTTCATAATTATGCTTATTTGGAATCAATTATACTCGCGCAAATTTGTTCCTCAAATATTAAATTCTTGTTTCTTTCTCTCTGATTTTATTTTCAGGATGCATATCACATTAATCCGACAAGCATGGCAGTTAGAAATCACCACCGTTGCTGAAGAAATTAAACGGCTGGGATGTAGCAAGAGTAGTAAACGATCCGAAAGAAAGAGAAAGTATAGTAATATTCAGAGTCCTGTTACTTCACCTCAAAAAGTGTGCAAAACAAAAAGGATCCAAACACCATTCAGTAGGAAAGAGCAGACAGAAAGTTCTGGCAAAAAGAATAAAAGCCTAGTGAAGCTTAGCTCATATAGCAGTGATTCAATGAAGATGTTCATTACCACTTGGAAGGAGACATGTCAAGCAAACAATGTGTATGAGGTATGGAAGACACTTATTTCATTATGTTATAAGAAGATTCAAAGCCCTTATACCTTTACTCTTTCATAAGCTTTCTGGGTCAAATATTGGGCTGTCAGTTGTTGGCTATAGGCTTCTACTTGAAGCAGGCATAAGAGAATATTTAAGCTAAGATGATGGTGGTTGAGGTGGCTATGTAGCTTCTGTGCAGTATAGTACATGTTGATGTGTTAATCACTTAATCCACTAATTCCAGAAGTCTGTTGAAGCTGAGTGCCTTGATTTTACCATTTTCTACAAGTGAAGGGGTGATCCTCTATAAATCTATAATCATGTCCTATGCATCAGATATATCCCGTTAGATGCATGATATCAATTTGGGTGGTGGGTTTGTGGGGATTGGGGCAATAGATGATTGGGTGCAATTGTGTTTCTGCTTCTTCCATTCCCTTGTTTTCATTTTCTGATTTAGAGGTGTGCTTGTGAAGATTGCATGCATGATCGTTTCCTAATAACTAAGGAATCGTGTATTAATTTCTCCTGTCTCCACAATGTACAAGTCTCTGCTATATATAATCACTATGTTGTTATTGGTCTACTTCTCTTTTAAGATGTTAGTTATTTCTATAAAATGCTGATTCTGGTTTATTATTATTGTTTTAGGTGTTTGAGAAGATGATTCAATTTTATGGGATAATGAAGAGAACAAAAGCAAGCAAATTGTTTTCCTCAGACCCATTTGTTGGCTTGGTTCATATTGCTGTAAGTTTATTGGAAGCATTAACTTTCACATGATGAATTAAGGAGTAAATAATGATTCAGAGATACCTCAGAAAGTAAATTCATATGCACTGGAGTATATCTTCTTCTTAAGTATTTCTATGATCTTCTGCAATCAACATTTTGTAATTTCTTTTAGAATGATCATTAATTAGAAAATTGTGGAGTTTATTAGTGGTTGACTATTTCCATATAATGTCTGATAGTGATATCATTGTATTGGTTTTGGATGCATTTCATCTTTGTTCTAGCTAACATCTGAGAACCCATCAAATTATCTCAAATCACGATAGATATCATACATATTCCATATACGAACATCAAGTTATTTGCTCAATATCTATTAAGTTTGAAGACCTAATGTGTCCTTATGGTTGTATAATAATGTTAGTTAACAAGAATAACAAAAATTTTGTAAAACAATGTTAAAAACTCACATTTTGTTGGACCAAAATGCAGGGGAATGCATATAAACATCATTTTTTTTTTTGTTTTTTGTTTTTTTTTTTTTGTTTTTTTTTTTGTTTTTTTTGTTTTAAGTATTTGGTTTATACTGGTTTAGTTAAGGGTAAATTATTGACACATGCTTGGACAATAGGGAAAGCAGGTCTACATGAACAAAATTCAGTAATTGGAAAACTTTATCTCACATTCTAATGTACGTAATATAGTTTTGTCCTCAAATTAATGAATCTGAAAGATTGTAAACCAAAAGAGAGAAGAAACATGGTCATGCATAGGGAAACTTTTATCACTTCGGGTATGCCATCATGTTATCCTTAATTAAAATAACAAACTTCTTGGTGGGTGTCTTGACTTACATCAGTTTTATCCTTATTCATATGATTCGGTGATTGGTACTATCCTATCAAGCTATCATAACTTTAGATCCTTCTCGGGGGATTATTTTGTGTTGTATTAACATCTTTTGTATGTTTAGGCAGTTGACTCATCGAATTTCATGTGTTTGTGATAGGTAACATCTATTAAAAATGGAATATGGGATAGCATCTATGATACCTTCCAAAGTTTCAGCCAACTTGATGTAGCAAACACAGTTTCTGAGAATTGTTCTGGTTTTATATCCATTGATGTTGAATCACCTAGAAGGAAAGTATCCAGTCTTTCTCCAAAACTTTTGGCACCTGAACATGGTGAGTCAAATTTTGCTGATCTTTTATTCTCCTTTGTGTGTTTTATATTTCTCTGAGTTCTTACATTAAATGATTGTTGGGCCTAACTTATTACGGAGCTTACGTACTCCAAAAAGCAGTTGGGCTACGTAGAAAAGCTTTTAATGCCAGATAAGAGGTAAAGCCTTGTTTTCAAGAGCTCCAAAGTAAGTTGAGGCTTCTAAAATTTTTTGAGAAGCTCAAGCTGAGCAAAGCAAGCCCTAAATGAAGTTTCAAAATCGGGCAGTAATTGGAGCATAATTTCATTTAGAGCAAATTGATACTTGGTTGATTTTTTTATAGGGTTACATTTTTCTTTTTAATACAAAACCATGCGAGACCCCTATGGAGCAGGGTGTTAGACTTGTGGCTGGTGAGGGGGGGCCTTTGACTCTCTAGAGAGATATAGGAAGTTGGTGGGAAAGTTGAACTATCTCACCATTACGCGTCCGGATATTGCTTTTCCAGTCAGTGTGGTAAGTCAATTCATGCAAGTACCTACGCGAACTCATTGAGAGGCAGCAGTTCGAATTGTAAAGTATCTCAAGAATGCGCCCAGTAAAGGCATTTTATATGCTAATCGTGGACATATGAGAGTTGAGGCATTTAGATGCTGATTGGGCAGGTTTGTTGAGCGACAGGAGGTCTACAACAGGGTATAGTGTGTTAGTAGGAGGTAATTTGGTTTCTTGGAAAAGCAAGAAAAATACTATTGTGGCTCGGTCCAGTGCAGAATCTATAGGGCGATGGCTCATGTGACATGTGAGATAACTTGGGTACACAATATGTTGAAGGAGGTTGGTGTGGAAGTGATGAAGCCCATACGTTTTATGGTGTGATAATCAAGCAGCTATACACATTTCAAATAATCAAGTGTTCCATGAACGTACCAAGCATATTGAGGTAGATTGTCATTTTGTGCGTGAAAAGATTCAACAAGGCTTAATTTCTATGGCGATCAACTAGCTGATTTGTTCACCAAAGGGCTCAACAAGGACAGGGTTGAATATATTTGTAACAAGCTGGGCATGATTAATATCTATGCTCCAGTTTGAGGGGGAGTGTTAGAAATGAATAGTCATGGGGATGGACAAGCATAGAAATGAATAGACATAGGAAGTGAAGAGGCTGTAGAACTGTCCCCTATTGTGTATATATAGATCTATGTTGTAGCAGTGAAGAACACACAGAAAAAGGAGAAACACATTCTTTGAAATCCTTTCTTTCTAGCAATAAATACTTCTTCTTCTTCTCATAGTTATGCTTATTTATTTTCCAACATTCTGGTGAACTTTTGTTTGATCACAGTAAAATTTGTAATTTGACGCTCTAAAATAGTTGGTTATGTTTTATTTATTTATTTTTTTTCCCAGATTCTGGTCAACTTTGACGCTCTAAAATCTCTCAAACTCCTATAAAAATTTTTGATTTCTTTTGGGGGGTGCTTGACAAAAATAGTTGGTTATGTTTTATTTATTTATTTATTTTTTCCCAGATTCTGGTGAACTTCTGTTTGATCAATCTAAAGCTTTTTAATTTGGTGCTCTAAAAAACCTCTCAAACTCCTATAAATTTTTTTTGATTGTTGATCTGCAGATCTCACTTTACTCAAAATCTTGTAAGTTTCTACAGGTGTCTCAGTTGAGGACATTGTGAGCAAAATTTCTGCATATCTAGAGATTGAGAATGACAGATTTTACTCCACTAGTTTATGCACAGATAAGTTCATTATCCCGAGGAAACTCTGTAAGCTTGAATCTTGGCTGTCGGAGCAGTTCTCTCCTAAGGGATTTGAGTCACTTGGTTATGGGGATATATGGTCATTCATGGAAAAACACATGCATCTTTCTGTACATGCTTTGCGAAAGAGCTTGAGAGGTGATACTTCTGAGAATATTCCTTTGAAGGCCTCAATGCTTGAGCTTCAGTTGGATGTTTTACTGTCACAGGCTTTGCATCGGTTATTGGACAATGAAAAGTTAAACATGAAAAAGGTTTCAGAGTTGCTAGCTAGACAATTTCCTTTAGTATGTTTTCAGTTGGTACAGAGTGATTCATTGGTAGTATTTGATGATATTACAAAGGAGAAAGCTGATATGAGCTCGAAGTGTGTAATATTTTCTGAAACTTTGTTGAAAACTGATGCATTTAGTAAAAGTGGGAGAAATATCTCAGAAACATCTGGCTTGGAAATTAATATAGGAAGTGAAGCTGGTTTTCATAGTATGTTAACATCCAAAGATGCTATAAAAGTTTTGCTCAATGCTCCAATGCTGACAGATCTAAGCTTGTGGTCACACTGGGACATTGTATTTGCTCCTTCGCTTGGTTCTCTTGTTGGTTGGTTGTTGAAAGATGTTAATAACAAACAGTTGTTATGTTTGGTGACAAGAGGTGGAAAAGTAATTCGGGTAGATCATGCAGCAACCACTGATTCATTCTTAGAAGTTATTCTGCAAAGATCTCCTTTTGAAACAGCAGTGAAGCTGTTATCTTTGTTAGCTTTATATGGGGGGTTCCTTTGGCCCTCCTAAAGTGCTACACTCACAAGGCATTTGAAGTTTTCTCAAAAAATTCACTTGATAATCAGAGTATGCCAATTGGTTTAAATACTGGCTCACTGAGAAGTGAGACCAAAGCTGGAAGAGCCAAGTCTGTTGCATCAAGATTTATACTTGATTGTCTGGACTATCTACCTGTTGAGTGCTGCTCTTTTGCTGTTGATATTTTGCTCTCTGGATTGCAGCAGTTTACGAAAGGTGCTCCTTCAGCTGTGCTGGATGAATGCAAAAAGATTAAACAGCGTGTCATGCTTCATGAAATAGGGTTTTCACTCGGTATTGTGGAATGGATTAATGATTACCACACATTTTCTGCTTCATCATCAGTGAGTAGCTTATCAATGTATTCTGAATCTTCATGCCTACAAGACAACAAGCCTGAGCTAAACATCAGCTCAAATCTATTGCAAGTAGAATCAAAGAAAAGTCCCTTTTCTGAAGTTAAAAATGATTTCTCCTTTGAGACAGCGCTGCATGATGGAGATCATAGAGAAATGAGTCACATTAATAATACTTCTGCTGTTTCTGTTGATTGTTTGGGTGGAGGTCCCCCACATCACTTGTATGACCTTGACCTTGCTCCAGCCCAGTTTATTGAATCTATCAGGCAGGAAGAATTTGGTTTGAATCCAGATATTTCATCTGTTGAAAGTGAATTATTGAATAAGCAACATGCCCGGTTAGGCAGAGCACTCCACTGTCTCTCACAGGAGTTGTATTCTCAGGATTCACATTTCCTTCTGGAACTGGTGAATATTTTATGCATTCTCTATTTTTTTGTCTAGTTTCTGTAACATACAGCAGCCTGGAACTGGCGTGCACTCTACATGTTTGCTGCAATATTTCACTACTCTAGCTTTATTCTCAAGTTTAAAAATTATTCACTACTCTAGCTTTATTCTTGTGGCTCAAAAGTTTCTTTCTGCCTGTTCTACCTCCTTTTTGGTATGCAGCAGTAATTTTGAACGTTGAAGTTATGGTTAACAATATGGATTTTACTGTCTACCATGTGACCGAAATATTCTCAAGATGATATATTTGTAAATATTTAGAAAATACTTTGGAGTACTAAGTTAACATATTTAGCTATATTGGTATGCTATGGATTCTTTACTTTATTAATATGGATAACAAGTTTGATGTTTGTTCTTTACTTTATTAATATAGGTTCATACATATTAATGTATCTAATTGTATTGCTAGTATTCTTAGCTGAAATGGTGGAACAAAGTTAACGTACTTAGTGTTTACAATTTTGCACTCAGCTCAAGTAAAATTAATATTGTTTTGTTGCCTCTTCTTTTAGCTGTCAATTTTAATGTGTTTTAAGACTCTTTGTCCAGATTATGGGAATACCTAAATTATTGTGTCTGTGGGCAATATTTGTTTGATTCAGGTTCAGAATGCTGATGACAACATCTACCCTGGGAATGCTGAACCCACATTGACATTCATTCTTCAGGATAGTGGCATTGTAGTGCTAAACAATGAGCAAGGATTTTCTGCCAAAAACATCAAAGCACTTTGTGATGTTGGGAATTCCACAAAGAAAGGACATAATTCTGGATATATTGGGAAGAAAGGCATTGGTTTCAAATCAGTGTTTCGGGTATTGCACATTATTACATCTGCTGAATTTCTTATTCTTTATATTTTCAACCTGAGTTCTCTATTTTGCAAGAAAAATTTTCTGCTGGAAAAAAACCTTAATTCTCTAAAAGCTTACATTTTCTTCTTATGGTTTCAACTTGTCAAAAGCTTTATATGCCCAAAAAATGTCATGGTTTCCATGGTTACCATACCTTAAGAAGTACCTAGCTTTTATTTGATTGAACAAATTAGTTGCAGCAGTTGACTGTACAAGAAATATGATTGTTATTAACTAAGCAGGTTTAATCCTCATTACTTCTGCTGCTTATGATAAAAATTCTGAACTAAAAGGAGTAAAAGGTGTTCTCAGCTTGTATTCACACAGCCTCTAACTCTAGTACTTTTGGTTCTGCAGGTCACTGATGCTCCAGAAATTCATTCCAATGGTTTCCATATTAAGTTTGATATTACTAAGGGACAGATAGGTTTTGTTTTGCCAACTCTTGTTCCTCCTTGTGACATTGATTTGTATACCAGACTGGTTTATACAGATACTGAGCCCATCACTTCTAACTGCTGGGAGACATGCATTGTCCTCCCTTTTAGATCAAGCATGTTAGAAGATTCTGCTGTAAATAACATTGCATTGATGTTTTCAGATCTTCACCCATCTTTGCTTCTTTTTCTTCACCGCCTTCAATGTATCAAGTTCCGAGACATGCTCAGTAATTCATTTATTGTTATAAGGAAAGAAGTAGTCGGCGATGGGATTGTTAGAGTTTCCTGTGGTAAGGAGAAAATGGATTGGCTTGTGGTATCCCATAAATTACGGGCTGATGTAATTCGTTCTGATGTGCAAACAACAGAAATATCCATGGCTTTTACATTGCAGGAGACAGTTGATGGAAACTACAACCCATACCTGAACCAACAGCCTGTTTTTGCTTTTCTTCCTCTGAGAAAATATGGCCTGAGGTTTATTATTCAGGGTGACTTTGTTTTGCCTTCATCCAGGGAAGAAGTTGATGGAGATAGCCCTTGGAATCAGTGGCTACTCTCTGAATTTCCTGACCTGTTTATTAATGCAGAAAAATCATTTTGCAATCTTCCATGCTTTAGAAATAATTTAGCAAAGGGTGTTGCAGCATATATGAGTTTTGTTCCCCTTATAGGGGAAGTGCATGGATTTTTTTCTAGTCTTCCTCAGATGATTCTTTCTAAATTGCGGATATCCAACTGTTTGATTCTAGAGGGTGAGGAGAATGTGTGGGTTCCTCCTTGCAAAGTTCTGAGAAATTGGACTGAACAGGCTCGCACTCTTTTGCCTGATAGCTTGCTTCGTGAGCATCTTGGCCTTGGTTATTTGCATAAAGATATAGTTTTATCTGATTCATTAGCAAGGGGTCTGGGCATTGAGGAATATGGACCCAAAGTTCTTATCCAGATTTTATCTTCCTTGTGCTGTATGGAGGATGGTTTGAAATCCATGGGCTTGCCTTGGCTATCAGCATGGCTAAATTCCATCTCTGGGCAAAGTTCACCTGAATCTGGGATAGGATCAGATCTCATAAAGACCCTGAGAAAAATTCGATTTATTCCTCTTTCAGATGGCACATTTAGCTCAATCGATGAAGGTCCTATTTGGGTGCATGCTGATGCATTGAGCACTGGCGTTAGTGACAAGTATGGACTAGACAATTTCCCAAGGTTGTATGCTGGACTTAGAATTGTGAATTCTGCCCTAGTTTCTGCAGATACAGCTTATGAAGCATTGTGCTTTCAAGGATATACTGTAGAAAACATATCAAGGATGCTGTATAGAGTTGGTGTTCAGCAGTTATCTGCACATGAAATAATAAAGATGCACATTCTACCTTCTTTTTCTGATGGTCAACACACCTTAGCACATAATGAACTAATGACTGATTATCTTTCTTTCTTGATGTTCCACCTACAATCAAACTGCCCCATCTGTCATCTGGAAAAAGATCTTATCATTGGTGAATTACGTAACAAAATTCTCATTTTAACAAATCATGGTTACAAGCGATGTGCAGAGGTTCCAATCCATTTCAGCAAAGAATATGAGAATCCTATTGATATGATGCAGTTAGTAATGGGAATTAATGTGGAGTGGCTTGAAGTACATAATATCTATCTAAAGCATCCAATTACACAATTGCTGCCAGGAGGAATTTCAAAGTGGAGAAACTTCTTCATGGAATTGGGAATCACTGATTTTGTTCGAATTGTTCAGGTTGAGAAAAGCATTGCTGATCTATCTCCCATAATTCTACAGAATATAACGTGGGATAAGGACTTAATTTCTGGAGGATCAAATGTCAAAGATTGGAAATCTATAGAATTGGTTCATTTGCTATCACAACTGTCTGCTAATCATGATAAAGAGAAATCAAAGCATCTTTTGGAGATCCTTGATTCATTATGGGATGATTGTTTCAGTGATAAAGTTGAAGGTTTCTTTTTTAGTTCCTATGGAGAAAAGAAAGTCTTTGAGTCTTCATTTGCCAGCAGCCTCTGTAATGCACGGTGGATTGTCTCGAGCATGGATGATGAGCTCCACCATCCCAAAGACTTGTTCTATGATTGTGAAGCAGTGCATTCAATTTTGGGTGCCTTTGCACCTTATGCTGTTCCAAAGGTTAGTTTGCTTACGATTTTATATGAGCTTATAAATATCCAGTTCAAACTGGTATTGTTGCCAAATATATGTTTTAAGGTCTTGTTGTGTATTTATTTGCAATTTGCATAGCAAGTTTGGATGCCAATTACTGAGAAAAACCTTTGTAAAATGGTGCTGACAGCTTGCCCTCTAATTTTCTAAATGGCCATCATTTTGTGTGGGCTTGTAGTAATTTACCCCATAAAAGGCTTCTTCAGAAAAATTAAACAAAGAATATTTTCAGAAATATCATGTCATGATTGTCATCTCTTCCTATCCTATCTTCTCCTTCTCTCTCTTAAGATTTTTTATCTCTGCACATCTATTCACTGCTCCTGTGCCTTCTTAAAATCTAGACAGCCTCAAAGCAGTCCTGAAACACCCATATTTCTTTACTGTACCAGTCCATCTAAGCCCCACTTATCCCTCACTTTCGCAAGTTCAAGGGCAACCTACACAGCTTATTATTTCTCCAGGTTAAAGCCCTGCTTGTTTGGTGTTTGGTGCTGGAGTTAGCAAAACCTATTTAAAGGTCATAGCATCCAAAAGGAATAAAATTTGTTCATTTTTCTAAACTTGTGTTTCCATAAGCTTCAAGTTAATAAAAGAAATATACTGCAGATTTGCTATATATGTAGAAACAATAATGCCGTTATTCTTGAACCACATTTTTACTTGGTTTATATTCTCCTATGAAATGAGATCCATGTCATAAATCTGTAGGAATCATTCTGTGTGTTATTGCATCGATGAACATTCTTTACTAAATGTGGAACCAATTAGTATCGCAGCTAATATAATTCTACTTATTATTCCTAGTTCAAATATTTCAATGTTTTTGCTTTGTCTTTCTTTGTTTTGCTTTTCTCTATTCTGTTATTCGTTGCATGTGATATTACTTTTTTACTTTATTAGTTTTACTAAATAATCCCATTTGTGGAATTTTAAGTTGCACAACTGTCTTTTTGTGGCCAGATTGGTGCCTATTATTGTGTAATCTCATTTCTTACTATATTATCTATATAGTATTACTGCTATTATATTGAAATATATGGACACTGCTGCTTTTTGAATTACAGTTTTGCTTACTTTTTCTTGAAGCAGGTGAGGAGCAGGAAGTTGGTGAGTGCAATTGGTTTGAAAACTCAAGTTACAGTTGATGATGCTTTGTCTATTCTTAAGGTTTGGACAAGATCTGAATCATCTTTTAGGGCCAGGTATACCATCTTTTTGGCAATGCCCACAATATAAGAATAGTCTCCTTATGTCTGAAGCTATCTTATTGTTTTGTTTTCAGTACTATTTACAAGTGAAACGTAAGCTTTTCGAAAGATGCATAATTTTCACTTGCTCATCTAATTTTCTAATTCTGTCTCCCAGGTTGTCACAAATGTCTAAATTCTACACATTCATATGGAATCTAATAGCTACTTTTGAGCTACGAGTCGTGAATGATTTATGTGATGGTCCTTTCATATTTGTCCCGCACATATGTGGTTCTTCGCCTGAGGATACTGTATCTGGTGTATTTTTATCACGTAAAGAAGTCTATTGGCACGATTCAACGGGTTTTACTGACCAAATGAAAATGGTCTGTCCTGAACGTGTCAAGGGGTTGACTCAATGCCCTGTTGCTAAAATGTTATGTGGTGTGTATCCTAGCCTCCATGATTTTTTTGTGAATGTGTGTGGAGTGGATGAGTTCCCTCCTTTCCATGGCTACCTTCAGATTTTGATGCAGTTGTCAGCTGTTGCTTTACCTTCAGAGGCAGCTAAGACTGTAAGTATCTAACAGTCTTAACATAGCAAATATAAACTGCTGTTTTTGAGGGTACTGGTGTAAGAATGCAACTAAGGTTTTTGTTTTTGTTTTTGTTTTGTTTTTTTTTTTTTTTCAGGTTTTCCAGGTATTTCTGAAGTGGTCTGAAGAATTGAAATCAGGTTTGCTTAGCTCTGAAGATATTAAATGCTTGAAAGATAATCTTCTGCAAAAGGACTTTATGGTGCTTCCCACAGTACAGGATAAATGGGTATCTTTGAATCCTTCTTTTGGCATCATCTGTTGGTGTGATGATGATAAGTTAAAGAAAGAATTCAAGCATTATAAAAACATTGACTTTTTATACTTTGGAGAACTTATTTGCGAGGAAAAGGAGTTGCTTCACTCAAAGGTCTCAACTCTCATGCAAAAGCTAGGCATCCCTGCAATTTCTGAGGTAAGCTTGACCTCCTTTTGTACTTATTTGCCCACTGTTGTACTTGTGTACAGTTGTCCCTGGATCCTTCAAAGAGTGGTGCTGAATGGGACTGTTTCTACTTTCTATTGCATACTGTGGGTTTTCTTCAGCTGCCTGTGTTGCTCTCTAAATTGGCTTTAAAAAAAAGAAAAACTTGGCCCTTTTAAAGTAAATTTTGCTTGTTCGGTTATGTTGCTTACAAAATCATCTATTGCATAAATCTCTAGAGAGGTGATTTTGGCTATTTTACTGGAAATAACTGGAGCCAAATTACTTGCCCAGATTATTTTTTTTTTTTTTTTAAAGAAAGGAAATATATGGGAACAAGTTTTTACAGAGCTCCATTTATTTGTAGCAGAAATGCCTTGGAAGTTATAGCTCTGCATTATTGTTATACTAATCTATCTCTAATGTGTTTGTGTCTATCTATTTATTTATTTATTTATTCATATAGTAAGTCCACATGCGAACATCAGAGCATTAATGTACTGAAGTTGCATTTTTCTGTACATCCCCTCTTCTGCCAACTATTATGTGTCTTCCCTCCATTTTAAAACTGAATGCAATCCTTGGTCGCCTTTTCTCATAATCTCACTCTTTTTTGGATAAGCTAGTCTATCTCATATATGTATGTATTTACATATGTATGTGTATGTATTTATGTATGTATATATTATATGTATGTATATCCCTGCATTCTTTGAGACACTAAAGTTGCAGTTCTTTTACACACGCACACCTGTTTTTACCTCTAAGACTGCAAATGGACCATGTGATCTGAAGATATATAGAAGGTACAAACTATAAGAGAAAATAATGTATCCATCTGCGTAAGTTGCAGTTTTTTAAAACCCCTGCTTCTGCCCACACATTACCACTGGACCTGCAACTATGCATCTGTAAAGGTTAAAACCAAGAGGACAATATGTTCAATATAAAGCAAATAGCATGGTATGATTTTCTAGTATGCTTCTAATGCAACATAAATAAATTCTGCGAGCATGGTCATAATATTTGTATTCACCTGAAAGTAACTCAGTTTTTCATGTTCTTTCATCTATATGGTTTTTTGGATGAATGTTAAAATATGTAATATTCCTTTGTTGCAGGTTGTAATTCGTGACGCAATATATTATGGTGTGTCTGACCCTAGCTTTGTTGCTTCACTGGTCAACTGGGCTCTTCCATATGCTCAGCGTTATATATACACCAATCATCCCAAAAGATTTTCTCAGCTCAAGCAATCTGGATTTGAAAGCCTGAGATGTCTAAAGATTGTTGTTGTAGAAAAGTTGTTCTACATAAATGTGATTAAAGGATATGAAATGCGATCCAAGAAAAGGTTCGAGTGCAGCTCTCTTCTAAAGGTATCAAAACTTGGCAGTACATTCAGTATTGTGTTTGTTTGCTGTTCAAGTACTAAGTAATCAACAAAGGACAGAAGTAGTTATTAATGTTGTTCATTTACTAAATAACCAGAAATGACACAGTTGTTAGGAGGAGGGAAAAAGTTCCTTTCTGGGTTGTTTGGTAATTATAATAATCCTCATAAAAACTAAATGATGTCTATCTATAGATGCAATTTAAAAGGCTAAATTATTTTGTAACTTGCTGCTGCAATGTTGTTACATTGTTCAATAGGAGTTTCTTTTCTGTTATTTCTCTGAACTTCAGTTAATTTGCTGCACTAAAATGTTTTCCTTTTTCCTTTGCCTGAGTTTCTGTGTTTAGAGTGAATTTTATTGAAGGTGCTTGTGTACGGCCTGATAATAATTTGCAATGTTAAAAAATGTACATATTTGATCTAAATTCCTAATGTTTTCTGTGGTGACTTACAGGACACTGTATTGTATGTTTCTCGAGAATTAGATTCACACTCTGTATTTATGGAACTTTCTCGATTCATTGGTGGTGGAACCCCTGATCTCAACTTGGCCAATTTTCTTCACATGATCACAACCATGGCAGGATCAGGTTCAACTGAGGAGCAGACTGAACTCTTCATTATAAATAGCCAGAAAATGCCGAAACTCCCTGAAGGAGAACCTGTTTGGTCCCTTTCAGATAGCGCGTTTTCAATGGAAAATGAGGAGGCAGTGATGACTAGCTTTGAATCCGGAGCAACTAATGCACCAAATCCAGTCAAGTTCAAGAAGAAACCAGGGAGAAATTCTAATTGGCCACCTGCAGACTGGAAAACTGCACCTGTTTTTCATTCTTCCTGTGCATTTAAATTAAAAACACAAGCAGGCAGTGGTAACCAAGTTTTAAGGGAGGATGAGGTGGCAGAAATTATGAGGCATCCAGAAAAACATCCTCTTGCCCCAGTTGAGATCAATTATAAAGGAATCATTGAAGAAAATTCAACATCAAGTTTACCTGGGGCAGGTGCACAAGATGCTGGAATTTCAGAAGATGGAGGGCAGCTGTCTCTCAGCCCAGCCGATGCTCAACAGGCACTTTTAATGGGTAGACTAGGAGAATTTGTTGCTTTCAAATACTTCAGCGGAAAAGTTGGTAAAGCATTTGTGAAGTGGGTGAACGAAGCTTCTGAGACTGGGCTGCCTTATGACCTTGTAGTGGGAGATCAGGAATACATAGAAGTGAAGGCAACCAAAAATGTCAGAAAGGATTGGTTCAAAATATCTGCAAGGGAGTGGCAATTTGCCGTTGAAAAGGGTGAACTTTACAGCATTGCACATGTCATATTATCAGCTACTAATACAGCTACAGTCACAGTATACAAAAATCCTGCTAAACTCGTCCAGCTTGGTAAGCTGCAGTTAGCCATTACAAATGTGGATTCCTTTGCCAATGATCTTGTGGTCTAGTGGCATGAAGTAGCTTTTCGAATTGGGAGGTCATGGGTTCGAGCCTCAATGAGGGCATACTGATGAGAAGTGTTGTGAGTTGATAATGGTGTGCTGGAGCCTATGGCAAGCTAGAGACCACAAAGTCTGGAATCAAAAGAGCTCATCACCGTATGGTATCCTGCGAGAGGCCAAAATTTTTACATGGCTGGGGGGATGCTAGGTGACTTGGAGACCAAAGGAAGAATAGAGATAATGCCTTGGTGACTAAATGGGAAAAACCTCCTGATGGTTGGCTTAAGTTGAATGTCAATGCGGCAATTGATGACACGGCAGGTAGAAAGATGGGTTGATGGTTGGCTTAAGTTGAATGTCAATGCGGCAATTGATGACACGGCAGGTAGAAAGATGGGTTTTGGATGTGTTTTGCGCGACCAAAATGGCGGCTTTGTTATGGCGAAGGAAGTTCCATGGAAAGGAGTGTTCAATCCAATGGTGGCAGAAGCTATAGGCATTAGGGAAGCTTTGTCATGGATGGAGAATTCTGGTCTGGACAACATACAAGTTGAAACGGACGCCATGGAAGTGCTGAATGGTCTCAAAACTGGCAGAATGAAATACCTCTTTTGATCTGATAATTAAGGATGCATTAAAACTAGCAAAACAGTGTACAAACATTTGCTTTTTACATGTTAAACGATATGTGAATATGATGGCTCATTTACTAGCTAGGAGTGTCATACTCGTATCTAAAACAGATTGTATGGACTCACCATTCCTTATTTGTCCGTGTACGAGTACGATGCTTTAAGCTTTGATTTACTAAGTTAATGCTAATCATTTCTTTCAATAAAAGAAAGTAGTCTTGTTCAACATACACCCACCCCATCGGCAAATTATGCTATGCGCACGGCGCTAAAACGGCGTCGTTTTCCGTGAAAACGATGCTGTTTTAATTATAAAAAAAAAAAAATTGTTCGAAATGCCGTTAACGGCATATTCGTTATGAAATTATGAATATACAGTTATGACATTATGAATGTACAGTTATAGAATTATGAATGTATAGTTATGGAATTATGAACTTACAATTATGAACATAGAGCTTCAAAAATTATGAATGTTCGGTATGGAATTATGAATATACAGTATGGAATTAAGAATGTACAGTTATGAAATTATGAATGTACTGTTATGGAATTATGAATGTACAGTTATGGAATTATGAATGTACAGTTATGAAATTATGAACATAGAACTCTGACATTATGAACTTACAATTATGAACATAGAGCTTCGAAAATTATGAATTTACAGTTATTGAATTATGAATGTACAGTTACGGAATTATGAATGTACAGTTATAGAATTATGAATGTACAGTTATGGAATTATGAATGTACAGTTATGAAATTATGAACACAAAGCTGTGAATATATGCGCTCCTATAACGAAGCGATCTGAAATTAAATTAAAAAAAAAAAAAAAAAAAAAGGGAAGATAACAGTGCCTGACGGCACCGTTATCCGTGCGCATGAAGCACGCTGGGCACGAGCCCACAGCATAACTATCCCACCCCATCCCCAACCCCCCCCCCCCCTAAAAAAAAAAAAGGGTTCTGTTTACTGATATATGTTTAAAATAAATATACATGTTTTGCTTTAGCTTGTAGTATTGTAGAGGGTTTTCTTGGTTCAAGTGGCTTCCCTATTGTAAGCCTTGCATTATTTTGTTATTTAGGCCCTGTTTGGTAAAAAATTGGTCTATAGGCCAATTTTAGCTTATTTGATCACTATTAATTGTTTGATTTAGTTAAAATATCAATATAAATGTTTGGTTAATTAGTTTTTTGCAACTCTAAAAGGCTAAAATTAAAAAAGCTACTCCTAGCAACTTTTTCAATTAGTTTTTTGAGAAAAGAAATTATACCAAACAGTTAATTTACCAAATACTTTTCTACAATCAGCTAATGTTATCAACTATTTATACTCTCTAATTAACACAATCAGCTAACAGCAAACAGCAAACAACTATCAGCTAACAGCCATTTTACCAAACAGGGCCTTAGTCAAAGTGCATATTTTTACTAAGCTGAAATGTCCTTCCTTCCATTAACTACCATCCCTTCCAACTTCCAAGACTAAAATTCCATTTCTTACTTTCCCAAACGAATTGTTTGCATTCAAGGTTTGAACTGAACTTTTAGGGATTATATTAAAATTCTCTAGGAAATTTATACGGAATTTGGCTTACAACTGATTAAAATCTAATACACACCCACACCACACACACATATATACAGGTGTTTGGACAGATGTAGATTGCTATTCTCCACTGGCCTTGATCAGCGTGTCAGATGTTGGAATATTGAACAAGGGAAGCGTGCTCATCTAGTTATCAGTGTGCCAGAGCCTGAGGCATTATGACCAAGGTTGCAAAAATCGCGCTTAGGCGCTAGGCGATGGCCGACCGTTTAGAAATTTGACAACTCTAGACGCCAGCCTAGGTGCTCTAGGCGTTGAGTAGAGTCGCGGTCATCTAGGCACTCTAGGCGGGATTTTAAATTTTTTTTTTTTTTTTGAATGCTACTAGCTCTATTACATTGTAGTATCTGTTCATATACTTTCTCAACCTACTGAAGAGCCAATAACGCCTCCACTGAGGCTCGAACTTACAACCTTCCAAATGGAAGTCCAACCCGGGTACCATTAAACCACATAGTCCTGGTGGCGGGATTTTAAATAATTTTCAATTTTTTTTTAAATTAAAAAAAAAAAAAATATATATATATATATATATATATATATATATATATATATATATATATATATATATATATATATATATATATATATATAGGCGTCTAGCGATTTTTTCAACCTTGCTTATGACAGGTAACCAAATTGAATGATCATTGATGGATCTCAGTGCTGCACTATGCTTACTTTCCACGAGCAAGCACGCTTGGTGATAGGTAGGTGAACATTAAACATTTAACCACATTTCAAGCAGGGCTGAACTCGGCTAACCTGGGTGACAGACTATTTTTGTGCACATTTGCTAACTCAATCCTATGTATTTCGTGTATAAACCAAATAGGCAATTTTCTAGACGTATATTGATGCATTTGTTTATGATCGTCATCGTCGTCGTCATCATCATCATTATTATTACTACCGCGCGCCGTAAATTCAAAAGGTTTCCCTTTCCACACCCGCTCATTTCTGCTGACCCATAAACCCCAACAAATCATCACAAAAATACATTTGAGCTCGTGTTTTAGCGTAGATAATGTAGCAAAAAACCACTCATCAATGTTACCTTGGGGCACATAGCAGTAACAATGGGGCACTCCATGAATAAATGTCTGGCAGTTTCCCCCTCATTGCCGCACATGTGACATTGCAAGCTACAAACAACGTGTCTCCTATTCAGTGCCTCGCATGTGGGTAAAATTGACATAGCAAGTTGCCAACAAAAGAGCTTCACCTTTGGGGGTACCTGCAGATTCCAAATCAGCCACCATGGTCTATCCTCCTGATACTCACCCACCAACTTCCTATAACAAGATTTCACAATATACACTCCCTTACGATCCCCCATCCATACCCAAGCATCAGAAGGTTTGCGCTGACTTACCGGGATATTGAGAATTGTCGTTGCATCCCGCGCATTGAACACATCCCTAACACACTCTTCATCCCAGTTGGTGCCATGTAAATTTAGCAGAGATGAGACAGGGGCACCTCTAATCGAATCATGGAGCTCAGACATGACAAAGGGATTCTCAGCACATGGGAGCCAAGGGTCACGCCCAATGATGGTGTTGCATCCATCCCCAATGCTCCTATGACAGCCTGACTTGATCGCATTCATAGCCTCAACTATTCCCCGCTAAACAGAAGATGGGTTGCTACATGCAGTGGCCTCAAACAAGGAACACCCGGGAAAGTACTAGCTCTTAAAAACCTTCGTAACGTGCGACTCAGGCCTGGTTAGCAGGCGCCACACCTGCTTGCCCAAAAGAGCCAAATTCATCTCTCTAATACGTCTGAAGCACAGCCCCCCTTCTCCTTCGGTGCACATAGACCACTCCATGTCCTCCACCTTAAGCCCTTTCCCTTAGTACCAGCACCCGACCACCAATACTTATTAAGTATTGTTTCGATGTCCGTACATAACCCAATAGGCAGCAAGAAGATCATCATGGCATAGCAAGGCATTGCCTGGAGTACGTTTTTAAGCAGCGCCTCACGACCTGCCCGTGAAAGTAATTTTGAGTTCCAACTACGTACCCAGGCCAAAAATTTATCCTTGAGAAAGCCCATAATCGTTTTCTTGTTCCGTCCTACCAATGATGGCAGACCAAGATATTTACCCGATGTATCTCCATGTTGCACTCCAAGGGTATTTACCTCCTCCCGTCTACACTGCTAAGCCACATTCGTGCTAAAACACACAAGGAATTTATCATAGTTAACCCGTTGACCCGAGACTACTGCATACTTGTCAAGGACCTCCTTCATATAATCATATGTATACTTTCCACATTATTAGCACGAAGGAAAAGAAAACAATCGTCGACGAATAACAGGTGTGAAATAGGTGGAGCACCCCGTGCTATAGACACTCCATGCAAAAGTCCTCACCTCATTCTATCGTCAATAAGAGCACTCAAGCCTTCCGCTATTCAAAGACATATATGTCATTTCCTTCCTTTTTTGTTTTCATTCTAAGGATGAATTCATTGAATTGCAATTCACAGGGGACCTATGAATTACAATTCAATGAATTGAGGGAAGATTCTATCAAATAAACCCTAATAACAAGCTCTAGACATGCCTAAATGCAAGATCACACATATAATCAATCACAACATCAAGATCTTCAAGATTATCAAATAAACACAACATAAACCCTAGGCAAAGCTCTATCAAGACTCAATCACAGAATCACACATACGATTATCAAAGGAGGCAATGAATAAGATATAGCAAGGAAAATATGTTTTGTAAGACATGAGTTACCTCTTAGCCTTAATCAATTTTTCCTTAGCGGTGATACTTTTACACTACTCGTATAATCAAATAAATGTACACTTTCAAATAGAGTAAATACCAATTTTGACTCCATGAGTATTAGCAAAATGACGATTTTTGTCAACATGCATGTTTAATTCGTATCAATTTTCATCAACGACTATTGTTTTAGTATCAATTTTCATCCAAGGCTATTAATTTAGTGTCAAAGTTCATCACATTGGTCACCTCTCTATTTAAGACATGTCGAAATCTAAACATTTTAATGGCATTTTCAATCTTTTCAACTTAAGATTCTAATTTGAACATGAATAAAGTAATTTAAGCCCTAAGATCGATCAAATTCGCAATTTCCTCCTCATCCTACCTTAATTTGAGGAGGAGGAGAACTGCGAATTATGATAGATTTTAGGGCTTAAATCCTTTTATTCATGCTCAAATTGAGATCTTAATTTGAAAAAGATAAAAATGCCCTTAAAATATTTAGATTTCAACATGTCTTAAACCAATGAGTGATTAACGTGATGAATTTTGACACTAAAATAATAGTCGTGAATAAAAATTGGTACTAAAAAATTAGTTATAGATAAAAATTAGTATAGATTAAACATGTGAACCAAAACTATTATTTTACTAATACTCATAGAACCAAAATTAGTATATAGTCCTTTCAAATATTAGAATTATTTATAATTTTATCTTTAATTTTATTATCTAAATACGTAATTTACTACTTACTAGTTGGTTTTAAAATGAGAAATAATTGAAGTGATAGAGATAATCTACTAAGTCAAATTTGGTAGCCTAGTAGCGAGATTGATTAAACCAATCGGCGATCGGGCAATCCCTAATACTGAGCCGACGTGAACCGGCCTGATGTCGTCGTCATCATCATCATTATATAAAACGCCCTTCACGTGAACCGGCCGTAATCGAAACCCTAATCTTATCCTTCGTTTTACATCAGAAGAGCTTCTGAACATGTACGGACATCCATCGCGCGGAGGTGGCCGTAAGCCGTTCTCAAGAGGTGGAGGTGGCCGTAAGCCGCTCTCAAGAGGCGCCAACTTTAATTCAAACCCTAATCTTTACTATTCGGAGAGTCCCAATGTCTTCCCTGATCCTTTCCAAAACCCTTATTTACAATACCAGAATCCATTCCCAAACCCTAACTTTCAGTTCCAGGCTCAGCGTTCGAGGCCGGCGGCAGTAGTCGAGAGGATCGATAAGGCAGTGCTGGAGGCTCACCGCGAAATTCTCGCAACTGGAGAGGTTGTGTCAGCATGGAAAGTGTCTCAAGCAGCTCTGGTAATACTTCAGGCTGACACCTGGGATTCTTTGGGTTTCCAAATGCAGCAAGTGCCCTATCTTCACCGCCTTATGCTCGCCGAAGGAAAGGTACGAATAAATTTTGTTGTATCAATTTACTGTGTTCCCCAAGTTATGCATTTAATGAAAACTATAAATTAACTCATGAATTCAATGAAAAGTGTACCAGGGAGTATAATTTATGAGCTTTCTTGTTGAGCTACTTCTGTTCTTTTTCCAACTATTGTATTGTAAGGAACAATCAGTATTGGTGACAAAAATTCCAGCTAATAATTATATCCACACATGTTCATGGAACTTAAATATCATACTGATAACTAAGGTGAGCAAACGGTACTGAAAAACCGATCATGGTTTTTGACCCCGTAACTAATCGACCGAAGGTGGTTCTAAACGTCGGTTACCAAAAAACCGATCTCAAACAAAATAAGCAAGACTTCAAGTAAATTAAACACTTAATACACATACATGATACATTAATACATATTGTTTACTGCTAATTCCCAAAGTCAAAATCCAAAATCAAATCCAAAATATCAAATGATACATGATACTAGCACACTGCCAATGCCCAAAGTCACAGACACAAATAGAAACCGTCCAACACCAAGTCACCAACAATCAACAAATATTAATATACTAATACAAAATGGTTTACTACCAAGTGTAAACAAAGTAATAAAATCATTTCAAAGTGATGAAGAATTAAACATTTAGTATATTTCAAAGTGACCGGCGTGGTGGACTGGCGGCATCCGGGCGGTCTAGCGACGGCAGTGAGGCTGAGTAGCTTGAACCTTGAGGATAGGTGAGACTGTGAGAGTGTGAGACCGTGAGTGGAACCGTGGAAGGACTGGAAGACTGAAGACGACTTACGAGTTACGGCTAGACGAGTGTGGTTTATGGAGCCTGTAGTAGTTGTGGTCTTGTTGCTCTCGTGGAGATTGGAGAAGATGGGAAGCGTCGAAGGCCAAAGCGGAGAGTCGGAGGTCACTTGTCCTCGACTAGAACGGCGGAAGGATTAAGGATTTAGGGGCATTTGGTGATTAGGATTTGGGATTTTACATTTTAGGAATAAGTTATTAGTTCTCAATGTATGGGCTTAATGGCATTTGGGCTTTTGGGCTTATAGGCCATTGTTCAGGTGGTCACCCCTCCCCATGAATCCTGTGGACAGATCTGGGCCATTGAATGCTTGAGATCAATGACTTAGATTTTGCCAACTGTTCAACTGTGCACTTCACTTGCACAGGTCACGATGCACAATTGGCGAAATTTAAACCATTGATCTCAAGCATTCAATGGTCCAGATCTATCCACACGGACTCATGGGGAGAGATGGACTCACCTGAACAATGGCCTATATATATATATATATATATATTTGCCCGTAATTGCCTTTCGGTCACCGACCAATAACCGAGTCTTAATAATCGCAAAATAATCGAAAAACCAATTTTTTTTAAGGTTAATAACCATAATCGCTTTTTTGGTCGGTTCGGTTAGCGGTTAACCGATATTTTGCTCACCCCTAATAACTATCATTTGAGCTCTATCCTGCACATAATCAGGGTGGGTGAGATTCTTGCAACTTTGGACATGCGAGTGAGCAGGAGTAGGGGTGAATGAATCCATCTAGCAGCTTGCAAAAAGCTAGTGTCAGAACCTTTTTGAGGGAGTACATGATAACATGTATATGAAAGTGCTATCTTACATTATATGTGAAGCACATTCAACTCCTTAGGTATAGCCTTACAGGAATATTAGGTTAAAATGCTTGAATGTACATACTTTATAGGCACCCTAAGCAGTGGTGGATCTTGGATTTTGAATGAGTGGCAACACATTTAGTAAATTAGTAATATAATAATATCATTAAAAGATTGAGTGATGGCAAACTAATGAAACTATTATGAATTATAGGTACATAACATAATTTTTTTTTTTAAAAAAGTTATTTTCAAAATTTAGCAGGGGCAAGTGCCTCATCAAGCTTCTTATAAATCCGCCCAAACCCTGTTGCTCTATTGTTTTTTTTGATGGGGGTTTATAGAGAGGATTTATTAGCTTACTTGTTTATGGATTTGGAAACAATGACAATATAGAGTCTAAATGTAATGTAATTCAAAGTAGAGAGAATTGAAAGGTAATTTTTTAACATTTGGCGCATCATGTGGCATTGTACGTTGTGACACTTGGCATCTTTCCCTACTCTAAAAACTTGGATATATTCATTTGAATGACATGTATATGAATATATAACTTTTACTTTGAATTCTAATATATGTGAGATTTCAATATCCGATATTAAAAATATTCGAACTAATAATCTATTGAGTTCAATCAAAATCTAAAACATTATATATAGGGTTTAATTCTTAATTTTGATAATGTAAATAATGTCCAACTTTAAAGTGTAAGCAAATAAGTTATGTTTAAATAAGTAAAGTACGTAGAAAAGATAGAAGATAGTGATAAGTAAAATAAGATGATAATGAATGTAATCACAGTAATGTGGTTATAGTGACATATAACTAAATAGATGATATATGATTCTATTTTCCATTTAGAAAACGGTTTTTAAGAGTGTTCCAGTTTTCCATAAATTTCCGGAAATTATTTTCAGTTTTCAAAATGGAAAACTGTGCTAGTAAACATGTTTTATGTTTTCTATTTTCCAGTTTCCAGAAATTTTCAGAAATTTCCAGTTAGTAAACGGCCCCATAGTGTCCTTGTTTTTCTACATTCATATGCAATTAGGAATCTTGTAGACCTCTCAAAAATTTTCTTATATCTTTTATCTTTTTGTAGATTAATGACTTCATTCACTGCTTTGTTGGTGCTCGAAGAATTACAACATTGCATGATTTGGAAATTGCAATATGCAATACAGAGGGGGTTGAGCGGTTTGAAGATCTGGAATTGGGGCCTTTGGTGAAACACCCATTAATTATACATTATTTTTCTCTCAGTGCTAATTCCACAGAAGTGTGCAGAATAACCAGTGAAGAGATAGTGTCATTGCTTTCTGAGTTCATGGATATCGATAAACAAAGATATGTAGAAATTGAGGAGCTTTTGGATTTTATTGCAAAGAAGAAATCTGTAACAGCCAAGGAAAAGCTTGGTGTGCGAATTCAGAGCTTGGGGTAGGTGCTCCTTTTCTTTAAAATGAATGTTTGGTGATTTATATTGGTAGAAGAACAGATGCTATTGTGGTTTAAGTTTCTTTGTTATAGTGAGACAGCTAGTGTTTTTGAATTATATATACCCTCATGTGAAAATTTCATCTTTTATGTGACCTAGGGAGCCCTAGAGTAGACTTCTCTTTCTTGGCTTGTTTCCTGGTTCTGAAGTTAAGGAATATTTTTAACTGTATTTTTGAGTGCTTCACTTAATTACATGATTATACGCCATTAACTGCCTTACCCCTACACCGTCATAGACTTGCCATCGCTGATTGACCTTTCTTTCTTCCTGCTTTCTTCTTGGCCGATTGGCCTTTCTTTTTCTTTTTGATTTCACTCTTCTTTATTTCTTAGTGGCTCCTCATTATCTTATTCATTGCTTAGAATACTCCAAATTATGCACTATATATATATAGGTCTAAAGAACATTGGAATGATGCACAATAAATACTAGACTTCTAACTACTCTAGGAAAAACCGTTCATCTCCTCAAGACAACTTGAAGTAAATAGGGCTGCAAAAAGGCTGCTGCCCAAGACAAGATATTTTCAATATACAATAAATACTAGACATCTCACTATTCTAGGAAAAACTATTCATCTAATAAAGACAATTTGAAGTAAATAGGGTTGCAAAAAGGCTGCCCAAGACAATTCAATATATATATATATACTTATTTATTTATTTAATACTCATCGCCTAGGAAGCGGTCGCCTAGTTGACTAGGCAGTCGGTGGCATCTCGCCCAGAAAGTCCGCCTTGATAACCCATGCCATAGATGGAATAACAAAATTTAATTTTTCTAGGTTAACAATTGAATATTGCTAATGTGTTTGCTGTTTTCTTAAGGGCGTGCCAATTTTAAGCAGTCAAGTTGTTTTCCCCATTGTCATAGCAGCTGTACAATGTGTAATTTAGTTTTATGTTTCTAGTAAAGAAGTTTGATCATTTTCTGTTGACTAAGTTCAATTTAAAGACTAATTGTTCATAATTATGCTTATCTGGAATCAATTATACTTGCGCAAATTTGTTCCTCAAATATTAAATGCTTGTTTCTCTCTCTGATTTTATTTCAGGATGCATATCACATTAATCCGTCAAGCATGGCAGTCTGAAATTACCACCGTTGCTGAAGAAATTACACGGCTGGGATGTAGCAGTAGTAAACAATCCAAAAGAAAGAGAAAGTATATCAATGTTCAGACTCCTGTTACTTCACTTCAAAAAGTGCACAAAACACAAAGGATCCAAACACCATTCCGTAGGAGAGAACAGACAAAATTTTTTGGCAAAAAGAGTAAACAATCCAAAGGAACGAGAAAGTATAGCAATATTCAGATTCTTGTTACTTCACTTCAAAAAGTGCGCAATACAAAAAAGATCCAAACGCCATTCAATAGGAAAGAGCAGACAAAAATTTCTGGCGAAAAAAATAAAAGGCTAGTGAAGCAAGAATATTTATTTCATAGCTCATATAGCAGTGATTCAATGAAGATGTTCATTACCACTTGGAAGGAGACATGTCAAGCAAACAATGTGGATGAGGTATGGAAGACACTCATTTCATTATGTTATAAGAAGATACAAAGCCCTTATACCTTTTCTCTTTCATAAGCTTTCTGTGTCAAATCTTGGGTTGTCAGTTGTTGGCTGGCTATAGGCTTCTACCTGAAGCAGGCATAAGAGAATATTTATTCTAAGATGATGGTGGTTGAGGTGACCATGTAGCTTCTGTGTAGTAGTACATGTTGTCATGTTGATGTGTTAATCCACTCCAGAAGTCTATTGAAGCTGTGTGCTGATTTTACGATTTTCTACAAGTAAAAGTTAAGGGACGATCCTCTACAAATCTACAATCAGGTCCTATTGTCCTATGCATCAGATATATTCCATTAGATGCATGATATCAATTTGGGTGGCGGGTGCCGTGGGGATTGGGGCAATAAGTGATTAGGTGCAATTGTGTTTCTGCTTCTTCTATTCCCTTGTTTTCATTTTCTGATTTAGGGGTGTGCTTGTGAAGTTTGCATGCAAGTTGCTTTCCAAATAACTAAAGAATCGTGTATTTATTTCTCCTGTCTCCACAATGTACAAGTCTCTGCTATATATAATCACTATGTTGTTATTGGTCTACTTCTCTTTTAAGATGTTAGTTATTCTATAAAATGCTGATTCTGGATTTCTGGTTTATTATTGTTGTTTTAGGTGTTTGAGAAGATGATTCAAGTTTATAGGAATAGGAAGAGAGCAACAGCAAGAAAATTGTTTTCCGCATACCCATTAGTTGACTTGCTTCATATTGCTGTAAGTTTATTGGAAGCATTAACTTTCACGTTATGAATTAAGGATACTAAATAATGATTCAGAGACCTCAGAAAGTAAATTCATATGCACTGGAGTATATCTTCTTCTTCTTCTTTTTTGCTTCAAGATCAAATCTACATTATAACCAGGAAACTTAATTTTTTGTAGATATAAGTTTGAAGACCTAATGTGTCCTTATGGTTGTATAATAATTTTAGTTAACAAGAGTAACAAAATTTTTGTAAAACAATGTTAAAAGCTAAAATTTTGTTGGACTAATTTGCAGGATAATGCATATAAACGTCGGTTGTTTATTTATTTTTAATTTTTCCTTCTTCTCAAGTTTAAGGTTTATGCTGGTTTAGTTAAGGGTAAATTATTGGCACATTGCTTGAACAATAGGGAAAGAAGGTCTACTTGAACAAATTTCATTAATTGAAAATCTTTATCTCACATTCATACTGTACGTAATATAGTTTTGTCCTCAAATTAATGAATCTGAAAGATGGTAAACCAAAAGAGAGGAGAAACATGGGGACTCACCCCTGAATTAAAATAACAAACTTCTTGGGGACTCACATCAGTTTTATCCTTATTCATATGATTCGGTGATTGATACTATCCTTTCATAACTTCAGATCCTTCTAGGGGTGTTGTTTTGTGTTGTATTAACATCTTCATGTGTTTAGGCAGTTGACTCATTGAAGTTCTTGTGTTTGTGATAGGTAACATCTATTAAAAATGGAATGTGGGATAGCATGTGTGATACCTTCCAAAGTTTCAGCCAACTTGATGTAGCAAACACAGTTTCTGAGAATTGTTCTGATTTTGTATCCAATCATGTTGAATCACCTAGAAGGAAAGCATCCAGTCTTTCTCAAAAACTTTTGGCACCCGAACATGGTGAGTCAAACTGTGCTGACCTTTTATTCTCCTTTGCGTTTTTTGTATTTCTTTGAGTTCTTACATTAAATGATTGTTTGGCCTAACTTCTTTTGGAGCTTATGTACTCTAAAAAGCAGTTGGGCCAAACATTAAAAATGTAGATCCATAGAAAAGCTTTTAATGCCATATAAAGAGGAAAAGCCTTGTTTCCAAGAGCTCCAAAGTAAGTTGAGGCTTTTAAAGTTTTTTGGGCTGAAAAAGATTGAGAAAGTATAGAATAGATATTACCTTGTAAAGAATCATTAGTGTTTCATTTTTTTTTTTGGAGAAGCTCAAGCTGAGCCAAGCAAGCACTAATGAAGTTTCAAAATCTGACAGTAATTGGAGCATAATTTCATTCAGAGCAAATTGATACTCGGTTGATTGTTTTATAGGGTTACATTTATCCTTTCTTGTGCTTAACTTGACAAAATAGTTGTTATGCTTATTTATTTTCCAACATTCTGGTGAACTTTTGTTTGATCACAGAAAAAATTTTAATTTGATGCTCTAAAACCTCTCAAACTCCTATAAACTATTTTGATTATTATTAATTTATTATTATTATTATTATTATTATTATTATTTATTATTTATTATTATTATTATTATTATTATTATTATTTTTGGGGATGCTTAACTCTTCTTCTTCTTGTGCTTAACTTGACAAAATAGTTGTTATGCTTATTTATTTTCCAACATTCTGGTGAACTTTTGTTTGATCAAAGTAAAATTTTTAATTTGATGCTCTAAAACCTCTCAAACTCCTATAAACTATTTTGATTATTATTATTATTATTATTATTATTATTATTATTATTTTTGGGGATGCTTAACTATATTATTTATTTTCCCAGATTCTGGTGAACTTGTGTCAGATATTGCCATTGCTAATATTACACCTGGTATGAATATGAGTGTTGATTTTTGTCATGTTGTGTCTACATCAGAAGATACAGTTTCAGCTTCAAATTTGTCTAATTTGAGAGATGGAGGTCAGCTATCTCTCAGCCCGGCAAATGCTCAACAGGCACTTTTAACAGGTAGACTAGGAGAACTTGTTGCTTTCAAATACTTCGTCGGAAAAGTTGGTAATGCATTTGTGAAGTGGGTGAACGAAACTTTTGAGACTGGGCTGCCTTATGACCTTGTAGTGGGAGATCAGGAATACATAGAAGTGAAGGCAACCAAAATTGTCAGAAAGAATTGGTTCAAACTATCTGCAAGGGAGTGGCAATTTGCCGTTGAAAAGGGTGAACTTTACAGCATTGCACATGTCATGTTATCAGCTACTGATACAGCTACAGTCACAGTATACAAAAATCCTGCCAAACTCATCCAGCTTGGTAAGCTGCAGTTAGACATTACAATCTCTTTTTCAAACTGATGGCAAAGCATGGGATGAAGAAATCTTTTGATCAGCGAGATAGGGAACTGATTATGAATATCCCCCTGTTTAAGTAATGAAACTGAGGACATGCTCATTTGGAATGAAGTGGAAAAGGCGGAGTTTTCTGTCAAGAGTTGCTACCGTAAGATCACAAGGGAAGCTCAAATAATGGAAGGAACAACTTGGACAAGGATGTGGGCTTTCAATATTCCTCCAAAAGTGAAGATAATTTTCTGGCAGACTTGTGTGAATTGCCTGCGTACCACAGATGCACTTCAGGTAAAACAGGTACAATGTTCTATTTTGTGCAACCGAGAAACAACGAAGTCTGGAACCAAAAGTGCTCATCACCGTATTGTATCCTGCGAGAGGCCAATTTTTTTTTTACATGGCTGGGGGGTTGTTAGACGACTTGGAGACCAAAGGAAGAATAGAGATATAATGCCTTGGTGACTAAATGGGAAAAACCTCCTGATGGTTGGATTAAGTGAATGTCGATGCAGAAATTGACACGGGAGGTAGAAAGATGGGTTTTGGATGTGTTTTGCGCGACCAAAATGGCGGCTTTGTTATGGCGAAGGAAGTTCCATGGAAAGGAGTGTTCAATCCAAAGGTGGCAGAAGCTATAGACATTATGGAAGCTTCTTCATGGATGGAGAATTCTGGTCTGGACAACATACTAGTGAAACAGACGCCATGGAGGCGCTGAATTGTCTCAAAACTGGCAGAATGAATACCTACCTCTTTTGATCTGATAATTAAGGATGCATTAGAACTAGCAAAACAGTTTACAAACATTTGCTTTTTACATGTTAAGCGATCTGTGAATATGTTGGCTCATTTACTAGCTAGACTGAATTCATTAGAGATACATAAAGCAGTACACTGAATTACAGTATTAAATCTTAGTTATTCGAAGCTTAATTACATTTGTTGTTAATATTTATTTCCCTCATGTTACCAGTTTTTGATAATTTAGGTTAATATCTGTCTTCCACATCATATCCAATCAATACTTAGTGGAAGTTTGGAGCAATAGCTTAAGTTTATTCTATAATATAACAACTGTAAATATAACCGGACTTGAATATTTTACTTTGAGTTCGATAATCTTTCCTCAAAGACTGACCTAATGTTGTATTTCCTAAAAAATTACTCTTTAATATTCATCTGCGTCATTGTGTGTTATTTTTATTAATTTGTAATGTAATTAATAAATTTACAGGTAATTCCTGTAGCTGTTGAGTTTGATGATAGTTGGTGTTGGAGGGGAGATGTCAGCGGTTGCTACACTGAAACATGGTTACATGAATTGGAGCGTTATGTGCATGGTGCATACAGATGCAAAAACGACGTCGTTTTATTAAAAACGCGCATCTCACTTTAAAAAAAAAATCAATTTCGATTCCCCTCAACAACATTATGTCGTTCATTCATTCTGGAATTTTAGTTCATTGATTATGAATATTTAGACGTGAATCAAAACTGATTTTTTTTCATTCATGCTGGATATTTAGTTCATCCATTATGGATTTTTAGTTCATAGATTCTGAAATTTTAGTTCATAGATTCTGGAATTTTAGTTCATCGATTACGGAATTTTAGTTCATTGATTCTGGATATATAGTTCAAATTATGCACAATATAATGTTGTTGCTGGGAATCAAAACTGGTTTTTTTTTTTTTTTTTTTTAAGTGAGACGCGCGTTTTTAATAAAACGACTTCGTTTTTGCATCCGTATGCACCATGCATGGTGCATACGGATGCACAACATAATTTGCCACATGAATTAGATACGGCTCCTTGGGCTGTTTGGAACTTTCTGTGGCGCTGTTTGCATGTAATTTTGCCAGTAATTATCGAGTAGGAGAATGGAGGTTGATGTCAATTGTCGTCTGTGTAGGTGTCATCTGCTATGTTAAATGGTAAAAATAATAATCTAAAATTAAATTTAAAATTATCACAAAAAACAAGTGACCCCTTGTTTGCATGTAATTGTGCCAGTAATTATCGAGTAGGAGAATGGAGGTTGATATTAATTGTCATCTATGTAGGTCATCTGGGATGTTAAATGGTAAAATCAATCATATAAAATTAAATTTAAAATTATCAAAAAAACAAGTGATTCCTGGTAGAATTAATTCTAAATATTATGTTGATATGAAAAGATAAAAATAAAAATGAGAAGCAACATTGGACATGTCCCAAGCAGCCATGCCCACTATAGGGACTCCACTTATATCAATCGGAGATATTTTTTCGTCGCTACATGCCATTAAGCATAGTCATCATAATTGAACCCAAATTTCATTGGCACATGAAAAGAAATATTGTCTCAATAAAACCAATCAAAAACCTATCACATCATTAAAGAGAGAGAAAAAAAAAAGAATTGAATAAAAAGAGTAAATGTAGAATTACTCTTATCACTATAATGCTAATTGAGTTTAAATCTTTAAATCAAATTTTAATCATATGCAAACAGATATTTATCATATCAAATTTAGGATAAATATATTCATATAGGGATACATTAACTTTTCATTCCCGAACAAAATTTTGAATTCTATCATAAACATTATACACTAGATAATTATATGAACCTCAATTTTTTTTTTTATTATATAATATTAACTATGCAAATATTATTCAATTAAAACTCAACCCTAGTGTGATATGTTCTGATTCACTAACATTTTAATTAATATATACTTAAAAATCTAACAACCCCATAATCACAATGCTTCATCTTAAACGATTTTTTTTTTTTTTTAAATTGTTGAAAGTAACATTATCATTATATATAGCAACAGGTGTTTCTCCATCATCAGTCTGTGCATGATTGACAGTTTAGGTGAACAGACAGAATTTAATACTGATTTAAGTGAGGTAAGAGCATCCACATTGGTTGGGGAGAATGGGGAGATAATGTAAGAGCGATTAGGAAAGAGAGTGTGGGAGAGGAGAGAAAAAAAAAAAGAAAAAACAAAACAAAAAAAAAAATTAAAAAAAAAAAAAGTAATCAGACGCGTATGGCGCGCCTGACGCGCCTCTGGGCGCGTGCAGTGCACGCGCCCGGCTTTTGCCCAAGGCTGTGCGCGAACACGCGCACAGCCTTACTTCTTCTTCTTTCTCTTTTTTTTTTTTTTTTTTTTTTTTTTTTTTTTTGACAATATCCTCACATTTGCAGGAGGATTCTTTTTCAATTATCCACCCTCCACACTAGTTATTATCTCATGTAGGGAAAAATTAATGCTGAAATCTCCCCACAATGTACACAAGTGTGGATGCTCTAAGCTGTGTTCACCAAACATTTATGTTCACACTAGTGTTCCCCCACCAAAAGATCCATCATGGATCCGAGTACGTACGTTTATCATCCATGGTTTCACAGTTATCAAGTAACAAGTAGTTTTCTAAATAATTTTCAGTTCAAAGAAAATGTGACAAATTCCTTCTCTTTCTATATTGTTCATTGGTCCAATTTATAAAATACAGGAAGATATGTATTTATCTGAAAGAGATATATTTATAAGAGTATAAGAATTAGCTTTAGTGATATCATAAATGATAAAAGGTAAATTTACATTATAGGATGAATAAATTTCAGTGTAACTAGATTACAAAGTTGTAACAAGTCCTAATCGAATACTAAATTTTTAATATTCAGAATGTTAAAAACTATAATACCAAATTAGAATTAACTCTTATGCTTAGCTTTGTGTTGGAGGATGACACAAGTGTTAGAAAAAGTGCTAATAAAAAAAATTATTTCAAGTTGCATATCTTTATGCATTTATTACATCATATTTTAATTTTTTGAGTACTATTCTCTATTACAATATAGTATTTCTCCATACATTTTAAACCTCAAATATCTCATTTAAGAGAGCCACAATTATGTGGCTAGATCTTTAGCAATATCATATTTTAATTAGTACAATAAAAATACAAAATTTTTATGTGCAATCGCAAATTTCCTATGACATATGTCCAAAAACCTCTTTTCTCTAACTAATACATTCCTACTTTCCAATTACTTTAGAGAATAAAAGCTTTATATACAAAATGCCAGTCATACTCCAACAGAACACAATAAAAAGGGAACACAAAAAGACAAAAGTGAAATAAAATGATCCATTCAACAAAAATTAGTATTCTGAAATTTGAAGAATATATATATTTCTATGACACTAATGTACAGTCATATATATTATATATATAATTGTATTAACTGTTATTCAAAATTATTACAAAAAAATATGATTACAACGCCATACAAATAAATTACAGAAAGTACCTCCAGTAGTCCAGCCCCAGCCGCAGCTACACGTGCAACACTCGTACTGGACAGTTACAGCCACATCGTCGTCATCATCGCTGAAATTTCGGAAACCGGCCAGAATTTGGCGCCGATTTTTTCCGGCGGGATTAGGTGCTAGAGTATTCTAGGGACGCTACTGGTATGTCACACAGAGAGAAAAAGAGAGGAGGAATTAGATAGTGCAGCCGCAGCAGAGGAAGAAGAAGCAGAGCATGGAGACGAGAGCGACGGACTCGACGGCGGAGATGAGCGACCAGATCACGGTTTCGACGAAGGAGAGGGAGAAATCTAGGTAGTTCACGGCCCACCACCAAGTGCGCGGCGAGAAGCTGAGGCTGATCCGGAACGCGGAGGGTGAACCCTCGCCGTCGCGGTCGCGGTCGCTCCAGCTCTGCGTGAAGAACGAGGAGAAGAGACTCGGCCACCGCATGAGCGACGTCGGCAGAGAGAAGCTCGTGTTTATCCACCGGAAAGCTGACGTGGACGACCAGCTCCGGGGCGTCTCAGCCATACTCGGTTCTATCCGATTCATCCGTGTCTAAATTTTCTATGTGAATTGTGATTGTTACGATACTATAGGGGCTATTATAAGTAAGATATTTGCAATAATTCATTAAATATTATTTTATTCCTCTACGAGAATTAGATGCCCCACTTGGATAACGTAAAAAAGATAAAATATATTCTCTATGAGAAATTGAGAATATACCATTTTTATATCTTAATTTTATACTCCATGGTTACATTCTAACATACTACCTCCCTCCCATTATGTATCTGGTTTGATTAATCAGACTTGACTGAAGTTATTTTTAATTTAATTTTTCATAATATTAAATTTGATATTAGTATACAAAATTTATATATATTAAGAAATTAAATTAAAAGTACTATTAAACACAAAAAATTAAAAATAAGTAAAGAATAATAAATAATATAAACAAAGAAAAAGAATTAGTTTGCCCATGAATACTAAGTAGGACAGATAAAATGAGACATATAGAGTATTTATTATTATTTATAAGTAAAAAAATATATTTAATTTTCATTTGCTATTTATGAATAGACTAATCATATCCCAAATTGAAAAGATATGAGAAGAGTGGATACAATTTTTAAATAAAAAAATAGTACCAAAAAAATATTTAAATAAAAAATTAGTCTAATCAAATAATTAATGACATGTCAAAATATAAAAACTAAAAGGTAATATTAAAATAGAAAATGCTATGTGTACTCACATTTTGTACTTCCAACTTGTATTCCACACACAAAAACTTGATGTAGACACTTGTATTAGGACCCACATAAAAAAAAAAAAAAAAGTAGCTTATCAGAATCTGTCACATCAGGGACTAAAATTTAGGAAGTAAGATTAGGGAGAACATGTAGTAGAACTCGATATATCCCCGCTCGCCACACCCGCATTCCCAACCCACTCCCCGGCGCAGGTAATGAAATTCCTACCCCATACCCGCCTCTGCGAGGATTTTGCGCGTGCGGGTAATACCCAACTCGCAACTCTAATTATTAGTATTACACTTAAATCTAATAAAAATTTTATACTACAATTCTAATTATTACATGATTTTTTTTTATAAGTTTGAACATAACTCTAAAATTTAATAAGAACCATCAAGGACCTTGAGGTCCAATGGTATCTGATTGATCCCCTAAGTGGGGGGTGATAGGTTTAAGTCTCAAGGGAGGTGATTAGTAGTTTGAATTTCTCCCATTCCCAGGTTTATACTCATTATGTTATTTGTGTTGTTCCTATTCAATTTTTTATATACAAAAAATTAAGAAGTTTAATTCATTATGCATTTTTAATTATAAAATATACATAAACTTATATAATAAATAAATATTAATAACAATGCGGTTATACAAAATTCTCCCATACCCGCACCCATTACCTAAATTGTGCGGGTATTTTAAAACCCGTAGGGCGGGGTGCGGAGAACCAATGGGTGCGGGTAGAATTGTCATCCCTACTCCTCTATATATTTTAAATTTTGGTTTATTGTTCCAATAGGAGTGACAAAGTGAATGAAACATGACTCTCGTATCATGTCATGAGTTCAATTTTTGAAAATATTTTATTGATTGAGCCTACTACACGGGATATTCCTAGTGTGATTTAGTTCTTCTATTTGATTTACAGGCTATTATATAGGAGCGAAACTTAATCAGTACACACCTTTGAACAATAATTATGGATTTCCTTTTAATCCAAAAAAAAAATATCCTACTTAATTTGATACATCTAATAAAGTCGCAATTATAGTAAATTCAATTCAATAATATTTACAATTTCATTATAGAAAATACATATTTTTTATTTTTGAAATACTCATATGATTCTTTACAAGCTAAGGTAATATCTGTTCTATACTTTCTCAAATATTTTCAGCATAAAAAATTCGGAGTTCAAACCTATAACCATCCATTTGAATGAGTAACCAGGATGTCATCATACTACATGGTAGTTGGCATAGAAAATACATATTCAATTTGGAATTAAAAAAACGATTACATTTATGATTTTTAAACTAATCAATTCCTAATATGATCTGTTACGAAATCAAACACAAAAATTATAAGTTGACATGTTTTTTAACACATTAATATTTTAATTTTGATTTTTAGATTTTAGTTAATACTTTATAATATTATGATATGTCATGAACTGAATTTTTGTTTTTGTTTTTTTTTTGTTTTTTGTTTTGTTTTGTTTTGTTTTGTTTTTTTTTTTTTTTGTTTTGTTTTGTTTTTGTTAGATTAAATTGTAGATTTTTATTTAATTTTTTTAAAGTTTTTTTGTTAATATTAAAAAGTTTAACGGGTTTAAACAAATTATTATGTTATATTAGCCTAAAACGTCTTAAATGTGTATATCGTATCAACTCGTTAAAATATCAATGTCCATCTTCGTATTTGTGTTAATAATTATAACCCATGCATTAATTTTAATGAGTTATATTTGTATTTAGCTTTATTGTGTTTATGTTAACATGTTAATAAACTTGTTTATATGAGTTGTCATGTCTAATAATTTTTATAATTGGAATTATTCTAGCTATATAGTCCAATAAAATTTTTCTTTTTAATAAAAACTTACAAATTAGAGGATATATATATAGTGAGGCCTAGATGAAGAAGGGTGCAGAACATGTGGATGGGTTGTGCAAGGCCCAGTGGTGCAAGGCAGAGAGGAGAACAGTGTAAAGAGGAGCCGAAGGGGGAGGCAGGCGCCAACCGCTGTTGACGTCCCGCGGGAGGCGCTGGTGAGCGCAATGGCGTGGTCTGCCACCCCCGGGGTATCGGATGCACGTGGGCGCGGCACGCGTGCTGCACTCCCTTGGGTGCGGTCGCCTGTCTCATCCTGGCCCTTGCGTGTCTTCTTCCCCGTATTCTTCGGAGCACTCATCAGGTTGGCGGCTGGTGGGGTGGTTGGGACCGTTGACAGACGTGGAGTACGTGGGACGCGTGTCAGAAAGCGAATGGCACCCCCGAATGCCGTACACATGGAGGGTGCAGGAGGGTCCACTAGCAATATAAAAGGAGGGAGGGGGGATCTGGTCTAAGTAAAAGCATCCATTAAACACTATTTCCACTCCTGGTCCGGTGGTCTAGTCTCCTCCCTCCCTGTTGGTGTGTCTAGGTTCGAGTTTGCTTGGTAACATTATTAAGCTATTTTACTCTATTTATTTACTAGTCCTTTGGTTATTTATTTGCTAATCCCTCAATTCCTTATTCTGTTATATTTGCCCCTAGTTCTTTGATTATTTAGTTATATATTCTTTGGGCCGCCATTTTGGGCTTTGTACGCATTTCTGTTGGGTCTCTCGCCCCAATAATAAAAGTATCGTTCTTTTATTCCGTTCTATATTTTCTGTACCCGATTTATGGTGGATCCATCCCAATAAAATCATCAAAAGTAATAGTGATTTTAAATTAAAATATTATAATTTATAAATTACAATATATAAAGTAAAATATTACAATAATATATTTTATTATAATAATATAATAAAAATTATTATACATATTTGGTCTAAGGGAAATTAAAAAAGTTCTATAAGTACAAAACTGTCCTATCAATAATAAATGGAAAACAAAATATCAATGTTGAGCAAAAACAAAAAACTTTTACCTCAGAAAAAAAAAATTTCCATAGACCAAACACTAAAAAATTTAATTTCCCTCAAATTTTAAGAAATCTTATTTCTTAAAAAAAGATTTTCATCTAATCAAACACCTGATAGTGACTGTAATGTCCTTTGTATGGCGTGAAGCCATGGACCAAGAATTCAATGCTCTCATGCATAACCACATATGGTCTCTAGTTCCACCCACTATAGGTATGAGTATTATTGGCTGTAAATGGGTGTTTCGTACGAAGAGAAAGGCTGATGGTGCCATTGAAAGGCATAAAGCCAGGCTGGTTGCAAAAGGTTTTAATCAAGTTCCAGGCCAGGACTTCTTCGACACATTTAGTCCAGTGGTAAAGCCTACAACTGTAAGACTCCTTCTATCTCTAGCTTTATCATCTGGGCAATCTATCAAACAGCTAGATGTTCATAATGCTTTTCTGAATGGTAATCTGGCTGAAACAATTTATATGAAGCAACCCCCTGGTTATATTGATGCTAACTTCCCGAATCATGTTTGTTTGTTAAAAAGATCTCTGTATGAGTTAAAACAAGCTCCCAGAGCCTGTTTAATCGACTACATACGTTCTTACTATCAGTTGGCTTTCAAGCATCCAAGACAGATGTCTCTCTGTTCTATTACTCTAAAGACTCTGCTTTGGTTTATCTATTGGTGTACGTGGATGACATTCTTGTAATGGGAAGTGATCAGGGTATTATATCTCAGCTCTTATCCAAACTGTCTGCTACATTCAAAATCAGAGATCTTGGTGAACCAAGTTTCTTTCTAGGTATTGAAACCAAGTTTCTTCCAGATCTTGGGATTATTTTATCTCAACAACGATATATGAATGATATTTTAAAACGGGTTGAAATGTCTGAATGCAAACCCCTTTCTACACCTATCTCTGTCTCGAAAACTGTCCCATTCAATTCAGATCTATATGATGATCCCACACAGTACAGGAGTCTAGCTGGAGCACTGCAATATCTCACTATCACACGACCTGACCTATCCTTTGCAGTTAATCAGTTATGTCAACATATGCATGCTCCCACCATGTCACACTGGGAGCAGCTCAAACGGGTACTCAGATATGTTAAGGGAACAGTTGATCGTGGTTTACGCATATGACGGTGCTCATCTAGAGACATTCATGCCTTCTCTGATTCTGATTGGGCTGGTTATCCTGAGGATCGAAAATCCACGAGTGGTTTTGCTGTTTTCTTGGGGAGTAATCTTATATCATGGGTTTGCAAGAAATAGAGAACTGTTGCTAGGTCATCCACTGAGGCTGAATACAAAGCTCTTGCAGATGTTTGTGCTGAAGTTCTATGGATTATGTCATTACTGTGTGAGATACAGATTCCAGGTATTTCCATTCCAAAATTATGGTGTGATAATCTAGGAGCTACATATGAGTGCCAACCCAATCTTTCATGCGCGCACCAAGCATGTGGAGATTGATTATCATTTTGTTTGTGATCGAGTAGCTTCGGGTGATATCCAAGTCAACTTCATCTCCACAAAGGATCAACTTGCTGATATCTTCACCAAAGCTCTGTCTGGACCTAGATTTTCTTCCCTAAGGGACAAACTACAGGTTACTAGTATACACTGTGCTTGAGGGGGAGTATTAAGACTCTATGTATCTGAGTCTGTTTAGAACTTTTTATCCTTGTTACACTGTGACTCTCTACTTCTTATCCTTATCACACTGTGACTCTCTATTGTATATATTCATATCATCTGATCTCATTGTAATCAAGTTCAGTAAATACAATATAATTAGTTCTCTCCTCTGTGACCCCAAAATAAAAATTCTACGGAGTATAACTGAGTATCAAAGTCAATTTTGTTTTCGGATTGTTTGTTATTTGATTTGGGAAAAATAGACGTTTATACGAGGGAGTGTGATTCAAGATTAATGGCCGCAGGTTTTGTGCCGACAGTGGGCCAACCGTTCTTAGTGCTGAAACAAATAATGTTGCCTCATTGGAGAGGTTAACGCTAAAATTTGTCCTCCTACGTGGTTGGTAAAAGTGCTTCCAATTAAGAAAATTATAGGAAATATTTTAATAATTATATAACACATAACAACTATAGAATGGTAATAGCTCATTCCTAAGAATATTATTTTTGGGAATAAAACTCTTACCAAACAAAGGAATATACCTATTCCGAGGAATGCTATTTCATTCCAAGCCTATTCCACAAACCAAACATGCGGTTAAAGTACTAAATTTAATTGGAATAAGGGTCAAATAGGCCATCGAACTGCACACGATAAAACAATTAGGCCATTGAACCTAAAAAACCAACAATTAGGTCTCTAAACTAATCAATTTCAAACAATTCTTCCAATTTGAAGGCTTCCAACAGGTCAACAGGTCATCTCCCAAATTAATTATTTTTTTAAAAAATAAATTTTAAAAATTAATTATTTTTAAATTAAATTAAAAAGAAAACTGGAATCCAGCCGGAGACGGCCGTCTCCGGCTGGAACCAGTTTTTTTTTTTTTTTTTTTTTTTAATTTAAATAATTAATTTTTAAAATTTAAATTTTAAAAAATAATTAATTTGGAAGGATGACCTGTTGGAAACCTTCAAATTGGAAGAATTGTTTGAAATTGATTAGTTTAGGGACCCAATTGTTGATTTTTTAAGTTCAGTGGCCTAATTGTTTTATCGTGTGCAGTTCGATGGCCTATTTGACCCTTATTCCAATTTAATTTAAAGGGATTAAATTTTCAAAAGTGAAACAATTCAGGACCAAAAAATATCGCTTTCCCTATATATATATATATATATATATATATATATATATATATATATATATATATATATATATATATATATATATATATATATATATGTATATTTTTTTTTAATACATTTTATATATGTGACCAATACATTCTTTACAATACAAAATTGGAACCGCACATTTCTAAATAGGAACTAACAGCTTCGAGTCCGTAGGTTTAGGAATATGAACTCGAACCATAGGCTTCCAGTTTCGAACATAAATTCCATTAGGTTCGAGTTTAAGTTTGATTACAACATAGAAAATTCGATTTAAATCGTACTGTAGTATTTAGTGTTGTTAGCATTGTTTAAATATATTAAGAACAACTCAAACATTAAGTTTTGTGTAGCCTTTATACGATACCTCTATCTCCCGCTCTTTGGTACATAACTCTCATGAACAATCAACATATTCAGTACTTAACATGGGCTCAAATAATAACATTTATTCAATTACAATGGCCAATTATTTATAATCAAATGCTATGTGATACCTCTCTAACTTAACATGTTTTCAATAATTATTGATGTTACACAGTGTGATACCTCTCTAACTTAACATGTTTTCAATAGTGATTGATGTTACACTTGTTATAACATCCCATCAATTATAATTGAGTTAATACTCAAAATTGTCCTCGATTATAGTGGTTTTTTTCCAATTTTATCCTAAACGACTTTGGTGTCCTAAACTAGTCCCAGACTTTTGTGTTATTACTCAATATTGTCCTCCGTTATCTAATCCGTCAAATGGGTGTTAAGTACAAGGTTAAATATGTAATTTCAATTTTGGTTTTCTAGGCCTTCTTATTTCACCGCGCCAACAACAAGGTAAAAAATATTTTGATCAAGGATTTCCAACCTTGCGACTGCTCTGCTCAAGCAATAATTCCCCAGAAATTCACCAAGTAAATTCGTCAATCTGTGTTTATCAAATTCGTCAATCTCTGTTTATCAATTTCGCCTTTATGTGTTCATGGGTTTATCTATTTCGCCTTTATGTGTTCATGGGTTTATCAATTTCGCCAGGTAAATTCGCCCAAAGAAAACCCTAAGGAAGCAAAGCAAATTTCTTCCCTACATTGCAATGGATTCAAGACGACGAAAAAGGGGCGAATGCACTCCGAAATATGGTAAAAATTTTGGTTTGTGTGAGCTTATATATGAATATGTATGTACTGCCAAAGCATAAATTAGTATTTAATGAATTTATTGTGAACGTGCTAGTGTTGGGGTTTAAATATGAGCTTGTGCTAATGAGAGTTGGATGTGGAAAATGGAAATCACAGCAGATTACTTCTCTGTTGAAAATGGAAATGGAAATTGAATCTCACAACAAATTGAATCCCCAGTTTTGGAGAAAAAAATTAGTATCCATACCTCTGTTGTCCGTGATTACTTCTCTTGAGTTGGAAATTTAGTCTATTCTGAATCAACAGGGCATGTGTTTCATCCTACCTACACTTGAGGACCCCTTCAATGACAGAAGTGGTAAGCCAGATCCTGTCAATTTTTTTTTTTTTTTTTTTAACCTGTTGGCGCGGTGAAATAAGAAGACCTAGAAGACCAAAATTGAAATTACATATTTAACCCTATACTTAACACCCATTTGACGGATTAGATAACGGAGGACAATTTTGAGTAATAACACAAAAGTTTGGGACTAGTTTAGGACACCAAAGTCGTTTAGGACAAAATTGAGAAAAACCACTATAGTCGAGGACAATTTTGAGTATTAACTCAATTATAATTGGATTAATTGCTATCTATTTGTCAATTACTATATGATACTATACCTCCTTCTCTAACTCAACATAAAAGACGTAACTAGGCTAGCCAAGTTAACCCAATACATCGTTATACCATGGACAAGGGTTCACCTTGCAAGGTGGACCCTGATCCTGAATGACGTATAAATTGTATATATATTTTTTTAAATATTGAAATTGTGAATTTCTAGAATATAAATTATGTTTCTAAGTCAAAACACATAACAACTGTAGAAGGAAATATGTGAATACAATACAGGGTCATCAAATTCTAATATATTAATATTGTTTACATATATGTTAACATTGTGTGGGGGGGGGGGGGGGGGGGGGGTAAATAAAATATTTTATGAGTTACAATAATATACTTTATGTGTTAAAATAATGTAGTTTATGTGTTAGAATACAATTTTTGGAGTAAGATAATGTACTTTATGTGTTAGAATAATATAATTTATGTGTTAGAATGAAATTTCTGGAGTAAAATAATACTTTATAAGTTAGAATAATGTACTTTATATGTTAGAATAATATATTTTATAAGTCATAATAATTTACTTTATTATATGTTTTTGGACCGTGTTCCACAATAATGAATGAATGCTTTCTAATCGAGCTTAACAACTCAATCATCGCAAATTATGCCATGGAATCGTGTTCACCGAGAATGGTGAACACAAGGCAAAACGACGTCGTTTTTAGGCTAAAAAAAAAAAATTCGCGGATGTGGAGTTAACGGCGCGCGTTTGATCAAATTATGAATTTTCTGTTATGAGATTATGAATTTTATGAAAGTTCATAATCTCATAACAGAAAATTCATAATCGCATAACAGAAAATTCATAATCTCACAACTGAAAATTCATAATCTCATAACAGAAAATTCATAATCTTATAACAGAAAATTCATAATCTCATGGTTCCAAAGTGAATGTGTAGGCATGGTTCCAAAGTGAATGTGCAGGCATGGATTCATAATTTATGAATGTCCGTGATTTCGGACGGGAATATGTAGGCATGGTTCCAAAGTGAATGTGCAGGCATGAATTCATAATTTATGAATGTCCGAAATTATGAATGTAATGAAAATTCATAATCTCATAATAGAAAATTCATAATCGCATAACAGAAAATTTATAATCTCATAACTGAAAATTCATAATCTCATAACAGAAAATTCATAATCTTATAACAGAAAATTCATAATCTCATGGTTCCAAAGTGAATGTGTAGGCATGGTTCCAAAGTGAATGTGCAGTCATGGATTCATAATTTATGAATGTCCGTGATTTCGGACGGGAATGTGTAGGCATGGTTCCAAAGTGAATGTGCAGGCATGAATTCATAATTTATGAATGTCCGAAATTTTTGTTCACCTCAAATTAAAGTGAAACCGCAAAATGTGAAAATAAAGAAGAAAAATCACGCAATTAATTATAAAAAATAAAAAATAAAAAAATAAAAAAAAGATAACGGTGTACTAACACCGTTAGAACCGTGTTCACCATGAATGGTGAACACGGTTCCATGGCATAACGTCTGCTCAATCATCTGCCCAAGAGCCTCACTCATCGAGCTTAACAACTCAATCATCTGCCCAAGAGCCTCACTCAACAAGTGTCTACCCAAGTATATATGTTAGTTGATCACAAAGCGTTCTCTTGGGAGGTAAATTCATCCATTAGTAGGTTCGTAGCATTTAGACCTATGCTCATTATTACTCGCCTCCCACATCTCCTAATTTCCCCAAAGGCGTCCTTAATATTAGTCTGTTAAAGCAAGTTGCAAGATTGTTTACTTTTCCTCTACTATATAAATATAAGATAAGATGTCAAGACATTTGAAAGGATCATCCACTTTGATGAGGTACAACATAGGGCAACTTATTGTGTGGACTATACATTTTGGGTTAGAGTAAATTTTAATTTCGGTCCATAGACTATTAAACTTGTGTTAATTGTAACATCTGGCTTGGCCAAATTAATAACCAAATGTGACCGGAATATTTGAAGTCAACAGTTAAACATAATTGAAAGGGTAAATTTGTCATTTCTTGTTTTCTCCGATTTGGGAAAGCGATCAAGCAGCATGGCTACTGCTTCCTTAGTTTCGGCTGCATTCAAGCACGAAATCAAATCCATCCCCAAAGTCCAGCCAACTCCCTCGTCACTACCAGTTGTCATCGCCGGGAAGTTTACCTACTACTTGTCGCCACCTGACGCATTGAATATCTCCACTCACATCATAATCGGCGCCGACACAGTCATGACTCCAGATACCGCAGTCGCACCTAAGGCAAAGAGGGGTGAGCTTGGACATGCGTATCAGGCGGAGGCAGAGGCGTCGGTGGCATCGAATCCAGTGGACATGTTGAAGAGAAGGAGGTAGGTGAAGGAGATTAGGTTAAAAGACGCTTTTGCCCTTACTATTTAAGATTAACTATTGACTTCAAATATCACGGTCACATTTGGCTAGCAATTTGGCTAGCATGACCAAAATTGACAAAAATTGCATAGTCAAGGTACTAAATTAACCGTTTTGAAAGTAAGGTGTTGCAATTAACACAAGTTCAATAGTCAGTGGACCAAAATTGAAATTTACTCTTTTGGGGTAATATAATGTAGAGTTTTAATTCTACCAAAAAAAATGTAGAGTTAATTCCACCAGAGGTCCCTTGTCTTTGTTGGCAATTTCAAATTTAGTCTCAGACTATCGTTTTTGTTATTTAACATCCTAGACTATTATTTTTTGGACACTTTTAGTCATTCTCATGACTTTTCCTATTTTTAGTAAGGGCATTTTTGTCTTTTCTTATTTTTGTTTTGTTATTTTTCCAGTTTTAATCGATTTAATTGGTTTAGAACTTTAGGTAACCTATGATTTTTAGTAACTATATCTTTCAATTGATTTTTAATAAAGTCTTAAACCAATTAAAAAGGTTGAAACTGGAAAAATAACAAAAGAAAAATATGAAGAGCAAAAAAATGCACTTACTAAAAATAGGAAAAGTCATGAGAAGGACTAAAAGTGTCGGAAAAAAAAATAGTCTTAGATGTTAAATGGCAAAAACGATAGCCTGAGACTAAATTTGAAATTGCCACAAAAAACAAGGGACCTATGATGGAATTAACTCTATAATGTATTTATGAGTTAGAATAATGTACTTTATGTGTTAGAATAATGTATTTTATGAGTTAGAATAATGTAATTTATGAGTTAAGATTAATATTTTATGAGTTAGAATAATATTTTTTATGTGTTAAAATAATGTATTTTATGTGTTAAAATAATGTATTTTATGTGTTGAGTAATGTACTTTATGTGTTTTAGACTGTACTTTATGTGTTTGTGTGGACCACTATCCATGCAATAATGATTGAGAGCATAGCCACTAAGCCCTCCAACCCCCAATCTCCATTGTTTAGCCTTTTCATTTGAAGTCATTAGTGTGTGAACCATAAATGAAAAAGTATATATTATTTGTGTACTATGTACATAAAATACATTATTTGAAAGTATATTATTAAGTATATAAAATATATTATTTTGTATATTATCAAACAATGTACATTTAATATACAAATAATGTATTTTAATATATTTAAATGTACATTATATTTAGAAAAAGTACATTATTTGAGTACTGAAAGTACATTATTTTATATAATGTACATTCAGCGCACAAATAATATACTTTTATAGTCCGTATTAAAATAGTAATTTTTTTTTGTGATTCATACAACACTGATCCATGCAATTTGCCCTTCATTTGTACTCAAACTACTTTACATGTACTACTGCATCAATAATCATGGAAGTTTGATTTAACTTAACCCAAAAAGAAATGTGAATTTTGATTGGACTTTCACCATAAATAATTAAGTAGTTCTAATAATTAAGAATTTCTATCTTGACAATTATACACTCTTGATGGCCCATCAAAGAAACTACGCACCTTCAAAACCCTAGCAGTCCTCTGAACCTTTTATATAGATCGAGCCATTGATAAGCTTAGCATCTTTCATAGTTTCCTCTATCATTTTGCTTGCTGCTCCGATTGTTTCTGTAGTTTTTCGTGTTTAATCTTACTTATAGATGATAGTTATATGAGCTGAAATTAACTCTGCAGTAGTGTTTCAATGGATCCGTGTACAATAAGCCGATGCTCTGGATTCATATAATGAAGGAAGCATGGTAATGTGCACGGAGAATGAATCATTAGAGTCGTCATGTCTGCTCCCTCTGACGCCCTTCTAGGGTTTATGATTAGGGGGCCTGGATTAGACTCACATTTCATCTTCTCAAACTTATCTGCAGAGTATTTCTAAGTCAGTGTAAAATGTTGATATTTACACTAGTTTCTGGCAAGATTGATTGATCGGCATAATCTCACAGCATTAATTTTGTGAATTTGATTGAAAATCAGCCATTGAGCAACCTTGCGTGGGATTTTGAATCATGATTTTGCGGCGGTGATGGATGCTCCGGCATCCCTACTCAATACCCACGTCAAGCTGTTAGCCTTTGATCTGCTCACTCTCGTGCCGAATTCTGTAGATCAAACCTCGTTCTCCTGCAATGGCGTTTGCCTGTGTCGGGTGGAGGCTGTGGGCGTGGTTGTAAGCCGCGAGTTCAAGCGGGAGGTTTTTGAAATTTGCCGTTGATGACACTATTGGTTGCATTCCCTGCGTGCTTTGGCTCAACCAGTTGAGCTCTCCGTATTTCTCTTGCAGAAGCACACCAGATGTTCGAGCAATTGTCGAAATGGTTGCCAAAAGTTTGCCTCCGAAGAGTCGAAATCCGGCAAAAGTCGGAAGGAAACCCGCCGGAGACTTCTAAACCACCCAAATTGATCAACACAACAGCTCGGCTCCGGCGATCACAAGTAATGCCAGTCCAGTGAGGTCACGGCGCACCAGGAGCCGACTCGTTCCAGTCACTGAGTACGCCACCGTTATCACCGAGTTGGCGAGTCTTAACGCGGAGCAGAACAGCCACATCCTGGCTCGAAGAACTCGTCGGAGTAACCAAAGCAGCAGAAAACAACAGTACGATCAACAAACACATCATAAAATCCATGGCGAAATGAAAACGGTGTTAAGCTCTGTGAACAAAATCAACGATAAAGATCAGAGAGACATAAAAATACTAAAAATCATAAAGTAAGCAATTAATGAAACGTAACAATGAAGCACCGAAATGGCGGAGGGTGGTTGGCGGCGAACGGTTAACCGACTGGCCGCTGGGTGACAAATGTAACGGAAAGACAATGAACATTGATAATGCGTTCACATTGACAAACCAGAAGTGATATATCTGAATAAGGAACATTATCGGCCGAGTTGTCAAGAAAAACTAGGGGAACAACAAACCGCCGTTGATCAGCCGTGTAGATAGCAAAGTGACCGTTGATCAGCCGTGTAGATAGCAAAGTGACCTTTGCTAACCGCAGATGATACACTACGATGAGTGACTTTTGCTAACCGCAGATGATACACTACGACATTCTCCATCGTTTTGCCTAGGAAACGAAATTCTCTTCTTTCTAATGGCGACAAATTTCTGCCATCTCTTAGTCAGTTGGATGAGTTTATACAACATAAAGGCCCCATATCCATATGTAGCATATTGGTATGCCTTCCCTGATTTTCAACAACAAATTCTATCCTCAAAATAAAATCTTATCCACCCACCTTAATATAAGTATATATGTATGAATTTTCATCATCAAACACTATCAATTCATCCCATACTTCAAAGTCTCCCTACAAAATCAATCTCTTCTTTTCTCTCAATCAACTGAAGTAGTCACTATGATCAGTTCTCTGAGGAAGTAGATAGCTGCAGTACGTTAACAAAGGCCATTTTGTAATCTACACAGTTGATCAAAAGCGGTTTGTTATTCCCCTATCTTTTCTTGACAACAAAATCATCAGTCAATTGTTGGAAATGTCAGAAGAAGAATTTGGACTTCCAAGTGATGACTTATTACAGTACCGTGTTATGCAGTCTTCATGAAGTACATTGTTTCACTACTTAGCCGAGGTGCAACTCCAGAATGCTTTGCTTGTACGTATCTGTAACTTCAAACCGATGCTCTTCAGCTTCATTGCATCAAAGTTGGAGAAATCAGCCATTTCTTATTTGCTGACTTCATTGTCAATATTTTTTTTGTAAACTATAGAAATTTAGAGATAGCTGATTAACTAACTGCAAACTGGGGTCACTTTCCAACCTTACTGCAAACAAATTGACATAATTGATCACTCTAATAAACTCTTTTCAGTGTCCATATCAGATTATTGAGAGCAGAGAATAAGAACGAGAGAAACTGATATTATTACAAAAGAAGGCAAAAGAGTACAAAGACTTGGGTTCTAGCACATGGTCCCATTTGTTCTTCGCCACTAGGGCAATCTGCATAACCCTAGCCCAATCGCGGTAATAGAAGCCAGAGAAGGGAGGAGAGATGAGAATCAAGTTTGGTGCTTCACTCGGATGAAGATGATAAGGGCTATCCGGATTCAAAGTCATAGAAGGTAAACCTATCGGTGTTTGAGGCAGAGGATTTGTTGAGGAAGAAGCCGGTGCTTTAGGTGCCGGCGGCAATGGCGACGAAACTGTCATTGTGAGACTCTCTGAGTAGCTGCTGAGTCTTCTAATAGTCCAGCTTTATTTATTTATAAGTTAATTCTACTAAAGGCCCCTTGTCTTTAGTGACAATTTCAAATTTAGTCTAAGATTATTGTTTTTTGGATATTTTAGTTTTTTTTTTTTTGAATGTTTGGATATTTTAGTTCTTTTTATGAGTTTTCCTATTTTTAATAAGGGCATTTTTGTCTCTTTATATATATATATTTTTTTTCAATTTCAACCGGTTTAATTGGTTTAGGACTTTACTAAATAACGGTTGAAAAATATGGTTAATAAAAATCAGAGGTTATCTAAAGTTCTAAACCAATTAAACCGGTTGAAATCAGAAAACTAACAAAAGAAAAATATGAAGAGGCAAAAATGCCCTTAGTAAAAATAGAAAAAAGTCATAAAAAAGACGTATCCAAAAAATAATAGTCTAAGATGTTAAATGGCAAAAACAATAGTCTTGCACTAAATTTTGTCACCAAAGACAAGGAACATCTGTGGAATTAACCTTTATTTATTTATTTATTCTTGATACATTAGGCTTCCCGGAAGAGATGATGCGCAAGTTGTCCTTAACTCCTTATCGTTGAACTCCCACTCTATTGATGAAATAACGATTTTAGGTCAAGTGATCTCTATCACTTAAGCTAATAGGACTCTACTCTAATTTTTTATTTTTTTAAACAAGACCCAACTTTAGTTTAATTGCAAGAACCATTAACCTGAGGGTAGTTATCATATCGGTGAAGTATATGCAATTATTAGTGGATTCTAGGAATTCGTTGGTGCATATTGAGGAGTGGTTGTTGCCTACAAATTAAAGATTGACCAGTAGCCCAACGATCCTACTTCATACCATTTCCTGTTACCCAAATCCAGCTTATAAACATCAGTCCTCATACAATGCAGCAAAATATTTCTGCCCATCTATATCACTGTGTATAATTTTACAATGGGGATACCTGGCTCAACTATACTAATATACCTTTCTCTCGAGGCTTATAGTACATGTAATCTAATTCTAATCAAATACAACTCCTTAGATTTTTGTTCAAATTCTAATAAAAACTCATTATCACAATATTCATTCTTCAAGACTTGCACATAGCCATGTTGCAATCAAGGGGGGAAGTAAGGATAAGGAGCATATTGCACCAATTATTTTGCTAAACAGAGTATTTTACACAACCATTTTCTGGCAAACTAAGAAACGAGGCAAGAGTCATTGTTTACGAGGGTACTCGAAGTTTTACAAGAGTATGACTTGCTACCAAATTTCTAGTCTACGAGTTCTTCAACTCGATCTTAAGTAGATAATGTCAAGCTGAGAAACAAAAACCACATTTACATGTCTACCCTCCAACTAAGTACAAAACAATGCTCCCTAAAGACGACAATAGGGAAGGATAATATTGGGAACTTAGCTTGTTGATACATCTACTAGTACTAACAACGAACACCTAGGAAGATTGCAAACATAAATAGGACAAATTAAAGCACAAAGTGATGCTAACAGCCACAAAGTAATGATAGTGTCATGACTCCATTGGCACCATTGACACAGAGTTGGGTTCACTTCCGTGTACCCTCAAAGTAATGATTGTGTCGACAACACTCGAGGCTGCAGACTCCAGCACGTTGAAAGTTTGTAAATCCTGTCAAAAGAAACATCTTCTCACCATCAACTGCTGCATGCATCGGTCATATCTTGCCAAAACAATAACCTATTAAATGAATATAATTATACAATTAGTAGTAACTACCAAAACAAAAACCACATACTTATTTGGTACCTACTGCTAAGAGAGAATCAAGTCTTGCCCCAGTTTGGGTAAGACTTCCCATGTTGAGTGCTAATCTTTTGAATACTGAGGCTTTGAGACAAGTATGTATGCCAATTGGAAAGTTCCTGAACTCTGGGACTTTGAATTTCACAAGGCCAAGATATGCTAGAGTTAAGGTAGAGATTAACTTGTTAAAACCTTGAGTGCATGACATTTTCATTGGCTTTTCTGAGGAGCCTGGGGAAGAGGACAATGGTTATGTGCAGATGGTCATCTATGAGAGAATTCCACAATATTGCACTAAGTGTTTTAAGCAAGGACACTCTATTGATGTTTCTAGGTTAGCTAAGGCTGTTGCAGGTTCTGGAACAAATAGGGCTGCTAGAAAAAGTAACGAGAATGTAGGAAGTGAGATGAGGATCTGAGGGGAGGTATAAATGGAGCAGGGGAGTAGTAAGGTTGGGGAGGATTGGCAGCATGTGGTAGACAAAATCAAGAGGAATTCCTAACAAAACCATGAAAATCCTTTGTAGAACCAACCAGGGTCACAATAGAATTTAGGGAGTGCTAAGTAGAACCAAGTTCAGGCTAATGAGAAAGGGAAGGGTATTCTTATTGATGAAGAGGTGGGTGAAAAACAAAACAATGACAGGGGTGAGCAAGCTAGGTTCAAGGACCCTCTGAACTTGAGGGCTGAAAGAAATGTTCTGATTGAGAGAAGTCCTTTGAATATTGGTAGTTTAGAGATGAGTGGGGGTGTGGGGAAGATATGGAAGAGAAGGAAGGGGTAGAGGAGTGAGTGTAGGCCAGGAAAGGGCCGTGAGGGAGGAGGGCTGAGAGTGTATGAAAATAAGGGAACTGATTTGAGAGAGGTCTAACATGGTGCTATGGCGAAAGAGGGAGTTATCATGAAACTTTCTATGACAGAATACATTCAACATTGAATGATATTGGCAATTTGGCATCATTTTACAGGTAAATAGCACAAATATAAAGCTCAGTATTAAAAAAAAATGCCATGGAATAAATTCTAATAGGCTCAAGTGTCAAATCGCACCATGAACTAATTGCGATATGTCATGCCGCACCCTGATCTTGCATAAGTGATTATTCAATTCACAAACTAAAAAATTTTGTCCGCCTAGCCTTTTTTACACGTTTCCCTGTTACTTTGATGACATGGCGGACTTATTTTATTTGCTTGGTCAAATAAACTGATGAGCTGTCTTCTTTCACTCCTTATCGTCGACTTACTAGAGCTTCAGCTTCAACATCGTGACTCTCTGATTTGCGAATGATTTCTCAATTTTTGCCAAAAAGAAATCAACAGCCCTTTCATTCTTCTCCCAAATTTGATTATGAATTCTTCGTATTTTTCTTGGATATTATGCTTTAATTTCTGTGATTACTGGGAAATTATACTGCTTTCTTCTTCCAAATTCCACTGCTTTCTTGCAACGATTACTTAGAGGGCGTTTGGTTGAAACATGGGAATCTGAACCGGGATGGGGTTTTAGCAAAGTAGCTTGTTTGTATGCGATTGAGATGGACCGAGCCCGTATCTTGGCAGGGCAACCCGGTTGTTCGCAGCAGGTCGACAGTCTGGGTGGAAGGCAGCAGCGGCGACCGGTTGCGGTGGCGGGGTGCTCGGCTCCATGGTTACGTTCCTCTCCTCGTCGACGACAGCAGCTGGAAGCAGAGCAAGTTGGCAACTTCCGACGGTGGCGGCTGACCAGCGTCGGCGGTAGCGGAACTCGGCAGTGGCGCGGCTGGACCTCTCCTCAAGGAAAGATGACTGATCATAATAAATAGGAGAGAAGAAAACATGGATGCAATCATATTGAAATTGGTAAGTTGAGATTTGCTGCTCTTGAGGATGAAATAATCTTCACAAAACAATAATCCTAAAATTAATTAAGGCCATAACTAGCAATGCTGATTTCTTTCATTAATGTTGTTCCAATTTGTTGCTACAGCTTCAAAATTCAGAATGTGAGATGCTCCAATTCGTTGTTGATGTTGTTGCGTTATTTTTTGTTTGGGAACAATTTTCGCATTTTCTATGATATTTCCATATTCCGTCTCAGCAATCACTGATTTTACTGCAATATTTTGTGTATTTGTTGCGTATATTTTGTTAAAGGCTCTGGAGATACAATCGTTGTGGCTGATTGCATATGATTTTGAACCTTCAGATTGATTTATGAAGATTTTCTGAAATTTCCAGAATCCGACGACACTCAGGTCGCCGGAACACTACCTGCCGCCGGCCACAACACGGATGGCTGTAAAGTCAAATTTTGGGTTATTTAATTAAACTGCTGAAATGACTGCCACATCTACAAAACAAAATACATGCCAAAAAAGGCTAGGCGGACAAAAATTATTAGTTTGTGAATTGAATAATCACTTATGTAAGATCAGAGTGCGACATGACATATCGCAATTGGTTCATGGTGCTATTTGGCACTTGAGCCATTCTAATATGATACAACTTGTGAATTTTATGTGTGATCATATTGCCCAATAGTTTTATTGTATTCAACTCAAAGAAGCCTATCAGAGCTCACTGCTCACCTTATCTATCAAGAAGCCTATCAGATTAGTCCTCTATTCGTGCTCACCCTATTAAGAAGCCTATCAGAGTTCAGTGCTCACCCTATATGAACCACCACAATTTTAGTACGAAAGATACTCAACAAATAACTAGGTTCTGGGAGGGGCAGGGGGCGCAGACAACTATTTATCCCTGAGGTGCAAGAGGCGCAGGCCCTATCGTGCAGGAGGTGCAGGCCCCTAGGTCCAGAAGGCGCAGGCCCTTAAGGTGCAGGTGCACAAGGCGCAAGCCCTTGAGGAGGCTTTGGTGCACGCTTTGACTTGCTCTTTTGGAAAGCCTCACAGGTTTTTAGGTGATGTCCAGCTGGTTTATGCTTTCCAAATTCTTTTGGTAGTGGCAGTTACTGCACTCAAAGGTAAGTGGCTTTTTGTCATTTTTTGTTGCTAAAATTTTCTGCTATTGTGCTTGAAAAAGACAGTAAAATCACCTAGACATAAATTCTCAGAGGGAAGTAAACACAAACACTCTACAAACTATAGGATCTACAACTAATGAAGATCAAGTTGCATCACACTTCCATTGACTAGTTGGCACACAGCTCAGGTAGCGGCACCAATGGCAACGATTATACCCATTCTCTCCGCGAAACAGCATAACCAAACCTACTGTAAACCCTGCTATCAGTAAAACCAGAGATGCCAACCACAACGCATATTGATAAGGCTTGTACTTGGATTTGACACGAATCTCGGGTGGAAGATTCCTACATTCTATCCACCCTAACTGAGGCCGGGGCAGCAAGACAAAGCCAATAAGGAAACCCGTCAAGAATCCACCGATGTGGGCAAAATTGTCAACGTGTGGCAGGATTCCGACTGCAAGATTTAAGACCACTATCACCAGAAGTGTGAGTAAAGCAGCAACCTTGTTGGTATAAATTGACCAATTAGTAAGAAGCTTAGAAAGCATCGCTCCAAGAAGCCCAAAAAGAGCCCCTGAAGCACTAACAGATACACTCCTCTGTATGAACAACGAAAAAAGCACACTCCCCCCAAATCCTGAAAAGAAGTAGACAATTCCAATCCGAACAAAGCCACATTGCTGCTCAAGACGAATGCCAATAATCACAAGACTCATCATATTTACAATCAGGTGAATAAGACCAGTGTGTAACCAGATACATGATATAAGCCTCCATTCTTGATGATGATGCACAACCTTTTCCCACTCAAGACCACCCATCTTCCTTAATGTGGAAGCAGAAGGGCCAAAAAGAGGATTCTGATGGAGGGGCTGGAAAGAGAAGCGTCCGAGAAAGCTAGCCATACAGCCGTTGGTATGCTTAGGACAATCGTTGACGTACAAGGTAACGACGAACACAGGGATGAGCCATGAAACCCAATGGCTGTCTCCGTCGTCGCCGTCGATCGCCGCCGCGTAATTGCCTCCCCTCTTCTTCTTCTTCTTCTTCTCCCCCGCGCTCTCTATATCAATATCGTTCATCCTGTTTTGTCCCGGTCGCTTTTTGTCCTTTTTGCCCATCCTGTTATAAAAAACAAATAGCTTCTTAATGTTTATTTAAATTGGAAAGTTTAGATCTTACCTAAAGTATAATGCAAACATGTGCGTAATTAATAAGCTGTAAAGGTTTGGTCTTTTGCAAATAGTTAAAATGTTTATTTGTGTTTTAATTTTTTATTTTTTATCAAAGTTCAGTGTTGACTCTACCAAGAAGCTTATCAGAGCTCACCCTATCAAGACCTTATCTATCAAGAAGGCTATCAGATTAGTTTTCTGCTCGTGCTCACCCTACTATTAAAAGCCAGTAAACCTATCAGAGCTCACCCTATTAAGAAGTCTATCATAACTCAGTGTTCACCCTATCTATTAAGAAGCCTATCAGATTAGTCCCCTACTCGTGCTCACCCTATCAAGAAGCCTATCAGAGCTCACCCTATCAAGACCCTATCTATCAAGAAGCCTATCAAATTAGTTTTCTGTGCTCGCCTAACTATGTCTATCAGAGCTCACCCTATCTATCAAGAAGCCTAATTATGCATATCAGAGTTCACCCTATCCATCAAGAAACTTATCAAATTAGTCCTCTGTGCTCACCTAACTATGCCTATCAGAGTTCACCCTATCTATCAAGAAGCCTAACTATGCCTATCAGAGCTTACCCTATCAATGAAGAAGCCTATCAGAGCTCACCCTATCTATCAAAAAGCCTATCAGACTCACATGTATCTGTGTCTATTTATTTCTTAATATATAGAACAAGAGTAGCAGTAACATAATTAGCATTGATGATGCTGGTACACAAAGGGCATGGTCAGATCTAGATGAGGAGCTCTTATAATGTATACTCACACATTAAGTTATTGGGGATTATTATACTTTTCAATCTGTATATAAATCTTGGAAGTCCATAGCACCACTTACTCGTCCATTGTTGCCAACACCACTCGAACATGCATCACCATGTGACATAGATTCATATGAAGCCCTGCATCTAATGTACTTGAACCAAAAAACTAGTTTGTTCAATTTTTATGATCCAACTCGCAATATTAACTATTCACTTAACATTCCTCAATTGTTGGATGATGATATTGGTGAAGTTGAACTTTTTTATGCAAATCATGGTTGGTTGGTGCTTGCTAAAGGCACTAGATCTTATTTCTTCTTCAACCCTTCAACTAAGGTTAAAGTAGACTTACCAGAAACACCATTTTCATGGATGTGTTTTTCAGAATCACCAACTTCTCACAATGGTCAAATTGTTGGTATTTGTAGTATTTTTTCACATTTTATTAGTGAAAAATTTGGGTGAAGATTCATGGTCAGTGTACCCACAATTAGAAAATAATATAAATTTTGTAGGTTCGTGTTGCACACCAGTTATTCGCAATGGACATATGGATATTTTAAGGGAATCTGGAAATTTAGGGAAGCTCTACATTCCAAAAGGACATGATGACTACATTTATTATTGGGATATTATTGGTAAGTCACACCGACAACAATTTAAAAATTTTCGAGATCGATTCCTTTTAGAAAGTGATGGAGATCTAATGTGTGTTGCAACTCTTGAGGAAGGGGATTCTAAAATGGTTTGGCAAAAGGTTGAGGATTTGAAAGAAAAAACTTTTTACGTTTCTCCCAAAGATATCATTGTCAGAAGAAGCAATTGTTCGAGGAACTAATAATAAGATATATTTTCCAAAATTTTATGATGGCAAAGGAGTGTTTTATTGCCTTGCAACAAAGAGGTGACATAACTTTTCACAATGTTTTTCGAGTAAAGACTATTATAACACAGAGGAATAGTTAAATGTATTTGGACTAGACTTCCTAGTATTTCTGATTCATGAAACTTGTAATAATGTATGATGGATACTAGAAACAAGTTTTAATTTAACTTGGAATATAAAATATTTTAGTTTAATTTGTATGTTCCATGCTTTACCCCTTTAAATACAATGATATGATATTCATGTCTTAATCATCATATATGCTTCAGCTCATTTGATTACAGCTAATACATATGTTGATTATGAACCAAAAACAAAATCATTTTCGTGTGTTTACCAAAATTAATGATGTGTAGTGAGTTATAGATACAAGATTGCTTTCTCTCTTCCCTATTTTACATGGAAAGAACTTTTACTGGCTTTTAATGTTTTCTTATAAACATTTTCAGTATCTTTGCATGGTTTTGCTGCACTGTTTTGGTCTTTTTGGAAAAGAATGAATGTTGCTTGTTATATCTAGAAATGTGATCAAATTTATTTATCATCGCTTTAACATAGAAATGCAAATTTATTTATCATCTCAACATAATAGAGCAAAAGAGCAAGAAGCCTATCAGAGCTCACCCTATCAAGAAGCCTATCAGAGCTCAGTGCAGGTATTTTCCTAGTTTCCTTATCATTTTTACTTTTTTTTTTTTTTTGCTATTTTTGCTCTAGATTAAAATTTTGAACATTTTGTTTTTCGATTTCTGCAGGTCTCTAGGTGTATATGCTATAGTGTATTTTTTGTGCATAATTTGCTTATTTAATTTGCTGCTTGTCTCAATTTCTTAAATTTTCTGGTATTTTACGAAATTCTAAGGACCTAGGGTTTTACTGAAATAAGTTGTTTATATGTTTTAATCTGTTGCAATTAGTTAATCACTAGTAGTGGCACCCGTGCGATGCACGGCTATATATATAGTATTTAGAATATAGAGTATAATATAATCAGATGGAAAAATATATAGTTTGAAAACCTAATAAATTTGAAATAACAAACATTGTAATTTTATTACAGAGTTAATAACCAAAATGGTCCCTCGACTATGTCATAATTACTAATTTGGTCCTCGGCTATCATTCTTACTCAATTAAGTCCTCAACTATGTAATATTTACCTAATTTAGTCCTCCGTCAATTTATCTGTTAATTGGCTGTCAATAATGAGGATAAAACTGTCATTTTACCACTTTCTTCCATCACCTTCCTCACGCCTGTATACACTATAATTTATGCGATGGGATGTTGACAAAAAGAGGGAATGACAAAAGAGTGATATTGTGCGCAGAAATTATGGTGTATACAGTATTTTCAACCCGCTGACTCCTCATTCTGCGCTGCGCTTCATCGTCTATGGGAAAACTCAATGCCATTGAATGGCCATAAATGTCGGACGGGTTGCCGTGGTTCAAATAACCCAATTGGGGAATTTGATTTCTCGACCCCAATTCGGGTATGGAGTTGACCCCGGCTAAGGTGGCCCAGTCAAAACTCCCGGAGCTCAAATGTTGGGCAAATTATGCTGTGCATCCGTATGCACCATGCATGGTGCATACGGATACAAAAACGACGTCGTTTTATTAAAAACGTGCGTCTCCCCTTAAAAAAAAAAAATTCAAGTTCGATTCCCAGCAACAACATATGAACTAAAATTTCAGAACCGATGAACTATAATTCCATAATCGATGAACTATAATTCCATAATCAATGAACTAAAATTCCATAATCTAATCTATGAACTAAAAATTCCAGAATGAATGAACTAAAATTCCAGAATCTATGAACTAAAATTTCAGAATCGATGAACTACAATTCCAGAATCGATGAACTATAATTCCAGAATCAATGAACTAAAATTCCATAATCTATGAACTAAAATTCCAGAATAAATGAACAACATAATGCTGTTGCTGGGAATTGAACCTGATTTTTTTTTAAGGGGAGACGCGCGTTTTTAATAAAACGACGTCGTTTTTACATCGCATGCAGATGCACAGCATAACTACTCAAAATGTTGGATACTTGACTTGTCGTCTTGTTGAAGATTAATATTCTTTAATGAGCTGATTCTGGGCAAGGTAAAGTACTGGTCATTAATTTCCGGCAAAAATTTCAGCAGGTCGTTGAACTGAGATGAAGACGACCACGAGGAGCTGTGGCTGTAATCTTTGCTCTTAACACCAGAAACAGGCTTCTGAACCGCGCCGCACTACAAGAATTCTTCTTGTAAATCCGACATAGCACCCATTCATCAAGCTGTATCAAAACAACAAGACCATTAGACTAAGTTTTACTTTCGATGAAACTAATGTTTGAAGATTTTTTTTGAAAAAACACACAAACACGTATATATACATACCCTTGCACTTCTGGTCTTCCTGGGTTCTTCACAAAGCCTATATTCATGCATAATCTAATTAGTCTTTGTTCCTTTTGGTGCTCTACCCACGTAGAAAACAAGGGCTTTCTTGATCCTAACTTTCGGTCCTTCGGTGGTTATTATATTGTCTTCCGGTGGCTTTCCAGTAGCCGGAAGCGGCGACTCTATTCGGCCTCGATCCATTCGTGGGCTGAAAAAATACCGTTCTTTTTCTCCGAAATTCACCCAGCCTGCAAATCATCAATCCAAATTAATCACATTTGTTAATATTGCGTAACCAGAAAGAAACGACCAACAAAGCAAAATCAAGTCATCAATGTGGCGTGAGGAAGTAGATGGAAGAAAGTGATAAAATGACGATTTTACCCTCATTATTAACAGTCAACTAACAGATAAATTAACGGAGGACTAAATTAGGTAAATATTACATAGTTGAGGACTTAATTGAGTAAGAATGATAGTCGAGGACCAAATTGGTAATTACCACATAGTCGAGGGACTATTTTGGTTATTAACTCTTTTATTACACATTGTTGAAAACTTCTCTGTACATAGCATTTTTAGTCGTACTTAGAAATGTTACATTTTCGCCACAACTCAAAATTTTTAAACCCTTTGGATTACTAACTCTTGAAACAGCTACTTACATTTGACCATGGTTAAAGACAGACATTTTCAAAAACAATCCCACTTTTGAGAGTGTTTGTCATTTTGCAACTATTGACGGAGTTGAAATTGTACATCCTCAAACAAATGTTGCCAAACAGCATTCCAAACAGCCTATGATTTTCCTTGTCATAATACAGTACATGCTAATACTGATTTATAATAAAAATAAAAAATATAATAATAACATTACTAATAATGACTAATTTACTACTAAGCTCTCATTTCTATGTAAACATCCTAGGAAAAATCATGTAAATATCCGAAAATATTATTTAGAGATCACAATAAAATGATCCTGAAAGTAAAAGCCCCTCCATGAAGATCATGTCAACCATGTTGATCCAAACCTCTATTGAAGATCAAGCCATTTGAACTCGGGGGCCCTTCAATGAAGAACAAACATATAAGCTCTTCTTTGAAGATCAAGCCACTTGAATTCCGGAAACCCTTTAATGGAGTGTTCAAGGCATCTCATTGAAGAGTCAGAGGACCTACCAGAGATCTTGTACCTATACCGCATTGATACTACTTGTAACCAGAATTTTGAATTTTGACATATTATTCAATTTTCTTTGTTCACAAATTGGCACGCCTAGTGGGACATCTCTGTCTTTCATCTCTTCATAGGCACATACATTTCAACAAATAACGGGAGCAAACACTTTATGAAATTTGAAATTGGGGAAACTAAAAGATACTCTGTAGCACAAGTTGAAATTGTCTCATATCCTCCAAAGCTCCTTGGTACGAGTGGAAACAGCCTCATATCCATCATGACTTCTTGGCACGAGTTGAAACGGTCTCATATCATTTATGCTCTTTGGCACGAGTTGAAACAACCTCATATCCCTCAAAGCTCATTGGCACGAGTTGAAACGACCTTATATCTTTAACTGTGTGTCGAAATTTCCTTGCACAACATACTTTCGAGTGGTATATGCTCTCAAGTGGCATACAAGCAAGTCTCGAGTGGACATTTGTTGACACTGAAATTTAGATAAAAGATTTGTTTTATATTATTAAATTTGAATATATTTTGAATAATATTGATATTGATATTATCTAATTTGTTTAATTAGATAATATCAAAAGAGTTTGAATTTATCAAAACTCTTACATAGTTCTATCCTACTGCTATAGATATGAGCTCTCATTTCTATATAAACATCCTAGGAAAAATCATGTAAACATCAGAAAATATTATTCATAGATCACAATAAAATTATCCTGAAAGTAAAAGTCCATCCATGAAGATCATGTTGATCTAAACCTCTATTGATGATCAAACCATTTGAACCCGGAGGAGACCCTTCAATGAAAAACAAACATATAAGTTCTTCTTTGAAGATCAAGTTACTTGAATTTCGGATGACCTTCAATGGAGTGTTCAAAGCATGCAATTGAAGAATCAGAGTACCGTCCAGAGATCTTATACCCATATCGCATTAATATTACTTGTAACCAGAATTTGGAATTTTAACATATTATTCAATTTTTCACAAGAAGACTTTCATGTATAAATTTAGTCTTACTCCGTATTGTGTAACAATAGTAGTCGTACACTTGTAATATTGTCATCACTATCAATGATTTCATCTTTTAAGCACGAGTCGTTGTTTGGCATTACACATTAGGAACTCGTATCCATGCCCCAACTTGCCAACAAAGCTTGTTGTCATTATTATTTATTATAAGGACTTATACAACTTCATATGTTAAATAAGTCACTGAACAATGTAATTTATCCATATAGTTAGTTAATTGATTAAATCTCCTTCCACTCGCACATATATCTATTCATATCATAATAAATGAGATAGTTTTGTAAAATTGAGTTTGAGATGCCTAATGTTGTTGTATGTTTAACGAGTGCAGACCCCAAAAGCAAGGTGATTCATTGACGCTTTTGAGTTTATGATGCATGATTTCACTATAGAAATGGTAATAAATGGTGAACTAGAATGTGATGTTTAATTAATCAAATTGAATGTAGGCGAACTTCAAATCAGTACTTAGAGAACTTTTGACAATTCATCCAAGGTTGAAATTCTTACACTATGCACCTGAATTTCAAGAATATATGGTAACTTCTTGCTCATTTGTTTTGTATCTCTTAATTTGTCTGTTTCGAAAATGAAAGCCTCAATATCAACCTTTAACCCGATGAGTAACATAATTACAAAAATTAAATTGTATAAGTTTGGAGAATTGTGAAACCCTAACCAATTGAAGATTAGAACCTGACGGTGAATTGAAGCAGCGCCAGCGGGGAGGCATCGAAGGTACGGCATCGGGACGGCATCGATGAGTGGACGCCTTCTGTTAGGCTAAAATACATATCACATGCATATAATATGTGATACAGGACCGACTAACCTCCAGCCATAGTTCTTGAGACGATTGAGCGATCCGAACTGCTGCAAAGATAAACATGAGTATTTTGTCTCACTTTACTCAGCTCTCTCTAGATGGTGTATGAGGTATGTGTTGTGAGCAGTGAGAGGACTAGTGACCTTATATAACCACTGGCCATCATTGTGGTTGTATGTCTTTAGGTCTCCTAAACCATAACCAGACTCCTAATCATAATGGTAGTCTAGCTATTAGGTTATTAGTGTTGCACCACATATCAAATACTTAATATTATTATAACATATGTATATTCAGAGGTGTGTGCACTGGCGCGGTGATATGTGTGCACTTGTCTGGTTGCTAGCTGGTTTTGGGTGACATTTGTGTGCACTGACTTGGAGGTGTGTGTGTACTTGTCTAGTTGTTGTGTGATCTTGAGTGCCAAGTGTGTGCACCGATTTGGTGATGTGTTCGCACTCGTCTGGTTGCAGTGTTGTCTTGAGTGTCATGTTTGTGCACTGATATGGTGGTGTGTGTGCACTCGACTGGTTGCCGTGTGGTTCGAGTTCCAGGTGTGTGCACTAATTTGGTGGTGTGTGAGCACTCATCTGGTTGTAGTGTGGTTTGAGTGCCAAGTGTGTGCACTGGTTTGGTGGTGTGTGTGCACTCGTTGGTTGCCGTGTGGCTTTGAGTGCTAGTGCACACACTGAACTACTGTCGACGTGATGACATACGGACAAATCAAAGTCAACTGTTAAAATAAGTACGGATGAAAAAATTCTGAAAATAAATAAATAATATAAGCATAATAAATGAAATATTCTACATGAAGAATCATATTTTACCATAAATACAAAGTATAACAGCCTAATCAAATTCTATCCCTAATTAAATCATATGTATATTCTCTTTTTTTTTTTTTTAATGCAAATCATATGTATATTCTCTATTATGTCCTTATTAATTATGATTCCATTAATCCAACCATATATGTGTGAATCAATCACATTAACTCAAATCTTTGCATCCAATGAATTGGATTCACACTCAACAAAGCACCTTACCTTTTCATTTTTCACATATAGTAATTCCTTCTCAGTACACATTGCATAATTGTAAACTGCCTCCTTAAATTCTTCTTTAGAACCAAAGGTTTACCCAAGGCAGAATTTTGGTGAAGCATCTCAGTTTGTCCTCTGAATTTTGGAAGTTTGTACTCTTGTTCTTCAAAATCACTATCTTCTCACTGCCCTCATCTAAGAAATTGATTTCTATATTTCCATCATCTTTCAGTGTTAAATCAAGCTGATGTTGTTCAATCGCAGCAAACTCTACACTTGGTTCAATATTTTTCTCAAAATCTGTCATTTTCATCAGACTCACCACCATTTTCCCATTCACCATCACTTCCTGACTCATCTACTCCATCACCACTTACACCTTCTGAGTCATCAACTCCATCACCACTTACAACCCAAACCTCAATCTGATTATGCAACTCAACATACCACATAGCTTGGTTGTTGGTGAAGCTAGCAATTTCCTTTAAAAGTGGCAGTTAGCAAACAAAGGTGTTTCTCAACCTACTACAATTGAGACGTGGCAGGAAAGATGGACAAAACCCCCTACAGGTTTGACTAAAGTAAATATGGATGCAGCAGTGGATCCCACTGGCAGGATGATGGGGTTTGGATTCGTTCTTAAGGACTCGTATGGATCTTTTGTGGCGGTAAAGGAATTTCTTTGGAATGGGCTTTTAAACCAGGAGAAGTGGAAGCGGCTGGAGTCGAGGAAACCTTAAAGTAGTAGTTGAAAGATATCAATGTCAATGGTGCTCAAGTGGAAATAGACTGCTTCCTATTGCTGAATGCTATCCAAAATCAGTTCTTAGTAGTATCATTTGACCTTATTATTAATATATTTGTAAAATAGCTAAAGCATTCTCTAACCTCAACTTTTAGTCTGTTAAACAAACTGCGAACAAGGTAACCCATTTATTAACTAAGGAGGCCTTGTCCAAGTCCGACTATATGGACTATTTTTTTTATCCATTTTCCTTCCATTGTTCATGTACTTCAACTTGACTTAAGTTAATATACTATGCTTTCGTGTTTGCTCAAAATATAATTTAGTAAAAAAAAAAAAAAACCAGAGTTTCTAGGTTTGAATACTTTTTTTTTTTGTTCTTTCTTATTCCAATAGTGGACCTAAATTTGAATCAAATAGTAATTCCTAGCCATAGGCCATAGCCATATTAATTACACCCACACCCACAATAAATATTGAACACAACTTAGACAGCATTACATTTTCACACGAAAGCCAATCGTAGACAAATGATTCTTTCGTTCTGAAATTACAATTAAGAGGAAGACAAAATGACAAAAAGTATAAGAAACATTCTCCCAGTGAAGAAGTTAAACAGAGATTTAAAAACCTATGTGCGCCAGACCAAAAACACCTGACTCTTGGCAAATGGCAAATGGCAACAAGAAGTTTCCGTCCTAACAAACAAGAAACAATTAACACAAGCAAACCTGACCTGCACATTTTCTCCTACCCAAATTTGAACCCCCCAGGGGGAACATTAGGTTGGTTCTCCCCGAAGCTAAAGGCCTGCTGCTGATTTCCATCGACTTCATCACCTATGTTTTGCTGTTCATTCTCCTCCTCTGACCAGAATTTCTCCAAGATCTTCACAGCCTTCTCATAGATCTCATGGTTGTCGTGAGTTTGGAGATGCTCTAGCTTGTCTGAACCTTCGCATTCGTCAATGAGTTGTGCATATAAATTGATCCCATCATTCAATCCCGTTTCCTTGTCAGCCTCGCCTACCTTCAGAATGTTTTCCAGCCCCTCAAGGCATACAGTAATAATTCTTGGATCGGGACATACCAGGAGATCACAAAGTGGCTTAATGCAGCCTTGATTAACCAAGAACCTGCAACAGTATGAAGATACACAATTTGTCAATTCATATAGAGTGACCAAAGTACATCATACTACGTATTTCACTGTCTGTCATTCATGCAAACTCTACCTAAAAACACTGCAAAGCCGAGTGCTAGAAAACAAAGATTAACAGAAAAGAAAGCATGACGAAAAACTATTAGAATTAGAACAGATTGGAGAGAAGGAATGTGGAACTAGACAACTTCCAGAAGAGATGGCACAAAATAACACTAATCCCCATAATCCTTTCATCTTAGTAAGTGAGACCAGACTGGACTGAGATTTACCTTTACTGATGTAAGGCTACCACATGACTCTAAGAAATTTTCATTGTTTCATTGACGGTCCTAAAAGACAGGTTAATAATTAGATGTAATATATAACTAGAGGCTGTTGTACCTAATCTGCTCATGAGAACCTCCAGAAGTGGCATTTGAGATAGCCCATGCTGCCTCTTTCTTGATGTCAAATTCTGCATTTTGAAGGAGGTATACCAAAGGAAGAATGATATTTGCCTCAATAACAGCCTGTTAAAGGACAAGTGACATAAATTATAACTATGATAAAATGCCCATAAATTTTACAAGGGTAAAACAATATTTCAACCAGATAAACTGTTAGGAAAACCTATTTTACACTTCAGTAATTTGGTTTAAGTACTTAATTAGTCCTTGTACTATTGAAAAAAAAAAAAAATCACTTTAGTCCCTATACCATTATAATGGTCAATTTAATTCATGTACTATTAAAGATATGATAATCATGGACAATGGCAACCTCTGCTAATTGGCACTGTTAAGTCTGCTTGAGTCTCATTAACGTAGTCAGTTGACTTGGTTGAAATGCCATTTTTAATATAATTAAACTTAATTATATTCAGAAGTTATTATGTATCTGAATCATGAGGCCCCTGCTGCATTTGCAACCCCCATGCGCACCTAGTCACCTCATCCACCTTTGCTAGCAGGCTGCCATCCTCCCTCAAGTACTCTGAAAAGTTGCTACCATGAGCCCAGAAACCAACCCAACCCTATGTCTTCCCAGAAGTCCAATCCACTGTTCTTACTGAGCTGAATATGAGCAAAAGTATTCAGCTTGATCACCACTCTTGAGAACAAAGCTTTGGAAGACATTATATGGGTGAAGGAAGATCATCCCAATATACCCAACCAGATTCAGCTTGATATCGATCAGTGCAGGCTGGGGGTTTGCTATAACAGTGGTGGCTAGAGCCTTGTCCCATGATTGAGATGTATAATCTGAACTGCTAAATATAATTAATTCTTCATTAATGAGAAAATGCATGTCAGCGAAGTTAGTTGACCATGTCAATGATACAAGCAGATTTAACAGTGTCAACATTCAACAAACCAAGTTTGCCACTGTCCTTTATTGTCACATTTTTAATAGCATAGAGATTATATTGACCAATTTCATAGTGCAAGGACTCAAATGAGCATTTTTCACTAACCAGACTGATTGCTTACTCATATTCAGACTAACCAAATTTGGTTAACCATATTAAGTGCCTAAAGTTTGCAACTCAACTTAAAATATCAAGCCAAGAAAATGTAAAGAGTGAAAGATTTGTTTGATATTGTTAATAAACTTAAACAGAAATTAAGACACAAATGATTACATTTTCAAATCTCTAGAAGATACTACAAATTCACATTGAAGGCAGAAGGGTCGAATAATTTAAACATGTTCACAGATCACAGAAAATAACAATCATAATCACATACCTGTATTTGAGCTCTATTTCCAGCAGTGATATTAGAGATTGTCCAACAAGCTTCTTTCTTGATGCTTTTCTTGTGATTTTGAGTAAGAAGTTGATAGAGACGTGGGAGCACTTGGTTGTCAATCACATACTGGAAAAAAACCCACAAGATTTACAAAGAAATGCAAAATAACTAAAAGAAAATTCATACATAAAAATGAAGAAACTATTGACACAAAAGATCCACATTCACACAAAAGATGAAGAGAACTTCAAGTGTTTGAATTACAAAAAGTTGATTCCCTGAAAAAGGTCCACTGTACAATATGGTTTGCTCATGTTATAGTATTGTTTATTAGGGGTGTAAATGAGCCGAGCAGCTCGTGAACCGCTTGCGAGCGGCTCGGTCAAAGCTCGGCTCGAGCTCGGTCAAAATCGAGTTCAAGCCGAGCTCGAGCGGCTCGTTTAGTAATCGAGCTCGAGCCGAGCCTAGATATTCTAGGCTCATGGCTCGTCGAGCCGCTCGCGAGCCATATAATATATAATATATATAATACATAATATAATATAATATAATAATATATAAAAATAACAATTAGAAATTAAAATTTTGAACTCAAAATTCCTAAAAGATTTCTATTATTTATGTATGGATAAAACAAAGTAGTTTGAATTTTAAACCAAAAGTGTTAAATAGGTCAAATTCAAAGTCAAAATCGAGCTCGAACTTGAGCTCAAGATCGAGCTCGAGTTCGAACTTGAACAATCGAGCTGCTCGAGCTCAGTCCGAAAATTACCGAGCTCGAGCTCGAGCATCAGTTCTCGAGCTCGAACTCGAGCCGAGCCTCCATTAACGAGCTCAAGCTCAAGCCTACCCAGGCTCGAGCTCGGCTCGGCTCGTTTACACCCCTATTGTTTATATTATCATTAATTTTTCCCTGAAAGAGAATGAATTTGAAGCATTAACCACCACAAGTTTATACGGTGTAATCTTTAGGTATTAAAAATGCAGGAAAAAGAAACCACGGAAATAGCAGAAAGATTCAACTCTGGTACTATTTGCACACATTCATATGAAGATACCTGTGTTTGAGTATCATCACCGGTGACAATATTCCCCACTGTCCGAAGAGCAGGTATGAGAACTGTAGCTGAATGATGTCTAGATAGACAAGAGAAGTAAAAAGTTGTTATCACTAAACTCTACAAGGATTCACTACAAAAAATAATAATTTTTTTAAAGCACATTATTTACTCTTGGACTTTTTATTTTATTTAATTTTATTTTTTTGCCACTTCTGGAGGGGGGCCGATGAGGAAGATTTGGAGTGAAAGCTTAAAGGGAAAATGAACATGCCCAAAAAAAAAAGATATTTGAAAAGGTAACTGAAACATACAGTAGAAGCTCTACCAGCCGCGGACAGACACCTGCCTCAATTACAGCTTGAATCTTATCATTTGGTCCATCAGATAGATAAGAAAGTGCCCAACAAGCATCTGTTAAAACTTCTTCATCATTCATATGGATAAGTTGCCGAAGAACTGGCACTGCTGCTTTAACCTGAATGGATCCAAAAAAAAATAACTAAGTTTTTGAGCATTACTCCATATATTTAAACCGTGATTCATAATCACCATTTCTAACTACTAAAAACTAGATAGCTAACTTAATATTAAGTTGTTTAATTTATCTCTTACCACCTGCTCAAATGGTGCTGGTGGTTTGCCTCGACAGAAATTTGACAAAGTCCATGTAGCATTTCTCAACATAGAAAGCTTTGAATGCTCATTCAATTGAGCTAGCAATGGCAAGAGTGCACCATTACCAAGAACCAGATCCCTACAGGTTGGAGAATCACCAGCCACATTTCCCAAGGCCCAGACTGCCTGTTTAGAAATGAGGCAGCACATAAATACATCAATAAAGACCAGAAGGAAACATGAAAGACTATTTTCCAAAAATAAAAATAGAAAGCCTTAAGGTGCTGCTTTTATTTTATTTCATTGTGTGATTGCGGTACTGTCTTAATAGTGAATGATTTCCAATTCCTTCTATATAAAAGTATACAATAGAAAAGACTTTTAATTACATATTTTGGATGTCGATTGTAGTATTATTTCATGCAAATTGCAGTACGAAACATTTACATATCATTTTGAAGAAAATATTTGATTTTTCTCATTTCATGTTACGTTGAATGAGGAAGAGATGTTTTGCACTTTAAAGCAATGCAGTCTCCATTTTTATTTTTATTTTTTGCGCTTTTCACTTTAAAAAAAAAAGTAGTAAAAACTGTCTACATCAAGAAGACATCAAAGTCATTTTGACTAGTATCATAAAATAAATAAAAGCACAATATGGTAATGTTATTACCTGCTCACGAACATCATCACTTGGTGAGCTAAGAAGTTGTATAAACTTAGGGACAGCACCATGTTCAATGACAACCCGTGTATGTTCTGATGTACCAGATGCTACATTTGTTAATGCCCAAGCAGCTTCAAACTGCAAAAATAAACAATGTAGAATCAAAGTTGTCTTAAAATGATTCATCAATTAAAAAGAATTGTTTCTCCAATAGACAAATTACTAATACAAACTATTGCGCACTTGCAATTGGGGTAAGTCATTTCTTTCAAGAAACTGTACAAAGCGTGGGACAACTCCAGCTTTAATCACTTCATCTATTGGAGGGCTGCGCTCTACAAATCACATAAGAGAAAGGACCATTCAGTAAGGTCAATAAAGAAAAATAAGATTTTCAGCCATTAAAACCAAAAATACCAATGGATAACAGTTTTCTGAATTGTGTGGTTGCTTCAATTTGTACAGCTGGATCCTCAGACCATACTCCTTGGACCATCAATGGAATGCATTCTAGCTGTTAGACAAAATAAAAGATCAAGAGTGAAGGCCATTCTTAAAATTAGAACAATCACTGCATGTGAGATAAATATTTCTGTATGACAACTTAAAAGTGTGCAATGCATTTGGGCTAATCAATAGAAAGTAATAGAAAAGAATCACCATCATAAAGGTCCCATGCCAACCAAAGATGGATCAAACAAGAAAAGCATGGCATGATTTGTAAGAATTCAAAGTAAATTTCAAGTCAGAGACAGACAGTGACGAGAAGAGGAGTTGCCAAAATCAAAATTTTGACAAACTAAACAATGGAGTACATTTTATAAAAAATTTCTAAACTGAGTGGTGGGGGGTCTACTATAAACTATGGAGTACAAATATAACTTGTTATGATTACAAATAATATAGTACAAGTTTTCAAAGTTGAGTGGGAGCAAGTACTCCCACTTGAATATCAGTAACAGAAGAATTCTGTCTTTAAAACAAAGAATAAGAATATTTTCAGTTCTGGGGGTGCTGTGAAAAAGCTCAGTCCTGAGGGAACCAGTTCTCTGTAGAGCATTATCATTTTACCAAACACTAGTATAAATGTATAAAGTTATACTTGTCCCTTTATATAGAGAGTTTTTATCCCCATTTATTTAGTGGTGTTGCTATTGATTATTTTATTTGTAATTGGAGATTTGGGTAATCATCAGTTCTACTAATCATAATTCAATTGTATTCCTCATTGCCTCAAACAAGGGGGGTGGGGGGACCAGCTTTTCAATACTTCATTCCAGAATCTGATATGCTGCCACTGGATTTTTTGTCTATATTAATTACACAAACATGTGATGGGCAATCACCATTAATTGTCTAATTTGAAAATAAATTATTATCATCAAACATTGCAATTAGAAACATTAACTACAAGCAAGCTAGTCAAAGGTATTATGGTTACAATGTTAATGCCAATATGGAAGTTATTTTTCGGCAGAAAAAACCACATGCACAAATCCAAGTAACTACGACGCTTGTAAACCAAACTCCCCTTCATTGAAACCAAGGATGATTTAATGATGAAAATGCTCTCTTTCCTTTGCACCCTATCCAAGGGAAAGAATATGACTAGTGGCACTCATCATCCAAAGCAACTGTATGTACCTCTATCATGTAAGTCATCCTATGGTAGTACCAAAAATCAGTTGGAAACCATTAGTTTTGAAATCCTATCCACGAAAGGAAGTATAAAATAGTTATTGCAAATAAAGTGGGCATAGTAACTTGAGTTGGACTCACCCACATCATTCAAGATGCAAGGAAGAAAATTTTATGCAACTTTGCCTCTAACTGCAAAGGTAACTATAATATGAATTGAAATAATATATGCAAAACATACAAATTCATGAGGTTAATAATGACCACTTAGATTTCAGAAGAAAATAAAAACCAAGTTCCGTAATTATTACCCATGACACTAGTCATTGACCACTAAGCACTAGACAATTCAAGATTCAAAGCATTTCCCCTTAAGGACTAAACCCAATTCAAATTCAAGCACTACTGACATTTCTTCCCTTTTTCCAATTCATCAAGGAAATATTCCCGATCTAAAAGGAGGACAGCAAATGGAGTTAACCTAATCAACTAGGCACATCAAAAGATCACAGACGCTGGCAAGTAGTTGACCTCACACTGGAAAATAAGTCCAGCTTGATGATCTTACCTAGATCGAAATCACTAACCAGAACAGATCAAATATTTATACAATCCAGCACTTAAATTTAAGTTAAACAAGAATCCGACGTCAGCAAAAGGACGAATTATTGATTTCCAGTAAGGAAAAAGTCGAGCATTCAGACAAAATCATCGTCAAAATTTACAACCTGCAGTGAATTTCTTGCTAATGATGATAACAATAACAATTAGCAGTACCCGTTTGTCAGGAGCGGCGGGGGATTGAGAAGCATCAAGAACATGCTGGGACTGAAGAACCTCGCGGCGCTTCTTAAGAAGGTTATCCTCGCGCTTGCTCTTCCTGATCTCCACCAGGTTGTCCTCCCTCCGCCGCCGCGCCTCGTCGGCATCCACTCCGATCTTGTACGACTTCTTGCGTACCTCAGTTCGGGTACCGGGTCGCAATGACATTTTCGGGATTCGGGTTTGGATTCTCTGCAATCAAAGTGTTCGACGAAATTCCCAACAGATACAATCAGAAAAAAAAATGAAAAAAATCGAATGGGTTTTGAATCCTAGAGATTGAAAGCAGGAGAGGTTATCGTGCCTGGGTGGGGGATGCTAGCCGACCTGTTTGTTTACACCATCTTTTTTTTCTCTTTTGCTTTGAAGACACGTTATAGAGGCGAGGGCTGTTTGGTCTTTCCGCATTATACAGAGGTGACCCAGACTAGTAACGTCAAGTCTATGACGACAAAATTAAGGTTTTAACTTTTTTTTTTTAATAATGTTTAAATCGGCAATTGAACGTAACTTGAAAATGCAATTAGGCCACTGAATAAAAAAAAATAAAAAATAAAAGTCATTGAATACTCCAAAAGTATGCGATTTTACATGATAGCTGGTTACGTGCTTACGTGGTAGCTGAGTTGGTATTTTTAATAAATTTTAATAATAAATTTATTTTAAAAAATTTTAAAAATAACCATTGTTTTTTTTAATTTTTAAAAATTTATTATTAAAATTATTAAAAATGTCAACTCAGCTATGTGATTGCAGTTATTACTTTATTTTTCTGCAAATTGTCTATTACAATTTTTGTATAAAGTATTACATTTATGATATAAATAAGGCTTAAAGTATGAATGATATCTGCAATGTTGTTATGTTATTACTTTATTCCTTGCAAAATATGTATTATATTACATTTATGCTATAAAGTATTATTTATCTACTATATAAATATATATACTAGTTTTTTCCCGCTCATTGCGCGAATGGATAATGCTCAATTATTATTTTTAAATAAGTTCTTCAACGTATATAAATACAAGATTATATATGAGATGTTCATACATAGCTAATTGAATGTTGAATTTGTTAATTTAAATCAGTAATTCAAAGTATATAAATGCAAGATAATATATGAGAGATTGATTATAATTGTCACTAAAATAAATGTTTGCAACTTTGTTAATTGTTATAACGCTAGTCTAAATACTTAATCTAAAACGATTGTTTAAATAAATACTACTTTTGATTTAAATTTCTCTAAGTCTTCATAATTTTCTTTTGGGTAGCATTGTCTTCTTGACAGTGTCATGCAATAAGATTATGGCTAGTGTATGAAGTTTTAGATTTGTCTTGTTGTGTATATGATTGTGATCTTAGTTGTACTATGAACTCTTTATCTTGCAAGAGCATGTTGATATTTGGTAGTGCTAGTTTTTCCCCCTGCATATTTCATGTGTTGTGAGATGTGTGTCGTAGACTATCATGTGAAATTATTAAACAAAATATTAATATTTATTATATTTTTATAAAATACTTGGTAAATAAATATATAACATATTTGTATTATAACTTTGATACTACCTCGTCCCATTTTATGTGTCTGATTCGGTTAACGAGGCTTGACTGAAGTCATTTTTAATTCAATTTTTTATAATATTAAGTTTAGTATTAGTATGCAAAATTTATATATTTAGAAACTACACTGAAAGTACTATTAACCACAAAAAATTACATTTAAAAATAAGTAAAAAAATACTAAAGAAAATAAACAAAGAAGAAAGAGTTGATTGACCAATGAATAGTAAGTATGACAGATGGAGTATTTAATTAAAAGATAGTGTAAAAAGAAGCCAATGAACAATGTAGTGAATATAATTAATTAATAAATTTGGAGGTAATGAATCTTTGAATTGTAGAAAATAAAGATAATATAACTCATGAAATTATATCTCTTTTTAAATTTTTTTATAATGAATAATTTTTTTTTTTAATAAAGGCATTATAGAATCTATTCTAAATTAATTAAATGCATATATATTATTTTTGGTTGTAGCTACTAATTTATTTAATTTAAAGGAAAATGGTCAAATGGACCCTTAAACTTGATTCAAAATTACAATTAGACCCTTAAACTTTAAAAAAATGCAATTAAACACTCGAACTTGTCAAAATGAGTCAAATAAGTCTAATTTGCCGATAACATGTTACTGATAAATTATTGACGTTGACCACTGTTAAAAAAATAATAAAAAAGTTCCACCGAAATGATATTTCCCAAGTGTGTGCATTTTATTTGTTTTCAATTATAGCAAATTTTATTGAGTGAAAAACATTTTAGAAGATTTTTATCAAGTTAGAACATTCTAAGTCATTATGAGCACTATTAAAATATTTTCAAAGTTAAATTTATTACCTTGTATTAGGCAAATCATGTCCATTCAGTGATGAAATGAATGCCTATATTATACATGTTAAATATGCATAGTCTAATGGAAAGTTGGATTAGTTTTTAGATTTAGATTCCAGTCACTATCATTTTATCCAAGGTATACTATGCATTACTTTATTATATAAAACATAACATCAAATAAAGAAAATAATATTTATTATTTTGTAAATCAATAAAATTTTATAATACAAGTAATGTTAATAGGTAATAAGAATATTCTTATACACAATTTGTTACATATTAAAGTTCAAATAGTTATTTCTACGTTTGGTTTGTAGGATCTGAGTCCTTCAAATAAGAGATAAATAAATTGAGTTAAGAAAAATAATAAATTGAGTCTGATTAATGTTTCCTTCCTGACCTTAGAAAACTGATAAATTAAAATCTACCTCCAAACTCTCCGGTGCTAAAATAGACAGTGCAATCAGAGAGAATTGAACCTGAGTTATTCCAAAATTTTCCCCTATATAGAGAGATCATTTATCACTTGAACTACCCCACTATGAATGTGCTTTTTGCTGCCAATATATATTTCTCTGCAATTATAATCTGCCTTTGCAATTGAACTTGTACTTTTTTTTTTTAATAAATAAACATGTTTTCTTTGAGGGATCAGTTTGGATATTATCTTCCAACTTCTTAGCCTTTGTTTGTTTTTCCGTGCTAATAAATTATACTTCAATAGTTGTACACTACATTAATATTGTTATTTGACAAAATTACCATTACTAAACTTATGTTGAACACAATTAGTCAATTAACTAACACACGTATAATTCCATTACTATTTAATAAATTCTAACATTGATGACCAAATAAATAAAAACTAGAATATACCATTATAATTACCATATATTGGTTAAAAATCATACATTAACTATTTTTAAAAAATAATTTTGTACCAATTGTCTTTATAACTTTGTACATTATACTAACCCAAAATTCTTTAATTATCATTTTTCAATATAAATATAATTTTCTATATATAAATAAAAATATTACAATAATAATTACTTATTCCCTTATAACTAACAAACACTTTATTTCTAATTAGTATTACATTTTTCAGTATAAGTATTATATTTTCATATTGACCTGACCCGACCCGTCTCGTCTCACGGATAAGGATCTGTAAAACGGTCTCACACAAGTGTGGCCCTATTATTTTTAGTACAAATCCTTTTCTTGATGTTATGTTCGGGTTTTGATTTCATTTCTTACTTTTTTCTCTTGAATTTTAAAAAAAAAAAAAAAAAGAAGAAGAAGAAGAAATTGGTTAGAAAATAAAGGTAAATTATATCGTGGACCTGGATTCATCTTGATCCAAAAATGAATCCAAGTATTAAAAATGAACATATATATATATATATATATATATATATATATATATATATATATATATATATATATATATATATATCTGTGTGTGTGTTAAATGAATGTGCCATATATGATATATTATAAATAAACTTGTAGTAAAAATGATGCATCTAGTTAAGAATAATTGTAAATAGATTTTGATGATATGTATGTAAAATAGGATTAGAATTTAAATCACAAAATTTTTCTTGTAAAAATTAGGACATTAATATACAAAAGTATTTTCTAAGTGCCAAAATATGAAGAAATTCAACGCAGCACAAGTTGATAATAACATCATGCTGGAGTCATCAAGTAGCAAGGTTGGTAGCAGTCCAAATGTGAAGCTAATCGCAGTGGCTTTATTAATTGCAATGCCCCCATAGAAGTGGTTGACATGGTTGTATTTGTATAGTTCTTGTGATGAACAATTTTTCAATCATTGTATGTATATGATGAATACTTTTAATTGTATTGACATGTAGTGTAGGTTTGAACATGTTAATATGATGACTATTTTAATTGTGTTGGCATGTAGCAATAGTTTGGACATGTCGCTTGTATATTTTAATACGTATGACTACATTAATTTCTTCAAAAAAAATGACTACATTAATTATATTATGAGGTTAGGGCCCGTCCGGAGGGGTGGGCAACATGGGCACTCGCTCAGTGCCCAATGTTGAAAGGGGCCCCTAATTTGAATTTTTATTTTTTATAAAGTTAAGAGAAAAATTTTTTTTTGCATGAACAGAGATTTAAATCCACAACTTCAAAATTATTATTTAACATTAAATCTACTTAACAATTACATCATTTAATATAATAATTCAATTAATAGAGGCCCGTATTTATTAGAGAATATTAAATTAATTTATAATTAAACTTTATAGGGGCCAAAGTTTGAATGAATACTATTTCGTAATTAGTCCAACTGATTTTTTTTATATATAAATAAAGTGTTAAAAAATTATATGTCGATAAAAATTCAAAGTTATTTTTAAATTATTTTCAATTAACACAATCTTTTGATATATATATATATATATATATATATATATATATATATATATATATATATATATATATATATCCATTCGAATTATGTTAGGGGCTCTTTCGCTTTTGCCAGATCTAGAGAGATACTACAAGTCCTCCGTCCCAGATTCCATCGCCGCGGCTATTTGGTTCACCGGTACTACCAAATTATGTTACGTTTCTGTTATTGATGGTTTGATTATTTTGGTATATATATATATATATATATATATATATATATATATATATATATATAGGGTTGAGTTTACACAAGGACCACAATATATAGAGGACTGTGCCGATAAATTAGTATCAGGCAAACAACTTAATACAAATGGCACACAAGAATACATGTAAACATCAGGTTTCAAATCCAGACTCTATTAATTAACAAACATATGCACACAACATACAAATTATGGCATACACGACTACATTCAGTCATACACACGACATACATACTAATGACACATGATTACATAAGTCTTCACGGTCCTCTATAATATAGTGGTCCTCACTTGAACTCAACTATATATATATATATATATATATATATATATATATATAGGGTTCAGGTGCGGGTATAGCTTCCCGTGCGGTTGTGCGGTTAGATCTGAGCCGTTGATCAAATCTAGATCAACGACTCAAATCAATGAAATTTAAAAAAAAAAAAAAACGCATGTCTGTAAGTAAGAAGCATAAGCTAAAAATGGTGCACCTTTAAGTGTTAGATCTTAAGCACAAACTCACGCACATTAAGTACAAAACTCACGCACATTAAGCACAACCTCACGCACATCAAGCACAAAACTCACACACTTTAAGTATTAACTCACAGTCCTTAAGTTTCAACAACTACTGACATTAAGCACAAACTCACGCAGATTAAGTACAAAAACCACGCACATTAAGCACAACTTCACGCACATTAAGCACAAAATCCACGCACATTAAGTATTAACTCATAGACCTTAAGTTTCAACAACAACTGACATTAATCACTAACCTCACACACATTAATCACAAACCCTACGCACATTAAGCACAAACTCCACTCACATTAAGAACAAATCTCACACACTTTAAACACAAAAGCCCACACTTTAAGTTTTAACAACTACTCACATCAAACACAATCCCACGCACATTAAGCACAAAACTCACGCACCTTACGCACAAGACTCACGCATCTTATATACAAAACTCACACACATTAATCACAGAACTGCTCACCTTAATTTTGACCTAGATGCAAAAATTACAAAATTGCCACCGCGTTTTTTTTTAAAAAATTTTTGGTAATCCTGGACATTAATTTAAGCGAGATGAATGACTCAGATTAAACCGCACAACCGCACCTGAACACCCTAACCGCACCAGAACCTAATTCTATATAAACATTTTAATTTTATATATTCAGGGCCCTTATTTTTACTTTGCCCTGGACCTATAAAATGATAGAACCGGCCCTGTATGAGGTAGTAATATGTTGACGTTGTTGGTAAGAAAACTAGAACTTGTTGATGAGAAACTATACATATATCTATATATAAAGTAAAGTTAATTGTTGTTTTGATATTAATATGTATTTGAGCTTTCAATAATATTTAGGCAAGTTCAATGTTAGACAACTATGACAACATTGAGAATGAGTGTAGTAGTGCTTACTTTTGAGAACTTAGCGAAAGAAACAATTTGGACATCTTCTTGTCTTCAGTAATGCATCTTTACTAATGGAAGTTTAGATAAGACTCTGTGTAGAACCTATATGCTCATAGGTAACCAATATATGGAGGGATTTTTGTACAGATATTGTACTAAATGGTATGAATAATTAATGGTTTGAGCGGGTTACAACTTACCTGATGCAAAAATAAATAAATAAATAAATAAATAAATAAATAAATAAATAAATAAATAAAATGTTAGTGCGGAAATTAGTCTTAATTAGTATGTATCTAATCAAACTTGTGAACTCCTATTTGAGAGAGCCACAGTTAAGCCGTTAGACCAAAACGTCTTTGGTTTAACATTTTATGCTAAACATGCACACAATGTATAGTAGAAGAGATGTTTCAACATTTGATAACATTTGTGCATAAATGTGTGAAGACAACAATACAAGTATTTGTATGGTTAGGGAATCAAAGAGTTAATAACACAAATGATCCTCTAATTATTGTGCTTGAAATTTTTGTATTCGTGTTAAGATTAAAGTTCCAAGTAATTCTGTTAGAGAGACATACTTATCACTGAAACGGTATGATTGATAGAGTAGTAAGTGTATCAGACTTAGTGTGGAAATAAAACCAAACAGAAATAAAGACACATGATATTGTTTACCCAATTCGATACAACAATATCTACTTCTGCGGGACCACCATCAGTGAGTCCAATCCACTATCTCAACCAATCAATCACACAGATGGTAAAGAGATCGCAATCTCAACCTAATGTGTGTTATACCTCACAAGGTAGAAACCCAATCTGACAAACCTTATAGAGGATTGTTGAGGCGGAGATCCAAGTAGGCAGCTGTCCAAAGAGTCCCTCGTTTGGAGATACATGATGTCACTGTCCGACCCACTGACTCACTCACAACTGCACCATAGTTGTATGGAGTACGGTCCACAAATCAACACAACGAATATTGTCTTCTCAATAGATAGAATTAGTTCTGACCATGATGATATTGAGAAGATGGTGATTCGAAGAATGAACTGCCAAACTCACAGGAAGAAGAAGCCTATCAAGTATAAGATATTCTCTCCTGTGTAAAGTCTCCAGGCTGCAAATTTCTTCAAATATATAATAGATCTTCGAATCTTGGATAGCAAGTTATCCTTTAGCAGGGTTACCATGTAGACAAAGATCGCTTGCCATACTTCTTATTAGGAAAGATCTAACTTCTTAAACACTGGTTTCCAAAATCATGAATATAGAAATCTGTTCCGCCGGTTCAGAAGGTAAATCAGTGAAGATGTTCAACAAGTTTCCAAATCTTCACTGGTGTAGGGATTGGTCCACCAGAGACTCTATCAGTAGCAATAACCTACACCTATCTAATTTGTCACAATATAGCCAATTATATTGGTTGCAGGCGTACGGCGCTGCGCAACACCGCCAGGCACCGCCGACTCCGGTGCCACCCACTGGAACGGATGCGGACGACAGCAGCCTCAGATGTTATGTGGACGCGGGTTTCCGTCAGGACACTGGAGAGGCCACGTACGGTATTGTACTAGTTTCACCAGAGGGCTCTTTCATAGCGGCAAAAAATGACAAATTGCCATTTTGCTTCTCACCACTTATGGCGGAGGCACAGGCATATAAGGAGGCACTGTCCTGGCTACTAGGAAGGAACGACACATCAGTATGTCTACTCACGGATTGCATGGTACTACGTACTACTATGCGGCAGCATGACTCACCAATACATTTGTATGTTGGGGTCACGATTGACCAATGCAGAACACTTATGTCTTTATTTAGTCGTATTTCGTTAAATTATTATGTCTCGAAACAGGTTAATTTACATGCTCACACTTTAGCTTCGTTAGCTTTTACTCAGGATCATGCTATGTACTGGGATTCTATCCCCCTCTGACGCTATTACAGCTTTGATTTATTAATACAATCGGCAGATTGGTTTTCAAAAAAAAAATATATTAATGTGATTTGCAATCATAAAAACTAACAATGCTAGTACTCATTTTAATTCTGAACTTTCAATTTGACCAAAACACAAAGCTTGACTTTCACTTTTGACAAAAAATGGTCTCTTGTTAAAAAATTTATCAAATGGGCATTAAATGTAAGCTTATATTAATTATTATCAAATCCAAGCATATGACGCTAAAATTGACTAAAAAAAATCATCTATTAATACATTTTCAGTACAATCAATAAGGTTCTCAATACTCATCTATAAATAGTTTGCCGGTGGAAAAAAATCATTCAAGTTCATGCATAATGTCTTTAACTTCTTCTAGTTAATTACAGCAACAATATTATTATGGTCATTTCATCTCCGTTCGTTACTGTAAATGTGGTAATGAGTTGAGTCTTCGAACATCATAGACTAATGACAATCTTGGAAGAATGTTTTGGAAATGTGCTAGAAGTAATGTAAGCTTTTTTTTTTTTTTTTTTTTTTTTTTTTAAAAACAAAACAAAACAAAACAAAACAAATTATATAAACCATCATTTATATTTTGTTTTACATTTTTAAAAATATTGTTGGTGATATAGGAATGCAAAATTGTAGGTTTTTTTTTTTTTGAGTGGTTTGACATGCCAATGTGTTCAAGGTCTAAGAAAATAATTCCAAATTATTGAAGGGGATCAATCAGAATGCGGAAGAAATTGAGAAGCTTAAAGCAATGTTAAGATATGCTAGACAAATGGAAGGCCTACGAATTATCATTACAAATGGGTGATTATTTGTGGTATATTCATGTTGATGATTAGTATTATTTTGTATTGTTTGGAAGTGAAAAATAATGTTTCAACGGGTGGTGGTCTATATATACAAACTTCCATCTAGTTAGACAAGTATGTATTTGTAATGCACTTTTATTTTCTTTTCTCAGGTTTCTTGCTCGGTTTGTATGATCGTAGAAGTCTTTTCCGGCGCTAGTATCACTCCCGGTGAGTTCGCCTCCTCATGCTTGATCCTTGTATGTGGTTTTTGATGCTCTGAGTTGGTGACTGGAGTTGGATTGTATTGGAGATGGTTTGGATGATTCCAGCCTCGGTCCAATGATCCTTGTTTTTTCCGGCCTTTTTGGAGTGTTGCCGTCCGCGTTTGGGTGAGGGAAGGGGTGGTGGAACTGATCTGGATGGGGTCTGGCGTTAGGGATGGCTTTGTGGTTTTTTCCGGCGATGGTCTGAAGATTTTCCGGTGCTTCCGGAGAGAGGTGGGTTTGTGTTCAGTGTTGTTCGTAGGTTGTAGTAGTTTGGTCGATTTTCCGGCGGAAACTATGTCACCGGCGGTTCTCCAGTCGCCGGCCGGTGTCTTGTCGGTGGGTGGCAGCGGAGCTCCGGGGATTTGTCCGGCGTTGACCGTCGGTGGTCTCCGGATGGTAACGCGCTATTGCCGTTTTGGGAGGTGACTGGTTATGGTATCTACCAGATTTTGTGGGAATTAGAAGCAAGACGCGTTCTTGATCTCCGCTGATGATGGAAGGTGCATGTGCATGGAGTTTGACTGATGAGACCGGGTCAACCCGCTAAATGTGGGCAGACCCGGTTCTTGGCGGTATGGGTTAAGTATGTTTCTGGTACATGATTTGAGCAAGATAGACTCCGTGGCTAGACGGGTTGAGAGCTTGATTATGAGTTGATTGGCGTGTGTTCGAGTCTCTCATATGGTGGAGGATTTTATTTATTCTCCCCCCGCTTGAGGATGTTTTGCTACTACACTTCATATATTATCTTGTGAGCTATGGTTCTAAAGGTTGAGTGCGGTGCAGTGGTAGTATGGGCGTGCATTGGGGCGTTTGGCTTGGGTTCGAGTCTGCATGCATGAAGGTTTTCCTTATTCAGTGCTTTGCTTTGGATTTTGTCGTTCATGGAATGCATGTGTGAGACATCATGGCGTACTAGTTAGGCTTAGTTGAATTTAAATTAATTTTGCTTAGTCTAATGTGTTAGCCGATGTTGATTTTCTTGTGTCTAGTTCGTATTTGTATTTTTGTTTTCAGGGGTATACCCTGGTGTCATATGTATTTGGACATTTGATTTATATTTACATTTCCGATTTGATAAGAAAACCAAATGGAAGAAGATAAGAAAGCCAAATATCATTCATTTGCATTCAGAACTATAATGTTAACCTTAATGTCACATTCAAAAAATTTAACAAAAATCATAAAGACATACCACACTCAAACAGTTTAACAAAAATCATAACTAATACAACCAAAAAAATGCAAACACATTGGAAAAAACAATAAGGCATCAAACAATGAAAATGGTCCCCATTTTAGAACTCCCCATTCAAACAAAAGGTAGATGGTCACCATTTCCGCAAACAGTATCTGGAACTCCAATTTACAAAACAACATCAGGTATATATAAATAATAGTAAATTAACACGTATTTCATAATCAATAAAAAAGGAGGGGGGGGGGGGGGGAATGGTCTCATCCTAACACTTGTTCTATATAGTGACGGATAGAATCTGATTTGTAAATTTAGCGACGGAATTGAGAATCCATCGCTACAGTGTTAGAAAAAATTCCGCATTATAAATGTAGTGACGGATTTGAGAATTTGTCTGATATAGCGACATATCATCAAATCCGTTGCAAAATGTAACCACAAAAAAATCATCCCTGAAAATGTAGCGACAGATTAATATATTCGTCTCTATTCTGTATCAATTAAAAGTTTGGAATCAGCCCCGTGAAAAATCTGTCGCAAATCTATCTCTAATATTTGCACGAAAATTTATCGCTAAAATTATCTACGTAACGATAAAAATATTTCGTCGCAATATTCAGCACAAATTCATTGCTAATCTGTCACTAATGTTCATTTAACAAAAAAAAAAAAATTAAAATATGTCACTAAGTTGTCACTATTCCGTCGACAAATTAGCAACGGAATATGTCCGTCGTTAAATTCGTCGCTATTTGCATTTTTTTTTTTTGGTAGTGTTTGGAAATAATTCTTAGAGAGGTAAATTTTATTATGGCCCTGTTTGGTAAATGGTTGTTAGCTGTTAGCTGATTGTGTTAATTAGAGGGTATAACTAGTTGATAACATTAGCTGTTGTAGAAAAGTGTTTGGTAAATTAGCTGTTATTAGCTGATAGCTGTTTGGTATAATTTCTTTTCTCAAAAAGCTAATTGAAAAAGTTGCTTGGAGTAGCTTTTTGAATTTTAGCATTTTAGAGTTGCAAAAAGCTAATTAACCAAACACTTATATTGATATTTTAACTAAATCAAACAATTAATAGTGGTCAAATAAGCCAAAATTGGTCTATAGGCCAATTTTTTACCAAATAGGGCCAATATTAATCGATAATTATACAATAAAATACAAACTAGATGAAAATTATTAATTATAATAAAATATAGAGTTAATCACCATTTTGATCCCTCAATTGTTTCCCAATTGTCAATGTAGTCCCTGGTGATTTTCACATTTTTAAAATTTCGTCAATTCGGTCCCTAAAAGGGTTCAATTAACGAAATTTTAAACAATTCGATAATTGAGGGACCAAGATGTTGATTTTCCGTAAAATATATTATAAATTACATAAAATTTATAATGATGCTAAGTTATTATTATTATTAAACTTAAGTGACATAGCTTCGCCTGCGTAATCCTAAGTCCACAAGACCTCGTCCTTAAAGGCACTATGGGGTAAATCGTGAGTTGTGCAACGCACAATCAGCTCACTGGTCATATCCTAATCTTCATGTGTGCATAAGGAATCCAATCTCCCATATATATTTTTAGTGGGATTCATAGCCCTACACTACCGCCTCCGGTCATGACCTTTAAGTTAGGCTAGGCATGTGCACAACCCGACCCACCCGAACAAACCGACCGACCCGACGACCGAGAGAGACCAACCCGGCACTACCCGAACCCGACTCTCCATACCCGATCCACTATTCAAAACGTCATCGGTTTAGATGGTTCGGGTGGGGTATGATATTTTGCCAACCGACCCGTCCGAATATCCGAACTATCATAGGGTTCACAAAGGCTTTGTATTAAACGACGTCGTTCCATCAAGGTATATATACATGCCTTCCACCACTTGGTCTTCATTCTCTCATCTGCGCAGCTGACCTAGGGTTTGAGATCTCATCTCTCGACTCTCACTCTCAACTCTCTCAGACTCTCACTCTCTCAGAGTCTCAGTTCTCTCAAATCTCAAGACTCATCTCCGATTCTGTAAATCCGTAAGCTACTAAGCTTTTAATCTCTAATATCTTACTCTCTATTTCTCTTATCTCTAATCTCTTACTCTCTAATCTGTAATATCTAATCTCTTAATCTCTATTGTCTAATCTCAGGCTTCTCAGAATCGAAGCGTTGCAATCTCTAATCTCTAATCTCTTACTCTCTGTCTCTGAGAGTCTAAGTGGTGGAAGCCGTGGTGAACTGGTGATTAGAAGCCCTTGTTCTTCGGGGATTATTTAGGAGAAATCAAGTAAATCGTAAACCCTAGTTTATATTAAGAAAATGTTTGTGACTTTGTGTTATATTATATTATTATGATGATATGTGGTGAATATTTTGAGAAATCATTGTGAAATCGAAAATCCTAGTTTTATATATCTTCATTTATGTGAGATACTGAGATGTGTTGTGTTCTGTCTCTTCTACTGTGAGTCTGTGATGAATATTTGGTGATATATTCATATATTATGCCATTTATTGGTGGAAGCCTTTTACAAACTGATTTCTAAGTGTTGATTTTTGTGAAATCTGGATTTTATGCCTTGTAAATTTGTAATCTACCAATCCGAGTTAAAGGCTTAAATGTGAAATCTCCAGTGTGGGAATTTTCATTTATTGGTGGAAGCCCTTAACAATTAACTCAAATCCAGATAGTGATGATCTGGACTGAGTTCCTGAATCTGGATTTGTTTGTATAATTGTATATGTTATTATGTCTATCAGTTTATGGATGTATGACCCTTAATTGCTAATTGTTAAATCTGGAAAAATGATGACATAAACTACTGTGTGACTGTGTCTGATTCTGGATATCTTTGTATGTTTAATTGTTTATTATGTGGTTGTTCTAGTGTTAATGTGTTATGTCACACTCACACAAACTGAAAAGTGAAAACTGGTACCCATCTTTGTAGATGGAAAGTGCCACTCAATGACTCAATCTGGACTTCCACCCTCAACTGAGGAGGGGCCTGGAGGAGTAACCCAAGGCACTGAGACAAATGCTCATCAGCAGTCTGAGGTTAATCATGCTGTTCCTGCAAAGAAGAGGAAGAATGTGGAGTCTAGATCTAAGGTCTGGGAACATTTTGAAAAGATCTTTGATTCTGAAAAAAAAGTAATAAAGGGGAAATGTATATACTGTGCTAAAGTCTATCACTGTGAGAGTAAAAAGCATGGTACTACCTCTTTAAGAAATCATATGTTGGCCTGTCTAAAAAATCCACATTCTAAGGAGACTAGGCAGTCACTGCTTACTTTCACTGTTGTGGCAACATTTGATACTGAAGGGGGTTCTGAAGGGGTTGTTGGGGAGTTAGGGACTTGGGTTTTCAATCAGGGAGCCATTAGGAGGGCATTATGTGATATGATAATTATTGATGAGCTTCCATTTAGGTTTGTGGAGGGGCAAGGGTTTAAAAGGTTTATTTTGGTTGCTTGCCCTAGATTTTGTATACCTTAGGTGGACAATTTCAAGGGACATTTACCAAATTTACCTTGACGAAAGATTAAACCTTAAGAAGCTGTTTAGACTTAACACTCAAAGGGTCAGTTTGACTACTGATACCTGGACCTCTGTGCAGAGGATCAATTATATGTGCATTACAGCCCATTTCATAGATGATCAGTGGAAGCTGAATAAGAAAATCATATCCTTTGTCCCTATTTCTTCTCACAAGGGTGAGCATATAGCCAAGGCATTAGAGAGTTGTTTGATTGACTGGGGGATTAGGGATATTTTTTCTGTCACTGTAAATAATGCTTCTTCCAATGATACTGCTATGAGTTTTTTTTTAAGTCCAAATTGTTGTCATGGGGTGCAACCACTGTTAGGAGTAAGTACATTCACATGAGGTGCATAGCCCACATTTTAAACTTGGTGGTCCAGGATGGGTTAAGGTTTGCAGATAGTTCTGTTAAGAAGGTGAGGGATTCTGTTAGATGGATGAGGAACTCACCTGCAAGACTCAAAAAATTCAGAGATCTTGCAGAACTGCTTGGGGTGGAAGCCAAAAGTTCTTTACAACTAGATGTTCCAACAAGATGAAACAGCATCTACATGACGCTTAGCACTGTCATACAATACAAGGCTGTGTTTGATGCATATTCATTGAATGAGCCCTCATTTGTTGCTGATCTGGGTGATTCTGTCACTTCTTTTCTTGATTGGACTTCTGTTGAATGCTTGGTAGTTCTGTTGAAAGGGTTTTATGAGATGACAATTAGAATCTCTGGTTCTCTATATGTCACCTCTAACAGTTTCTTCAGTGAGATATCTGATTTGAGTTGCATGTTGAGTAGCATGATTGTTACTGGTAGTGCTACAGAGGTAATGATTTTTATCATTTTCAGTGGTTAATCTGATTATTTATGAATTTGTGTATGGCTATTTGTATTTAATTCATTGTTTTCTTAGGTTATGGGATCCCAAATGAAAAGTAAATTTGAAAAGTATTGGGGAGATCCTGAAAAAATGAATTCCTTGATCTTCTTTGCCAATATCTTGGACCCAAGAGATAAGTTGGAATATATGCCATACCAGTTTGAGGAACTGTATGGTAAAGATAATGGGAAGAAGTGTTTAGAGAATGTCCAAGCTGCCATGGTAGAATTGTTTGGTGACTATGCAGCAATCTACTCTGTCAATGTGCAACAATCATCTTCTGATTCATCTTCTGGTAGCCAACCAGATGTGCCTCCTGTCCAGTCTCATGCCACAATTGGTAGACCTCAAAATATGTTAAAGAACAAACTAAAAAGGCAAAAAATGGAGGCTAGTGGAAGCTATAAAGAAACAGAACTTCAAGTCTATTTAAGTGAAAAAATTGTGGAGGACACTCCTGACTTTGATATCCTTAGGTGGTGGAAGCTAAATAGTGAGAGGTTTCCTACTCTCTCCAAAATGGCAAGGGATATCCTAGCAGTTCCTATTTCCACTGTTGCCTCAGAAAGTACATTTAGTACTAGTGGGAGGGTATTAGATGCATTTAGGAGTTCTTTAACTCCTAAAATTGTGGAGGCCTTAGTATGTGCACAAGACTGGATGAGGTTACCAAATCAACCAGTTAAGGTTGAGGAAAATATTGATGATGTTGAAAAGCTTGAACAAGGTAATTTATTTAAATTTTTCATTCTGTTTTTACCTTTTTAACTTTGCATTTCAAATTCAAATTCTAACTTTGCACTTTGCAGACTTGGCTACTGGAGTAAGTCGATTTGGAACCACAGGATCTGGTGATGCTGGTTTTCCCCTTCCTACCATTCCTGTAATGTTTTATTTACACTTAATTTTGATTTTATTTTCAATTGTTGGATTTGTTGGATTTGTTGCTGCCTATGGATTAATGGCTTGGTAACTAACTAACAATTCAATTGTTGGATTTGTTGCTGCCTATGATATGTATGACCCCAGCAGTATCAGCCTACTGCCTATACAAATGTCATCTCATCTGGTAATAACAGTCACTATACCTTAGTCCCTTATTCTCAAGTGCTCAGTATGTTATTTCTCTTTAGTCTTTACTGATTTGGCTATGATGATGCTTCCACCATTGTCTGAAATGGTTTTGGGTTGGTATGTTGCTCATTAGTTTTGGTTTGCATAATTGCATTCCAATACTAAAAGTAGCAATTTGCCCCCAATCTTACTTTGACATGAAAACATAGCAATCTGAGCCTTCCATAGTTAAATTTTTCTGCCTAACAACCCCAATCTCCAAAGTATTTAATTGGTTATATTTAACTTGTGTTTTGTCTTTACACACACTTGTACAGGAAGATCATGAAAGCTGAACTGCTGAAGGCTGAATAGACAATACATTATGATTATGGTATTTTTGTTCACAGGAAGATGTTGATTGGTGCAGTTTGCTGAATGCTGAATTGCTGATATTTGAATTTTTTGTCATTAAAATTTATCAATTTATCATGATTCAATGACTTTGTAAAGCATTTTGCATTTTTGTCATTTGTAAGTACTAAGTAGTTGTAACTAAGTACTTTGACATAAATGATATGGAATTTTAGTTAGTTTTTTTTTAAAAAAAAATTGTTGAATATGAAATCCGAACTTACCCGAACTTAAATTCGAACCGTCCGAAATCCGAATCAAATAAACCCGAATGGAGTATAATACAAAAAAAAAAAAAAAAAAATCGGATAGGACCTTGATTTAGAAAACCAAAATCCGATCAGGTGGACTAGTCCGGAAACCGAACCGTGCACAGGCCTAATGTTGTGGGCACGAGAATCAACAATTGGAAGTTAGAATCTTTTAGAATTAGTTTTATTAATTAATTAGGATGATTATCTTAAAATTGTTTTAGATTTAGTTTGTTAGAATTATATTATAATTTATGTTTATCTTAGTTTGTTGGTTAGGAATAGATTATCATATTATTAATAATTATTTCATTCATGTGGTTGTAATATGCTTGCTAATGGCTATTTAGGGTCATTGCGTGCATAATGAAATACATAGTTGAGAATTTTTGTGATAGGAAACTGAGTGTTTTCTAGAACTCGGGAGAGTTCAACAATGATCAAGTCATGGTGATCCTGACTTATCAAGTGTGAAACCTCACTTGTGGCGTCGTCCCAAATCCTACGTATCACCTTATAACCCAGTGTGGCCGAGGACGTATCAAAACCCAAAAATTAGCCCTTTTCCCAACCTAAATTAAACCGTACCTTTTAATCAGATTTCACCTAGCCTAATAAACTGTTCTAAAATATTATTTTAGTCAGAGTGTGAAGAAAAGATCGGGCCAACCAGGTTCGCATCACCTAAGTTAGGCCACAAACCAACTAAGCTATGCCGTCGGAGAATATACTGATGTTAAATCCTATATATAATAAAGCCATATGGTCTTGTGAAAATTAAATGGTGATCATCAACATTTAATTTTCACAAGACCATAATAATATTGTTAATTATAATAACAATAACAATAATAATAATAATAATAATAATAATAATAATAATAATAATTGCAATAATAATAATGATAATAATTTCCACTGACAGTTTCTTATATATATATATATATATATATATATATATATATATATATATATATATATATATATATTTATTTATTTATTTATTTATTATATTTATTTATTATATTTATTTATATTTGAATTTCTACTGGCAAATTATTGTGTGAACGATGGTCCACATAATTGTAGGGATCATGAATATAAAATACATTTTTAATATATTAAAAATACATTATTTTTTATATTGAATGTACCTTACATACATATATAATGTACCCTTAGTAATTTAAAATATACTTTTTATTTCATGCAACCCCAAAGTTTATAAGTTTGAAATTAATATAGGCGGCCTAATATTTAAGATTCTTGATGTGCATATTGAGGACTACGGATCGGAGACAAAGATGCGTTATTCGTGGATTCATCGGATACTATCCAACAACACTCTCAAACTTAATTGACATGAAGTAGGCTTAGTAACATTAAGATTATATTCTCGAATTATTAGTTCTCATCTTTTATTGATTACACACTTAAATTTGATAGTATTTGGAATAAAAAACCAATGTTCGAACTAAGATTGTGATTTTGGTCTTTAAAGATCAATTGTACGTTACTACATCTAGAGTTAGAAATCTCAAAGGTCTAAAAATTTTGATCCGTGGTGACTCTAAAATTGTAATTCAATTACTATTGTAGTTTACTAAGTTCTTAAAAATTTGTAATATTAAATACTATGTACTAAATTTTTAATATAGTTTAAGATTTGTAGTAATCACCCACCTTAAATATTATTTTAATTGTAAATATATTTATGTTCATAATTTTATCATAAGAATTCACACATAATAATTATTAAATAACAAAAATTTTATATATGAATAAACCTCATATAGGGTATATTTTTATAACATATTTTTCGTGCATCGCACGGGACAAATACTAGTTATTATAGTAGTAGTAGTAATAGTAGGTGGTGGGTGGTGTTGTTTTTATTACTCCATATTATTTAACAACTAAATGTATTAATTAAAAACTGTTATGAAAAGATTAAAAGATTACTTGAAACTGTTATTTTCTCAAAATAATAATAATAATAATAATAATAATAATAATAATAATAATATTATTATTATTATTATTATTATTATTATTATTATTATTATTATTATAAATAAAAAATATTTAAATAGTAAACTTGTCATTAACGGACTATTATCATGTCGTGTAAACATGTAAACAATAATTTTAATGTTTATTTGCCTGCATGGGCAGCTCAACGGGTCATAGAGGTGAAAGTGGGAAAGAATGATCAGGGATCGAGTCTCACCAGCGGCACTGTGGGAGCAACCTCTCAAAGTCAACCTCTCAAAGTGAAGGGGGCTCCTTGTGCGCAGTAAGCACATGTCTAGCCTCTGTGATCATGTTCAGTTGAGTTACCATGATTTACATCCTCTCAGATGCTCTGTCCGGCCGGGGTTGAGGTTCAACCTTTTAGAAAGAATAATTTTAATGTTTTAAATGAGTTCATACCATGTATTAACTTGTTAACTTATTAAGAACTTTAAAATAACTTATTAAGAACTTTAAAATATACATGTCATTATCGTGTTAATCTATTAACTACTTAAAACACATCCAATAAGACTAAATTTGAAGCAGTTATTTTCATATTCAATTTCGTATTGCAGCATTATGTCATGTCAAAAATTACAAGGTCTAAACTTGTGTATCCAAAAAACACGTCGAGGAAACAACAATGTTTATTATTTAATAAACAAAAGGAAAGAAAAAGGGTCTAAGTCTACATATTATCTTCTTCATTCTCATTGTACTTAGAAGACTCTCCACCCCCACCACTTCATGACTACTTTACATGATCTTCTTTTGTGTCCTAGCCAACTCATATGGCTTAGGTCATGATATGTACTAAACGTAATAAGCCAATTAAGAAGGGTACATGCAATCATTATACCATAAATCTGGTCCATAAGGTGAATTGTTGACATAGTATATATTTTTAATATATTAAAAGTTTATTTTTAATACATTTATATATTAAATGTTCATTATTTGTGTACTAAATGTACATTATTTAATATACTACCAAATAATGTATCTTTAGTATGCAAATAACGAATCTTTAGTCTATTAAAAATGAATATTTATTTATGGTCTATGTTGCAATAATGTGAGTATAATCAGTTGTTATACAGTAAGTGGACCATGGTCCAATATGATTGTCAAATGAAACTGTAGTAGAGTTAAAATGAAACTTTAGTGTTGCTAAAATGAAACTAGTGTGTGTGAAAAATGAAACTAAAAAAATAGAGCTCATGCAATAATTTATAATGTCAAATGAAACTGTAGTAGAATTAAAATGACTTAGTGTTGTTATAATGAAATTAGTATGTGTGGAAAATGAAACTAAAAAACAAAACCCGTACAATAACATATATTATCAAATGAATATGAAGTGTAATTAAAATTATACTTCAACATTACTATAATTAAACTAGTGTGTACGGAAAATAAAACTAAAAAAATAGAGATCATGCAATAGCGTATATTGTCAAATGAAACTATAGTAGAATTAAAAAGATACTTTTATGTCAAATTAAATTGAGGTGTAATTAAAATGATACGACGTCGTTTGCTTTCTAGTCCATGGTCCATAGTAAAATTTGTCGGGTGCATGGGCAAATTATACTGTTGACCGCGATCCACAATGCATTGTGGTCCATGCATCAAAATAGTGTCATTTCTTTTAATGAAAAGAAACGGCACATGTTCCGCGCCGTTCCACGTCGTCCGCAAAAAGTAACTTTGATTGTATAACATATTCAGTTTCATTTTGTATACACTGCAGTTTCATTTCAACACACTGCAATTTCATTTCAATTCATTTGTAGTTTTATTTGATAATATAAAAAAAAATGTGAGGGCAGTGTCAGTTTAAATATACTATAATTTCATTTGGTAATTAACACAAAAAATACACGCTCCATTAAGCTGTAACGACTGTCTTCTTAGACCATGGTCCACCATATAATTGCTGGGGTGCATGTGGTTGGGCCTATTGAGGCCCTAATGATCTGTTGTGACTTTAAAGCCTAGCCCAATAAAGACTCTGTAGATATCAGGCCTATTAGCAATTATTGTGTAGACCATATTTTTCTGCTATAAAATAATGTACATTCAATACAAAAATAATGTATATTGTATTCAAAGGAGACATTATTTTTGTTCTGAGTGTACATTATATTGTATAATGTACATTCAGTACAAAAATAATGTACATTTAGTATATTAAAAATGTAATTTTTGTTATGGTCCACACTATAATTTGCCCTAAAAATGGATGCTTTTACAATTTAGAGAGAGACTTCAAACTTGAGTGTGTATAGGGCAAATTTTACTGTGGACCATGGTTCATGTAGTAATGTGGTCCATAAAGTAACTATCATTATAATTACACATTAGTTTCATTTGACAATATTATTCTGCTTTTCAATTTCATTTTCTACCCTTACTAGTTTCATTATAGCAACACCAAAGTATCATTTTAATTCTACTACAGTTTCATTTTACAATATACATTATTGTATGAGCTCTATTTTGTAGTTTCATTTTTCACACACACACTAGTTTTATTATAATAATGCTAAAGTATTGTTTTAATTACACTCAACGTTCATTTGACAATATGTGTTATTGTATGGTTATGGATTTTAGTTTCATTTTCCACACATACTAGTTTCATTTTAACAACATTAAATTATCATTTTAATTATACTATAGTTTCATTCGACAATATACATTGTCGAATGAGCTCTGTTCTTTAGTTTCATTTTTCACACACACTAATTTCATTTTAACAACACTAAAGTATCATTTTAATTCTACGACAGTTTCATTTGAAAACCATAGTCCACATAGTACTATGGACCATGGTCCACTGTATAACAACAGATAGAAGACGGGTTGTAGGCAAATTATTCTGTGGGCCTGGGTCCACCCCCATGTTAATTATATATTGAATGTTCACAATTTGCATACACAATTTATATATTAAATGTTCACAATACAATTCAAATTGTGAACATTCAGTATGTAAATTATGTATTTTGAATGCGGTCATCCTCCCAAATGCTCTGTCGGGTCGGGGTGCGGGGGACCCTTAGAGTTGGAGTTCAGCCTTTTGAAAGAATGTATTTTGAATACGGGTCCACCTTGAAAGATGGACCCGGGTCCATGGTATAACTGCTGCTAATTGTAGCAATTGAAGTAATAACTGCTTGAATTATTCTTTTAAAAAATCGTGTAGATAAATTGTAGTTGTAACGATTTATCACTCTTAATTATAAAAAATTTAACTAAACAAGTAAAATTTTGGCATTGGAATTGAAATGCAACAAACTTAAAGTTGAAGATGGGTTTAAGAAGACGAAGTTGAAGAAAGAAGTCAAAGATGAAGACCAGACGATAGGGTTTGTTTGGTTTTAATTTATAGTCTTAATAAATTTCATGTCAATTCAACAACCTTTTATTTAATTAAATTAATTTATAGTCTTAATAAATTTCATATCAACAAACTTTTTTTAAAATAAAAAAGCTAATTCATTAATCATAGATTGAAACGTTTACAATAAAGATAGATGGAATGATAAAACATTCTTTATAGTCAGACATAGAAACAATTTCCCTAGTAATGTTGCAGAAAATTTGATTCGCAGAATGTTTTACAAATTTGAAGCTGAATTTTTTGGAGGAACTTGAAGCTTCTTTGATGTCGTTAATGATATGGTCAAAAGTACTCAAGACTGACTCTAGTTGAGAAGTCTTGAACACCACCTGAGTATTTGTTGTCATTCTTCTGTCCATTGACAATATCTCTATCAAACTGAACTGCATATCATTGTTCAGGGGAGTCTCTTTTTCATTGTCATCATTGTTGTCCAGGATGAGATTCACATACGTCATGACCAAATAAATCGTTTCACGCTATATGAAAAAAAAAAAAAACTCACCAAAAAAACGAGAGGAAAGAAAACTCGTCAAAACAACGAGAGGGAAAAACACAGAAATCTGCAACAAAATTAAAATCAGTAAACAAAAACATGGTTAACAATAATAGTGCGAGAAGGAGTGGAGATGAAGGGAGTGAGGAAGATGATGAAAGCAAAGAAGAAAGGAGTAGAAGAAGGCAGGGAGTTGTCAGCGGGGACGCCGCCTCCGCGAAGGAGCGGAGGCGACGACTTCTGAAACCAAAAACAGAACCCTAGAGAGAGAGGCGAAGATGAGAAACCCGAATGAAATTTCATATCAACAAACTTTTATTTAATTAAATTTCCATGTCATCTTAATATGGACTGGAAACTTGATGTAACTTGGAAAAAAATGGTAAATGCAATAATTTTAGGAAGTTTGTGTATCAAATTAGATCTTATTTTAGACCAAGATGTTAATTGAACACTTGTAAATAGTAAATGAGCGTATTTACTATTTGTCAAAGGCCTTGTGATTAAGTGGTATAGTTGTGGCCTCTTAAATGGAAGGTCTATGTATTCAAAGCATAATGTGTACTACATTCTAATAGAGTCAATAACATTCAAAAAAAAAAAAAAGTGAGCCTAGTTTGACCCTTCAGCTTTTTTTCTTTTTTAATATAATTTAATTTCCCTCATCAATGCTATGCAATGCAATACAGTGATTTTTTTCCTCTCCAACTGTTATTATTGTGGGTTGTGATTCAATTTTAGGTTGCTAGCTGGTAGTTGGTGCAACTGGTTGAAAATGTATTTATAAATATGATCCATACATCCCATGCGGCCATATCCCAACACAATGATAGTTGGCCAGATAATAATGCAATTATTATTGTGTGGACTGTGGTTCACATAGTTGTGTGGACCACGATCTAAAAACATATAAAGTACATTATTTTAACTCATAAAATGTAATATTTTAATATATAAAGTACATTATTTTAACTCATAAAATACATTATGTTAGAAATAAATTGTAATAGATTTTGATATGGAAAATTGTATTTGTAGAATCTCCAATTTTATTTGTCTAAGTATTTAGTTGCGTAAAAGACCAAAAATGAAAATTAGGAAATAATTCAAAAAGGAAAATAGAGGAAGATGTATGCATATAAAAAATATAGGAACATGTATGCATCCCATGCGGCCATAATTATATTATGCACCGCGGTGCATAATCGATTATGCACCGCGCGTCTTTTTTTTTTAAATGAAAATTAACAGTGTTTATTTCCGCCGTTTCGCACCCTTTTGCAAAAAGTAACTCTGTTATTCAGTGTCATTTTGTATACACTGCAGTTTCAGTTGAACACAACTACAGTTTCATTTCGATATAACTATAGTTTCATTCGATATTTATAGACTCAAATATGTGAAAATGTTATTTAATTTTATTTTATATACACTATAGTTTCATTAAAACACAACTACATGATCATTTTGATATAATTACAGCTTCATTGTACAATATACACTCAAATATGTGAAATGTTATTCAGTTTCAGTTTATATACACTGCAGTTTCATTTCACTATAACTACAGTATCATTTTGATATAACTGCAGTGTCGGTTTGGATATACTGTAGTGTCAGTTGGTGTTTAATATACCAAGCAAACGGACTCCGTTAACTCTAACGGCGGACCGTTTCTTTACTTAAAGAAACGGCGTCGTTTTTGACCGCGGTGCATGTGCACCGCGGTCTATAATATAACGACTGTACCCCAACACAATGATAGTTGGCCAGATAATAATGCAATCATTATTTCGTGGACCGTGGTTCACATAGTTGTATGGACCACGGTCTAAAAACACATAAAGTACATTATTCTAACTCATAAAATGCAATATTCTAACATATAAAGTACATTATTCTAACTCATAAAATACATTATGTTAGAAATAAATTGTAATATATTTTGATATGCCAAATTGTATTTGTAGAATCTCCAATTTTATTTGTCTAAGTATTTAGTTGCATCAAAGGCCAAAAAGAAAAATTAGGAAATAATTCAAAAGGGAAAATAGACGAAGATGTATGCATATGAAAAATTGAGGAAGATGTATGCAGATGAAAAATAGAGGAAAATGTATGCATATGAAAAATAGAGAAAAATGCATGCATATGAAAAATAGAGGAAGATGTATGCATGTTAAAATTAAAGGAAGATGTATGCATATGATATGAAAAATCTCAAGATCCGATTACATGCCAAAATTGAAGAAATTCAAAGAAGACGGAGACGTGAATTGTAGAAGATTATGGCATTACATGAAGATATCTTGAAGATCAAGTATATGTGAAAGGAAAGGAGTACATCAAGAAGAATAAAATAATAATTAATAATCTGTACAGGTGAAATGGTTAGAAGTTTGATATTTAATTCCAAAGTCTTTGGGTTGAAACTCATCCTCTATAGTTTTACAAGGTAAATTTTAAAGAAGGCCAAATTAACTCAAGGAGCTGAAGTTTGGGATGTTTGCCACGATATGTTGTGAGTATGAAGTTCAAAAATTTTGAACAAATTTTAAAGAAGGTCAAATTAACTCAAGGAGCTGAAGTTTGGGATGTTTGCCACGATATGTTGTGAATATGAAGTTCACAACTATATTTTTACTAAAACTCTCAACCATTGATGAATTATGATGAACGGCTAAGATCGGTCCTCACTTTTTATAGAAGAAATCTATTATCATTTGATCTTGTCCCTCCTAAAGCTTCTTCTAATATTTCTCCCCATTATGTTGCTTATATCTATTGAGTGTCCTTAATTACCTGACTCCACATGTTTTTAATTAAATACTAAATAACTCCTCCCAAAAAATACTAAATAATTCAATTAGATGGTACCACGTCAGCTGGAAAAAGTAGGAATTTTTTTTAGGGGATATACCTAGTATTATTCTTTAATAGAGTAATCAAAACGGACTTAACCCGCCCCGCCCTGTCAAAATGGCAAGACTGGCTTTGAATTTTATGGCCCGTATCTTAACAAGCTTTTTAGGATAGTTATGCTGTGCATCCGTATGCACCATGCATGGTGCATACGGATGCCAAAACGACGTCGTTTTATTAAAAAACGCGCGTCTCCCCTTTTAAAAAAATTCAGGTTCGATTCCCAGCAACAACATTATATTGTTCATTCATTCTGGAATTTTAGTTCATAGATTATGGAATTATAGTTCATTGATTATGGAATTATAGTTCATCGATTATGGAATTGTAGTTCATCGATTCTGAAATTTTAGTTTATAGATTATGGAATTTTAGTTCATTCATTCTGGAATTTTTAGTTCATAGATTAGATTATGGAATTATAGTTCATCGATTATGGAATTATAGTTCACCAATTATGGAATTATAGTTCATCGATTATGGAATTTTAGTTCATATGTTGTTGCTGGGAATCGAACCTGATTTTTTTTTTAAGGGGAGACGCGCGTTTTATTAAAACGACGTCGTTTTTGTATCCGTATGCACCATGCATGGTGCATACGGATGCATAGCATAATTAGCTCACCCCACCTAGTATATATACTTTATTAATATTAGTGTGTATTTATACATCATTTTATATAATTATATATATATATATATATATGTTATTTATTTATTTATATTGAAAAATGTATTAGTAAGTAGTACATTGTATAAATTATTTGTTATTGCCTTATAGATTAACACATTATGTATTTGATTTTTTTTTTTTTGGAAATTTATGTATTTGATTATTTATTACTTATTATTGTGTTTATCAAATTACAAATGCATTAATATATGTTTAAACTATTCAAATTATTTTAGTATACACTTATTAACCTTTTCATATTAATTTTTATTTAGATTTAAAACTTTTTAAATTTGGCAGGCCCCGTTAAGGCCCGCAAGCCTAAGGCGGGGCGAGACTGGTCGATCTATTTTAGACTCGTATATTGGCGGGTTTTTCAACCTGCCCCACCATATAGTGGTCTTTGGCGGGGCCCGCCTCAATAGCCTATTTTGACGGCAAATTATGTTGTGAGTATGTGCCCACCATGCACATGGTGCGCACGAATCTATATCCATAATTTTTATACTGTAGATCCATAATTTCTAGAATTTTGGTGAGCTAAAATTTATACTTTAGATTTCAATTGTTGAACCATGTTTTCACAAATCAGTGCAGTATATAAATTTTGGATCTACTGTATTTAAATTATGGATCTTACGGTTTTAGAAATTATGAATCTAAAGTATAAATTTTAGCTCATCGAGAATCTAGAAATAATTATGAATCTACGGTATATAAATTAGATTCGTGCATACCATGCAAGGTGGGCACGTGCTCACAGTATAACAACTCTAGTATCTGTTCATAACTACTTTCATAAATAGAGCCAATAACACCTCAATTAAGGCTCAACCTCACAACCTCCCATATAGGAGTCCAACTCAGGTGCTATTAGACCACAAGGTCTTAGCAATTAATTTTATCAGTAGTTAATCAAAATCATGTGGATTTACTGAACTACCTTAACGTGGACTCAAATGAATTGAACCAAGTCTGTGACAATCAGTCAACCCACTCTGCTCAATTAATTCGTTCACCTACTACTTTGCTACCCATTTTTCAACAGCTGCACATGAATCTATTGACGGTAAATTATATCGTGGATTAGGGTTTTAAATTCTAATTCATCTTATATGGTACATTTTGAATTAAAATGATATTGTTTTATATTAATTATCAATTAGTGTTTTATGTTTAATAATATTCTTTTTTTTTAAGCATATTATCTTCTACTATATTCATAATGTTTATTTTATATATTTATAAACTTAAATCTTTAATATACATAAACATTAAACTAAATGTACATTGTATGAATTTTCAAACACTTTATAATATGTTCATAAATACAAAACTTATTGTACATATAAACATTACTACAGACACATCATATTTAATAATATTCATCATGTATTATGTTTATAATATTTGTTCTATATAATCATAAATCTAAATTTAAATATACATAAACAATAAACTAGCGGTACATACATCACTTTATTTCCATTCACCATGTAGTTACTTCATAATATTCTTTCAATAAATAAAATTGCATTACGTGTGTATCATATATATTTAATAGCATTCACCATGTACCAATCATTATTGTGTGGGTCATGGTCCACATAGCTGTATGAATCATACTTTCAAACAATGTACATTCAGTATACAAATAATGTACTTTTAATATATTAAAAATGTACATTGTATTCAGAGAAAGTATATTATTTGAGTACTGTAAGTACATTATAATGTACATTCAGTACACGAATAATGTACTTTTAGTATATTAAAAATGTACTTTTTGTTATCGCCCACACAATAATTTGTCCATCACGTACCATGTGTGAGATCTAAATATGATCTAACCACAGAGAATTAGCTACGAGAAACTTAACTCGTAGTAGCGGAAGCGGAAGCACGGTAGATCTCCAGCCATGGTTGATATCTGTTGTGTTGCCTCTTGAATAGTAGATCTGTAGAATAGGGTTAACCGTTTTGTCTCATACTTGACTCAGAACCCTAGATGGTGTATTAGTATTTTCTGAGCAGTATGAGTACCATATAATGAATCATGTATCTTGTATCCCATCAATACGGATGGTCCACACAATGTTATGTGGACCATAACAAAAAGTACATTTTTAATATATTAAATGTACATTATTTTTGTACTGAATGTACATTATAGAATATAATGTACACTCAGAACAAAAATAATGTACATCCCCTGAATACAATGTATATTATTTTACAGTAGACAAAATATGGTCCACACAACTTGTATGGACCATGGTCCACACAATAATGATTACATCAATACAAGCTTTATATAGGCACATTGGTGGAATACAGACTTAAACGTAAATGTCCAGTCCAACCAATTACTTAATGGGCTTAGTCCACTTGCACCACATAAGTAACCCATAATATATAATATATATTATACGGGAAAGTCTTACACCATGCTCATAATATTGTGTTCTATATGATCACAAATCTAAATCTTAATGTACTTATGCATGTACATAAACATTAAACTATGGGTATGTACATCATATCTATTTGCATTCATTTGTTTAGTAGGTTCATAATGTTTTTCTTTTATATGTTCAAAAAAAAAAGTTTAATGTATATAAATATTACACTAATGTAATAATTTTATGTAACTCTAGATTTATTTTTAAAAATTTTATATCCATTTTCCATTTCTGGTTACTAAAGAATGTGGTTAATGAGTTTTTTAGTGTGAAAAGTGATTTAAGAAGTAAAATTCGATTTTTATTTTTTTTATCAACTAAAAAAGAGTAATGGAAAGTTTTGACGAATTTATTAGTGGACGTGATACCTCTCTGTGTCGCGTATACATTAATTGTGACTTTTATGAGGTATGGCGCTGTATGGGTGATATGGTAGAATCGAAGAGTTCCAAAAACTTAATATTACATCTGCCAATAATAAAATACACTTTTATTTTTTTTTTCTTTTTTCCTGATAAAATTTAACTTCAATCCCATGCAAACAAGGACATTGCGAGGTAGTTTACCACTTCAATTTGGTGTGTGATTTGAATAATCTTTTGTTAATAAATCCCACAAGTAGTTAATATGATTGACTTAATTATATTTTTTATTTTTTAAAACAGTTATTATTATTATTATTATTGTTATTATTATTATTATTATTATTATTATTATTATTATTATTATTATTATTATTATACTCTTAGGTCATTTTACATGTTAACCTAAACAATTAATTTATTCAAATATCTTTTTACCAACCGTTGATATAATTCGCTGGTGAAATTCGCTAATATAATCTGAGCACTAACCGCTAACTTCTGATTGTTAAACAAGGACATTGCGAGTTAGTTCTCACTTCAATTTGTTGTGTGATTTGAATACTCTCTTTGTCAACAAATCCTTTAAAGTAGTTAATATGATTGGCTTTATTAACTATATATATATATATATATATATATATATATATATATATATATATATATATATATATATATATATATATATATATATATATATATATATATATATATATATATATATATATATATATATATATATATATATATATATATATTATTTTTTTTGATTTTTTCATGGATAATTAATAAAATACTTGGTAAATAAATATATAGCATTATTTTGTATTATAACTTTGATATTTAATTAAAAAATAGTGCACAAAAAAAGATAATAGACAATGTAGTGAATATAATCAATTGATGAATTTGAATGTAAAGAATTTTTACATTGGAGAAATATAAAGACAATATAACTAATAAAATTATTTCTCTTAATTAATTTATTGATAATGAATAATTTTTTTTTAATAAAAACATTGTAGGAACAATGTGGCGAATATAATCAATTGATGAATTTGAATGTAAAGAATTTTTATATTGGAGAAAAATAAAGACAATATAACTAATGAAATTATTTTTCTTATTTAATTTATTGATAATGAATATTTTTTTTTGAATAAAGATATTGTAGACACATAATTCTAAAATAAATAAATGCATATGTATTATTTTTTGTTGTAGCTACTAAATTATTATTTCTATCTATCTATCTATCTATCTATCTATCTATACATATACATATATATATATATATATATATATATATATATATATATATATATATATATATATATATATATATATATATATATATATATATATATATATATATATATATATATATACCATTCTAATAAGAGTCAATAATGTTAGGCCTTTAACTGGAACAAAAAAATGTCGGTCCTATTGTTTCTTAAAATGAATGGTTCATATTAATTTGATTTTAGTATTTTTTTAATGATTTTCCTTATTTACCCTCTATTATATTATTTTCTTCCCTTAAATAACCTAAATTCCGTTAGTATAAACTTTAGTAACCGGAATATTCCGTTAACTATTTATTATTTTTAACTTATTAATTTATATAAGAAAGGTCTTAGGTTCGAACCTCATCTCAATTAGAGTTGGCATAATTGTTAAACATATATTACGAATATTTTAAAATGTATATATATATATATATATATATATATATATATATATATATATATATATATATATATATATATATATATATATATATATATATATCATGGTTGCAATAGGCGCTAGGCGCTAGTCGGGCGGTAGAGTAGCGCCTAGCGCCTAGACGGCCTAGGCGGGGCCTACCGCCTAGGCGGCTAACTGAAAAAATGGAAAACAGTGCACGTGTGTAGGTGCATATATGTCATATTACACACACACACACACACACACACACACACACATATATATATATATATATGTCATATAAATGAAAAAAATTAGCAAGGTCAAGTCGGCCGGGTTAACTCGGCTAACTCGACAGAAATTGACGAGTTAACTCGGCGTAATCGGCCGAGTTAGGCGCTAGGCGGCCGAATTAGGCGCTAGGCGGGAGCTTAGGCGGCCGGTCTCCTAGGCGGGAGCCTAGGGGGGAAATCGCCACGGCCTAGGGGCGCCTAGCGCCTAGGCGCCGACTACTCGGTGCCTAGGCGGGATTTTTGCAACCCTGATATATATATATGTATATATAATATAAAATTTAACATAAACTTTGGTCAAATAATCCGACTAAGTACATAACATTCAAAGTTAAGCATCAAAGATTATAAATCAAGAATTTTAAAAATCATTTGATTCTTATGCATTTTAAAAAAAATTAGGTTAAGTTTTTTTTTTTTTTTTTTTCCGTTTAATTAATGTTATTTTGATTATTTAGATCAGAACAAAACTTAATATTTCAATTATACTTTTGCATTATTGGTATGATTTAGGTCGTTATGGTATTAATATTTTTTGTATGTATTTTTATAATAATAGAATTGTACATTACTTTACAAATTTTATACTATTATTTTTTTATCGAACAAAATTGTTCTTACACCATTGTCAGACATGCGCGACCTAACTACAAAGTTGTTGATTATAAATATAATTACACCTAGAATCTAAAACGGTAAGACCATTTTCCAAAGAATTGACAATGTTGACATTCCATTGGCTCTAATTGAACAAGTTTACACATTAGAATTTTATCAATGCATGGAAACTTCTAAAGAAATTTGTAAGTTAATTTTTACTATATCATTATAACAATACCTATTGTAACTATATATTTTGAATCATTTATTATCATCCTCTATTTACAGGAATTGTAACAATTGTCATTGACAAACTCTCAAAACAATTTGTCTCAACAAGGAATGGAAATTTAAAAAAAAAAAAATCTTTGATTTCATTATTGTTGATAAAAAAAAAAAGAAAAAAAAAATAGAGGACATGTAGTGAAGATGAAAACAATGACAATGCTACCCAAAAGAGAATTAAGAAGAATTAGAGAAATTTAAACTAAAAGTAGTATTTGTTTAGACTATCGCTTTAAGACTAAGTATTTAGACTAGCGTTATTACAAAGTTGCAAGCATTTATTTTAGTGACAATTATAATCAATTTCTCATATATTATCTTCAATTTATATACTTTAAATTACCGATTTAAATAAACAAATTCAACATTTATTTACCTATGCATAAACATCTCCTATATAATATTGCATTGATATATTTTGAAATACTTATTTAAAAATAATCATTGGGCATTATCACATTCGCGCAAAGCGCGTAAAAAACCTAGTATAATAATTTAATAAGAGTAAAATAGAGTACTAATTATGCCAACTTTAATTGGGATGGGGTTCGAACCTAAGACCTTTCTTATTGAAATCAATAAGTAAGTTAACGGTGTTATAATTTAATAAGAGTAAAATAGAGTACTAATTATGCCAACTTTGATTGGGATGGGGTTCGAACCTAAGACCTTTCTTATTGAAATCAATAAGTAAATTAACGGTGAACTAACACAAATTAACGGTCGATAATATTTAACGAAAAAGTTAACGGATAATCATATTCATTAAGGATAAATTATGAAATCTTAAAGAAAAATTAAAATCTGATCAATCTGAGCCATTCATTTGATTAAAAAATTTGACCGCCATTTTTTTTTTACCCATTATAGGCCTAACTCTCTTGGGCTCTTATTAGTGTATATATATATATATATATATATATATATATATATATATATATATATATATATATTAAATATACCAAAATTTAAACAAATTAAAGGTTAATTTGATGGTAATACCATTACTTATATACAATATGAAATGGTAAACAATTTGAATCTTACAACACTCAATTTTGTTTTCAAATTGCTTAATATGAATAGTGAGAATTCTAATTGAATTTTTTTCATTTGTAACATTGTGGTTTTTTTTTTTTTTTTTAATAGTGAGATGAGTGAAATTTTGTTTTTAGTATTTTTTAATATTAACAGTGAGAATTCTAATTGAATTTTTTATTTGTAACATTGTGACTTATTATTTTTTACTTTTTTAATATTAGTAGTGAGATAAATGATTTATAATGTCTTTTCCATTCAAACTATTTTATCTAATTAATTATGTTTTATATTTTGTTTGGTGGATGAGAGATTTTTATACTTTTACTATATTTGTTTGTCTATTTTTATTATCTACTATTAGATTCAAATAATTTAGTAATTATAAAATTGATTATTCTTTTATTGTTCTAATTTTGAAAAATGGAATCAAATTAAAACGAAAAGAAAAAAGAAGTCACCATTTACGCATTTAATGTAGAATATATATATATATATATATATATATATATATATATATATAATTTTATTTAATTATTTATTTTAATACTAAATAAAACGATTTTATTTAAATTTATTTAAACTATTATTGTTTGAAGCAAAACCAGATTTCAATGTGTCTACTGTCTACCACCCAACTATATTTCGTACGATGGATTGGTGTTAGTTGGTTCCACCTCCCAACTACCTCTACACTTAATTCATTTCAGCCTTAAATTTGCACCCATTTTATTAAATATTTGTTTCACAAATCCATCTAATTCCCATTCTTCTTGGACCCTATGACGTTACGGGGAGAAAAGACGCCCCTTTTAGCTTTCATGCTCAAAAAAAAAAAAAAAAAAAGAAAAAAAAAAAAGGCTTCATAATTGACTTTTCAACCCAAAGTTTAAAGCTTATAATAGGTTATAAATTTTAAAAGTTTGTAATATTTATGAAAATTATCCACTCTTTTGTTAACTTGATTTTATATTCATCATATCTTGTAGATTGATGGTTTGGTTTGTCTACCGTTCTCACATGGGGAGTGATTCTCATATAAATTGGACCCCAATCTTATTTTACTTGATTTTCTATTCAACGGATCTTGTAAATCGATGGTTTAGATTGTTGCCTGAGTAGTTATTCTCATATGAACGGGATATATATACAATCTCCATACAAATATACAATAATCTGTCATGCAAACGGCATGCCTTACAAGAGAGTGAGCAGTTCAGTTCATAGATCATTTAACAAAATAAAACCTTAGATGAGAAAAAATTATTGCTACATCCCTAATATAAGAATAATCTCTCAACAAAGGTCTAGCTTCTGTGGTTCAGCTGAGCTACCATGATTTACATCATCCCAGATGCTCTGTCGAGCCAGGGTGTGGGTGACCCTTGGGGTCGGGAATTCAATCTTTTGGTAATAATATAAGAACAAAAAGGCCAAACGAGGAAGATTAAGGTCATGTTTATTAACGAAAACTGTTTTCTAATTTTTCAGTTTTCATTATCTTTTTTTTTTTTTTTTCCATTTTATGCTTTCTGTTTAGAAAAATTGTTTACTAACATTTATTTTTAGATAGATTAAAATTATAAATTAACACAATTTTAATTTTTGAGTGATTTTAAGACCTTATATTTAAAATATATTTGGTTTAAATAGAATAAATATAATTTTTAATTTTAGTCCAATATATGTAAGATTTTTACATTTGATATTCGAACCAAATTTATATCTGTATATAACATAACTAAAAATATATTCTAAGTTCACCTAAAATTTAGTTTAGATAATATTAATATTTTTTTAGCTAATATTTAAAATATTTTGATATATTCATTTGAATGACATATATATAAATATATACTTTTTATTTTGAATTCTAATATAGTAATATACGTGAAATTTCATTATTCGATATCCAGACCAAATTAAACTTGTATTACGATATAACATAACTAAAAATATCCGAACCAATAATCAATTGAGTTCAATCAAAATATAAAACTTGGTATATATAGAGTTCAATTTTTAATTTTGATAATGTGAATAATGCCTAACTTTAAGCATAAGCAAATAAATTATGTTTAAATAAGTAATGCACGCAAAAAAAAGATAACAGATGGTGATAAGTAAAAGAATATGATAATGAATGTAATCATAATAATGAATAAATATGTAAGTAAATAATGATGATGAGAATGTGGCTATAATGACATATAGTCAAATAGATTATAGATGATTCTGTTTTTCATTTAGAAAATATTTTTTAATAGTTTTTCAGTTTTCTAAAAAATTGGAAAATTGTTTTTTTTTTTTTGTTTTCAAAATGGAAAGCTGTGCTAGTTAACATGTTTTCTCTACTGCAAATCTCCAATTTTTCAGAAAACGTACTTGAAAAAATTTTCAGTTAGTAAACGGGCTCAGTAGAGAATTTCTCTATATAGAAGCAAAACATCGATTTTAACAATCACACAAATCAAAGTTGTAAAACTTTACCGTATTTGAATTCGATCTAACAGTCTAACTCTAGTCACCACTAGATTTTTTTTCCAGCTTCATTCTTGTTTCAATGGCTTGGTGGAGTCAATTTCTACTCTTAACTGTCATAAAGGCTTTCTAACAATCGTCAAAATTATTTTTGTTTATCTATATAAGATTCCCAATATAAGAACCTTTGGCTTTTGCAATCTTTCCCAACAAAAACCGTAAGGGATATTGTGAGTTTGAACCTAAAATTTAACTTGCGCAAGATCGACCTCAAAAGATGACACCTTAGGTTGTGTCAAAGCTAGTAAAGTCTCTTTAAAGGTCCAAGTGTTATCTTTTAAAATCTTCTTAATGTCTAACTCAGGGAAGAACTAAAAAATAAATAAGTTTGGAGCTGCTTTTGTCACTCTTATCTCATTCTCCTTACCGCCAAATAGAGGCCAAAGTGTCCTTTAGAATATGAAACTTGAAAGGTTTTTTCATTATCTACTTTTCAACACACATAAAATTTTAAGACTCTTCAATCACTTGTAACTCATACTCGTCAACGATAAGACCTTCTTACTCTTCTTTAGCCAAAGTTACTGTGTATATGTTGAAGCCAAAGTGTGCAAGCTAAAAGCCACAAGCAAACATATCTAAGAGAAAAAAAAAAAAAAAAAAAGGGTAAAGGAACCAGAAAACTGATCACTTCCAATGTGAAAGAGCTCAAGAGAAAAAAAAAAAAGTCACTCAAATAAGCATTGAAGAAAATATTTTAAAGTTATTATTTTTTTAATGCTACTGGCCCTATTACATTGTAGTATCTATTCATATACTTTTACCTCCACTGAAGCTCGAACTCATAACCTTCCAAATGGAAGTCCAATCTGGGTACCATTAGACCACATAGTCCTGGTAAAGTTATTTTATATATATCAGCTAAAGTTAAAAACTAATTTTATTTAGCATTTTTTTTCACAAATAACTAATGTTATCAGGAATATTAGCTGGACAAACTAGCTAATAGCTAATTGTTAACACAATTTACTAAGTGCTATGGGTAATTGCTAAATTAGTTTTCAATAATTTCCCTTATAAGTTTTTTGACTTATTTTATTTAAAAAAGAATGAAAACAGTAAAACTTTCTTATAATATATCTTGTAATAAGGTCTTCAATTTCAATTTAAGAAAAAAAAAAAGGATGTTGTTAGGACTTAGGAATCAACTTTTTTTTTTTTTTTTTTTTTTTTTTAGTACGACTTAGGAATCAACCTATTCATTATAAATATTTTTTATTAGACATTTAAAAGAATAAAATTTTAACAATGTCACACAATATTGTACATGAAGGACGTATGCCTAATTTAGTAGTTGTACTAATAAGAAAATCCGAGAGTATGTGGTGCACGTACGATTGTTAAAGTTGTCACATGTGATAAGGATCGATAAGATTAGTTTTACTATATATATACTCTCAAATCTTACTTTATCAAATTTACTCCTGAGCCACTTCACTTGGCCACAATGTCATTAGCATCATCATTAGCATCATCATCATCATTATTATTATTATTATTATTATTATTATTATTATTATTTTATTTAATAAACATAGATGAATTGGCATCAAAATACACATGAAAATAGGATGTCAAATCAATTATGACTTGAGAGTAACTTGGTATAGGAGGTAATAAATTGGATCCAATTGGATTTTTTCTCTCCAAGTTCGAGTATCAATTTAGAACTTTGCTCTTTTGTAAAATTTCAAGATTCTATTTAACCCTTATTCCAATTATTCGTAGTCAATACACCCATGATAACTTGTGATAAAGTCCATTAATTAGTTCTTATGGGCAGCTCAATTGGTAACACAAGTGAAGTTTTAGAACAATGACTCGGGATTATGTTTCAACAGCGATAGTTCCGCAATAAGCAAAGATCTAACCTCTGTGTTTAGCTAAGTTACCTTAATTTACATCTTTTTAGATACTTGATTGGGCTGAGTTACCATAATTTACATCCTCTTAGATGCTCTGTCAGGGATTAAACCTTTTAGGAACAATTAATTCAAAGTATTCAATAAATGAAATGAAATTTATCTCACAGTAGTTTGTTGACTTAGCTTAAAAAAAGAAAATGGAAATCTCTAGCAATAAAACTTGTATGAAATTCAATGAATAATTCACCAATAAACACAACTCATCTATCTACTCAATTTTTTATAGATCCTTTTTTCAATAAGAAAATACTATACTCTCACAAATTTGTGACCTAGACACTTTACTACTTCTTCCATGAGGGGTACTTACGAAATTAAGGAAGAAACTGAGGGCAAAACTATATGCCCCCAATATATAAACACCAAACTCTTCTCTGATCTTCTTAACACACATCTACAATATTATCAGTTGTGAAAGCAAAAGAAGCTAAGCAAAGAAAAATGTCTCTGGTGACAGATGAGATCAGAGCGAGCGCAACGGAGTTCTACAAAGGAAATGACATCTGCCAAGAGAAATCAAAGTTCTTGCTGAGCGAAGTGGGGATGCCGACGGGGCTTCTCCCCATGGAAGACATGGAAGAATGTGGGTATGTGAAGGACACTGGGTTTGTGTGGCTTAGAGCCAAGAAGAAGACGGAGCACAAGTTTGAGCAGATCGGGAAGCTGGTGCAGTACGCGGCGGAGGTGACGGCGTTCGTGGAGCCCAAGAAGATCAAGAAGTTGACCGGAGTGAAGGCCAAGGAGCTGATGCTGTGGGTTACTATCAGCGAGATTTGCCTGGACGATCCCCCCACCGGAAAGATCCACTTCAAGAACCCCATCGGCATCGCCAAGACGTTCCCCGCCTCGGCCTTCGAGCTGCCGGGGGAGGAGGAGAAGAAGAAAGATGCAGCCAAGGAGGAGGTCAAGGAGAACGCCGCCGTTGCCGCCGCCGTGGAGGTGAAGGAGGTGTAAGTGGCCGGTGAATATACGTACTGGTATTGTTATTGTTCTATTTTATCAAGTCTTTAGAATTAATGTCTGTCATCTTCATTACACAAGCTAAGATCATGTTTTTAGATTTCCCTATTTGGTACTAGCCTCTCATATGATCTTCAATAAAAAGTCCAAAATCTTTGGGCAAAATTATACCTCTAGCTAAGTTATCAGTTGTTATACGCTTATACCATTGAAAAAGGTGAACCATGGTCCTAAATTGTGTATATTTAGTATTAGAATTGTGAACTTCTAAAATATAAATTATGTTTTTAAGGGCATTTTAAATAGCGAAGTTTTTGACGTGTCAAGTAGGAGAGAGAGAAGGGAAAGATAAGAAAGGAAAAGAAAAAAAAAAAAAAACAGAAGTTTGACGCAAGGAAAAGTAAAAACAAAGGCAGTGACACGCCAACTTGGGCGCCATTGTGCGCGAAACACGCAATTGTGTGACTGCACCTCCTCTTCCTCTGTGCCGCGGGGCCCTTGTAGGAGGACTTCATATTTTTTTCCTTCTCCCTTCTCTCCTTCACATTATTAGTTATGCTATTTTAAAAAACTGTGCAAAATATACCAATGGGGATGACCTAAGTTTTGAAAATTTGTGAATACAACACTCATCACAAATTGTGAATTTTTTAAAAATAAATTGTAAATATTTAGTATGTAAATTATGTATTTTTGGACCTAGATACACATAATAATTTGCCCTAAGGTTATATACGTTTGGTTGGACATTTTTATACTTACATTTAGTTTCAATATAATATAATTGTTACGTTAGTTTGCCTAGCTATCACCTTAGTAGCTTTCTTTACCCAGGGCATTATCAAATTCAAATCAATCGTATCAATTTTATTTTTTTTTAATGAAAAATAATATCAATAACTCTAAACTTTTATTTCCTCACTCAATTTTCTGATGTAAATTTTTTTTTTTCTTGAATTCATATAACTTATCATTGCTTGTTATATATCAAAGAATAAGATTGGAAAAATAGCATAATTCTTTTATTATATATGACAAACGCATAAATCGATTCAAATCAATAAATTAAATATTTCTAGACTACGTTTAAAACTTAATTAGATACTAAATTATACCAACTTTAAATCATCTGATAGTAAAGAATTTCTACAATGTTGAGTTGTACTTGAATTGATACAACCATATATGTATGTTTGATTGTGTTGGCACTTGTGCTAATGGTATTCAATTCAGTGCAACCAATCATAATTACATTTTACAGACCACAAAATGTTAGACCTATTTTTTCACCAAAGGGCCATGTTTAATCAATCTACAATAGGTTTATTATATATGGACAATGGTCCACTATACATGTAACATAACATGTTCATATTAAGTACTTGTAGTTAACATATTATGTACTTTGGTTAACAAATTAATTACCTAGTGCGGTTAACATATTACGCACTTGTATTTACCATATTATATATGTATTTTCAATTTATTTACAATCGGTTAACATTTTCCAAAAGTCATTTTATATATTTTCAAACGGATTCTAAATGTATAAAATATGTTAATTGTAGGTACATAATTTGAACCTGAAGATCCACATACAATACAATACAATTTGCTTATCAATCTATTGATCTACAAATTGAAAGAGTCCCAAGCATATTATATATTAAGGCAAATTAAACCTAATAAAAACTCAATTGCAAAATGTAAAAACACTCATTTTCAAGGCTTACAGTTGATGGTGAGCATATTAAATATGATATGACAAGCTTGAATAACATACTTCTGCAAAATACTACCTACTACACCAGTAAACTAAACTCGTGCAGACAAGCTAGAATAACATACATGAACTCTAGCTTGAACTAACTTATGGTAGATTGGTAGATTGATTATCATAAAATTAAACATGGCTAAACCTATTACACTCATATTCAATAACAAACCTAACCTGGGAGATGTAGTTGAGTGAAATGGACTCATCCATCCTTAACCAAAGATTAAGAGTTCGATCCTTGACTTTGGGAATGGAGTAAAAGATGTGCCTACAATCCACAAAAGTAAAATCATAAGACGAGTTAATTCGTAAGGCAATGGATGACTGAGAATATAATTCCAATTAAGTTGTATATGTATTTGTTTTTGGAACAAAATTTGCAATGCATGTGTCCTACATTGTCTTCACTATCAATGAGGTCTTAAATAGTGTGAAAGACATATCTACATTCAATGCAATGTGGTCCGGCCTCAACGTACGTGGTGGCCGGTTAATTAATACAAGGGTTTTTGACTGAAATGGGCATTGGAAAGTGTTTGTGGACAATAATGGAAGGTCAAATTTTTTTGGACAAAAATGGGAAAACCGAGTTTGGGAAACGCGGTTCAGGTCAAACCCGCGTTTCCCAAACTCGGATGGAGGGGTTGCATACGCTACGGACAACCGCATTTGGAAAATGCGGTTGTCGTTTACACATAGTTGCATTTGGAAAATGCGGCTCTCGTATATTACACGATAGCCGCATTTTCCAAATGCGGCTATGGTATTCCTTCATCGCCGGCACGCCACCGGCCGGCGTTCTAGCCGGCGTCATAAACGCGTTTGGGAAATGCGTTTTTCGAAAAAACGCATTTCCCAAACGCGTTTATGTCCATGGCGGGCCGGATATTATTCTAATGGTTTTTTTACGCAAATGCCTTTGTTGGTATCCGGTAGTCTACTCTTACATATCCATACTGTTTTTGAGTAGACTAATGTGTAATTAAGTAAACATTGTGAAATTTTATTTGTGAGGACGAGTCATAAGTAACTACGAATTTGAATGTTGTTAGTTTTAGAATAATGAAAACACAATATACATTTACGAGTTATATTTCTCCATGTACATCGGATTTGAATATGCACCTTTGTGTATGATATTGTGATATTTCAACAGTATTGAGTGTGAGTAAATAATTCACGTAATACAAAATATTAGAAGTAAAAACTTTATAATAATATATTTTTTTAATATTATATTGAACTTTACATGTCCGAAATTTACAAAATACACGATACATCATTTTTTAAGGATAAGTAATGTAAGGGAAAAAATATTTGACATTAATAAATAAGGAATTTATACGGTGAACCTCTAGACTTCGAGTACGAGCTCAAGTATCAGGAAATCCCGATATGGATCAAAAACTCAAGAGTAAAGGGGTAGACCGTTAATATATTTGGACTGATAGTCTGTCCATATTCATAGTCTTTCCATTTGCACTTCCATAGGAAAAACAATGAACATGATGGGTGCAACCCAGCCCATAGGTGCAACCCGAGGGACACATCACCAAGAGTAGTCTGAATCGGCCTCCAACTGTGGTCGTTCCGAGTACGCTACTACTGCAACTGTCTCCATAACAACCTCTGGATGCCGTGCATGAAAATCCAGTATTTCTCACTCTTGGATTGAGAAAAAAATCGCGAGAATTAAGTGAAAGTTAATATCATTGCAAAGCCGAGAACAACATGTGGTGAAAAAAACTTTGAATTTTAGGTAACCTAAAACAACAAATTAAAAACCAAAATTGCAACAAAGGAATCATAGTGAAAATGTAATAATTGTAAGAGATGTGAAGATAGAATGTAGTAGAGAATTGTGTCAAAGGAAGGGATATAATAAGCTCAGTTCGACTTGTGTAGAGAAATGGAGATATTTATAGTCAAAATTATATAGTTCATTAAAAAAAAATATTTATTAATTTTACAAACCACGTGATATCTGACCCAAGTATTTAAAGTATGATACTTTATGTAGAAAAATTATTTTTATGATGTACATAGAAACAACAATATATTTAACTTCATGTATTACTTCAATGGCCATTGTGGCCATCCCGTGCTCTCAGCCTCATGGGTCAGTCAGCCGAGTCATGACTCGGTTGTCTCACCCAGACGGTGTCAGCCGAGACATCTTGTCTCGACTGACAGCCCACATGGGGCAGTCAGCCGAGACGTCGTGTCTCGGCTGACGGGTCCACTTCGATGAGGACCGGTCCGTGTGCTCACCAGGGTGGATGAGCACGCGGCGGTGTCAACCGAGACAAGAGGTCTCGGCTGACAGCCCACATGGGGCAGTCAGCCGAGACGTCTTGTCTTGGCTGACGGGTCCGGTGAAGACCGGTCCGCGTGCTCACCAGGGTGGGTGAGCACGCGGCGGTGTCAGCCGAGACCGGTCCGCGTGCTCACCAGGGTGGGTGAGCACGCGGCGGAGTCAGCCGAGACAAGAGGTCTCGGCTGACAGCCCCATGTGGGGTGTCAGCCGAGACGTCTTGTCTCGGCTGACGGGTCCCGTGAGGACCGGTCCGCGTGCTCACCAGGGTGGGTGAGCACGTGGCGGAGTCAGCCGAGACGTCTTGTCTCGGCTGACGGGTCCCGTGAGGACCGGTCCGCGTGCTCACCAGGGTGGGTGAGCACGCAGCGGTCTCAGCCGAGACATCTTGTCTCGGTACACTGCCCCAAGAGGGGCAGTGCTGACAGCTAGCATGTGGGCTGTCAGGCAAGACATGATGTCTCGTTGACAGCCCCACATTTGTCCTTATATGGCAATGTGGATTGTGGAGTTCTCATCCGGAGTGAGTTGCTCAGCCCAAAAGGTGTTAATGAGAACTTCGTGGTTATAAATAAGGGGAACTCTTGCATGTAATTAGCTTACTATGATTAGAATATACAAACGTGTATATTGTTGTCCATTTTACCGTTCAAAATTGTAATGCACAAATACGGTTTTAAGAAGATGTGGGAAAGATTTTTAACTTTTTGGAGAAACAAAAAGAAAAAGTAAGCGTATTATATACTATGTATATATGTATATGTTGTAAATTTACGTATGTATATATAGTATTACGTTAATGTGTATATTTTTATTTGTAAAAATATTTTTCTATACAGAATTCTTGTGTGAAGGGCACTAATTTATTTTTTTTGGTTGATTTGCAGATATAAATCATGCGGAGTTTGTGTTTTTGATTAACTTTCAATTAATTCTCGCGATTAGCAAACAACTTTCAATTAATTCTCGCGACATATTTTTATTCTTAATGAAAATATGTTGTGGATTTTAATTGAAAAGTTGATACTATCTGCGCTGGGCTTATTGATTGGGTTGAACACTCCTCTCTCCCACAGCCATCATTCTACTTGGAGGTTGTAGGATATCCCTGAGGCAGTGCGTATAACACCATGATAGGCTCAGCATTTATTAAAATATATGTATTAATATATATATATATATATATATATATATATATATATATATATATATATATATATATATATATATATATATATATATATATATATATATATATATATTAAAAAATATATATTTTAATAAATATATATTTTATCTTCATGGTTACAAGAGGCAGTGGGTCTTCTTGGCTCGGAGTAGCAGAAAGACTGATCCTACAGACTTTGTGTTTCTTCCCGTGAAGATTGTTGCTGCCTAAAAGGATCGTAAAAGACAGAGATGTGCATTTTATGCGATTTTTGCCAACAGCAACAAAATTGATGTTAGAATTGGAGTTGTTGTTCGTATGATTAGAATATATGTTATAAATTTGTAATAGAGTCAGTAGTATTCAAAAAAAGCTGCGTTGTAAGACGTTGGAAATAAATTTTTAGTTTTGTTAAGGTGTTGTTCGCGTTTTTAAATTATAATATCATATTTGATATAATAGATTGCATTTAATGTATAGATTATTGTTACGAAAATGTTTTTAAAAAAAAAAAATCGAAATTTTATATTAGAACACAAATGATATCAACAGTAACGAAATATGAACCTTTTTTTTTTTTTTGTTTTAATTATAGGTGATAGTAAATATTATTGAGGACTCATATCCGGCGTTACTAAAAATACAACATTTTACTACGGAAATCACAATGAAAGGAACAAATATTTAAATCATTACATTAATTGAACTTTCAAAACGCAAAATCATGTCATCGACGTCGATAATCGGTGGATTTCGCCGTATTCATTCTCCAATAGATGATAATTGACGGACCACGGATAAATTTTCTCGACGTTACAGGAGATAGCAATTGTTAGCATTAGTATAACGTGTTGCGCGACATTGAAGAATACCACACGGTCACATCCGTCAAACTGAAAATGATCGTATATTTGCTCCCATTGTTCGTCATAAAATATTAATGTGTAGTCGAAATAGAGTTCTAGTTTCCTATGTCCAACCTTGAAAATTAAAGGTTCATCGACTTCGATGGAGTCGCGGAGAAATTCACTCAATTGTTCACGCTATATATAAGTAAGAGGAGTTTCGTAAGAAATGACATGTATTTAATGAAAAGTTGAATGATTAAATAGTCCTTACCGCGAATAGCATACCGAAATTGTGATATAAAGATCTACATCTCTCCAGTTGTATAAAATCAAATGTTGGTTCAATCGCAGACCTTGCTGGCACAGTGATGTACGCTATAATATATAACTGAATTAGTATGTACGAAGTCAAATATACAGTTAACCTTATACAGTGTAAATGTATTGTTACCTGGATCAAATTGTCGGGTATTTCTCATGTCACCAAATTGATTAAATTCTCTCTTTGGACTGTAAGAGTCTACGCTAAAAAAATAACATTCGAAAATGAAGAATCCGGTATGTCGAAATAGGACAATGTCTTCGGGATATAACTCATTTTCGATCTTGAATTCACTAATTCCCGTTGTAAATTGCATATCTTCGACACAAACTTCTATCCATGCGCTATGATGCCACAGTATTGCTTTTGTCGTCAGATGTTGCATCAGATGGCGGTGCATACAATTTGGAATTTTCTGTTTTGCAAGTGTATATAGAATATCAATTGTAGAGTTCTTTTGAATTTATGGTGTTAATGAAAATAGATAGGTAAATAATTACCATGTTAAGGTCTTCGGTAACCAGAATAGTGAACCATGTCGTAGCGTATTCACTCACATCTGGCATATACAGGAGATCGTTGCATGCTAGTAACGGAATGAGAAAACACAAATGAATGATATACACACTAAGAAAAAATACAAATTGTGGTTAAACTTACATGGTGGGAAACAAATTTGTCGAAGACATTGAAATATGACTAGAGCATATCGTTTGGCATCTTCTATATTTGTGTAATTCCTTGATTCGGGCACGGGTATACCTAACATCAGTAGATATCGCTGCCAACCCCGAGTGGGATAAGATACAAATGTATCGGTGGGTCTTCGATCTACCCTTGCAAACATTACTTTTCTTCCGTGGATGGTCTTTGCCTGATATAACAGTCGATGACAAAGTAGCGTAGTGAGACTTGGAATTATTTCGAAATCATCGAATAGATCCATTGTTTAACATATAGTAGCAAGAAGGGGAGGTATATATAATATGCAGGGTTGTGGGGTTCCTAGATGTCCGGACAAATGTATCTATATCAAAAACATGTGAACCGGGGTACAAGTGGACAGTTTTGAATATAACTATTGACTTCTGCAAATTATTATAAGGTACAAATTTGAGCAAATAAAACTAAAATTATTAATTGAAAAAATCATTTATTATATTTAAAACATCATAATATTATATTTAAAAAATAAAAAATAGAACAATAATAGGCAACGACCAGAAGGCCGTTGCCCATTATCATCACCCTACGCCTTGGCGGGCGCGTGTTACACGCGCCCACCATGTATGCTGAAGGGTGAGACGCTCTAGCGCGTCTCACCCTTCTTTTATCCTTATTTTTTTTTTTGTTTTTAAATTCTGACAAAATATATATTATATAATAAGACTACAACTAGTCCAGCTCTATAAATTGAGTTGTGTAGCAAAGCAAATGTCCATGATAAACTCAGGAAGCTCCCAATATATTCTAGCTATGAGAAACAAGAAAAAGAAACGGTAAGTAGAATAAATAAATTTTTATGTATGTTTGTTTAAGTAGAAAATATATGTAGTCCATAATAGTAAATGTTTAATGTTAATTAATTGTCACTTTTTTTTTTTTTTTTTTGAATGTAATGAATTTGTATTTTCAATCGTTCAGGATCAAATCATGCAGCTCTCAGACAGTTGTTAGTCAAAGTCATCCGATTAAGTCTCGCGATTAACCAACGTCATACGATTAAATCTCGCGACATATTTTTTTAAAAAAAATATGTTGTTGAAATTTAATTGAAAATGATATATTTTTATTATATATATCGGGGTTGTGCTGGCCAAGTATTCAAGTGTAATATCGCTCACTGCCACCCCAACCCGAACTTGGTTTATTTCTATAACAGTGCCAATGTGCGGTGCATTTAATGCAAGTCACCGATATTGGAAACTGCAGTTGTTGTTCGTATGACTATCTATATATTTAAAATTCTGTAATAGAGTTAGTAGTATCTACATATAGATACATAGATATCTATATGTATATGGATACGTTAAAATGTTGTATTAATATGTTGTGGAATTTAATTGAATGCAAAAAAAATTTATCTTCTTTGTTATTGACTTCTATCGACTTCTATTTGTGAATGTATTATTATTCCTTTTTTATTACTTGTAATATTATGTTAGATAGAGGCATATTAATCCCCAAAAATAAAAAATAAACAAAAAAAAATCCAAGGGGCCTATTTTGAAAGTTTCGGGACTTCACTCTCAGTTTGCAGTCAAACTGAGAGTGAAGTCCCTACCGTTGATTGACGTGACATGTCACGTCAGTCTATGCTGACGTGCCATGTCACCACCGCCCATGCACGAGCCATTTCTGGCTGACGCGTCAGGCTACCTACTGACGCGTCAGTCAGAAATATGGTGTGTAGAAAGCTTAAAAAAAAAAATAATACATCCTATAAATAGAAGATCTTTATGTAAAACCACCATGCCTTGAAAAATTATTGTGCAAGTTAATTTCTCCAAAGTACCATACACGAAAATTGGCACTTTGCTGAATTTATATATTACTTTTTTTCTTTTGAAAAAAAATGAGTGAAAATTATTTACATCCCGGTCCAATCGATCCAAGTCTGTTAACATTTCAAAAGCTCCATCGATCAGAGTCTGTGTGGGCCTACGAAGATTTTGACGCGTTATTATCATGTGTGCATTATGCTCATAATGCTTTTAGAAGCCTCCGTGTGACCGATCGTGTAGAGGAATTGTTACGCCGGGCAGGATTTTTAGCACTTACACGATTAGGTTGTGATTTGAAAATTGATCATCATTTGATCACGGCATTGGTTGAACGGTGGAGGCCCGAAGTACATGCATTTCACTTGCCGTTCGGTGAGGTAACCATTACTCTCCAAGATGTAGAAGTTTTGCTCGGGTTAAAAATTGACGGTAGGCCGTTGATTGGACAAATTGATAAAAATAAAGAAGAACGTTTATTGCAAATTCAGAACTTTTTAGGATTTACTCCAAGAAATGGTGCGTATACCAAATCATCTTTAAATATTACTGTGTTAAATGAACACGTGAATACTATTAATATCGACTATGCCAATGATGAAGAACTGGAACAGTACGTGCGTGGCATAATTTTATTATTTCTGGGTGGATTACTGTTTCCAGAAACGAGTCGAAATAGTATTAAATTATGTCTGTTGGATTGTATTGAGGATTTTACAATGTCTGGTCAATATAGCTGGGGTTCGGGTGTGCTAGCATACTTATACAGATGTCTTTGTCGGGCTGCAAATTTTGACCAATCTGTTATTGGAGGATGTCTACTTTTGGTTCAATTATGGGCATGGGAGCGCTTGCCTTGCACTCGACCCGCTAGAGTACTCCCATTAAATGATTTGTCCAGACCTTATGGTGCCCGGTAATTTTTATCTACATTATGACATTGTTTAACCGTAAATGCACAATGTTTTGTAACGCATGGATATTTTGAATGTAGATGGCATTGTCCGCACACATGGGAATCTACCTCTAATCACACGTATGCAGCATATCGTGATGAACTAGATAGATGTCAAGTGGATAACGTGAGTATAGTATATTCGTTAGCCGGGCACACCCTTTTAACATTTTGTTTTTTCAAATTATTACTTAATATTAATAATAAAAAAAAAAATATTACGCCGGTCTCCGGCCATGGAGACGTCTCCATGTCCGGAGACGTCTCCACCTTCTTCGTCTCCGGCTGGAGACGAAGCAAAGATATCTTTGTCTCCGGCCATAGAGACGGAGAACCTCTTCGTCTCTGGTCGGAGACGAAGAAGGTTCCTTCGTCTCCGGCCAGAGACGAAGTTAGCTTCTTCGTCTCCGGCCATGGAGACGAAGATAACCTCTTCGTCTCTGGCCGGAGACGAAGGAACCTTCTTCGTCTCCATGGCCGGAGACGAAGGGGTTATCTTCGTCTCCATGGCCGGAGATATGGAGACGAAGTTAGCTTCTTCGTCTCCGGCCATGGAGACGAAGATAACCCCTTCGTCTCCGGCCATGGAGACGAAGAAGGTTCCTTCGTCTCCGGCCAAGGAGACGAAGATAACCCCTTCGTCTCCGGCCATGGAGACGAAGAAGGTTCCTTCGTCTCCGGCCAGAGACGAAGAGGTTATCTTCGTCTCTATGGCCGGAAACGAAGAAGCTAACTTCGTCTCCGGCCGAGACAATTTTTTTTTAAAATTATTATTTTAAAATTTAATTATTTTAAATTTAATTATTTTATATTATGGGTGAGATATAATTTAATTTAGAAATAGCTTCAAATTTAAAATTGCAGTTTGTGTGGGCGCCATACAACGTTGATGCGTTGCCAATTTTTTGTCGGGAAGGGCGAGATGTTTGGACTGCACGTGTTCCGTTACTGTTTTTTATGTCATAGAGTGGCACTATCCGGACCGAGTTTGTCGGCAATTTGGTGGTTACCAAGACATTCCAACACACGTGGAGTATGACCCCGAACAACACAGATTAGATGGTCGTACTAGGAATGAACAATGGGATGTTCGCCATCACGTATATGTTGCTATGTGGGAAGACCGAGCACAGTACGTAATTCATATGCCACCACATGAACCACTTGGCCCATATGTAAGCCAGGCTTATGTGCATTGGTTCTACCGAGTTGGTCGACGAGTTATCGGTAATCCCCAACATCGTCACTCCGAGGGGTACATGCAGACGGCGCCATCATACATTGAAACGGTAATAATGTTTTATATGAATTACAACTTTAAAATGTTACATTTTCAAACTTTTTCGAATAGTACAAAATTTAAATACTTCCGGAAATATGTAAAATAATTCGAAAAATAAGTTTGTAAAATTTGGAAGAATTTCCAAAAATATTTAAAATAATTCGAAAAATATTATACGAAAAAACGAAGAATTTTCGGAAATATGTCAAACATTTCGAATAATACATATTAAAAAAATTGATCAATTCGCGAAATTATTTAAAGACCTGTAATAATTGCACTATTGTTTTTGTTAACAATTTATAAATTGTATAGGTAGAAGCGTTACGACATATTAACATCCACGGGGAACTTGCAGTCGAACATGGAGAAAGCAACAGTCGTACCAATGCAATGCAACAAATTGCAAGACACGAACTTGTTCGGCTAAATTATGGTTATGTTATGGATTTTCCTAGGGACAATGACAATTTTCTTTATGTTCCCACCGATCAAGTGCGCCCTCCGGATCGGCGGCACGATGATAATCGCCGGGGTCATCGTGCCCAAGGCGGTCGACGCTGCCGCCGTGTTCCCCAGTTGGATCTTAATGATGACGTACATTTTGAAGGAGACGATGATGAAACCGACGGCCGAAGTCCTAATTTTGAGGAGCAGGGATTTCATACTGCATATGATATGGGCGATATCACTCAATTAGATCTCAACCAATCAACAATGGCCAGTGCATCATTCATGACCCCACAAGCGTGTGCGGACCAAACAAATTCGTATGCGATTGGGTCGTCATCGCAAGCCCCTCCGGTGCATGACGGACGACGAATTCGAAGCGCTTCGCATCTCCGGCCTAATAGTCGTTTGAACATGCAATTCAGAATTATTATGACGAAGATGCTACAATAAATACATCTCAAGTGGTGAACAATACCCAAGAACAGCAACAGACCAGAATTCAAGTACACTACCAACGTCGTCGTCCAGCGCGTAATATCAGACGACCACCTTGTGGCACATAATCAATGTGTAAATACTTTTTCTACTACTAGTTGTAATGTATTATTGAATTTCTAATTTAATATTGCACTTATCAATATCTATATTTGACTAAATTAGTATAAGTTTTTTTTTACACCTTATTTAAAAATTGCCCCCTTCAATTGGGGGCCAACTAAATAAAGGCCCCATAAAAAAATGCGTAAATAAAGGCCGGGCTGTCACAATTGGTGTGACAGTCCGGCCCTGTTGCTTGCTGTCAGTGTACAACTGACAGCCAGCGACGTGAGTAATCACGTTGCTGTCAGTTGTACACTGACAGCAAGCAAGGTGACTAGTCCGAATGACTAGTCACTTTTTTTTTTTTTCTTTTGAGTTAATGAATTTTTTTTTTTTTGGGGTGCCAATTTTTAGTATTTAAACATAACAACGAAAAACACTAATGTGAGCTCATATCGTACATTAATATTACACATTAATCCCTTTGCAATCGTGGACATCGTCTAATATCGTGGTTTGCTGAACGACAAACACTACAACGCTTTCCCCTCAAATCCATTTCGTTCGGAATTCTTGTGCTCGCGCGACGACCTGGTCGACCAGCAGCAGGTCGAACTGTTGGGGGCAACGTCGTAAAAGATGGGACTGGCCAATAATTTTCAGACAATAAAGGCATGATGGTTCCTTCATAAGTTAGGAGATACTTAGCAAGAGAATATTTATCCGGAACCATAGCATCGGGGACTCTACCAACGTAATGACACGCCGCATGTGCATGAATGCATGGCAGTCCGTCCACAGACCACTAGCCACAGTTACAAACCTGTTCGTTGATGTTAATCGCCACGAAGTTCGGTCTCCCGTACCTATTTATATCACCTTCAATCGCAACCGAATAAATACCGTCAAGGTCGTCATGGCGTTTTACAATGGCGCGGTACTTGTGGCTTTCCCTTTTCAACATTTCATCAAGAATATTACGTGGCCATTGCAACCCCCCTTGTTGCATTACCATTCCAGCTGTACGCCTCTCGGCGAACATTAAAGCAGCTTTTTCGTACGTTAGCTTCACTATAGCCGAGACGGGCAGAAGACGACAACGCTTTAGGCTGTTGTTGAAAGATTCCGAGCTGTTGGTCGTCATCAATCCATGTCTAAATCCCCCATCGTGACTTAGGGCCCAAAACCGGGCAGGGATTGCCATCAAGTAATTATATGCCGCCTCATCAGTTGCCCGAATTATACTCATTACCGCCTCAAACCCCCGAACATCCATAGCACAACCGGCCTGCCAAAACAGATTTTTTAATTCCTTGTTCTTAAACTTGGTCATCAAATTTGACCACAAATGTCGGAGGCAGTATCGACGCTGGACCCGCGGCTCGGCCAGTTCAGGTACTTCCCGAAATGCATGGTCGATGCCACCATGCCTATCCGAGATAATACAAATGTGTTCCAAATCGCCAAAAACATTTTCAGCCAGCAATCTCAGGAACCAACTCCAACTATCTCCTGTTTCAGCGTCAACAATTGAGTATGCAACTGGATGTATTTCTTTGTTGGCATTTATAGCTACTGCTAATAGAAGGTGTCCTTTGTACTTTCCGTACAAATGCGTCCCATCGACCGTAAGTACGGGTAAACAGTGTTTAAACCCTTCAATTGCCGGTTTGAATGTCCAAAACACATACTTAAATCGAAACTCATTCGGGACTCCCGTTTCCGTGTACACAGTATCAACAACGAAATCTGGATTTGTTTGCTGTATGGCCATTAACGTCTGTGGCAATATGTTGTAGGACTCATCCCACTTTCCATACAGCGTCTCCAACTCGATGACCTTTGCGTACCAAGCCTTCTTGTAATCAACCCGAATACCCCATTTTGCCTTGACATCTTCGATGACGTATTTAATTTTGTATCGCGGATCATCTGCAATTTTTTGCAAAATTAGTTCCGCAATCACTTTACTGGTAAGGTTGTAGTCATCTCCGCCCTCCTTATAGTCTACACGGCATCCGTGGATATTATGAAACTTTTTAACTTTCCATGCATCGGAATCTTGGATCTGCGCAGCACTAATAATCCACGCACACTGTTGGGGATATAAACAGGTAGCCTTCTAATATTTGCTCTTCTTGGTCGCCGTTTTAAACTGCGTATGTTGGTCAAGATTGTGTTGTGTCACCATATTCTTTAACTGTCGGTAGCTGTCGAACACCATTCCAACTCCAATGGACGAACTAGCAGTTTGAAAAGCATTCTCGTATGATGTATAATCATTGTACCAATCCGGATCATGTGTTGGCGGACGAGCACCCCTATCATGTATGGACGTGTTGGCAGACGATTCAACCTCTTCAACGGGCTCATAATCAGGGTCGTCATCATCATCGGAAGGAAACAAACATTCATCCCCACTTGTGTTTGTTTCTTCGTCTAAAATGGCATTATTCGCGTCACAAATAAGATGATCCATTGGTACTATCTGTATGTGCTCTGCTTGCGTGCTTTGTCGTGATCGACCAACACTACGCCTTCGTGTTTCACATGTTCTAATGGGCGTGCGGTCAACGCTAGTACCCCTTGAACAATGTTCATGTTCAATGTTGAATGGAAAGGCAGTGGAAGTTTCACAAAAACCACTAGCGCCCCAAACGTTGACATAACCCCCAAAAAATATGACCATGTCTCATTATCGGTTATTGGAAATGGATAAACTACATCACCCAGAGATTGATTTGGCTGAAATTTTCCCCATAACAATATAGCACCAACATTGTCTCCAATTTGAAAACAATTCTTAATCTCGGCGACTAACTGTTCGAATGAACATGTTGCAGAGACGAACACGGCATTTTGAGGAGCAATGTTGAAATCCACATCATCTCTATGCCCATCATGTTCGGAATGACGACATATCAACACAACCACCTGGTTACCTATAGAAAATAAAATCTCATACATGATAAAATTATAATTACAATAAAAAATAATTTCATATACAGAAGTGAAATTCATGCCTGCCATTATCCTTAACGTAATTCCTGCAAAAAAAAATACATATCAGATATAACTATGATAAAAAACGCGTTACAAACTAACAAAAATAAACTTTAAAAAATAAAAAATGCTAAAATACACTAACCTTTAATTAACTCCGGTTCCACAGTGCCAACTTTTACAGAGCACTTTGTAAAAGCCACACTTCAAAAAACTCAACACACTGCGCGGTTAAAAACAATACATGAATCAACCCACATGGGTTGTCATAATGAGATAACATCTCATTATGACACCCACATGGGCTTGAGCTGCCATCGAAATGACAGCCCAAAGGGGCTGTCATCTCGGCGCCAGCCCATACGGGACTGTCAGCCGGGCTGACATCGCACATGGGCTGTCAGCCGTGAGATGACAACGCATGGGTTGTCATCTCAGGGCTGACAGCCCATGTAAATTTAATTAGGATAGAATTTAAATTTTTTTGGATGCATTACACATCTTGGACTATAAATTGTTCCCTTTGTATTCCTGAATTTCAACAAGATATTTAATCATGTTGAATTTCATGCTGTATTTTTCTAAATTTCGGAGTTGTAAATTTCTATTTTTTTATTGGAAATTTCTCAAAATATTTGAAATTTTATCACACCCTGATACAACGGTGGATAATGTTGAATGTCATGCAATTAAATCTCGCGAATGCCTATAAACCCGAGAGATGAGAGTTTCGAGCGATTCGGAAGGGAAAGGTTCTTTCCGCCATTGCTATTCTTTTGTTCGTTGGGTTTGAGGTTAGAGCAAGTGCTTGTGATTACAATCACAATCGATTGCTCTTGTTATGCACGGAACTGTTGGATTTGCGGTGAGTTTCGACGTAATTATCCTAAATTTTTAATACAACCACTTCTTAATTTTTTTTTTTTCTATAACTCTCACTTTACATTGCTAGGTTGTTGTTACGTTGACAAAATGCACCTCAATCAAAGTTTCATTGACAACGAGTGGTAATTCTTTTGTCAGAACAACAGCCTGACAGTTCTGCAGACATACTCCTTCAATTCAAAATCCACGATGGACATTATTTATTCGTCGGGGACAGCAGCCTCACAATCCCGCATACATATTCCTTCAATTCAAAGCCCAAATGGGATATTATTCATTCGTGGCGTCGCCCACATGTTATAAGCTGACAAGTAATACGCTCCCACATGGGTTTACCTTTGTGAAATTTGTAACAAATATTTGTTTATTTATGCAAAATAATATTCAATGTGTAATATTAGTCTTTCAAAAGCTATGCAATTTTATATTCCAAACTATGTAATTTGTAATCATTTATTATATGATTTATATATGCCATGTAATCGACAATTTTTTTATTAACATTACGCATAAAATTTTAATTAAATACAATATCATGAAACGTGCATATACAAAATTTTATGCTTTGCTTTTTACGACTTTCTTAAAAACCACTGATTAGATGCATATATTTTGTTGCAGTTACATACTACAAACGCCCTCAAAATTCTTGTTCTGCATTGTGTCCTCAAATTAAATTTCGTAATGTGTAGTTTAATACACACAAATTCCAATCACAACTCTAGTGTACTCTACTCAACTTCAAAAAAAGTATAAATATGTAAATGTAGACTATCGGATACTAACACGCGCATTAGAGTCGCAAAATTTAGAAAAATATTATGTGCCCAGAACAAAGGCATTTGCGTAAAAAAACCATTAGAATAATATCCGGCCCGCCATGGACATAAACGCGTTTGGGAAATGCGTTTTTTCGAAAAACGCATTTCCCAAACGCGTTTATGACGCCGGCTAGAACGCTGGCCGGTGGCGTGCCGGCGATGAAGGAATACCATAGCCGCATTTGGGAAATGCGGCTATCGTGTAATATACGAGAGCCGCATTTTCCAAATGCGGCTATGTGTAAACGATAACCGCATTTGAGAAATGCGGCTGTCGTATATTATACGACAACCGCATTTTCCAAATGCGGTTGTCCGTAGCGTATGCAACCCCTCCATCCGAGTTTGGGAAACGCGGGTTTGATCTCAACCGCGTTTCCCAAACTCGGTTTTCCCATTTTTGTTCAAAAAAATTTGACCTCCCATTATTGTCCACAAACACTTCCCAATGCCCATTTCAGTCAAAAACCCGATATGTTTCTATATGTTTCTGTTTGGGGGATCGGAAAAGAAAATTATTTGTATTCTTGTTTGAATCTTTGTGTTTTAACAGGCTGAGAAAGTATATATGAACAAATATTATATGGTATATATGAACATATATTACATTATAATAGAGTCTGTAGTACTAAAAAAACCTATGTACGTATTGGTGAAAATGTAGTATATATTTGGGGGCAATCCCTAACTAATTAAAATTATCATATATAATTGGTTTGGTAACCATAATATTTGATTTCTCATTAGAACTATTTATTAATATTCTTGATCTGAGTCCATCAGCAACCAACTATATATTGGTTATTCAACTTATTTGTGTATTGAGGTAGTAGATTTATTATTTAAACTAATTTTATATGTAACAAGAAAACTAATTTTTTTATGTTGTTGTATCTTAATATCTTATAGTTTAATATGCTTAATTGTTTAATTCCATTTTTTTGGTGATACGATGGATTAATGTGAATGCTAACTATATACGTAGTGTAATTAAACAATTAATGGTATTACTAATTTTTTTACGCGCATTGCACGATTGAAATAATGTCCAATATATTTTTTTTTATTTTAAATAAGTACTTTAAAGTATATAAAGGTAATATTATATTAAAATTGTTCATGCATAGATAATTGAATGTTAAATTTGTGTATTTAAATAGGCAATTCTAAGTTTACACATGCAAGATAATATAGTCAAGATTAATTATAATTGTCTAAAATAATTGTATAGGTATGGTTGAAACCAAATACGAGACATAAGGGAGATCGGATAAAAATTAAGGCATAAAACATTAAATATATACTAATATTGAAGAGCTAACTGCTGATTGTCAAACAAAGACATTGCGAGGTAGTTTCCCACTTCAGTGTGATTTGAATACTCTTTTTGTCAATAAATCCCCTAAGTAGTTAATATGATTGGTTTAATTATATTTTTTATTTATTTTTTATTTTTTTAAAACTATTATTATTATTATTATTATTATTATTATTATTATTATTATTATTATTATTATTTATTATTATTATTTTTATTATTATTATTATTTATTATTATTATTATTATTATTATTATTATTATTAAATATGTGTATACCCTTAAGTCATTTTTCATGTTAATCTAAACAGCTAATTTTTTCAAATATCTTTTTACCAACCGTAGATATAATTCGCTGGTCAAATTCGCTAATATAATCCGCTAACGCTAACCACCAACTGTTGATTGTCAAACAAGGACATTGCGAGGTAGTTCTCACTTAAATTTGTTGTGTGATTCGAATACTCTCTTTGTCAACAAATCCCTCTAAGTAGTTAATTAATACGATTGGCTTTATTAATTATATATTTTTAAATTTTTTCATGGTATTAATAAAATACTTGGTAAATAAATATATATCATTATTTTGTATTATAACTTTGATATTTAATTAAAAAACAGTGCACAAAAAAGATAATAGACAATGTAGTGAATATAATTAATTGATGAATTTGAATGTAAAGAATTTTTACATTGGAGAAATATAAAGACAATATAACTAATAAAATTATTTCTCTTAATGAATTTATTGATAATGAATATTTTTTTTTAATAAATACATTGTAGAGACAATGTAGCGAATATAATCAATTGATGAACTTGAATGTAAAGAATTTTTATATTGGAGAAAAATAAAGACAATATAACTAATGAAATTATTTCTCTTAAAGAAATGCATATGTATTATTTTTTGTTGTAGCTACTAAATTATTATTTAATTTAGGCTAAAGTGTCATCTAGCACCATGAACCATATTCGATTATTCATCCCGCACCCTGAAATTTCATATCATATATATCAATCCACAAACCAAAAAATAAAATTCACCTACAACTTTTAGCAGGTTTCCCTTCTTCCTGCGGACATGGCACCTGATGTGGCATTTCTCTTAACCTTATGTTGTCCATGTAAGCATTTACATATTTAAAATTTAAAAAACCAAAATTATTATATAAAAAAACCATAATTTTCTTCTCTTTATTTTCATAATTTATACTTTTTCAATTTTTCAATTCTAATGTTTCAATTTTTTTTTTCATAATTTATATTTTTTGCATAATTTTTTGTTTAATAATTTTCCAGGTTTCCTAATTTATAGAAATGCTACTTTTTTTTGTTTAGCATTTTCGCACATAAATATATCCACCAAGTGAAATTAAAAATGAAATCAAGTTACTAATATAAATTGTAAAAAGAAAAACCAATATATATTATTGCTAATAACAAAACAAAATAAATTCTCAATTCATAATCCACTAGCTAGTTAAAAGACAAAATCGTACATACACAGTAGCTATAAACACCAGCTTGTTAATAATAAAAATAAATAAAAATTATGAGAAAAAAAAAAGTGACTTCATCTATCTCATATGCCTTCATGGTCCCATTGAGCTTCACTCTGTGGCTACACAAAAGAAGAAAGCATTGTCAATTAATATATATTGAGCATCACATATATTATATATGCGTTAAAGCAACAGTACATCAACATCATTCATATATATATATATATATATATATATATATATATATATATATATATATATTATATATATATATATATTATTCACAGAAAAAAGAAAAATTTATACACATCATATATATTATGCGCAGCAACAGTACATCAGCATCATATATATTATTCACACAAAGATATAAAAATAGTATATGATAGAACAATATAGAAACATACATGTTAACCCACCTTCCGTCACCTTCAGCCTTCTGTCGTCGTCGCCTTCAGCCTTCCATCGTCGTCGCATGGGTCATTGTAGTTTCAATGCTATGTCTTTGGGGGAAATAAGGAATATAATTGGGGGGAATTAGGGTTGGGCGAAATAAAGAATATAATTTTGGTATCCGATTTTTGTTTTGTTTTTTTTTTTTTTAAATATGTAAATGCTTACATGGACAACATAAGGTTAAAAAAATGCCACATCAATGGGAAACCGGCTCCATGTCAGCAGGAAGACAGGGAAACCTGCTAAAAGTTCTAGGTGAATTTTATTTTTTGGTTTGTGGATTGATATATATGATATGAAAGTTCAGGGTGTGGGATGAATAATCGAATATGGTTCATGGTGCTAGATGACACTTTAGCCTTTAATTTACTCAGAGTAAAATAGAGTACTAATTATGCCAACTTTGATTGGGATGAGGTTCGAACCTGAAATCAATGAGTAAGTTAACGGTGAACTAACATAAATTAACAGAAAAGATAATATTTAACGAAAAAGTTCATGGATATTCATATTCATTAAGGATAAATTAGAAAATCTTAAAAAAAATTAAAATCTGATTAATCTGAGCCATTCATTTAATTAAAAAAATTGGCCGTCATTTTTTCTACCCATTATAGGCCTAACTCTCTTGGGCTCTTATTAGTATAGTGAATATTTGTTATTATGAACCATTCTTCGTTATAGTGTTAAAAATTAAATATGGTTGCCTTGAAAAATAAGAGTTGGATCGGTAGCACATGATTTTTGTACATAAAAGTCGAAGTTATTTTTACTTTTGGTCCCACGAGTATGAGATCATTTTCACATTTTGTCCCTAACTATTAAAATTTTCAGAATTTGATTCTATGACTTTTAAATCGTCCTTGCTACATTTGGTCCTCGTCTATTAAAATTTCTAACTTTAATCCCACAATTTTTAAATATTTGTCACATTTAATCCCCAACTATTTAAATTTTTTAGATTTGATCTCATGACTATTAAATCATTGCCACATTTGCTCCATTCAACCTAAATTTTAGTTATTGGTAATAAAATTTCAGATAAGTGAATTATCTTAATGGTAAAATTATTTTTTCTAATACATTTTTCTTGAACTTACTTTTTTTTTTTCCTCAAATCACTTTCTTCATTTTTTTTTTCTCAATGGGACTAAATAAAGTTATAAACTACATATTTTATCAACTTTATAAATTAATATGGTGTTGAATTAATGATATTATGATTACAGAATACAAATATTAAATACAAACTTTAATAATGTTAAAATCTAAGTTAAATAAATTAAAATTATATTACTAATTTAAATTTACAAACATTGAATATTTTGTACAAAAAAATACAAAGTGTTTAATTAGAAGGGATATTAGTTGTTAATCTTGAGATTAGAGAATTACTCGATCAAATTTGAAAATTTTAATAGTTAGTGATTAAATGTGGCAAAAATTTAAAAGTCGTAAGACCAAATATGAAAATTTTAATAGTTAGAGATTTTTTTTTTAAAATTTTTTTTGAGGGGATGGTCAAGGATTAAATGTGGCAAAAATTTAAAAATAGTGTAATCAAATCTAAAAATTTTAATAGTCAGGAATTAAATGTGACAAAGATTTAAAAGTCGTGACATTAAATATAAAAATTTTAATAATCGAAGACTAAATATGAAAATGATAATAGTCGGTGAGATAGGTTGTGAGTTTACTCCTTCACAGTTTAGCTAAAGGTCAAGATGTTCCTACTTCCTAGTTCAATTTATAAGTTTATTTAGATAAAATAATAAGAGTTCTAATCTAACTAAAACTCAATAAAATCTCTAATCTCCCAGCAACTTTAAGAATATTCCTAACAACATGTTTGGTTTACAAAATAAATTTTGAAAGAATAAAAATTATCTTCTATTACTAATTAAATGGAATAGATAAGGGATATAATAGAAATCCAATTTCATTGTTTGGTTCACGTAAGGAAAAGATTTAAGAAATATATTTTAGTGTTTGATTGAATTAAGAAGTATAAATGAAATAAACATTCAGAAGACAGAATTACCTTCAAATTGATAATAATAATAATAATAATAATAATAATAATAATAATAATAATAATAATAATAATAATAAGTATTATTATCATTATTATTATTATTATTATTGTTATTATTATTATTATTATCAAAAAATGACTAATTTTCTTATATGAACAGATAATTTTTATTGATGCTTCCACTAGTTGGATTCAGTTAGTCTGTTATCAGTGAAGAACAAAGTTTTCGCTAAATTTATTACAAAAATTATTGAATTAATTGTTCAGTTCTTAGATTATCCGATTAAATTAATAAGAATGGATAATGTTGAAAAATTCACATCGACTACTTTCGACGATTGTTGTATGGTTCTGGGCATTAAAGTGAAGCATCTCGTACCTTATCCCCATACTCATAATGGTCTAGCTGAATCTCTAATTAACCATATTAAATTAATTGCTAGATCATTATTACAAAAGTCCAGTTTACCAGTGTCTTGTTGGGGACATGCAGTATTGCATGCTACAGTTTTAATACAAATCTGAGCCACTGCATATCATGATTATTTCCCTTACAACTACTACGTGGAATAGAACCAAAAATTTCTCATCTGCATGTATTCGGTTGTGCAGTCTATACTCATATACCCAGTGTTGCAAAAATCGCGTCTAGGCGCCCTAGGCGGTCCCCATGCGCCTAACGATTTTTTCAACATTGCATATACCACCTACATAAAGTACCTCCACGGGCTCACAACGAAAACTAGGTATATATGTTGGTTATGAGTCTCCCTCTATTATTAAATACCTAGAGCCCATGACAAGATCAATTTAGTGCAAGGTAAGATGAATGCATCTTTGATGAAGATCATTTCCCGACATCAAGGGAAGATAAAATGCCTTATTTAACAAAATATCGAGAAATTTTATGGGATGAAAAAGATCTTCAATATCTAGATCCACATACTAGTCAATCTGAACTCGAAGTTCAGAAGATTACTAATTTGCAAAAATTAACAAATAACCTGTCAGATACTTTTGTTGATAATAGAGGAGTGACTAAGTCCCATATCCTTGTTGTGAATGCTCATTTGAGAGTAGAAATCCCTGAGGGACAAAGTATACATACTGACACTCCCCATCGCCAGAAATGCGGGAGACCAGTTGGTGCGAATGATTTAAATCCGCGAAAAATCAAAATTGATAAAATATCACAGTCACTCCGAAAAGATTTTAACCGTCCTGAAGACAGAGAACCCAGTGTACCTGCATGTGCTCCAAATAATATGAACACTAGGGATGAGGAACATACAAATCAGAATATTTTGAGAAATGACAATGATGACTTAGTTGATACCAATATAGGAACTGCAATAAATTTTATTGATACAAGAGAAACTAGGGATGGCAACGGGGCGGGGCGGGGCGGGGAGTATACTCCCAGTCCCTGTCCCCGTCCCCGCTACCCCGATCCCATCCCCGTCCCCGTCCCCATCCCCAGCGGGGAATTGAAAAAATTTTCCGTCTCCGTCCTCGCAGGAAATTTGACGGGGACGGGAAATCCCCAACCCTGATCAATCCATAGTCAAAGTGTCAAATTAACACAATTTTTAAAAAGAAAAAAGAAATTTTGAAATCCAAAAGATCCTAATAGGCTTATTTTAAAAACTATAACTCTTCAACAATTAACATTCAACTATTTTTAATAACATTTGAACTAACGAAGTTCAAATTCCAATCTAAAATAACAAATGCAAACTAATAATAGTTTAAAATAATAAAACTAATAATCTGGTCGACTAGTCGTCTACTGACATTAGGGCTATTGATTTACTAATCGTAAAATAATAAAACTAATAATCTAATTCCTAATCCTAAAATTATATATATATATATATATATATATATATATATATATATATATATATATATATATATATATATTTATATATATATATTTATATATTTATATATATATATAATTTTATTTTATTTTTTTAATTTTCAGGGACGGGGCGGGCCGGGGAGGGGCCGGGGAATTCTTCAAATTCCCCATCCTCGTCCCCGATCCCCAAAATTTTTACCCATCCCCGTCCCCGTTTCCATAGGGGACGAGGATCCCCAACAGGGACGGGGATCCCCAACGGGGACGGGGCACATTGCCATCCCTAAGAGAAACATATAACAGAAATTTAATAGTCGTCGATGACACATTTACCTATGCAGTTGCATTTAATATTTCACGTAATAATCTGGATCGAGAACCAACATCAATAACAGAGTGTCGGATGCGCCCTGATTGGTTAAAGTTGAAGGAGGCAATTGAGGTAGAGTTCAACTCGCTCAATAAAAGAAAAGTGTTTGGTCCCATCGTACGTACCCCGAAAGGTGTGATCCTAGTAGGATTTAAGTGGGTATTCGTATGGAAGAGGAATGAAAATAATGAGGTAGTTAGATATAAAGCGAGATTGGTAGCTCAAGGGTTCACGCTGAGAGCCAAAAATTGATTTTTTGAGCAGACATATTCTCCTACTATTGATGGAACTTCGTTTTGCTATTTAATATATATCACTGACTGTAAACATAAAACTAGATAAGCAATTGATGGATGTAGTGACAACCTATCTTTATGGGTCACTAGATACTGATATATACATGAAAATACCACTGTTGCAAAAATTGGCCTAGGCAGCCGCCTAGGCGCTTAACTCGGCCGAGTTAACTCAACTGACTCGGCCTTGCTAATTATATATATTTCACGTAATAATCTGGATCGAGAACCAACATCAATAACAGAGTGTCGGATGCGCCCTGATTGGTTAAAGTTGAAGGAGGCAATTGAGGTAGAGTTCAACTCGCTCAATAAAAGAAAAGTGTTTGGTCCCATCGTACGTACCCCGAAAGGTGTGATCCTAGTAGGATCTAAGTGGGTATTCGTATGGAAGATGAATGAAAATAATGAGGTTGTTAGATATAAAGCGAGATTGGTAGCTCAAGGGTTCACGCTGAGAGCCAAAAATTGATTTTTTGAGCAAACATATTCTCCTATTATTGATGGAACTTCGTTTCGCTATTTAATATATATCACTGTGTGTGTGTGCGCGCGCGCGCGTGTGCGTGTGTAATATGATATACACCCAGGCGCGTGGACTATTTTTTTTTTTTCAATTAGCCGCATAGGCGCTAGGCGCTAGGCGCTACTCTACTGCTCGACTAGCGCCTAACGCCTACTGCAACCGTAGAAAACATCCGAGGACATCCAATACGAGGGAGAAGATAGATCGAAACATGTATAACAACAAAATTCAAAAGTCATTATATGGCTTGAAGCAATTGGCTAGAATGTGGTATAACCATTTGAGTGAATTCCTTCTAAAGAAGGAATATGTTAAAAATGTTATTTATCCTTGTATCTTTATTTATCCTTGTAGCATTTTACCGTACAATAGGAGACTTGGACAAATAAGAAGACTAAATTACAACATAATCTATATATAAAATGACCCTGATTTTTTACTATTGACTTTTTGGAATTCGTATAACTTTTTAATCGTTGTCTTTTTATAATTGACAATAGTTTTTGATCGTTATATTTTTTTTTTATATGGAATAGTAATTTTTTCACAATGGTTTTATCATTGTTGTCTATATATATGTTTATAATCATACATCTGAAATATAAATGCATCATCCATCATAATAATAATAATAATAATAATAATAATAATAATAATAATAATAATAATAATAATAAAAATCAAAATCCAAATGCATATATGTCCAGTATTCTTATATTCCCAAATATAAAACTAGTTAATCCAATTAAACTTGATCAACATTAATACAACCATAAATAGTATTAAACTATTAATCTAAAACGAGTTAATCCAAATGAAAAACTTGTTAATAATATACAACAGATAATAAGCCTGCCTTTGGCATCAACAAATTGTAGAACATCAGAACATGGTTGACCTTAACTCCTCTTGATTTGTGGATCCTACCATAAGATGACTGCTTGTACATGATGATAGACAAGAACTATATATACTTCCTCCCTGTTCCTAAATCAGCAAGAAACACTTAAAGGTTAAAAGTAATTATACAAATTAAAATCCATACTATAGGTCTGGTGTTGCATATTTAATTTTGATTCATTTGAAATTGCATTGCTAAAGAAACACGAGACTGAATGTAGTGAGAAAGAAAAAAAGTGGCTTTGACAATCTAAACTATTTTGTAGAAAAACAAAATACTACTAATTTCAAGTTACCAACCATTCATCTGCTATGCTTTCTAGGAGTTTCAGTAAACCAAGGGTCCTTTTGGAAACCCAGAAAATGATTTCCAGAAGTCATTTTTCGGATTTTCCCTGTTTCGGTATTCAATGAAAATAAAATTACAGGAAAATATTTATTCTGGTCAACGAAAAAAGGTCCAATTTGACAAAAAACGTCTTCTTAGATTTGTAGTGGGAAAACATTTCTCAGATTATTTATTTTCCCGTATTTATATCTCTCTCATCTATTTTCAAACTAGTTTCCAAATTATTATTACCACCACCATCACTTATTATTATTATTATTATTATTATTATTATTATTATTATTATTATTATTATTACATAACAAATAATATGTTCATTTTCAGGAAAATGAACCAAATAGAAAAAAAAAATGCAATTAAACTTTAAGCCACATAAAAAGATAGTTTTCTTACCTTCAAACAAACATTAAAAAAATAAATTAGTAGTATTTTTTATGAAATGTGTCATTTTCTAGAAATCATTTCTCGAAAAATATTTTCCAGATTTCCAAACGGACTCTAAGTGAACAACCATATCAGTGACATATTCAAGATTTCTATTGAGGAAAAGGGGTGATTCTTAGATTGACTTGTAGTTTGCAGGAAATTGAGTTTAATGACAAAATTGGTAATTTCAATGCAAGGGAGTAAAAGAAAGCACTCACAACTAAAAGCTTCCCATCTAAAGTTGTCAGAATCCATTTAACCTAATCTGGCTGCAACTGCAATTGCAATTAAAATCCCAATGAAAATCAAGTTTTCAGTCATAATATAAGTTTTGAATTATGAAGCAAATTAGAGTTTTTGGAATCCTACCTCTTTATCAACATCTCCATTCAGTTGGTTGTGGAGGAGCCAATTGCATGCTCTGTGGCTGCATCATCATAAATGACTTCCACCGGTACTTTGATGAAACGAATCAACCATTGACATGACTCCCATACCTTATGTTGGTGACCCATCAACAAGGAATCATAAGATTTCTAGGATTTTATGTAGAAAGCAATCCAAATCAGGAACATGGCAAGCCACATTCATATAGCATACTACATTTCTAGGATTTTCAGTCTGGGTATTTCATATTTGAGAATTGGCCTTTATCGTTTACCCCAATATTTTTTGAGTTGGTCTTGTCACTTATCTCCAGCAACAAAATCATATACTTCATTCCTAACCTCAACCCAACTTCTCCCCACCTCTTTCTTAGTTGACAAGTTTGTCATCATGTTCCTCATTTTCGCATAACCTTTCCACTCACCATTAGCTGCATATATCTTCGAGAGCATCAAATATGTCCCTGCAATTTTTGGCTTCAAACCCAACACTTTCCTTACAGCCAAGGTGCCTAAATCGGGAAGCTTATGAGCAAGACATGCTCCAAGATATGCTCCCCAAACAGACTCATCGGGTGTAAATGGCATTTTCTCTATCAGCTGATAAGCTTCCTTAACTCTTCCAGCACGCCCTAGCAAATCAACAACACAGCCATAGATTTCCTGATCAGGAACAATATTATAATCATCAACCATTGAGCTAAAATACTTTAAGCCTTCATCTACTAGCCCAGCATGACTACAAGCATTTAAAACTGCCATGAAAGCAATCCGATCTGGTCTAAGACTAGAACCAACCATATCATCGAACAATTCAGTAGCTTGTTTTCCATTTCCGTGGCTTCCATACCCAATCATCATTGAGGTCCATGAAACTAGATTTTTTGTTGGCATTTCATTAAATATTCTACGTGAGCTTGCGATGTTTCCACACTTTGCATACATGTCTATTAAAGCATTAGCTAGCTCCAAGTTCCACCCAAGGCCTCTCTGTATAATCCTCCCATGCACTTGTTCACCACAACTCAAAGCTGCCAAATTGGCGACAGCAGCTATAATGCTGGAAAACGTGAAGGTATTTGGACTTGGGCCTTCTAATTCCAAAAGCAAATAAAAGTTGATAGACTCTTTTGGATTGAACTTCTCATATCCAGCAATCAAAGTATTCCAGGTGATTATATCTCTCTGAGGCATGCAATGAAAACAGTGGTTTGCTTCGTTCAAGTTATCTCCCCTGCAATACATGTCTAAAATGGAGTTCATCACAGGAATGTTAAAATCAAATCCATGTTTGATTACTGCAGCATGGAGATGCCTTCCATCTGAAAATGGGCTGATCAAAGCACATGCTTTAATAGCTATTGAAAAGGTAAATGCATTTGGTTCAATTCCCTCCTGTCCATCCAAAGAAAAGCAACATGGAATTAAGTTTCAATATTGTTCATGCTAGAAATTTGGAAATGATGATGTTATTATCTGTGCACATTTTTATTCAGAAGCAATTTAAAAAACTAAAAACAATATAAATAAAACATAAGCACCACAGTAAATCGAGGAAATACCAATAGCATTTGCTTAAAAGCTTGAAGGCCACAATAGCCATTGCCCCGGTGAGTGTATCCAGCAATCATTGTTGTCCAAGACACATCGTTTTTCTCACTGATTTCGCTAAACACCATACAAGCATCTTTCATACTAGCCGACAATGTAGAGTATATGTCCAAGAGTGCATTGGCAACATACATGCTTCCATGCTTGCCATGCTTGATTACCAGCCCGTGAACTAAAGCACCACAAGAAGGTGACTTCATGCCTTTACAAGCCTTCAATGTGCTTGAAAATGTGAACTCATTTGGGTGGACACTAGTATCTCGCATCATCTCATAGAAAACTTCCCAAGCGCATGGGTAGAGATTACAAGAAGTGTACCCCGATATCATGGCTGTCCAAGCAACAACGTCTCTCTCGGGCATTTCGTCGAACAGTGTACGGGCCTCTCTGATGAGACCTTTATCGAAGTAGGACTTGAGGAGATTGGTAGCCAAAAACGAAGGGGGTTTAGGGGAAAATCGTGGGTTTGGAGAATACAGGTTCCAGCTCAGAGAGCTTCGGATTGTTTGAGGAATAATATGCGAAACAGTTTTGGACAGTGCTGTGGCGTTCATTTCTTGAGCATATTTGCATGGATTTGTCTCAGTAAATAGAACTCAGCCGTATAAAGGATTGTTGTTTTTTTATATGAGTAATGCTAGATTGCTAGATAGTAGATACTCTTATATTTCTCTTTTGGAGAGTTCAGTGGCATAATTGCACGTTTTTTAAGTGTTCAGTGGCCTAATTGCACTTTTTGTTCGTTCAGTGGCCTAATTGCATTTTTAGATTACGTTCAGTGGCCAATTTGAACCTTATTCCAATTTTTAAAGACTTTTATCAATTTTAATTAAAAATTCGATGGTATTCGATTTAGATTTTTAAAAATCTACTGCTATTCGATTTAGACTTTTAAAAAGTAAGTATAGTGATATTTTATTCAGACTTTTATTTTCTTTAAAAGTCAACTTATATTTAAAAACTTATTAATTTTTATAGATTTTATCAGAATAGGATTTTTATAGACTTTTTCGTCACTAATATCTATCTACACTTTTAATAAGAGCGAATAATGTTAGGCCCTTAACTGGAACAAAAAAATGTCGGTCCTATTGTTTCTTAAAATGAATGGTTAATATTATTTTGATTTTAGTAATTTTTAATGATTTTCCTTAATTTACCCTCTATTATATTATTTCCTTCCCTAAAATAACCCTAAATTCCGTTAGTATAAACTTTATTAACGGAATATTCCGTTAACTATTTATTATTCTTAACATACTCATTAATTTATATAAGTAAGGTCTTAGGTTCGAACCTCATCCCGATTAGAGTTGGCATAATTTTTAAACATATATTATGAATATGTTAAAATGTATTAAAAATATATAATATAAAATTAAACATAAACTTTGATAAAGTAATTAGCCCGACTAAATACATAACATTCAAAGTTGAGCATCAAAAATTATAAATAGGGAACTTTAAAAATCATTTGATTTTCTTGATTTAAAAAAAATAATAAATTTAGGTTAAGTTTTTTTTTTTAAAAAACGTTTAATTAATCTTCTTTTGATTATTTAGAACAAACTTAATATTTCAATTATGCTTTTGCATTATTAGAATGATTTAGGTCATTATAGTATTAATATTTTTTGTATTTTTTTTTATAATGGTACAATTGTACATTACTTTACAAATTTTATACTATTATTTTTTTATCAGATAAAATTGTTCTTACATCATTGTCCATATTACAACTAAAATCTCAGTCATATACGCAACAATGCAAATCTAAAGCTTCCTACACTATAATCTCATTGCATGATGAATCCTTCTATGCTGCCACTAGTAACCTAATGGCACATGACACACTACCAACAAAAAAATAAAAAAGAAAGAGCATGTTCAGTGCATATAGCCCTGACATGGCATCGCAACACTTATAACCTGACCCATGCCTTTAGCAAGATAGTCTAAGATGGGTTTGTGCCTATAGCATATAACCGCTAGGCCTGTACCTTCAGTACAATGACCGGACACTCGTTGTGCCAACCACCAACATTTTCTTTTCCACCAATCATATCTCATCTTTTCTCATCATGGACAATCAATCATAATCAATCAATGATCATCAACAATCACCAATCAACAACGTGCACAACAACAGTAGTGACCACCACTCAATATCAACAACAACCGATACACATTAACACATAGCAAGGGGATGATCAGGGGAAGAGCACAACAATCATATTTCCACATTAACTTGTTTTGGTTGACTTAGCGTTCTTGGAAGTTCCTCGGGGCTCGTAGGCAGCCAGCCTCGCCCACTGAAGATGAAAACAATGACAATGCTACCCAAAAGAGAATTATGAAGAATTAGAGAAATTTAAACTAAAAATAGTATTTATTTAGACTATCACTTTAAAACTAAGTATTTAGACTAGAGTTATTACAAAATTGCAAACATTTATTTTAGTGACAATTATAATCAATCTCTCATATATTATTTTCAATTTATATACTTTAAATTACCGATTTAAATAAACAAATTCAACATTTATTTACCTATGCATAAACATCTCCTATATAATATTACATTGATATACTTTAAAATAGTTATTTAAAAATAATCATTGGGCATTATCCCATTCGCACAAAGCGCGTAAAAAAACTAGTAAATAGATAAAATCCAACCCTCAAACCCTAAACTTTTCAAAATTCTCCCTGAACTTTTCAAAATTCTCTACGGATTTTTTTTTCTCTATTTAAAATGTAAGAGGTTTTTAGTATGATTACAATTACTTTTTAAAATATATAAAAATTAAAAATATTACTATAAATTTATTAACAATTTATTTTGAAAGGATTATTTGGTAATCATAATTAATTTCAAATATTAATTATAGAATAAGTTCCATATTATAAATAAATAAATAAACAATTAGAATCATGTTTTGTTTTGAAACACACCCTTGAACTTTTTTAATTAGGGCATTCGCAATAGGGGTATTTACATAGTGTTTAGAATAGTACAAAATTAGATGTTTGGTTTTTAACAAATGTGGTGATTATTTTTTGGTTGATTTTTTTTCTCCTGCTATTATTGATTTTTTTATAGGTCCCTCCATGTGAAAGAAAAGGGAAAACAACAAAGGAAATTTACATGTGGAGCGCAAGAAGTACGCCCAGTAAACGCGTGCATAGCACGTGCCTATTGGCGCGTTTGTAGCTTTTTTCAGTTTTTTTTTTTTTTTATATGTTGTCTGTGTTTTTATTTTCTTTTTTCTTCATTTTTTTTTGCCGCCTCTCTCTTTTCTAGTTGTAATTCAAAAATTGTGAAAAAACATTGGCTGATGAGGATGTTCTTAGGAAACAGGGTCGGATTTTGAGTTGTGCAAGTTGTGCGACAGCACAGGGCCTCAAATTTTAGAGGGCGCAATATTTAATTTTTACCTAGCTACTTAAGACATTAAAATAAAATAAAATTGTAATTAGTCTTAAAAGACTCCATGAAGGAATGGTAAAAATGTGTTTCTAGAATCCTGTCCTTTGCCCTAATCCCTTTTGATAGAATTTCATTTATTTATAAGAATCGGATCACAAAAATCTAAAAATCGGTCATGTTAAGAAAAGGACCTAAAATGCTTCTTAGAAGTTTTCAATGTAGAGTTTTGAAGTTTTCATGCGTCATATATAAAACATGATAATATAGGCAAAAGATGTCTTACTTTAAATAATAAGTTTGAAATTATTGTATTTTGAGAAATAATATTTCAAATAGTTCCTATGAAGAAGAATATAAAATGTGCTAATATAAGCAAAAAGTGTCTGATTAGATTAGAAGTTTAGCCTATCAAGGCTAGTAGTAGTTCAACCGTCAAGCCTAGTATACAAGTTTTTTCTCTCTAAAACTGAAATTTTTTCATCCATAAAGTATCATACCTCGTTCAAACATAAAAATAGACGGATAAATTACGATAACTCAATGACCCATTAAGTGAGAGAATTTAGTGTCTGATAAGCGCTCGTAAAAAGTTCATTACATTGGGTGTAACTTTCACACTACGATTGTCAGGTATGAATCATGTATCATTGTCCATAATCTATTACACATGAACCAATTGAGTTGTCTATGAGAATTATATTCTATGGCTAGTGCAACCTGAGTTATTGATGTGAGCAAAGAATTCGGGTTGCAGTGATTTCCAAGAGCCAAGAAGGTGGTGATTTTGTTCTCAAGATTCGATCCCTCATTTTCATTGTCTCAATATTCTCCTCCTTTAGGTTCTTTATATGAAAAAAGTAATTAAAGCCTTGAATTTTAAAAAGTGACAATTGTACACATTAATTCCCCAATTTGATTCAGTTGAATAGATAACTTGCTAAATTGATGCAATTAGGTCAATTGTTGGTAAAATTCAAGATAATAATCAGTAATTGAATTTTTTTAAAAGAAATAATTAAAAAATAAATTAAAAATAGAATGGCTAGCAACAGAGAGCCATCTATGTTTTTTTTAAAAAAAAAATATATTTATTTATTACATCAGCATTTTTAATGATTACAATTAGGTAAGTCGCCATTTAGTTTAATTATAATTTTTTAAAATTCAAGGATCTAATTATTTTTTTTACATAAAATTTAAGACTTATTTGACTTTTTAAAAAAAGTTTAAAGTTACTATATTATAATAAATACTCCATAATATTTTAAAAGTAGAAAATACTCAACAAAAGCGGTATCATATTATCATACATATTCATGACATGGTGGAAGGGAGTGATGGTAATGGTATATATATAATTTTTAGGGGTGGTGAGTGATCACTTATTTTTTACGGAGTACTATATTTTATTCTATTTTGTACATATTATGTGTGTTAAATTGGAAAATTAGACTAATTAATGTGTATTTGCTTATAGTTTAATCCATTTGCACAATAAAGGAAAAAGGAAGCATTTTTTTTTTAGCAAATTTGACTAATTAAGGAGCTGAGAAGTGCATAGGAAAGAAGCAAAAGGTTGCCTTGAAGCAACCCGAGAAGAAATGGCGTGGAATTGAGCGAAACATTGACTTGGCGCATTTATGGCATCAGTCACAGGCGTCGGCATGCCCATGAGGAAGGCCTTCACCAGTCATGGGCATCGACACACCCATGATGCGAGCGTTTCCACAGACGGCCTACGGCACGCCAGTGCTGTTGCCCGTGCGATTAAATCTATAATTTTCAATTCTAAAAAGAGAGTTCAAAAAGTTAGAGTGAACAGTAGCCGTATAGAGTAGAGGGTAGAGTGAGGTCTCGAACCCTAGACCAAGAAAACACATTGTCTTTCATATAAAAGTGTATATTCCTATGATTTGAAGATTCATTACCAAAAGGAGGTGTGAAAATAAGTTGTTACTTTAATCTTTATTGCTTTCATAATTATGTCTTTCTTTTATATCTTTGTTTTATTTGCTAAAATCATGGGTGAGTTGTTTTATTTAAGATTTTGAGTTAAGGATGATATGAGATTCTAATGCATATTTAATAGAGTTAATTTCACCAGAGGTCCCTTGTCTTTGGTGGTAATTTCAAATTTAGTCCCAGACTATCATTTTTGTCATTTTACATCCCAGACTATCGTTTTTTGGACACTTTTAGTCCTTCTCATGATATTTTCTATTTTTAGTAAGGGCATTTTTGTCTCTTCATATTTTTCTATTATTATTTTTCAGGTTTCAACCAGTTTAATTGGTTTAGGAGTTTACTAAAAATTGGTTGAAAAATATGGTTACTAAAAATCAGAGGTTACCTAAAGTTCTAAACCAATTAAACTGGTTGAAACCGGAAAAATAACCAAAATAAAATAAAATATGAAGAGACATAAATGCCCTTACTAAAAATAGAAAAAATCATAAGGACTAAAAGTGTCCAAAAACAATAGTCTATGATGTAAAATGGCAAAAACAATAGTTTGTGACTAAATTTGGAATTGTCACCAAAGACAAGAGACCTCTGGTGGAATTAACTCTATTTAATATTTAATACTATTATATAAAGGGGATAAAACCCAAATTAGGGTTCTTAATGTTGTGAGAGATTTTGTGTATTCTTGTGTTAAGGTGTGGTGCACAACATTCTTACTTTTTAGCATTAATCTTGTAGGGAATCCAATCGCACCAAAAGTTTGATTGATATTCTCATAACCCCTTGAAAATGCAAAACTCTGAAAAATAATGTGAGGTTCCTACAAATACTTTTATAATTTGTTTTTTAACATTAAAAAAATTCTCATTCCCTCCAAATTCTTAGGCAATGTGGTTATTAGAATGTAAAATTTGGAATGTGCTAGTTTGAAATAAAAATGCACCCATTTAGAGTAGTGTTTTTTTTTTTTTTTGAGTAGATTATTATGATGAAAACACTGAAAGTTGAAACCATCCGCGTTACCAAAATCAAGTTTACAAAAGCTTACTTACATGTCTGATTTAAAATTGTATCTCGTCCTTACAGAAAATTTACAGGAAGTGATTATAAAACACCATTGAAAGATGTTTACTCCACCAGAAGCAAAGTATGAAAACACAAATGGTATTACAGTAGTCAGGCTGAGAGAAATAGCGAGAAATTTGAAATGAATCTTCAAAGCTTCGTTCGATTAAGATCTTACTTGATACTCTCCTGCTCGGGTTAGAGCCCGGAAACCTTTGTAAGGGCGTGTAGGGAGATTCCCGATATCCAGTTTGTCTATTTTAAGGCCAGAAAGAGCAGTACCCATTATTTTGAATCCCAAGCGAAAAGTAGGGAATACATGAAGCCGCTTTAGACCAGACTCGAGCACTAAGGTCCCAGACAATGACGGGGATTTATCTTTTGGGATCCTTCCGATAGACCAACAGCAGGTCTGCGCATAAAACCTGATGTATCAGTCCCAAACTGCTAAAAATGGGTTATATGATTTGTTCTGCGATATTTGGGAAATGAAGGTGAAAAACAAAATGCAGTGCCCAGACACATTCTGGTGTACTTTTAGTGATTAACAAGAAGTAATGACACAACATTTTGTCAAGGTTAATTCATTGAATGGCATTCCCCAGACCACAAGAATTCACAATTCACATAGTTTGCTAGAATTAAGATCATAAGAGCTAGTGAGTACCTTATCGGTGAGGATGTTAACTGTTCCAAGATTTGAAGAAAGATCTGCAGATAAAACACAATTAGGGAGCTGAAATTGCACACTCACTTCATCTATTGGCTTTCCTGGATCATTTTTAATTCCAACTAGCAAACTAATTCGGCATGTTCCAGAGTCTGAACTGAGCTGTGGCTTCACATATAAGGGAGTACTTTTCAACTTCTTGACTCTGCAAATGAATTTAGTTAGTTTTTTTTTTTTTTGGGAAAGTTAAAGGTAAAAGAAAAGTGAACTTAATATAGGAAGGCACTAGTTCAGAACAGCAATCAGAAGCTCCTTGATGCATTTTTCATATAATGAATGAAAGACATTCCAATAACAGTAGTACAGTACAAACCTGTAGCTTGTTAGCTTGAAATGTCCATCAGGAGGAACAAACGACAAAATTTGGTTTGATTCCCATGGTCGTAGACGAACACAAGGATGGAATTGCACATCGTTCAAGATGGATGGATTTGCAAATGAAAGAGTAAGATCAGGAATACCAGAAAGTTGAGAGTTAACTTCAATTTCACCATAAACCTCACATTTTACAAGAGTTCCTTCCCTGAGTTGGAAAAACCATAAAAGTTGACCAATCACATTCATATCATCAAAAAGATTCAGAATTAGATTACAAAGCCTTGAAAAAATCATAACTAGAGATAATCCCATACCACGGATGCCCAAGAATCAAAATAGGAGGTAATCAGAGAGGCAAGCCGAATATTGAGACATAACAAACACAGGTTTATACAACACCACTCCCACCCCAACCAAAAAATAAATATTCAAGTCTTATATGTAAGAACAAGCCAGAAGCCATGTAAAATTCCTCAAAAATAAAACTCCCTCCTGCTACCATCACATGTGTCTGCAATTACCTTGAATATTTATTTCCTATGTGTGGAAAATTATTTGAAGGGTGGAAGTGTTCTTCCCAAATGACATAACAAAGATGAGAGTGTATGGTGGAAGTATGTTAAGTATGCATTCATGAGCGTGTATCATTTGACATAGCTCTCTCTTGTCCTTTGACATATTCAGTTTTAGGCTGTAGCTTTGGTTTCTTCAGTTAGTATCATTTCTTCTTGTCCTATCATATTATGCTTGTGTATACTGGTTGATGTTAAGTCGTAACAAGAAAAGCAAAATAGGAACAATAAAAAGTTTAAGATACAGCTAAGTCATACCATGTAATATGGACATCAAGGCACAAGAGGTCTAGTTTATAATTTTTTCTGAATGTTCAAATTGGGAGATAAGGGCAGAGTTTCAAATTTCAATTAGGTATGTCCACCTACTTGTTAATAATAGCATCCATCTCTTCAACGAGGTTAACATAAACTTCATTGCTTGTATGTTTCAAGTCTGTTTTCCTCCAAGGAACGCAGGTTGCTGTTGCACCAGGAAGAGTGTTGCTGACATTGGAACTGCTTCCAGTTACAACACTCAACATTTTGCTAACAATATTTGGAGGAGCTATCATCTCCCTCAGTATATTAGGTTCTGTTGTAAGAGGAAAACCATTGTCTATCATCTCATCCAAAAGCTGCAAGTGACAGTACACACACTAATGGCACCCAGCATTTTACAGAAAGAGCTTTTTCAAATATATAGGAACAAGGAGTTGAAATATAAAAATATAAAATACATGCAGGCATAATAAACATGTGTTTGCACTGTTTATATGGATTTCCCCCAAGGAGAAAGAATAAAAACAAATTAACAATCTTTCAGAGAACAGAATCAATATTTTGATTTTTGATTATTTTCACAAAAGTGACAAAACAATATCAATTAAAAGAAAAAAAAGTAGCTGTGTACAGCTAGAATAAAAATCTTTCAGGTTACAGAATCAATATTTTCATAAAACAGTATAAAATAAAATAAAAGGAACACCAGAATGTGGTGCAGGTTACCAATAGAAATTATTCACAATTTCACACTGGTTTATTAGGAACCAGACTAGCCAACTCCCAGCACCCCAACCAAAGTTGAAAATATTCTTTCAGAGAACATTAACTATTGGAATATTATAGAATCAATCCCAGGGAGACATACAGGAACATATAAAAATTAAGTAGGAAATTAATCACAGGAAGCACAATTGAAATGAAATATATGCAGAAACAGAAATCACTTCAAACAAAGATATGTGGACTACAAATACCTCATATGCAATAACAAAGTTATCTTTCACCAAATCTTCATTTAACCCACCAAGGTAATCAGAAAAGATATCAGCTACTCTGCAAAGGAACTAAAAAAGAAGTAGTCAAAAATCAAATTAAAACTTATTTTTATTATATTAGGACAACTTCCTCAAGGTTTTAAAAAGCGAAGGCGTGCCTTGGGGCGTTTTGTAATGTTGACGCGAGGTGTAAGCCTCAATTTTATACAAAATATATAAATAAGTAGTAAACATTATTCATAAAATTTACCAAAATCTAAGATTAAAGTTTCATTAGCTAAAAGTCTCAAGGAAACACACCGCAAAACATCAAGCATAAATGCATAATATAAGTCTAAAGCAAACAAACACATAGCAATACAAGATTAAAGTTTATAAACAAACAAACACATCTTAAATCACAATGAAACTTCATCTGAAGAATCATTGTAGTCTATAGCCTCATCATCCTCATTTCCCCCATCATTATCAATATCTTCCCATTCTTCTTCATCTTCATTATTTAGTCTCAATTTTCCCTTTCCCTTACTCCCCTTTTGCACTAGCCTTCTTGCTTGAGGATTCAGTTGGTTGAGTTGCTTGTGATGGCTCCCCCTCAAAAACATCAACATTAAGGTCATCTACACTTATATGGGGAGCATCTTCATCATTTTCACCCACGATCCATTCATCAATCAACAAGCTATCTTCATCATTTCTAAGGATTTCAACTTCAAGTGCCTATCCTTCAACTTCTTGTTGTATAAAATATAAACCAAAGCATTCATCCTTGTAGTGGTCAAGCGGTTTGTTCTTGATTGAATACACTCCAATTGCGCTCGCATCCAGATGAAGAACAAGTGAGGCCTAGCACACTAACTGCAAACTTTCGAAGCTCGAGAGTGTTATCTCCATATTGAGTCCACCATTCAACTAAAAAAATAGTAATATTAAGTATTTGAATCTACTATAATTAACACTCATATTTAACTATTTAAGTAAGGATTTAAACTTTAACTTACTAGGAGTTCGTTTGTGGACTGTGTTCTTAGCTTGAACCAACCCAAAAAAATCCTTTTCGGATATGGAAAGCACTACATTGTAGGTCGGCTTTCTCCATTTCATCTCTATTGGGTATGAGCTTGTCTAAACAATGGAATAACCCAAGCTTGATCTCTGGATGTGTAGAAAAATCAGGAGAATAATGGCAATGGGGATTTAGATGGTAGGCAGCTGCATGCAAATGTCGGTGCATCTGAAAATCCCATTTTTCATCAATGATATCTCATATCTCCTTGTAATCTTTTTCTTTTCCACCAAAGTTCTTTGCTATCTTTTCTTTGGCTTCATCCATAGCATTATAAAGAAAACCCATAGTAGGCTCTTTTTCTCCATCAACTAGCCTCAACACTTCAACCAAAGGTCTTGTGGTCTTGATAGCATAAATCAAACTTGGCCAAAAGTTGTTATCCTTCACAGAATTATTTTTCTAACTTCTTTTCCATCAGCTTTGCTTGCATAATTACTCTTTGTCCACTTTTCAGAAGTGAACATAGCTTCCAATGGTTGCCTCAACTGATAAATGTTTTGCCACGTCAAATATGCAGTGGAGGCAAATGTTTTGCAACGTCAAAGAAGCCTTGAAGAATGCGTGAGATGGTTCAAGGCAAGCGTACTACGAGGAGCAACTATCATGGAGGCCTATAATTTTTATATATGCGGGTAGGTACGTGAAAGATATTTCAAGGTTGAGTATGACAATGATTTTTCCAAGTTGAGAAATTATGTAAACAAAATGCTAAAACTAGAAGGGAAAAGAATTAAGTAACTTTCTATGGTTGTATACTTTATTTTGTTTGCTATTCGCATATCTTTATTATTCTTATTTTCGTTAGGTTTCAAGAATGAATTTTGGACTTTTGCTTGTATGCTTGCATATTGAGAAGTGTATAAAAAAATGAGTTAAAGAATTATCTCAAATCCACTTAGGATTTTTGTCCAAAATTAAATTCTTTTAGGTCGAAGATTTGCCACTGCATATTTGACGTTGCAAAGCATTTATCAGTTGAGGCAACCATTGGAAGCTATGTTCACTTCTGAAAAGTGAACAAAGAGTAATTATGCAAGCAAAGTTGATGGAAAAGAAGTTAGAAAAATAATTCTGAAGGATAACAACTTTTGGCCAAGTTTGATTTATGCTATCAAGACCACAAGATCTTTGGTTGAAGTGTTGAGGCTAGTTGATGGAGAAAAAGATCCTACTATGGGTTTTCCTTATAATGCTATGGATGAAGCCAAAGAAAAGATAGCAAAGAACTTTGGTGGAAAAGAAAAAGATTACAAGGAGATATGGGATATCATTGATGAAAAATGGGATTTTCAGATGTACCGACATTTGCATGCAGCTGCCTACTATCTAAATCCCCGTTGCCATTATTCTCCTGATTTTTCTACACATCCAGAGATCGATCTTGGGTTATTCCATTGTTTAGACAAGCTCATACCCAATAGAGATGAAATGGAGAAAGCCGACCTACAATGTAGTGCTTCCCACAACCGAGAAGGATTTTTTGGGTTGGTTCAAGCAAAGAACACAGTCCACAAACGAACTCCTGGTATATTAAAGTTTAAATACTTACTTAAATAGTTAAATATGAGTGTTACTTAATATAGTAGATTCAAATACTTAATATTACTATTTTTTTTAGTTGAATGGTGGACTCAATATGGAGATGACACTTCCGAGCTTCAAAAGTTTGCAATTAAAGTGCTAGGCCTCACTTCTTCTTCATCTAGATGCGAGCGCAATTGGAGTGCATTCAATCAAGTACACACCAAAAAAAGAAACCGCTAGACCACTACAAGGATGAATGATTTGGTTTATATTTTATACAACAAAAAGTTGAAGGGTAGGCACTTGAAGTTGAAATCCTTAGGAAATGATGAAGATAGCTTGTTGACTGATGAGTTGCCATTGGATGATGAATGGCTTGTGGGTGAAAATGATGAAGATGCTCCCCATATAAGAGTAGATGACCTTGATGTTGACGTTTTTGAGGGGGAGCCATCACAAGCAGTGAAGCAACTCAAACTCAACCAACTGAATCCTCAAGCAAGAAGGCTAGTGCAAAAGGGTCAAGTAAGGGAAAGGGAAAATTGAGACTAATTAATGAAGATGAAGAAGAATGGGAAGATATAATAATGATGGTGGAAATGAGGATGATGAGGCTATAGACTACAATGATTCTTCAGATGAAGTTTCATTGTGATATGATGTGTTTGTTTGTTTATAACTTTAATCTTGAATTGTTATGTGTTTGTTTGCTTTAGACTTATATTATGCTTAATGTTTTGTGGTGTGTTTCTCCTTTGAGACTTTTAGCTAATGAAACTTTAATCTTAGATTTTGGTGACTTTTATGAATAATGTTTACAGCTTATTAATATATATTGCATAAAAATTGAGGGTTACGCCTCGATATGCCTCGTGTCAACATTACAAAACGCCTCAAGGCACGCCTTCGCCTTTTAAAACCTTGCCTTAATGGAAGACTAACACTTTTGACTTTGGGGGAGGAAGTTCAACAAATATTGAAATTTTCAGTAATTTATATTTATAGAAGATAAAGATAGTTGTATTTTATGGGAGGTCAGCATAGCCATTAGCCAGTTACCCTCCCTCATGAAATACTTGAATTTCACCCTTGGCTATGAAGTATATGATCATCTTAGGGAGAGGTGGAAGTGAGAAAAACTTTATATGATGAAAATAACCTAAAAGCTAAAACAGTCGCTCTCTACCATCACATCCATTTAAGCACATATGCAGGGCTGGAGCAGCATACTTGTTTTAAGAATGGATTACAGTACACAGCATGTAAAATGATGTATTTGATTGAGAGTAAAAATTACTCCTGCACTAAAATTATCTAGTAAATGCTTCTGATCAATAATACCTAAATTAAGCTGTTCACACAATTATTTAAGTTGTAAGAAATTAGAAATTCGCTCAGTTAAAATAAGATATTGTAATATGTAATATGTTAACTACAGAGGAAGTCCATTGTCCAAGTCTTATTTCACATAACAACCTAGTTCAAGTTTTGACTAGGAAAACACAGCTCAATAAATCATGAGATCAGAAATTTTTATTAGACATCTTACTGAACATAGTTTAGGGATATGAAGAATATAAAAAAGATTCACTTCAATTTCCCTAACTCAACGAAAAATGATATCATCTAGTTAATACAATAATAAAAACCCAGACAAGAACATGAGTGTATAAATGCTTACCTCAATTGCCATTAGAGGAGGCATTTCAACTTGTGTGCAAGCTAGGAATGTGATCCCCTCACGTACAACTTGGAAAAGGTAATGTGTGGGTGAAGCAATCACAGGCAAATGCTAAACATTCAACACAAGTATAAGGGAGACATTTATTGAAAATATGAACAGAGAATTCAAGACATTTTCATCTAACACTGCAAGTCGTACAGAAACTTGAACGCACAAAATGAACTCAGAAAGGCTACCTTGAAAGAATCACCTTGAGAGATTGATTGTTCCCAGAACCAATCACATATTGACCTGTCGACACGGTGCCCAGTGAGCTGTTTCTCTAGCATTACCTCCCTGCAATCAAAATTTACCGGTTTATTGTCTTCACAAACTATAATTCAATCTTCCTATATAAATAGATTATAGATTTAATACTTAAAAAAAAAAAAAAAAAAAAAAAAAAAAAAAAACCCATTTCGTCTGAACCACTAAGTCTCATTTCAAAATTGGAATTTCCAAGTTCAAGAGAAGTAAACAAACTATAAAGACGAAAGAGAAATAAGAAAATGCATAGCATACCCAGAATCAGAAAGAAGGAAAATGCACTGCAACATGTTTTCTTCTTCTTCTTCTTCTTCTCGATCTCTTTTTTCCTACTTTACTCGAGGAGTATACGATCAGATCCTTCTGTCGATCTCTCCTGATCTCCTCTTTGCATCGAGACGGACCAGTCGGGTTGCGTTGTGATTGGGCCAAGTTGGTTTCAATATTTTAATTATTCTAATATTATATTGGGCCATTAACAACCTAGGGGGTAGTTGAGGGCAAATTATGGTCCACACAATGTTATGTAAACCATAACAAAAAGTACGTTTTTAATATATTAAATGTACATTATTTTTGTACTGAATGTACATTATATAATATAATGTATATTCAGAACAAAAATAATGTACATCCCCTGAATACAATATACATTATTTTTGTACTGAATGTACATTATTTTACAATAGACAAAATATGGTCCACACAATAATGATTGGTGGTTGAGCAATCATTATTACATGAACCATGGTCCACACAAATCATAAATAAAAACTACATTTTTTTTTAGTACTATTGACTTTATTACAAGGTAGTATTTGTTCTATATATTTTCTCTATCTAATACATGTCAAAGGATCAATACTCCACCACCGAATTTTGATCATGTAACCTTCTCTCAAGGGGAATCACAGAGGTGTCATCTGAGCACAAGGTGCTTGCCAAAAAATATATATATTTTTTTAATATACTAAAAGTACATTATTTGTGTACGTAAAGTACATTTTTTTAAAGTATATTATTTGAGTATTGAAAATACATTATTTTATATAACTATCAAATAATGTACTTTCAATATATAAATAATATACTTTTAATATATAAAAAATGAACCTGATATTAATGGTCCACACAATAATTTGTCGTGGACCCGTGGTTGAGTGGAAAAAAATCAAAGAGACATATCCATCCTTAACCAAATGTCAAGGATTTGACACATGTCACGTACGACGTCGGTTTTGAATTCAAATTGTCACTGCAACTGTTTGTTGTTCAGTTCATATTACAAGTTTTTTTTCCTACTGTAAAGCATATATTTGTATCTTGTGTTATGAAATTCTGTACTGTATGAATTCTGTACTTGAAACAAAATATATAACATGTACATGTATGTGTCTTGTGCTGTGAGTTTTTGTGTCTTGTATTATGAAATTTTATACTTTAAGAGTACTACCTGAAATAGATTAGTAGTTGTGTAACACAACATATTGTGTGTAAAATTATGTGTCTATAGAACATAAAGTCTCTACCTAAATCATACTTCGTATTTAAAAACAAGTAAATATATAATATGTGTCTTGTGTTGTGAATTTTTGTGGCTTGTGTTATGAAATTCTGTACCTTATGAATATGAGTTCTGTACCTAGGATATATTAGTATTTGTGTAGAAACATGAAAAATAAAAAAACTGCAGAATCTGTTAAAACTTAAATATCAAAACAACGTCGTTTCAATTTTAAGGTTTATAATGTTATGTGGACCCTGGTTAACGATATAAATTGTCTAATATGTTAACTGCAGACACATGGTAGACCCTGATCCAAAGTATAATTTGGCTAATATGGTATAGTATAAGTTTTATATAGTTATGAATAAAGATGAAATTTATGCATTTTTTTCTAGGACAACACTATCTAAGTTGGTCCTGTTGTTGATTTGGTAACCAGTAACTACAAGTTTGACTTTTAGTGAGAATGGCCTAATAACCTTTTTAATTTGAGTCAGCTAATCAATCTAAGTGAATTTACATTCTTGTAAGAATACTAAGCCACAAGACAAAATTTACCTAATACACACATTCGAACAGTAATTGTAGGGCTTGGTAGAAGCCTACAAGTACAAGTTGTCCCTTTGATGGTAAAATTTGGAAACTATTATAGCAGAAGAGTAACACAGCAACAAGTCTTCATGGAGCCATGATCAAACAATTACTTTGATCAACACTAATTGTGAAAACAAATTAAATCACAAGAGCCATGATATTCTCCAATATAAAGAAAACAGTATCAAATGACTATGGAAGTACAAGTAAACTTGTTGATAATTCACACACAGTAAACAATCTAATCTCCAAAACATAGTAAAAGAAAGAAGACCCAACTTGTCAACCACATATGATGCACAGAAAATCTATCTTCCTAACAATGCAACGCGATCCTTCTGTACTGCCTGCCCCAAGCTGATGTCGAAGAGCTCACATCGAATTGGCATCTCCATTTCATAGAAAGGGTTCTTCAAAACGTAATCGGTGTACAGTTCGTAGATATATTTCAAGAGAGGTTCCATGTGCAGTGTTCCAGGCTCACAAACCACAAAAAATTTTGTCCCTACAGTATAAATAACTTGATCCATTATGTATGCCAAGCACTTGTCAAAACATTCAGGATCATTCAACGGCAAGCACTAGAAACATCGTAGTTCTGGGTCATTCAACTTTAGCAAATAGCAAGCAGACGGTTCAACCAAAGCACAAAGCAGTTAAAGTACTTTACTGAGAGCATACTAAAAGGGTGTGTTTGGTTCAAACATTGGAATCAGAATGGTAATGGGAATCAAATACTTGGTATTGGTAATGGGTTTAAGTAAAAAGGGACTCTTTGCTTAGTAGTAGTAAATAGGAATTTAAATCAAAATAAATAAATAAATAAATAATTAATTAATTATATAAAAATATATATTACATATATATACACATACATAAAAATGAAACTGTTGTTGGTCTAACAAAAACAGTGGAGAGTAAACATCTATGTTGAGATATCATTTGAGAAATATATGAAATTTGCAGAAATTTTCTAGAAAAGGTACTCGAAAGTCGAAATATAGGTTGCAGGTTTATAGTTCACCTAATAAGAAAATATCTTGTTTTTCTTTCATATATCCATATTTTTCAGGGGTATATACTCAGCATATTAGAATGACAAACCAGCATAGAATTTACTCATGCACCTTTGGCCCTAGGCAAACTTCCACTTCACACAACTCAAAACCTGAGTAAGATTCACTACTCTCTCTTGGCCAAAATTTATTATGGTTAACAATCAAACAATATCTATGTCTATGAAGGTTAAAAACCATAAAAATTTGAAAATATAAAGGATCAAAGTGGTAATGCAGCAAGGAACCAAGAGATTATGTAGAACTAGAATAACCATCACTCTTGAAAAGAAAATGTGGGTGCATCGATGGAACAATGGATGTAACAATCTATGACCCTAATAAAAAAAATAAGGAGATCATCTTGGTGACAATTGCATATGTATAATGGATTAGCCAACAAACTAAACTTGTTGAGGGCGAAAAGTAAAATAAAGAAATGGGAGCTCGATTGCTCTAAAGCACATAAACTGATTCAACACAAAATCAATTTTCAACCACTAGAATAGTATATATAATTTACAATCATATGTAAATGTTTGATAGTGCAACTCTTATGATTATACTTGATAGTTTTAGGCTTACAATTGCATTGATTGGTTACACACTTACACTCTCGTTACATGAATATAATTCATCCTGGAAGATAACTCTTAGATGGTGATGCTGACAGCCTGACAATCTGATTATCTGACATTATTTTATTGTTGACTTCAATAATTCAATCTATTTAACACAATCACAAATTTATAAGGTCAGAGAACTAGGAGTTATAGGGGGAAATGGAAGAATCAGTATAACCCAAACGAGAACCATTACAACCAAAAAAAAAAATTGATAATTAAAAAATTGTTCTCTTTTTCCCCAAGAATCAGAAAGAGAAACAGGAAAATAAAAAAGAAAATCACTATGGCCCAAACATTTTTAGGAATAGAAACCAGACAACCGTACCTAGAATGAAATCAGAAAGGAAGAAACAAAGTAAAGAATAGAAGGAAAAGAGAGAGAGAGATTGCGGAAGAGTAGAAAGAGAGCAAAGAATTTTGTACCTGGAACTGAGCTTCTATTGTCACTCATAGCTTTAAGTGACCATACAAATGGGAGAAGATTAGAAAGTTAAGCAATTTATTCTTATTCTTCATTAAGCAATAATTGCATTTTTATTGAAAGTGCACATTTTTTCTTGCTTTTTTATCTTACTGCTTCAGTATTGAAGCACAAGAAAGTGACTGAATTCTTATTTTCTTGTTGCTTACAGCAACAAAGATAATGCTTTTAAAAAGTTACATTCGGGACATGGATCCTCTTGTCCTAATTATCTTTTGTCTTCGTGCCTTAAGATATAAATTCAATAAAAATCTTCCTCAAAATGACAATGATTGGCCCTGTTTGGTAAAAAAATTGGCCTATAGGCCAATTTTGGCTTATTTGACCACTATTAATTGTTTGATTTAGTTAAAATATCAATATAAATGTTTGATTAATTAGCTTTCTACAACTCCAAAAGGCTAAAATTCAAAAAGCTACTCCAAGCAACTTTTTCAATTAGCTTTTTGAGAAAAGAAATTATACCAAACAGCTATCAGCTAACAGCTAATTTACCAAACACTTTTTTACAATCAGCTAATGTTACCAACTATTTACACCCTCTAATTAACACAATCAGCTACAGCCATTTTACCAAACAAGGCCAATATGTCCTTGTTTTGATACTAATAAATCATCATCAAACATGGTTAGCATGTTAGCACTTCAGTGAAGAACAAAATGAATCATTTTTGAGTGCTAAGATTAATGTATCTGCAGACAAAGTTCCAATTTAGAGGTAAGACTCTAACTTACTAACAAGCAAGACCCTCTAATTAGTGCAATATTATTTTTATTTTTGGTATAGCGGACTCTAATTAGTGCATTGTACAAACAGATCAAGGTAAAACTATGGTACCCATGCCATTCATTTTACCCAGCTTACCTATGTTGAAGATATACTAGGTATATACACTGAAAATGTACTATAAATTGGCCATAGCTATGTCAGAAATGTCCTGTATCGGTGTATCTGCCACAGATACCAAGCCTGAGTAGCATAAAGGTCAAAATTATTTCTTTAAAGAATTGAATTATTTTCTTCTCCCCGTCAAGTACCTTTACTAACATGGGATCATTGATGATTTCAAGTAAGCAACCATAAAGATAAGAATTATTGGTATGAACAAAAAGTCCCTTCCCACACTGAGCATACTTCCACACTATCTAATTCCCTTATGGTTGACTTTAACCACAATATGTGTGTGTAATTGTTTTTCTTTGTTTTTTGGTTTTCAGCAATATAAATCAACATCAAGAAATCAAAACAGATTCATCCATGTATATCTAGATTTATCTATAATTTCTTTTTCTATATACTATTGGCACTCTTGAAGCCTAAATCAAATTATACACCATTCCCTTTAAAATTTCACTCAAATTAAAGAAGGGCACAAGTGCAACAAAACACACAGAAAATGAAAACCCATTATTAGTTTTCTAGAAAAAGTGATGGAAAAGAAAATACCAGTGAGAGATTGGAAGCAGTGGAGATCAAAGGTATCGGCTTGAAGGAGTTCAATGCCCGCGCAACCCAAGATTGGAGAAAGTTGCTGAGAAATGGCGTGCATCGAATGCCACAGACTCGCCAACCTCAAGCTATCGTTGGTGTCCATTCTTCCAGCTGATCCATAATCCTAAGGGTTTTCAGATCAACATTTCAATTTCTTTTTCCAGAATATGTTTTACAAAAATGAAAGCTCAAAGCTAAGCAGAACAAAATTTGTCAAAAATATAAACCTTGTAGAAAATAAGGCCTCCTGATTTGTTGATGATGTAGAGACTGTAAATCGCCGCCATTTTCACTGAAAAATGAAAATGTTTTTCTTCTTCAGAAAGGCATTTGATCAGATCGGGTTGCACTGGTAGTAGGACTTTGTGCCAGTTTATTTCAATTTTATTCTTTATTATTTTATTGGTTGTTTTCAATTTATAAAAGTTATTACCAGTATTCATCTTCCAAATTTAACTTTGTGAACTATAACCTTATTAAAAATAATACATGTTCAAAATTTTAATGCTCGATATTTAAAATATTTTTTTGAATATATATGGTTTAAATGAAATATATATAATTTTAATTTTTGATTATAAATTTATAATATATGTGAACTTTTAATATTCGAGATTTATATAAGGCACACTCAGGTTGTGATTGTGAGTTTTTCTATTCACTTAATTTAAAAGTATAAATAAGCCACTGAACTATTTGAGAAACATCAATTAAGCCATCGAACTTAAATAATCCTCAAATAAACCATTGAACCCGGAAAAAAAAAAGAGCAAATAAGTCATTGAACTCAAAAAAAAAAAAAATTAATTAATTAATTAATTAATTAACATTTTTTAAAAATTAACTCTAGGTTTTTGTTGACTGGATTATCAAATGTTTATTTTATTTACGTTTCTTCTTATTATTATTAATATTAATATTATCCACTTGGATAGTATGATATTTTAAAGTAATTATAATCAAAATAGTTTTTATTTGTCGAGATTTGATTTATTAAGTTTTAATTATTACTAACTACCATTTTTGGTATTCATCGTTGGTAATAATATTAAGTTTTGGGTCTATTTCAGTACTTAGATCATTTTTTATTCATGTTATAATTCACTTGGGTCATTGAGGTTTATGTGCCTAATTTGAGTGATTAAGTGCTATAATTATTGTTTTGGCCTGTTTAGAGACATTAAAGATCTAATTGTTATTTTGGCCATTAAGAACTATAACTATTGTTTAAGTTGATTAAATTTTTAATCTATCAATAGTTTTTCAGGGCCTTAATAATAATATTAAGCCTTTAATTTTATGGCAAAAGCAATATAATTGGTATATTGTCTATATAATGGTAATTTGGTTATTACCTTAACCGCTAATTTGGACTAGTCACATATTTTATTTTTTAGAAAAATGGAAACATTTAAAGATGCATTATCATACTTTAGTTTGTCATTATTATTAATGTTAATAGTGATTATAATGTTATTTATTGCTATTAATAATTAATTAGTGATAACATTGATATTGTTATGGTATTCAGTTGTGTGCCTTGAACTGTTTCCAAATAAATTTGTGTGACAATACTCCAGTTCAGAAAATAATTTTCTGGACAGTAATTTTTTTTTTCGGACTTCGAATTTTATTAAGTTTTCAAAATTTTATCCGTAAACGATTATAAATGTTAGCGGTTTTAACCATTGTTTTTCCATATTTAGTCTCCTACATAATGTGATAATATTATTATGGCTATTTATTGCTATTTTGGTTATTTGCAATTTTGCCATTAATAATAATAATATTATCAACTGGGTTATGGAGAGTGATTTTGAATCAATTTAGTAATCTTGGAAAAACATATTTGCTAGGCAATTGACTTTTGCCATTAATTCCATAATTCATTTAGTTCTTGGAATTATGATTTTAGCTTTGATTGTCCATTGTAGACACTGAAAATTTGAACCCGATAAATGGACCGACTAAAGTGTTATTGGGCCAATGTTGAGATTGACGATTGGGCCAATTTAATTAATTGGGTCATAGAAATTAATTTAATTTGATTAGCCCAATTAGATTTGATTTGGGCCATTGAATTAATTGGTTCGAGCCCATTTCATATTTGAATTTGAATTATAGTTATAATTTAAATATAATATCAATTTTATTATATTTGAATTAAGTAATTATAATTTAATTTGAATTTGAATTTGAATTTAATTATACAATAATGAACCTGGACTTGATCTTGAACAAGGTTCATTTTCCTAATTAATTAATTAATTAATTAATTAATTAAAGTGGGGAGTTTGTTGAGGAATGTTGGTTAGGCTTCAGCTATAAATAGAGCCTTCATTTTCATTCCAAAAGAGACAAAAAGGCTTGAAGAACTCAAAGGCTTAGAGCTCGAGGGCATTGAACAACTTGAAGACTTAAGGAGTTGAGAGTATTTGAAGGACGCTTGAAGGCGTGGAGGCATCTTTTGAATATTTTGCAGGTACTTTGGAGCTCCGCAGAATTGATTGTCTCGAAGATCTTGAAGCCTTTTGAATGCATTTGAGGATCTTCAGGCGGCTTGAGTCCATTGCATGTGTTTTTGAAATTTTGCAGGATTGATTACTTCTAGATTCTTGACGCTCGTTGTTGGAAGTCACGCCAATTAAATTCCGGAAGCTACGCCAATTAAATCCCGGAGGCTACGCTATTTGAATCCCGGAGGCACTTCAATAGATAACGTCAGTGAAGAATCAGAGGACTAGACAGAGATTTTGTACCTGCATTGAATTATACATACGCTGTACACGGAATTTTGTGAATATATACAAAGTTTACTATTTTGTGTTTACATCCATGTTTGGTTAAGTATGAATAAATGAATATTTTGGTTTAAATTCATACTCTTTAGTTGGTTCATACTCTTTAGATTGTTTGATGCATTCGATCGCATTAAGTGCATAATATTAAGTTTAATTATGTAATTAGGGTTTATGAGATTTTAATTTACAAATGATAGCATATCATTTTAGTTTGATATTGTTTGAATTTGTAAATTCAGTTATTTCTCATAAATTTTATCTTTATGCATTAAAACATTTTTCCCATGGCTTATAGTTTAAAAAAAAAATTAAAGTATATATTCAGTACATTATTATTCAAAATGTTGGGTCTCTTTTGGTTTGGACTCATCGGTGTTTGAATATTAAGTTTATACTTTAAAATCTCATATTGTAAATTGCTTTAAGTTATGCAATTTATTTGGAATATATGAGTTTAATGCTTAATTGTATGCATATTTGTCCACCGCATAATATTATGTTTTAAATTATGCAATTTTATTATGCCTTTAGCAATGCATACTTTGAGATGGAATTATATTAGTTCCTATTTAAGTTGGACTTACGCATAAACTTTAGTCGCGGTAGTGCCTGAATTTAAGCACGTTTAGTCCGCTATTTTTAGTTCATCATTTAAGCTTTAATCATAGGTGAACCATACAGTTTACTGGTGTATACCCTACAGTTTTAGGTTCATACCCCCAAACAGTTATACATTAAGTATATATGAATCGGGGAGACATACTAGTTTTAATGGCCATGACTTAAGAACATCTTGTGCCACTAGTCTCCTTAGATTGATACTCTATTTAAGGAATTGGTTTTCAGTAAGACTTAGTCTCTAACCACCTTTCCTTGGAGTATATTTAGATTTTCCCATCACAATCTGGTATAATCTGTTTTCAAAATTTTAAGTATTCCTTGCCAATGTGATTTGATTTCGGTTCATTAAAGAATAGCCAAAGCATCTTTAATTTACTGAAGTCTCTTAAGTTTTCAATCTTGGTTAATTAAGGAATAGCTACAGCATATTCAGCTACCTAAGATTATTAAGTTTTAATCACATAAAGTTTAGGCAAGAATTTGATAATTGTCTAGTGATCTTATAATTTTAATTTAGTTTGGGAGTAGCCACAACATCCTTAATCTGTTAAAATTATATATTAAGCGGTTTATTTTGATCACATAAAGTTTTGGACATATCATTTGTGATTAATTGTATGTAATATGATGAAATTTAGTCCACAGACAATTTCGCTATATTTGTATAATTAATCAGGATGAAATACTGGACTACGGTCATAATTTAGCCCACAGGCAATTATATATCGAAATGTAGTTTAGTAGTTTTATCAGTGACGATAGAAATAAATCAATTTATTTACTTTATGGTTATTTGTAAATAATTTCCAATTCTATCATGAAGTTTAATTTTATGATGTAAACTTTAGATCATATTTCTTAATTTGCCCACAGGGATTAAGAAAAGGAACATGATTTATTAAGTTTTTATCATAAGGGTTGTAATGAATCTTATTGAATAGAACTTTAGTCTACAGGCAAGTTTTATATCATTTGATTCTTCAACTCATTTGATAAATTGTTTCATCATAAATAAACTTTTTCAGTTAGGATCTAATTGAGTAAAACTTTAGCCCACAGGCAAGTTTTATGTCACTAGATTTTTCTGACTCTTTAGCAATTGAGATAGAATATTATCATAAGGGTTTAATTGGATTTAATAGAATTAAAACTTTAGCCCATAAGCAAGTTTTATGTCAATAAATCCCTTAACCCTATTAGATAATAATTTTATCACAATTTCTTAGAATTTATAAATTTAGCTCAATTATAATTATAAGGTTCATGGTTTGCATTGGCAAAACATGTTTTCAGTCACTTCCCAAAATTTAGACACTTTTATTAATTGATCCACGAATCTTGCTCAGTTCTTCGGACTAACTGTAGTAAGTTACGTGATTTGACATACATCTTTTGGATTCCATTAATGATAAAATGTATCTTTTGAGCCAAATTCTATCTTGGTTTTGAAAGATGTATTTTGTTTTTTTTTTTAGTATGTCCAACTATGGTGGGGAAATATATCTTCATTATTTCGTTGGACTTTAATTGGAACCAAAAATTGATTATTTAGTATGTCCAACTAATGGTGGGGATTATGTCTTCATTTGTTAGTTGGTCAATAAATCAATTATGAGTTTGTATATATTAAGTTCATTTTATTAATTTTGTTGAAGAATGTTTTAATCAGTGGAAGTGATCATTTAGAAAAAGATCATTAAGATACTCCACTAAAGTTTATGGATTTAAATGGCTTCATACATCCTAAATTTGATTGTATGTCAAACAATAAGTCCATAAGATTCCACAAGTATTAATTTTGTATTTGTTTATATAAATTCATAAGTTCAAATTATTGAACATTTGGTTGTACAACATATTTATGAAAATGTTGTAACAATATTAAGGAATTTATTAGAACAAAAGCATTGAACTTGTGGGGCACTGTCATTTAATAAATTCTTCAGTGATTAATAGAGTATTTAGTTTCTTCAAAATTGATCTTGGACCATTTCGGTTGTAAGGCTCAAAACAATTTTGTGAGAGATATAAGTAAGACTCATTATGTTCAGTTCATTTAAAGTGGACATTGAAGTTATTTGAGAAGTTATAGTGTATGTTTAAGATTCCAAATTCATGGACTTAGACCTTTGGTTTATTGTCTAAGTTATTGGAATGCTTTTGTGACTTGACTATCTTTTGGCTATTTTTGATGAGTGGGAGTGACAGACGTGTCAACTCCAAGCTCTTAGCTGTTAGAGATAGTACTTAAAGTTAACTTATAAAGAAGTCATGGAATATAGTTAGCATTATGCTAACATTAAGAGATCTCTACTTAAGGCATGCTTATAAAGTTTTAGAGATCATACAGTGTACTCTTTTGTACAATTTGGATGCGTTTTCTCTTTCAGTTGTGCACATAATGTATTTTGAGAAACATCCCTTAAGGTACCGAGAATAAACATAGGGTTTGTTCATTAAGGACCTAAGTTGGAGAATTAAAATGCATGTGACCATAATGGATACTACTCTGATTAAATAGAGGACATATCACTATGATTCGTGTGTTTTGTTCTTTGATGAAGATTGTGCTAGTACTTGCACCAAGTGGGAGAATGTAAGATTTTCCCTAATAATATATATTATATATTATATATTAGGGCCTTAATTAAGTGGTGCAAGTGTACTAGGCTTATTAAGTGGTCTGGTTGGACTGAATAACTAGAAGTTGTTAGTCCACCAAACTCTGTGCCTAATATAATCCTGGATTGATGGGAAGACTGCTCCCAATACACCATCTAGGGTTCTGAGTCAGGTCTGAGGCAAAACATGGCTAACGGTCTACCGTTAAGAGGCAACACAACATAAACATCAACTATGGATGGAGATCAACACGGCTACGCTTCCGCTATCATACGAGGTCAGGTTTCTCGTATATTAATATTCAATATAGTTAAATTATTGTATATCTAACATTTGGTATGGGACTAGACAAATGGTTTGCTTCATTCACATGGGTGGAGATTGAACCCCCAACCTCATACTTAAGGGACGGGTGCTGAACCACCACGCCAACCATGTTGGTTCAGTTTAAAAATTATGAATCTACTGTATTTAAATTATGAATCTACAATATTAGGTTTGTGAACATGTGATAGAGCTATATGTTCATAATTTTATAAATATATGTTCATAATTATAGAGCTATATGTTCATAATTTTCGATGTTCATATTCTCAATTGTTGAACTCTGTATTCACAAATCACAGAACTGTATGTTCATAATTTGATAACTATACAGTTTAGAAATTATGAATCTACAGTACAGATATTATGAATCTGCAGTATAGAAATTATGAATCTATTGTATAGAAATTATGAATCTACTATATTTAAATTATGAATCTACGGTATAGAAATTATGAATATACAGTTTAGAAATTATGAATCTACAGTATAGATTTTATGAACCTACAGTATAGAAATTATAAATCTACAGTATAAAAATTATGAATCTACCATATAGACTCTGTATTCACAAGTGCATAAATCTATATTCACATTATGGGAGATTACGGTGTCACTAACGACACCGTTACTCACCCACATGAAAACATGGCAAATTATGATGTGTATCCGTGTGCACCATGCATGGTGCACACGGATGCAAAAACGACGTCGTTTTGACTAAAAATGTGCGTCCACTTTAAAAAAAAAAATCAGTTTCAATTTCCAGCAACAGCATTATGTTGTTCATTCATTCTAGATTTTTAGTTCATTCATTCTGGATTTTTAGTTATGAAATTATGGATGTGTAGTTATGCAATTCTGGATGTATAGTTATGAAGTTATGGATGTGTAGTTATGAAGTTATGGATGTATAGTTATGCAATTCTGGATTTATAGTTATGAAGTTATGGATGTATAGTTATGCAATTCTGGATTTATAGTTATGAAGTTATGGATGTGTAGTTATGCAATTCTGGATGTATAGTTATGAAGTTATAGATGTATAGTCATGCATGCAATTCTGGATTTATAGTTATGAAGTTATGGATGTGTATTTATGCAATTCTGGATGTATAGTTATGAAGTTATAGATGTATAGTCATGCATGTAATTCTGGATTTATAGTTATGAAGTTATGGATGTATAATTATGCAATTCTGGATGTATAGTTATGAAGTTATGGATGTGTAGTTATACAATTCTGAATGTATAGTAATAAAGTTATGATTTCTTTTTTTTTTTTTTTTTAAATTGATGTCAAAACAACATCGATTTTACATCCGTGTGCACCATGCATGATGCACACGGATGCACAACATAACGCTCGTTTTCATCGTTTGAAACCGTGCCCACCTTGCAAGGTGGGCATGGTTTCACAACATAACGATTGTTTAAAGTTGTATTGCAGCCAGCCAGCCATTGTGGAACAAGTCCCCTAAAATGGATAATATTAATTATTTTCGTTTCCCAATGCTAATTATAAATGTGCAATAGATAAAGATATAAATTAAATTTTAGCTTTCACACAAAAAATAATTATTTGCATTCACATTTTCATGTATATTAATTGACCGGCAATTAGTACACAAATAATGTACTTTTAGTATATTAAAAATGTACTTTTCATTTATGATCTATACAACAATATGTGAATCATTGTCCATACAATAATTTGCCGTTACTTTGTTGCAAGTGACAAATGCACAAAGATTTAGCATTTCCTTATTGTGATTATTTGCACACACATATATACCATTTGATATATACTCAATCTATCTCATTTTACATGTCTTATTTACTATTCATTGGTCAAATCAACTATTTCTTCATTTAATTTCTTTTAGTAATTTTTAATTATTTTAAATTTGATTTTTTATATTTATAATACTTTTAATGTAATTTTTAAATGTATAAATTTTATATACTAATACTAAATTTAATATTATAAAAAATTAAATTAAAAATAACATCAATCAAACCTAGTTAACTAAACCAGACAAACAAAATGAGACCGAAGAAGTAAACTATTCATATAATACAATTATATTCTTGAAATTTAATCCTTTAGCGAACCGAACAATGTAATGAAATTCCTATTCTATTCGATACCATTTCTTATGGAACAAGATTTCTATTCTTTCAAAATCCATTCTGTGAAACAAACATGATGTTCATCTTCCTGTATTCTCACACAATAAAAGAAGTACTAGTCTGCTTCATCCCAAACAATACATACGCCAATGCTATGGATTCTGTTTGTCTAAGTATTTGAATGGGATGCAACCTGGCCTGAACCCAAGCAAATTCCTCCTTTTAAGCCACGCTTCCTTCACAAGTGTGTAGACCATGATCGTCGAATGAAACTGTAATAGAATTAAAATGATACTTTAGTGTTACTATAATGAAATTAGTGTATGTGGAAAATAAAACTAAAAAACAGAACACGTTATTGTCAAATGAAACTGTTATATAATTAAAATGATACTTTAATATATTGCTATAATAGAACTAATGTGCGTAGAAAATGAAACTAAATACCAGAGCCATACAATAATATATATTGCCAAATGACCTGAAGTGCAATTAAAATAATACATCTAACATTACTATAATTAAATTAGTGTGTGTGGAAAATGAAACAAAAAAATAGAACTTAAACAATAATGTATATTATCAAATGAAACTATAGTGGAATTCAAATGATACTTTAGTATTGTTATAATGAAACTAGTGTGGAGGAAAAATTAAACTGAAAAACATAACAATATTGTCAAATGAAACTGAAATATAATTAAAATGATACATACTTTACGATTCACGCTGCTACATAGACCATAGTCCACGGTAAAATTTGCCCTGTTCGATGGCTGGCCACTGGGCATGGGCCACAGGGGTTTAGGTTTTGCGTATCTACAATACCTATTTATAAGGCAATTAAGTGTCAACAATAAACTAGTTATAGATAGAAGCAGTTTCTTAAAGAAAAAAATTGGGGAAAAAGACAACTATAAATTTTACACATACTATATTTATCAAGATTTCAAGTCATTAGTGCCTCCAAAACACAAATTCTAAAAACACACAGGTCCTTTACCTCAATACTTGGTCAGGGGCACACATTATCCTCTCCTGGAAAGAAGCCCAACTCTTCTTGTCATCATCCCCTGTGACCAAGTAACCACAAAAATATCTTATTTTACCTGTCATGTTCTCTTTCATCTTTGCTTATTTTCTTTTTATAGTACTTTTAATATACTTTCTAAATATATAAATTTATATACTAATATTAAACTTGATGTTATGAAAAATTGAATTCAAAATAATTTCAATCAAGCCTCGTTAACCGAACCAGACACAAAATAGGACGGAGGGAGTACTTCTATAAAATGTCAGTTCAACATCAATGGGATACTAATGGCTACCTCAAAGCTTTCCAACAGCGAATTGTATATTTGCTTGGCTTGCAGAAACCAAGGGTGTGGAATGGGCATGATCATTAGATACCTCCTCACATTCATCCTCATTTGAGATGGGAAAATGAAAAAAATGGACAAAAAACAAAAAGAGTTGACAAAAATAGAGAGGTTTTAAAAGTTGGACAAAAATAGGCAAAACTCGCTTGGCAAACGAGTTTCTTTTCAGAACAAATAATTTTTAAAATTATTTTTTTTCCGTAGTCAACACTCAACGAGACACACAAGTGGGATTTACGTATCTCGTAGTATACGAGACACGCCTCGTACTATAGAGACACGCAAACCCCATTTGCGTGTCTCCGTAATTTTTTTTTTTATAAAAAAAAAAAGAGTTTGAAGACAGCCATGGCCGTCGGCCATGGTTGCCTTCTTCTTCTCTCCTTCTTCGTCTCCAAATCTAGAGACGAAGAAGGGTCCTCTTTCCCTTCTTTGTCTCTAGATCTGGAGACGATGAAGGAAAAGTGAAAAAAAAAAACAGAGGTTGAAGGCCTCGGCCATGGCTGCCTTCTTCTTCTTCTCTCCTTCGACAACCTCTTTATATATATATATATATAAGACAGGCAAATGGGATTTGCGTGTCTCGTATAGTACGAGACACGGGACCCGGGACTTGCGTGTCTGGTTGACTACGGCAAAAAAAAAAAAAATAATTATTTTTCTGACAAGAAACTTGTTTGCCAAACGAGTTTTGCCTATTTTTGTTCAACTTTCAAAACCTTCCTATTTTTGTCAACTCTCATTGTTTTTTGTCCATTTTTGTCATTTTCCCCATTTGAGATCTCATACTCTGGCCACAAAGATTTACTCACAACTGTTTGCAAATTAAATTTACTTGAGTGTAAGCATAAACTCAACACCATTATAATTGCACTAAAGAGCTTTCTCTATCAATGGAAGATTATTTGACACTGCACACATCAACAAGAATTTCTTATACTCCAGTATTCTTGGTATAAACTATTATCCAACCACAAAGAAAATGGAATATTCGTAATTTGGTATGTTTACTTGTGCTTCAGTCTCACCTCAGGCTCATAGTCCAACTACAAAGAAAATGGAAGATTATTTGACACTGAAACGATGTTTTTGCCAAATTTTAGTTTGTGGAAAATGACTTCCGACAAAATAGCCATATTTTCCCTAGTCAACGAAAAATGATTTCCGTTGACTTGATTTTCCATGCACATCCAAACACTGGAAACTCGAAAAATGTTTTTTAGAAATCATTTTTCGAGTTTCCAAACACACATAAATTTATAGACAATCCTATCACTACTCTACAAGACTAACATGAAGAAACAAGTGTCCAATAATGCAAAAGAAAGTATGTAGTATGTTATACTCTGAACTTGCCAGTTGCCATTGTAGGTATCTATAATGATTACCTTTCAGCATCCTTGCAGCTGTGCCAGTAGAGTTGGATTCATTCAATACAGTGAAATGTTTGAGAAACAATGCTTCTTATGACCTGATGTCCTGATAGCCAATGAACAGCCTGAAAATGAAAGCCAAGGGTCTTAGCATTCAATGGTGATCTACAAGACATTAATGGACACATGAAGACAAACATAGAGCGATGAAATGTTGAATCCTTCTCAGTTAGCGGTGCATAAACCTACACAATGAAGTTAAACTCTAGTCAGGACAGGAAAAAGCCTCAATCAAAACCTTTCACGGCTAAGCAAGAATAATAATAACAATAGTATCTTTTGTTATCTTTGTTTCCCCAACAGTATGCCAAATTGTAGTACACCATGTATGGTTGAAATAGGAGGAAATAAAAGACGCAAAATGGTGGAAAAAAACAAATTACTTAAACGAATAACTAACAGGTAATAACTTATAGCTGCATTTTCTTAGGAAGACGTAAAACACAAGGCCTACCTAGTCTCTCGACTAAACCTAAAACACACTCATATGTAAAATATAAAGTGCCTCTTGTTGTTCAAGAAAAGGTGTGTACACTGTAAAATATAAAGTACACATGTGTACACTGCAACATGTCCGCAGGAGCGAGGGCTGCCTCTCTCTCTGATTCACCTCCTGCTATGGTTAGGCCGAAGCCAATTGGGCTAGGGCTCAGCAAGGCAGACCGAGCCGGGGCTCGGCCTCGGCGAACCAAGTTATGGTTCTCCGAGGACAGCCGGGCCAAGGCTCGGCAAGGCAGATCGAGCATGCGCTCGACCTAGGCGAGCCGAGCTATAAGCTTGACCAAGACCAACTAGGCGGGGGGTCAATTTTGGCCCCGCCCCCCTCTCATCCAGCAGGAGCTCGATCAAGGATGCAGAAGATTCGTGGAGATAGTGAAGCAAAAGCTAAGGAAGGACAAAGTATAAGCAATGGCAAGAAAAGCTAAGTCTTTCACTCAACATCAAATAAATTCAAGTACATGACAAAAGAAGATAGAAGATAAACAAAACCACCCGACTTTACTCGTTGAGGTCGAGGGTGGCCGAGTTGAGCTCGGTGGTAGCAGGTGCAGCCATGGTCCTCTCGTCGGGCTCACCCATGGTCTCGGGAAAATGAAGATTCTCCAAGGATGGCGAAACCTCGCCAGGATGGGGGATGGGTAACCCCTCCTTGATACGCTCCAAAGAAGATAAGGGGAGGGGGTCAGTGTTGAGTTGGTTCCCCTCCAATAAGGAGCTCGGGCTCCGCTTGCGGGCTTCCGGGTCCTCTAACTCGGCCGGCAAACCCCAAGCCGTGGGATTGAAGGCCCCATATCTCTGACGAAGCACGGAGTAGATGTCCCCCTGCATCTCATATCGGCCCACCTGAAAGCTAAGCAAGCCATCCTCAGCCAACATATCTTGACCCGCATCAGTGACCAGCCAGGAGGCCACCAGGCCATTGAGGTGTTCCTGGGCATAAGCCTCAGCATCCCAGGTGAAACCCTCGGATTCCTTGTAGGTAGTGATGGAACGCGCAAGCTCATCTGCATGCTTCTTCCTCTCGGCCTCCAAATCTGCTTGGGCATCGCGGCGAGCCTTGCGTGCTTCCTCCTTGTAGGTAGTGATGGAACGCGCAAGCTCATCTGCATGCTTCTTCCTCTCAGCCTCCAACTCTGCTTGGGCATCGCAGCGAGCCTTGCGTGCTTCCTCCGCGGCCTTTTTCTCAGCCCCCAAGGCTTTGAGTGCTACCTCCGCGGTTTTCTTTTCAGCCTCCAAGGCTTTGAGAGCCTCCTTAGCACGCCTAGTAGCTGCCTCGAGGCGACCATCAATAGTGGTGATAGAGCCCTAAGAACAAACAAGGAAAGTTCAATAAGCACCCATTGTCTTGGCTGGGAAAATTAAAGGGAACAGGAGAAAATACCTCAAGTAAAGCGTAAACCTCCCGAAGCATGTCTCGGGTACCTCCGCCCTCACTAGATGTAGGTGGACGTGTAGGAGGCGAGGGGGCGAGGTTGGGACCCTGAGGAGTAACAACCCGGGGGGGCAGCGAGGAAGGAACGGTGTGGCTTGGTTGCACCTGTCGCTCGACCTTGGGGACCCGGCTACCATCAGTGGTCTTTTGCCTCTTGGCCTCGTGCATAAGGCGAAGGAGCTCCGTGCGTGACATCATATCGGATGATCTTCCTGCAACAAAGCAAACCAAGGTTAGCACATGGTACCATTTTCAAGCAATTTATAGAACAAGAAGAGGCGGTGGATAAAACCTCTAGGTGGGGCACTGGCGGGCTCAGCCGAGTCAGCAGGGGGCTCCTTAGGGACCCGGCTACCATCAGTGGTCTTTTGCCTCTTGAGCTCGTGCATAAGGCGAATGAGCTCCGCGCGTGACATCATATCGGATGATCTTCCTGCAACAAAGCAAACCAAGGGTAACACACGGTACCATTTTCAAGCAATTTATAGAACAAGAAGAGGCGGTGGATAAAACCTCTAGGCGGGGCACTGGCTGGCTCAGGCGAGTCAGCAGGGGGCTCCTTAGGGACCCGGCTACCATCAGTGGTCTTTTGCCTCTTGGCCTCGTACGCAAGGCGAAGGCGCTCCCCGCGTGACATCATATCGAATGATCTTCCTGCAACAAAGCAAACCAAGGTTAGCACATCGTAACATTTTCAAGCAATTTATAGAACAAGAAGAGGCGGTGGATAAAACCTCTAGGTGGGGCACTGGCGGGCTCGGCAAGGAGCTCAATCGAAAGCTCGGCCAAGGGCCCGACCGAGGACTCGACATCCACATCGATCACGAGCTCACGCCCGGTCGTGCACGAGGTAAGGGTGAGCAAAATATCGATTAACCGCCCGATAACTGCCCGAAAAAATCAGTTATCAGTCGATCACGGTTATCATTCTAATTTTTTTTTCAGTGTTTCGATTATTTTACGATTATTGGGGGTCGGTTATAGATCGGTGACCGATAACCAAAATATATATATATATATATATATATATATATATATATATATATATATATATTAGCAATTTAGCATTAAGCATCAACCATTCAGCCCAGCCCATAGTTGATAGCCATTACTCGTAAGTGTAAAGTCACTAAAGTGTGCTTGACCCTAGGAGAAAGTATGTGTATACTGATTTTTGTTTCAAAAGGATGTATCTAAATGATGAAGCCTCTATATTGTCTAAAAAACTTAGAGAAGTGATGACAGATTTGTTTAATGAATACAAGAGGTTGCATGAATCTTCTTCTTCTTCAGTAAATGAGACTTTTCAATCAAGTGAGCTTGTGAGTGTGGACATACCTTCTATAACTCAACCTCCAAAGAAAGGGAAACAAAAAGCTGTTAACAAGGAATTCGTAAAGTATTTGGAAGAAATTAGTTGTCCTAACCAGATAACAGAGTTGGATAAGTACATTGCTGAACAACTTGAGAATGGTGGTGAAGATGACGAGTTTGATATACTTAAAGAGAATAGGGTCAAATAGGCCCCTGAGCATTTCGTGAAAAGTCAATTAGGCCCATGAACTTTTTAAAAGTGCAATTGAACACCTGAACTCATGATTTCGAGTCATCCAGCCCCATTAGCAGATTACCTCTCTAGTAGGTGTCGGTAACTGCCCTCGTGGCTTGCCACATAAGCTATGTTTGTATTATTTGGATTGCCACATAAGCATAAATTAAAAAAAAAAAAAAAAAACTTCCGAACGCTTTGTTCTCCTTCTTTTCTTTATTCTGCTTCGTCTTCTTTTTCTTTATTCATTTCACCGCTTCATCATCTTCATCTTTATTTATTTCACTGCTTATTATTATTATTATTATTATTATTATTATTATTATTATTATTATTATTATTATTATGAAATATGAGTTTGGCAGAGCGATGGGGGTGTGACAAAAACTGGTGAGTATGGAGTGACGACGGTGGTGGAGCGACGGTCAGGATGTAATGAAGACAGTGGTGCGACGACGCTGGTGAAGTGAATGGGGTTGAGTGACGACACTGATGTGGTGAGGATGGAGTGGTTCTTATTTAGATATGAGTTCGGAGCGACAGTAGCGGAGCGATTGTTTTCAGTCAAGTGAATGTTTTTGTTGGCAAAGGTGGCGTTCCTGGGCGCAAACAGAATGCCGAAGAAGAAGCCATCAGACCTCTGCACCTTCGTGTCGGCACACAACAAGTATACGTGGTTAGTGTTGTTGCTCGATTGTGCGAAGAGAAAGAGAGTTGAAAGGAGCAGTAGTGAGTAAATTGCCCATGGCGACGCCATTGTTGGTTTGGATTCGAGATCGAAGGCCGCTCTTGTAGACTGAAAAGACCAGATCCAGTTAAAGAAGTAGAAGAAGTAATGAATAAAGACGAAAGAAGAAGCAGTGAAGTAAATTGATGTTCATCATCGGCCTACGAGGATGAACACGATGATGACGATGGAGTTTCCTTATCCTCACGATGATTCGTCTCCCAACTAATAATAATAATAATAATAATAATAATAATAATAATAATAAGTGAAATAAATAAAGATGAAGATGATGGAGCTTGAAGCAAAATAAAGAAGAAGAAGAACATGGGCGTCTAGAAGTTTTTTTTTTTTTTTTTTTTTTAATTTATGGTTATGTGGCAATCCAAATAATCAAAACATAGCGTATGTGGCAAGCCACGAGGGCAGTTACCGACACCTATTAGGGAGGTAACCTGCTAATGGGGTCGGATGACTCGAAATCATGAGTTCATGTGTTCAATTTAAAAAGTTTATGGGCCTAATTGACTTTTCATGAAATGTTCAGGGGCCTATTTGACCATTTTCTCTATACTTAATTGGTGGAAAACAAATGCTCATAGACTTCCCATCCTTGAAAGCCGAGCTCTACTTTCATATGGCGGATTAGAAAGAAAAAGTCAGCGGTAGTTTCCTTCCCCTCCAAAGCAAGGCGTTGTGCGATATCCAGACTCCACTGTTGCCTCTGAATCAAGTCAATCAACGTTTAGCACGAGTGGTCGAGTTCTTGATAGTTATAAGAGTTCTTTAACTCCTAGAGTTGTACAAGCTCTCATGTGTGCTCAAGATTGGCTAATGAATGAAACTGAAGACTCAATTGATGGCGAAATTGAGTATGACACTGGAGAGATTGATAAAGTTGACTTGGGTACATTCTTTCTTTACTTATTATTTTTTGTGTTCCCCGACCCCAAAAAATTAGTAACGTCCTTGCTCAAAGAGGGTGTCCTCCGAGTGGCTTTATGTTTTCGGAACCAGGTATTCCAAGGCAAATAGAAGGGTGTTGAAGTTGGCCGGGGGGAAAATCATCATCAAAATCCATAGGTAGTTCAAGGATGTCTATCGAATCCAAAAGTTCCTCTAAAGAACCAAAGCCAAAGTGCATGCAAAGAAATGTAGGAAAAAGTGGGGGAGAATGGGGAGGTTCGGCCGGAGCTAAGAACAAAAAATCGTACAGGCAAGAGGAGGAGAGGGGCAGACTAACCCAGACTCGAATGGGAGAAAGGGGGGAAAGAAAGGGAAAAAAAGGTGTCTTCATATTTGAATTTCAAGTAAAGTCAAAACTTGGGGAAGTGGGGAGAATGATGGATGGGATTGTTAGATTTTCAAGGTATTTATAGGGATGGAGGACAATACCTATTAGGATTCTACAAATATTAATTTGGATTCTTGTAGGAGAAGAAGTCATATTGCGATAAAATTCCACTATGATTGTAATAGAATAATATATTATTTTAAATTCGATCAGAGCGGGTCAAAACATTGCTTGTGTTTACTCTCCATCACTAACGACCTCTCGCAGCTCAAAGAGTGGGGGACTGGTCATGGATATATTGAACCGATCCGGAAGAGCGCGAAGCAAGAAGAATTCGGATTGACCCGGAATCCTGGGGTGGAGCCTCTTGCCCAACCCAGGCCGCTTAGGCCGAGCCCGGCCTAGACCCCAAGCTGTGCTTGGCCTTGGGTCTCGATTTTGGCCCAGGCAGGGATCCGTGCACAGTCAAAGATTGTTGCAACTGATTCTTCCTTTTTAAGGGGGGCGGTTAAGAGCTCTTAAATACATCTTCATCTCCATTGTCTAATCATTCATTGTAATAGCATTACACACATTCCTTATAATCATCTAACAACATTATTATGAGTACAAGATTGTCCCCATGACATATATCCTTATCTCGTTTATTTACTATTTTCCATACTATCCTACCCGGATTAATTAAATACATAATAATTCATGGACGGAGTCTACAATATGGGTATAATTGATTGACTAAAATAACCATTTTCCCTTGAAAATGTATATGGAATTTATATAGATTGCCGTAACAGATTTGCTATATGCCTACATTTAGTATACTGCATATGAGTTTTTGCAATTCACTATGTATATGAAATTCATTGTGAACATGCGTGTATATGTTGACCGTATTAATTTTTGAGAGTATGCAGATTTAGTATATATTTAATTTTCGAACTATACATATATTTGAAATATTTATTTTCGAAAAAAATTATAAATATTTGAGATGTATATATTTTGGTATTTTCGTATATACATTTCGGAGTATTTCAATATTTTTTTAAAAAAATAAAAACATTTATTTTTTTTTAAATACCTTGCGGATTTTGGTTCCTGCCGGAGTTCTCTGTTTTTCTGCCTGGTCAGGTTTCCTGCCGGCGTCGCGTTGAGCCCGTCGTCGGCTGCAATTGGTGTCGATCGACGCCGCAAGGAGCGTCGTCTGGCGTCGCCAAGTGATTCGCTGCGCGCTGCAAATGGCGTCGCTGAGAGATGCTCCAGGAAGCGCTTAGAGGCGTTGCGTTACCAGTAACCGGCGTGCGGCGGCTGGGCAGTGCGGCTCAGCGGCGGTTGTAAGCGTTGGCTGCCCTTTAGTCTAATGGCAGTGCTTAGAAGGGAAACGGCAGAATGGGTTGTGAAGAAGAATGGGTTGTGAAGAAGGGTTTTTCCTTTTGGTCTAATAGTGGTTTTTTTTTTTATTTAGTCCTAAATAAAAAAAAAAAATTTGTTTAATTAGGTCCTCAATTTTGATAATTTTAATTAATTGAGTCTTCTATCGAGATATTTTGGTAATTTTATCAATATTAATATTTAATTTAGTCATTGAGTATAGTAGTTTATCCAAATTAGTATTCAATTATAGTGGTTTTATCCAACTTAGAGTGCGTTTGGAAATCCGAAAAATGTTTTTCGAGTTTTCAGTGTTTGGCAAGAGGGGGAAAATGAGTTCAATGAAAAATGATGCTTTAGGCAAAAAAAAATAGATACGTTTTGGAGGAAAATGATTTCTCCTTTATTGGGGGGAAGGCATTTTCCAATACACTAAACCAAACATGATTATATTACATACCCCCAATTTTAACCAAACACATGAATCTAAGATTCCCAATAATCTAACATTCCCAGCAATCTAACATTCCCTAAGGTAATCTGACATTCCGTGAACCAAACGACACCTAAGGGGGCGTTTGGTTCATCAGGTTATATAACATAACCAAGGGAATGTGACATTCCAAAGCTCACATTTATATGTTTGGTTCATATTATCTTAGGGAATCTAACATTCCCAATGAATGTCACATTCCCCCCGCATAGGATTTTGAAGGGATTGTGATTCCTTTCAATTTATTAGGTTATGTAAGATAACATTGGTTATATAATATATATTCCCTTAAACCAAACGCCCTGTAAAATTTTGGATGGATCACACGAAACAATTATGCTATAATTTTTTTTTTTAAAACAATTGTGCTACAATATGATAATGCATGAACGGATGTGGGGGGAGTTTCTTGAAAAGCAAACTAGTTCTATGGCAAATGTGCTATTAGTTCCCTTGGATCCCTACTCTATATAAGAAGTTGATTTTTAACGGGGCTTTGTCCCAACTAACTTTTCTAGGAGTATACTTGGAGTAGTCACGACTTTAGGGAAAAGTACAATGAAGGCCATTATATCATACTGATTCACTAGGGAGTAGTACTTAAGTAGGTTACAATATAGGGATATGATATCTTGTCTATTGTGTAATATTGATCCTAATATGTTGTACTTTATAACTTGTTTATAGTGAATTAACCTTTTTATCGAAATAGTGAATTGCCCAGCAGATAAGGAGATTTCCTAACGGTGTTAGAATGTTATGTTGTGTTACAACTCAACAACTCATGTTCCAACTCCGCTATGTTTCCAACCATATACACTTATCTTAAAATTTCAACTTTTGAGTCTTTAATATGCATCATTTACCTTAGTAATGTATGCAATTCATTTTATTTTAGGCGTCAAATTCTAATTCAAGTCTTTTGAATCTTTACTGCATCTCAACCCATTACTCATATCGATCTGAACATTGAAATTCTCAAACTTGAAGATAACAATTATAACATTTGGAAAGAAGGGATTTTCCTTAATTTGGGGTGGAAATACTTAGATTTTGCTATTCACAATAATAAACAGACGGTTCCGACGAAATTGTGCTGACACACCTTAAATTTTAAACATACGCACCTTAAGCTATAAACTTACACACCTTAAACTATAAACTTACACACCTTAAACTATAAATTTACACACCTTAAACTATAAACTTACGCACCTTAAACTTTGAACTTATGCAAAATTACCATAATGACATCGTATTTTTAAAAAAATTTCTTCATTCTGAACTCTTGCTTTTGGCTAGATCAATGGCTGAAATTTCACCTCATTTTTTACTTGAGAACTCCTTCGCATTTAATCTCGTGATTGTGTGTGTCTATATATAATTCGATTTTAATGTCACGTGATAATAATAATAATAATAATAATAATAATAATAATAATAATAATAATAATAACTTGATTAACTTCAGTTTAATTTTTAGGTAGATGACTTAATGATTTTTCGGCATATGTGTAATACCCCCGATTTCCATACCAATTTAAAACTTAATCATGCAGATAATCTAACCATAATAAGCATACACAACGGAAGTCTAACTATTAAATAGATGGAAAACGTAGAGTGTTATGCCACGTCCACACAACGGTGAACACACAGGCGTAAACAACATCAACATAATCTGTCTATAAAGGAACAAGGTCAACAACAACAAGTCTAAAGTCTAGCAAAGGGCACACAGGCCAAAACATACTACAAGGACTGAGGGATCTATTCTATCAGTCTCTAGATCACGCTCGCCTCTACTCGGCACCTGAAAGAAACACATAAATATATGGGACGACGCCCGGTCAGCGAATGATGCTGGTAACCCACCAATACATGTGAAATATCATAAATAGATAGGATATATATACAAAATCATTTTCAAAACGGGATATAGTATATATAAGTTCAAAGCCAAGAGTAGAAGTCAAACACAAGACTCTATGCACTCACAACAAAGATAAGGGAACACATCCCAAGACAACAAGAAGTGACAACGACACCCAAGAACGGCTCAAGGCGTATTCTACCATCACACAGTAGAATATCACCCGACATGCATAATTCAAGAGAATAAGGACACACACATTGGCAACACATGCCTTTGTGACAACACATGTCACAACTAGAGAAATACACAACAATGGCAATACATGCCTTCGTGACATCACCCATCACGAATTGAGATGCCTTCCTTATGCCCGGTTCCAACCTTATGGCTACCCCCAACCTTATGTCTAGTTCCAACCATTACCTCCAGGACCCCTGTACAACCAAGTCCAACATTTTCCCTCCGAGGACCGTCGTCCCCATCCACCAACGACCACCAACAAGACCACCGATTCATAGTACACGAGGGTACCGATCACACACATGGCAACACATGCCTCCCAAGAAATACGTGAACTCATCACTCACGTCACAAACTCCATAATCGCGTCATGGCCACCACGAGGACCACTGTCGTATCTTGGTGACTAATGTCCCATACCATTAATCGTGCAATCCAGGTACAGCCACACACGCCACAATATGAATCAATCAACGGATCACAACGAAGATATGAAACCATACTCAATCAAGGAATTGATCATAATCCGACTCCAACGATGATTAACACAAGTCATCATCCACAATAGAAAGGGACAAACAACACACATGCTAGCATTTAAACATCGAATTAGCATGCTTATCAAACGGGTAAACCAAACATAGTTCCGAATAACACACAAGACTTATCACGGTTTAACGAATCACAAGGTTGAACACTTAGCACGATTCAAGATACCAAAACCTACATGGAATCCTACCATATAGTTCTAGACATACGAAACATCAAGAAGACGCTCAAATAGTTCCACAAAAGAACATCGGGAAGTCAAAAGACCAAATACCGAGTCAAAAGAATCACGGGGAGCAATCCCCATACAACCACATCATGTACCCCGCGGGTGGAGCCACGGGTGGACCCCCACCCGTGGTATCGCCCACGGGTACCACACCCACATCACCATGTACCCCGCGGGTGGGGCGGCGGGTGGTGCACTACCCGCCGTTCCGCCCGCGGGTACACACCTGTACCAAAATTAATCCCTTCGGGGATTTTCAACTCTAAGCTCAAATTCAAGTCCAAAACATGTCAAATCTCACCAAATACAACAAAATGACTTGAATCAAAGGAATAGCCAAGCAATGGCATACAAAAACCCTAATAACTAGCTCTAGATATGCATTTTCACAAGACAATGCATCAACACTCACATATCATAGCAAAATCACATGTAGAATCCAATAAATCATCATATAGGTAGACAAAATAGATTTTGTAGAGCATGGGTTACCTCTTGAAGACTCAACCTTCACTTAAAACACTTCACAAAGCTCCTAACAAGGTTCACCTTCCACACCCACTTCAAGAACACACCAAAAGGTCATAAAGATTTCACCTTTAGAAAAAGGTACCTTAGAAAATACTAAAAACACAAAAGGAACATAGATCTTACCTTCTAGATGCTCAAGATTAGGAAATGTGGAATCTTGGAGACAAACTTTGGAGATCTTGATAACCCTAAACTTAGATTGGAGAGAAAGCTAGCTAGATTTTTAGAGAGAAGGTAGAGCTTTTGATTTGGAAAGTGTTTGGGAAGAAATGAAATGTGTCTCCTAGGTTAGCTTGGAATACCATTACAAGGAAAATGTCTTCTTTACCCTTACTAAGATGAAAAGTGTAAGGGAACAAGGGAACTATTCACAAAGCTTTAGGTACAACACTTGACTTTGGGTTGACTAGTCAATTACTAGTCCTTGACTATTGATTTTCAGGAATTTAAGGAATTAAATTACCAATTGGATTAGGATTAATTACTTAATTAATCCCTTAATTGAATTTGGATTACGGGGTGTCACAATATGGTTTATTAATTTACAAGTAATTTATTAAACTCTCATTATTTGTTATGTTTTATTTTAATATTTGCATATAGCAATGATATATTCGAGATTATACAAATTTTTCTGGGAATGTTTAAACAGACCTGATGGTTTTATTGGGACCAGGTCCACCATAAAGCGGGTATATAGGTACAGAACGTGGGTAGGAAAAGAGTAACTTTATTACCCGGGGCACTAGGCCCAAAATAGTACGTACAAATCCCGAGATACCGGTCCAGAATAGCAGCCCAAATACAAAGATCACGACCCAATGAATGGGTTATAGCTAATTATGCTACTGACATGAATCAAACCTAGGTGACTGGGTTGGGAGTATATACCAAAGACCACTAGACCAGGGTGCCTGTCGTGCTCAGATCATACCCATCGAAGGGAGGGCATGATGCCTTATATAGTGTGAAGGGCCTTCTGGATTGTTGACAAGTGTACGACATCAACTAGCCTTCCGTATCCATCATCCACGTGTCCCATGCATGCCTCATGTCTTCACCCACGTCTCCACCCTCTCTCCCACCTTCTCTACCACCCCTCCCTACCTCTCACTACCTCCCCAGCCGATGGCGAGCCGGGGGCTACATGGTCCCCGCTAGTCATGCCATGTCATGGGAAGTCCGATGGGCTCACATTAACAGCCATGCGCTAGCCGGAATGGTCGATTACCAACCCCCCTGTCGTACCTTACCCCACCACGACATACCGCACCATTCCGAACACCAAAATGCACCGCACCGCACCGCACCCCCTCGGGAAAAGGGGGGCGCCATTGACATGCCCAGAGGCGCACTACCCCGCTGGCCAAGTCGTGGCCTGAGGTGGCCGGCGGGATACGCCGCCGGCCAGTCGTCGGCCTGCGGTCAAGGCTGCCTGCCCGAGAATATCGGAACAAATATAAGCTGTTGCGCTATGGTACACACGAGTTAAAGTGGATTGGTAGGTTGAGGCACGCCTATTATGCTAGATGTCTTAGGCTCGATCTTTGCTGGTAGCACTTTCCTTCCATTTTACTTTAGGTACTACCTACCTTCACTGGGCGCGCTTGCCCCACCCCGCCGGTTAGTGGCCGGCCGCTGGCAGTTTTTCCCTGGCAACTTCTTCTCTCTCATCCTCTGTGCCTTTTTGGGCCACCATGCATGTTTTTCTTCCTGGCCCAATAAGACTTGGGCAAACCTCCTTCCTTCACCCCCTACTTGGGCCAATACTTTGCCAATAAAATGGACCCCTAGGGTCCCACATCCCTATCACAAGTCCCCCACTTTCTTTAGGCATCTGGATGCCTGAAGGAAGTATAATTCAATACCACCACCTCTTTCTTTTTCTAAACTCAAATTCCCGTTCCTAGACTTTACAGATACTCGTCGCTCCGCCGACCATCGTACGCCACACGCGTAGTGCCATTACCATTCGTCGTTGCTGCACACATCGTACGTCGCATAGCCTCCAACCAACCCCACTTCCTTTATATCTGAATTACTCACCAACTATCATGCCAAAACCTATAAACTTACCCTGACGACCATCGACTCATTCCTGCTTCATCACCTCGCCTTCAGGATCTATTTTTTCAGGCTCTACAGCAGCTTCTGCCGCTCCCATCCCTTAGCTTTCTTCTTGTCAATAGATCGGTAGTTCTAAAGATCTAAAGCTTAAGGATTCCGCCATATCTGGATAAAGAAGTGGTTTGATTCCCATGGATCCATAAAATAAAGTTTAAGAGGTGTACTGCTGCTTCTCTTTTCTTTTGTGTTTTGTTTTTTTTTTTTTTTGTGTTTTTCTCTCATTTGTGTGACGAGTTTGTTTTCCTCTCGTTTCTTTTGGCGAGTTCTTTTCTTCATAAGTGTGAAACATATAAATTGTTCAATGGCGTATGTGAACTTTATCCTAGGTGACAAAGATGACAATGTAAAAGAGCATCTGCATCTTAGCTCGATGGATATATTGTCAATGAACGATAGATGGAAAACATATACTCAGGTGATGCGCAAAACTTTTCAACCAAAGTTAGTCTTGACTACGTTTGATCAATTCTTCAATGATATTAAAGAAGCGTTAAATTCATCTAACGAATTCAGCTTCAAATTTGTGAGATAGTCTGCAATTCAAGTTCTTTGTAGCATTGCTATGGAAGTTGTTTCCATGTCTGACTGTAAGGAATGGTATACCGTTCTATCGATCCTATTTGTAATCGTTTCAGCATATGATTAAATGAATGAGCTTATTTATTTTCAAAATATTAGAGCATATAAAGTTTAGAGATCAATTTAAACATACATCCATAACAATAATATGCATCACATATATATAACGATGATGAAAATTAAATGTGATGTAGTTATAGTCCAATCTAACTTATTCTCACAAAATAGAGAATCTCATGTCAACTTGATGTCAAAGCTATATATACAAATAAGCTTCCTTATTCTTTTGTAATGGCCTCCACAAGCCAGTCTCTAGAGTTGACCACATCAGTCAATAAAACTAATCAAAAGATTACAATTTTTCTAAAAGAAACCTCGAGTTACATTCAAGGGGAGTGAGATGAGCACAACATGCATGTTGTATTTAAAACTTTACAACAAATGTAAATAAACATATGATCAAAGGGCTATAATCACGCATCATGCTCGACAAACACATTTGTAAAACAAAATAAATAGTAATATCTCAAAAATTAAAATTATGTCTTGCAATTTTATAATCACACTATAAACAAATTTAGAGTTGTGAGGTCCAGATTTTGTTTAAAAAATTTTAAAATATTGAAAAACCATTTTTCAAAATCATTATATCATTATCTACATTAAACACTTTAATTATAACGATATAATATGATTATTTACACACATATACATATAATATACATATAATTATAATAATAATTGTACATGGATTTAACAAAAAAAATACAAATATAATTATCCTCAAATAGTGAATGAATGGATTTTTCTACATGCTTATGAAAGAGATTTTTTACTCAATTTATTATTGGGTGCTCAATTATCATTATGTTGGATTTTTCTACATGCGGGAATATAACATACATGCATATGAATTGATTTTTTATTTTTTATTTTTAAATTTGTATCTTCAAATAGTGATAATATTGCACGTTAGTGTATCTATAGAGATCTTTGTCTAATCTATGGATTAAAATATGAGTATAAGAAATAATAGGTGTTTGATTGGAGGAAATTTAAATTTCATTCTCACTTAATTCTCACCTAATTTTAAAGACCACTAAATTTCTTAGTTTGGTTTGAAGTAAAATTCCCTCATTTTCATGGAATTAAAATTCTATGCCTCTTTTGGAATTTTAATTCTATGGATTTTAGAAAGAAAAAAAAAAGATAATGATGAGACAAAATTACCCTCCTATTTTTTAACCTAAAATTGATGTCTGACAACAACAATGGATATTTTGGACTTCATACTACTTATTCCCTTTCAATTCCCAAGTATACCAAACATTGGAATTGAAATTCCCAGTAATTTTATTCCTGTAAATCAAATACTGGAATTTAAATTCTCACTTTATTTCCAGTAATTCATCTTTCATGTAATTGCAATTCCTTTAATTTCCCACGTAATTCCCTCCCTCCAACCGACGCCCCGTAAAGATGTTGAGCATTCCTACGGATAACGTGTTGTGAATTATGAACTATTGTACCATTATGATTCCGGAGTGCGATGTAAATATAATAAAGTAAAACGAGGAAGGCAATAATAATAGAGAAATAAAAATATAAAAGGAGAGATAAATTTTATTAAAAAATGAACGGTGTCATTTTCATAAAGGGAAAATTGTAAAAAATGCCCCTCTATAATATGCCAATTATTAATGTCACCCCTGAATTATGAGTGATGTAAATGTTGCCCCTCAATTATCAAAATGGTGCGCATATAACCCCTCCCGTAACGGATATGTGGTTCCTCACCGCTGTCCATCACTGGTACTTTGAATCGAGGGAGGGAAAAAACAACTAAATTACATATTTACTCCGACTTAATGGTGTCGTACACTAACGGGAAACCACATGTCCGTTACGGGAGGGGCTATATGTGCACTGTTTTGATAATTGAGGGGCAACATTTACACCACTCATAATTCAGAGGTGACATTGATAATTGACATATTATGGAGGGGCATTTTTTACAATTTTCCCTTTTCATAAATATTATAAAATTTTAAAATGAGTAGGATTTTTTAATATAAATATTACAAAATTTTATTTATTTTGAACCATTAGATTTATTAGATTAGTGGTTTGAATTTGTCCAGATAGTTCTCACCTTCTTAGGGACGAGCTAGTAGCTAATTACGCATTCATTGAGGCTTAAACTCACAACCTTCCTAATGGAAATCCAACCCGAGTACCATTGGACCACATAGTCCTGGTACCTTCTTAGGGACCTATACTATCATCTACAATGATATATATAAAAATATCAAGAAGATTTCTGTAAGGTAATTAAATCCACCAACATCATACGCAAAGAATGCTCTTTAATATATTTCCCCCCTTAGAAAACGAATTTCCATGTATACAAAGAATGCTCTTTAATATCTTTTCCCTTTAGAAAACGACATAGCACTGCCTGTCTTTGCTGTCTACTTATCCGAATTTTCTTTTTCCTTCTAATCTCATCTACAAGGACACTCAAATCAGCGTCTTAGTCCACAGACTTTGATCAATTTTTGTAGATAACACTGGTGGCTGAGTCATTCTTCATTGTCGCTTTCTTGAAGCTTTGAGGTAAGCAAAACTACTAGTATACTATTCAAACTCTAATCTTTCTTGTTATTTCTCGATTCTGATGCCTTCGGGCTGTGTTCAGTTGTAAAAAAAGATCGTATCTTTAAGGTATATTTCTGGGTCGCGTGAACTATCAGTTGTTTTTATTCTATTCGTATCTTCCATTTTGGTTTTTGATTCTCTGATGCCTTTGCGTTTGTTGGAGTTTTTGGTTTGTTAAGCAGTCATAATTAAAGGGTTTGAGCTGTTCTAATGGTGATCTTTGTTCGATTTTAGGAGGAATATTCTGGGGTTTTAACTTGTAATTGCTTATCTGAGTTCTTGATTGATCTTATTATTGTTCTAAGAAAGGGTTTTCTGCTCTCCTAAATCTACCATATTGCACTTTAGGTTGTGTGTTTGCTATGCTCAAATCTTTGATCTCATGCAATTGATTCTGCACAGAAGTTATTCTATTCTCTAGTATGTATATCAGAACTAATGAAAATTTTGTGTAGTGGCATAATATCATATACATAGTGATAGTTGGCATAGAGGGAAATGTTTTTGAGGATGGTTTTTGTAACGAATTCATGATAGATGTAAGAGGAGTTGATGATTTTCATTCTTGCAAAAAACTTGCTTAGAATTTTGATCGATTTTCTGTGTTATGTATTCAGACAGTTCTTGCATTTGATGCTTTGGCTTTGGTGAATTACCCTGTGACTGGTAATAGATGGGGTCTGAAGGGCCGTCTCCTGTAACTATCCATATTACTGGTTTTAAGAAATTTCATGGAGTGGCGGAGAATCCAACCGAAATAATTGTAAGTAATCTTCAAGATTATATGAAGAAAAAGGGTACTCCCAAAGGGCTTATCCTCGGGAGTTGCAGTGTTCTTGAGACTGCGGGCCAGGGAGCACTGGTTCCTCTATATCAGACATTACAGTCTGCTCTGAGAAATGATGAATCTGAGTCGTCACATTCCAGGAGAGTTATTTGGGTAAATCTGTTGCTTTCTTTGTCCTCTTTTCCTTTCTATTGATTTCTCTTTTTTAAGAAACAAAAACTTTTAGTTACCAAAAAACTGTTAGTTGGCTGGTAGGTGTGAAAACATCAATAGGGTTAATGGATAATAATCATCCAAGCTTATCAGTCAATTTTGGCTTATTTGACCACTATTAGTTGTTTGACTTGGTTAAACAATCAATATGAGTGTTTGATTAATTAGCTTTTTGTAACAACTTATTGCTTCAAAATGCTAAAATTCAAAAAGCTGCTCAAAGTACCTTTTTCGATCACCTTTTTGAGAAAGTCATTTTGTATGTAATCAGCTAACAGATAATTTACCAAACACTTTTCTACAATCAGCTAATGCTATCAACTAATAAAACCCACTAACCCAATCAACTAACAGTCATTTACCAAACACCCCTTAGTCTACTTATCAACAACCGTAGCTGATTTAAGAATCTATCCCGTAGAAAGAAATGTAGTCCTATGTGATCTTAGGTAGATTTCTATATTCAACCCATAATTTTTCTCATTTATCGAGGTATTAACATATATTGATCTATTTCCAGTTGCACTTTGGAGTTAATAGTGGGGCCACAAAGTTTGCCATAGAGCGCCAAGCTGTCAACGAAGCTACCTTCCGATGTGCAGATGAGATGGGATGGAAGCCACAGGTCAGTATAAAATGTTGGAAATTCCAGGCCGAGGTCCTACTTCTTCATGTCTTAAGATTTAATCTAAATGTATCTTTTTATTTGCAGAAAATTCCCATAGTTCCCATGGATGGTGCAATTTCACGAATAAGAGAGGTGAATGACTATTTTTTTTCCCGTCCTATTTTAGTTCATGTGCAAATTTATCTGCTACTAATCACAGTTTGGTAACTACCTATTATCAACAATTTTCAATTGAATTACCATTGGTTTTTTAAAAAATACCTGAAATTAATTGGTCTTAGTTTTTGTGAATAGTTGACAGGTCATTTAGAAAACAAGAGTAACTATTGAATATACATTCAAAACTGGTAGAAAAAGCTTGGCATCGAAGCAGGCCCGGCCCTGGGCAAGGGCAGGCTGGGCCCTTGCCCAGGGCCCACGCTTGGAAGGGGCCCCCCAATTATGTTTTATTAATACTATACTGTTATTATAGACATTTAATATACATTAATTATACTAAAGTGTTAGTTAGCCTAACTGGTAAGGTTCCTTGATTTTGTTGTAAGGTCGTGGGGTCGAACCCTTGGATGTTCAAAATTTATATTAAATTTTCAGTCTTTACTATTTAGAAGATGAATTTAGAACCCTTATACGTACATTTATATTAAATAATCACTCTCTATTATTTAAAAGATGAATTTAGATTTATTATTATCTTGTATTGAAATTATAACTTAGGAAATTTATTTCTACTTTTAATTTGTATTTTTTTATTAAATTTGTAACTTTGTGATTTTTTTTTAATTTTAATTTTAATTTTATTTTTTTTTTAATTTTCTATAATGATAGTGAGATTTATAATATAGATTGATTTGTGGTTTATATCAAATTTTGAATCAATTTCTATTCGACTAATTTACAACTTATATTTAGAACACATGTTATTTTGTGAACTTTATAATAAGTAATGTACATGTAATATATTTTGTGATTAGTTATGAAAAATATTTTAAAAGATAGTTTACTTTTATGAATTATCTAGTTAATGTTGTTTAGAAGTTCTATTGTGTGTCATCGTCTTTAAATTAATCTAGAAAAACTTGAAATTAATCTAATTATTATAAATATAATACGAATATAGAATATATATGATTTATAATGTGTTTTCTATTTAAACTATTTTATCAAATTAATTATGTTTCATATTTTATTATGAATATCTTTTGTCACATTTAAAGTGTTCTGATTTATTGTTCTCAATAATTAAGATTTCATGCTCTGCTCTTGTTTATAAATTTTGTTTTATAAATTTTTAATAATAATTACTTTTTTATTATTATTATTATTATTATTATTATTATTATTATTAAAATGCGATTGCGTATAAGCTTATTTGGTTTAAAATTGTTTATTTATTTTTATAAACTATAATTGTTTATTTATGAAGGCACTGATGCAATTATTGATTATTTTGGATTTAGGAAAACATATAGAATTATTTTCATGTGTATGCAAAATAACAATTAAAAACTTTTTAATCTTATATTTTACAATATTGGTTTTAAAGATTGCGCTTACACTTTTGGGGGCTCATTTATTTATAAGAACTGGACCACAAAAAAATACGACTTATTTTGTGACCCTTCCTTATTTAGTTTAATTTTAGTTATAAAAATGTATATTAATTTTATGTAGGGCCCAGTTTTGTTGCTAGCCCCGGGCCTATAAAATGATAGGACCGGCCCTGCATCGAAGGGGTAATTTGCCAATATGAAATAGAGCTGTTAGGCTGAATATTTATTGATGCAGATACTCTCATGTAATTCAACACTTTTTAGGTATTCTATTTGAGTGTTTAGTCAATAGAATTTAATTTTTAGGGTCTGTTTACTTCAACCCAATGACCTGACCTTTCTTTTCCTCACAAACTGGGCAAATTATATGTGGACCATGAATAAATGTTCATTTTTGATATACTAAAGGTGCATTATTTGTGTACTGAAGGTTCATTATTTGGTAGTACCAGTACACAAATAATGTACCTTCAAAAAATGAACATTTAGTGTATTAAAAATGTACCTTATGTCAGTGTCCGCCTTACCAGGTGGACCATGGTCCATGATATAATGATTGCACAAACAGTTGTCACTTTGAAATGCCTTAGAGATTTTTTGTTTCTCGGTGCAATGAGAGAGAGAACCTCGGGAAAAAAAGGAGACATACAAATAGCATACCATTCCTGTTTGTTTAGTTCTATTATGTTCTAAAATATAGAGTTTTTGAGTTTTAATTGATACTCCCCCTGTCCCATTTTATCTGTCCTACTTACTATTCATTGATCTAACCAACTCTTTCTTCTTTGTTTATTTTCTTTAGTATTTTTACTTATTTTCAAGTTTTATTTTTTATGTTTAATAGTACTTTTAATGTAGTTTCTAAATATATAAATTTTGTATACTAATACTGAACTTAATATTATGAAAAATTAAATTAAAAATAACTTCAAGCCTCGTTAACCGAACCAGACACATAAAATGGGACAGAGGGAGTACAAAGTAACTTTTCTATTTTTCTAGTATGAGAAGCATAGGTGAACTTCTAATTTCTTCTCACTTCTATTAGCACTAATGATTCACCTAAGGTAAATTTTCTTACTAGGAACCTCATTGGTCCTCCTTAAACTCATTTCTCATCTTTGAATTTCTTTTACACTATCTATCTAGACTTCTTTTCCTGTCGAGGAGATCACCAAAGCATTGGCAATGACGGGCTATGAAGTGACGACCTCCAACGATGCAGGCCGGTTTGTATGCAACTATGTTTACTATCATTCGTTGCGCTTTGCGGAGCAGTATGGAATAAAATCACTATTTGTACATGTCCCTCTCTTCACAACAATAGATGAGGAGACCCAAATGCAGTTTGCTGCCTATTTGTTAGAGGTACTTGCCTTAGTATCCTAGTTTCTCTGCAGTGGTTTGTGTCTTCTAAGTTATATCCAGTGTGGAAGTGCATTTCTCCTTTTGTTGTTGGGTGTTTGTATTAAGGTTGGTTTGGATGAACAGTTTTAAATGAATGGAAAAAGTCATTTGTAATTAATGATGACTGTATCTTACTGTTGAGCAGAGTAGATTTTAGGGTGTAATTCAATTATAGGAAAACTTTGGGAAAAATTATATTTTTGGTCATTCAGTTATACTCGTAGTACAAACTGAGCTATATGCGTAGTCATTTTCAATCACTAAATTATGTGCAGAGTGACAATTTTAATCTCTCGGAAACTATTTCTGCCACCAATATGTTATTTAATAAAGTGGTAGATTTGATCAATCTGTCCATCAGAGATTAAATTCATCACTTTGTGCATAACTTAAACGTTAAAAATGATCATACATATAACCAACTTAGTTGGCGTTATTGGTCGTACACTCTCACTGCCTAAGACTGACTTCAAATCCCCTCATGTATGAAAGTTCGGGCTTAAAATTGCCTGCTATAATAGAAAGTAAGTCTGTACCACGAGTATAACTAGAGAACAAAATATACTATTTTTCGTAATTTTTATGATACCAATCGACATAGTGTTAATTTCCTACTAGCATAAATTACATCCTTTCAGGGTAGTAAATTTGAGTATGAACCCAAGTGGTCCCCCTATCATCAAATTTACCAAAATGAAAAATCTTGTTTCAGAATTCCAACCATTTGACATTCAATCTCAACAGTACATTCAAATTCCTTAAACCACATGATGTTACAACTACAGGTCATACAAAGACAGGATACATGGTACACCACAAGTTGAAGCCGAGGCGATTGTTGAACGCATTTCCTTACATCTGCGCTTTTTCGAGACAAGGCAATACAAAGATACATACGAAAATAATGGTTACAGACAGGAGAAAAAGAGCTTCGAAAGGAACGCTTGATTCATCATTTATCTGTCGTGCTCTTCAGGAATCACAATCCCAGGAAGGGGCATTGTTTTCTCGCGTGCTCAGGAACCAATTTCATTATGGTTTCCGTTGGCACACCCTTCAACTCTGAGAATAACAATCGAGCATGGATATAGTTCAATAAACTGGATTTCACATAGGAAAGCATGAGTAAAAAACCTCGGGTCAGGTAATGCCATACCGTGTGGCTTAAAGTTGAACAGCGGTGGAACAAAGCGTCCATTTGGGAGGCGAATGCTGGGGTCACGTAGCTCATCGAAGAAAGGATGGGTCAAGGCATCCAACTGTATTCAAAAATCGAAATAATACAGTTATTAGTGCGAACTAGTATGGAAGTACCTCGGGAAATATTAGTGTACTTACAGCAGAGCAGCGTAAATTTGGAGAGTACTGCAGAAGCCTAGAAACCAGGTCAACTGCTTCTGGTGGCATACGCTTATGAAATATCTGAAAACCAAACATGGGGTATGCAATCACGTGCTATAACTTCTTAAAGTATGACCGAAACAGGAGGAGGATGAATGGTTTGGATTGCATGTACCTTGTGCCATGGATGAGCTTTAATTTGCGGGAATTTGAACTCTGTATAGTTTGGATTCATGCATTTAATTTCTTCCCTGGTAGGAGTACCCAAGACCTGCAAAATATGTGGATATGCACTTGGAAGCAGAATTCAAATCCAAAGCCATGAACTCAAAACTATGATATTCTAATCAGACTGCATCTGAATGGATCAAGTTTGATATGTCTTAATCTTGTATTTTAATCAGTAATTACTAAAAATTATCAGCTAAAATAATTATTCATGGACTTCAACTCGGTGTTCCACAAGCTATAGAATCTCACAATAGAAAGACTCCAAAATTTTGGAGGATGCATTTGCAGTAATTCTAGAAATACTTTGGAAAGCAATTCCTACTATCCTACATCCAAAGTTTTTAAGTTTTCTAACAAATTATAAATCCAAATCCTCCAATGTTACTAAAAAGCAAAGAAGATGAAGGCTGCATTTAATGGGAGAGGACGGCTTGAATGAAAGGAACACGGATTTTCACTTGATACCAGTATTATCTTAGAAGTGAAGAAGTACTAGTCCCAGTGCACCTTTAGCATTAATAAAAACAACTGGGTGAATACAAAGTGGACCAAACAGGCTCGGCTATAATGCACATGGGCCAAACCACACTAAAAGACTGAATCAAATCAATTAGCTAGTCTAACCCATATGTTCTCTCTTATTTTATCAATGTGGGACTCTAAACAGGTAAATAATAGATTTTTACTTAAAATCTTGTTTTTTTTTTTTTTTTTTCTTTCTTTTGGGTAGGTAGATTGACTTGACTGGAAAGAAATACGAATAGGATAGGAAGTGAGAGATCGTTCACATGAAGGAAAGTGGATAATACCTTAATGATCTCTACAAGCTGGTCAACTCCACTTTCACCAGGAAATAGTGTCTTCATACAAAAAAGCAGACTATAAGATACAAGTCCTAACTAATACAAGCAGTTATAATGTACCGGTAGAAATTAACTCCACCTGTCCTAGAAGCAGTTCAGCAAGGACACAACCTGCAGACCAGACATCAATGGCGGTAGTGTACTCTGTCGCTCCAAAAATAAGCTCTGGAGCTCTATAATACCTAGAGCAGATGTAAGAAATATTGGGCTCCCCTTTAACCTAAGTTCAGAAAAGAAAGAAAAGGAGTTGTTCATACATCAAAATGAGATGCAAATTAGGCTCAGTTTTTTATCCTCTTCTTATTTTTTACGGCTTTTGTAAGTACAGGGTCAGGGGCATACCAGAACTTTCGCACTTCCAAAATCACATAACTTAACTTGATGAGTATGTGGATTCACCTGCAAAAGGTAATTAATAAATTGGCTGTAAACTTGCAAAGTATAGGCAAGTAACACGAGAAAGATGCCATAAGGAAAGAAACAATTCAAAACAATGCTCATATCACAAGATGAGACAATGTTTACATACTGAGAAGAATATCATGTACTGTGTTGAAATAAGTTGAATATAGGCAAGTAACACGAGTTATAGCAATAAGGCTTAGCCCAAATCATAACTCGTGTATAACTGTATATATAAATAGAGGAACTTCTGTAAATCTTTTATATACAATAATACAATTAAACCTTTGTGCTTTCACAAACTGTCAGTAAAGAGTGCTATAATTTTTCATAGTTTCTTATCCATAAATTATAACAAAGCTCAGAAATTAGAATGCATACAACCAAACTACAAGAAAAGTAAAGATTGCACAATTAAAAAAGCAAAAAGAAGAAGATAAAGCCATGTGAATATACCAAAAGATTTTGAGGTTTGATATCCCTGTGGCACACTCCAATACTGCGATGGATATAAGACAATGCCCTGAAAATCTGTCATATATTAACAGCTGTTATACAGTTATGATATAATGATCTCAAGAACCTCAAGCAATTCAGTATTATATCAAGTGCTTAAACACCAAGGTATTGAGTGATTGAGTAACTAATTTTTTATTCAAAAACCAAATATGAATAAAAAGGGGTCTTATAACTGGACTGGCATTCGACTCAGTAAAAATAAAATAGCGATTCATCCACCCTTCATCTGTCATGACTTTTAACATTTAAACAAAAACAGAAATAAAAAAAAAAACAAAGTTTCAACTTTCAAACATCCCATGTCCCACTAGCCCCAAGTTGTGTTCTACTACCCACGTACAGTTGAATCCCTAATCATGAACATCACAATCTCCTATCTGTCAACTTCCATCACCAAGCCTTTCTAACCATCCCTAAATGCTTAACAATTTAAACATTTGCTATGAAGTTACAAACACTTCACTATGCAAAAAGTCAGGGCTAGAGATAAAGACAGACAATGGCATAGATAAAGAGAACATATAAAGTAGATGTAGCAACTAGCAAGTACAACCACAATACCTGATATGTGTAAAGCTTCACCAATATCAATGGCATCCTTTGGCTCAACTTATTGTAGTGCTTGAGAACACGGTGTACAGTTTCAGGTACATATTCAAGAACCAGATTAAGATACAGTTCATCCTTATCAGTTGTAGAAAAGAAGCAGTGCTTCAATGACACTACATTTGGGTGGTCAAGAAGACGCATGGTCTGTAATTCCCGGTTCTTGTATCTTTTGTCTTGAAGAACTTTCTTTATAGCAACAGTTTCACCAGTTTCTAAGCATTTAGCCTGATTAGTACAAGAGAGCATCATATGAAATCACAGAAGATTGCTCTTAAAGGGGAGGCAGGGAAAGGGTGTCAAGAAAGACAGTCCACAGGCATGCAGTGGTTAACATAAAGATAACATAATCATACCTGAAATACTACACCAAATGATCCATGCCCAACAATTCGTTCAGCCATGTAACTTATAGTCTGCAAGTAGAGGACCCAGAGGAAAATATGAAGTACCATGCCAATAAAGGAAGAGGCCATTTCTCAAAACTAGAACTCTCATACAATAAAAGAAGCCCCCATGTCTGGCAACCTTCATTACACCATCGGACAAGTACATACATATAAAGCAGTTAAAGCATCACATGATACAAGTAATAATCTTGACATAAATAGAACTAATGATTAGACTTGAATGAGCACAATCACATAGAGATATTTTAATTCTATTTTATCCTACATGTTTTTTTACCTTCCAAAGGAGAGAAGGCTATGAGCATTGTATACATCACATATGAATATTTTAAGTTACTAAATCCATCACAATCAAAAACCATACTTATAGTTTTTACTTTAGCCTCATATAATAGGAGTACTGCTTTATTTAACAAAACCATGAGCTTTTTAACAAGCAATCAGATACAAAAAGAGACTAACAAACTTACCTGTTTTGGTTGACCATTTTGACCACCAATAGTTGTCACTATTATGTGACCTGCCTCAGTCCCATTACCATCAACAACTGCTGCTTCCATATCCTATAAACAAAAAAAAAATTATTAAAGCAACAAGGGGTAATATATGGAGAATAATAATCACAAGAACAAAAAAAAAAAAAAAAGATGGCATGAGCAGACCTTATCATCCCTGATTTTCATGTCATTCATCTCCTCAGGCAAACTATCAACACCAACAGTGTGACCACTGGATTCTCTCATACCAGAAGCAGGTGGTACACCCACTGATGCCATTTATTAGGAACTTTCTTACTATATCACCTCAACAAGTCATTTATCTGCAAACATCAACACCAAAATCTACTTAGATACTAAACGTTATCTAAAAGCATCCTGTTCATTGATCTATTAGTATTACATATATCTGCAATAAATGACCTGTGCAACCCTTTTATGGGTGGCAACCCCCCTAACTTAGTAACAATTAATGGCATCTGTATTTACCTAAACATTTTATGCCCAAAAAAAAAAAAAAAAACATTTATACTTGTCTCTACAAGAAAAAGGTCAATGCACCTTATCTCAGAGTAACAAAGGCATCAATCAACATTACCAATAATATATAAATAAAGGCCCATCCAGAAAAATTGGAATGCACCCCAAAACAAGGAAAGGACAAATTAACTCACATTTATTTATATTCATAAATGAAAGAGTAAAAAGTCAGTGAAGGAGCAAGGGTCAAGGCTAAAGAACTTGAAGAGACATAAAACTAGGCTACATAGCAGTGGCTGTGGAGGTTCGTTTATCTGAGAGGAGCACAATGCTAAGTATGATGTGGAAAGTGGCGATGAACAACCAAAACCAGTGGTTTCCTCATACAGTGGAGTTGTCTAAACAGAAAAGGATTGGAAGAGTTCTGAAAAGATACAAAATTCTAAGTAGGAAATGGGAGAACAATTTGGTTGTTGTAAGATTGGTTCATCAGTCACACTCCACTAAAAAAAATTTAATACACACACACACATATATATAGGGCCTATAGGATTTCTAGATTCGATGATTTGTCAATAAGACAAGATGTCCAGAACAAAGTGGGAGTTTCTTTGAGCTCAATTAATCTATACAGTTCAGTGCCTTGAAATTCAGAAACTCCACACAAACCAATGGTGAAGACATTTTGCTAGCATCCTCTCATATGCCATAGTAAGACAGTAACTATACCATCACCGAGCAGTTGCTCACATATTAAAGGCAAAATAAGTAATAATAATAAATAAATTTAAAACCCTCAAGGCTCAAGGATGCAAAGTATATTCCAGTATTATCATATGATGCAAATTTTAGGCCTAAAGATAATGGAAAAGACAAGATGAAAAGGTGAGTTAGATGGACAAAGGTGCTGCTGCTATTATAACTCCATTATAAGTTCTCTAAATTGAAGCCTTTGTAGGCCAATCATTTATTCATTTGGGTACAAAGATGCAGAGAACACTTTTGTCCCTGGTCTTGAATATAATAGATCTTGTATATGAACAGGTTAAACTTTAAAGTAAAAAGCTCCTAGCCTTGCTCTCCAGCCTCTCCAGTCTCACATTTTACACTTAGTCTTATATAAACACTGTTAAAATGTCTTTCACGCCGAGGAAACATAAAAATTAGAAAATATTTAGCAGAACTTCTACAATTGTTTATAAATTCTTATTCATAAATGGAGAAATAATTATACGAACATAATTACAGTAGTCAAAAGAGATATAGCCATTAATCTACCATATCGAATTCAAGGTTCCAAATTAGGAAAAAGACCATAAAAGAGTAAAATCTGGTTCTTGAAAAAAATAATAATAAAAATAAAACCTCCTTTAAAACAAGCTTAGAAATACATTTACGCAACGATCCTTACAGATCCATATTGGAAGATGATCCATGTAAAATCAAAAGAAAAATTATAAATATCGGAATCACCAAAAAAAAAAAAAAAAAAAAAAGGAAAAGCTCATATTTCTTTACAAAAAGAAGAAAAATAAATTGATGAAGTTGAAGAAATGAGAAGCGTACCTATGAAATCAGAATCTTGAGGAGATCGACAACACAGCGATCACCAGCGGCTGGGCTTGATTGTTTGCAGCCGAGATGGCACCACAAGCATTAGAGAGAGAAGAACAGGAGAGAGAATCTGATATTGATAGAAGAAGAAGAAGAAGAAGAAAGAGAGAGAAAGGTTGTTTAATTAATGTTGTTAATTTTGGTTAGCATTTTCCTTTTGGTTATCTGTCAGCTTTTCGTTTACTATTTTTGTTTATCCTTTAAATTATTTTTTTTGAAACATTTCTCCTTTAAATTTTCACTTCTCTATTTGTCAATTGCCATGCTTTGTGTTTAACTCTTGATGAAGGATAGTTTTTACTTGAGTTTTGATCCATCATTTATACTTTCAATTTATGCTCAATTTTTAAATTTAAAATGTTTTCATTCATTGGTTAAAATGATCAAATTTTATGTTTTTGAATTAAAATATTTGAATAGATTAAATATTAGAAGTATAAATTATGAATGCAAACAATAGAAATAAGAATACTATTATACTAGGGTTGGGGTTCAGCCGAAGAATACTATTATGCTCATGAGATTAAAAATAAAACAAATTATTATGATCTTATTATTACTATTTTAAAAAAATAAAAAAATAAAGGCAAATGGGGAAGGAAAGTTATATTTTTTCTCACCAAGAAAGATAACGGGTAGATGAGTGTCACTCTCGCTAGGGATGATAATTTCACTCGCATTTGATAAGTTTCGGTATCTATGCTTTAATAGGCATTAAAATATTCACACGATTTGGATGGGAAAAAAATTTTATATCTGCGTGGGTGAGATTTATCCGTATATTTCACCTGTGGCATTTTTCGTACCAGAATCACTCTTTATATATATATATATATATATATATATATATATATATATATATATATATATATATATATATATATATACTAGTTCTATACGTACATTGTGCGAATATGTTAATATCCCATGTTTATATTTAAATAAATATTTAAAAGCATATCAATGCAAGATTATATAGGAGAAGTTAATACATAGGTAATTGAATGTCGAATTTGTTAATTTAAATATGTAACTCAAAGTATATGAATGAAAGATAATATAGGAAATTCATTATAATTATCACTAAAATAAATGTTTGCAACTTTGTAAAATTGATAATCTAAATACTTGGTTTAAAAACAATAGTCTAAAACTCTAAATAAATACTACTTTTTGTTTAAAATTTTCTAAGTATTCTTAATTCTCTTTTGAGTAGCATTGACATTGTTTTCATCTTCACTATTTGTTGTCTTCCTTTTTGTTGGTAGTGTGTTATTTGCAATTGGGTTATTGTTGGTAGCACAGATGACATCGTCATGCAACGAGATTATGGTGTAGGACGGTGTGGATTTTCCTTGTTGTGTATATGATTGTGATCTTAGTTGTACTATGAACTCTTGATCTTGCAAGCGTCGGTTGATATTTTGTAGTGGTAGTTTAATTTGTTCCTTTATGTGTTTCTTGTGAAAGTATTGAATAAAATATTAATATTTATTATATTTGTATAAGGTTCAAGAGTAGTACCTCTTGTTCTATTTTCATAACTTGTTTACTTGATAGTAACAACAATAACTCTACAGGTAGTCCGAATATTGATGTTGCAACGTGTCCATTTTCATCAATAATTTCCACATCCATTTTGTATTGGTTCATTTTCAAGTTCATATTTTTAGAATTAGTAAGAATTGGTGTAATACTTGATTTTGTGTGTGTTTTTTTAATTTTTTTTTATTGAATTGATATTAACCTTCGTGTTAAATTGTTTTTCAATTTGTGTATAATTTTTTTTTTTAAATAGTGACTACATCTCATATACCAAGTTTTTTTTTTTTTTTTTTTTTTTTTTTTTTTTTTTTTTTTTTTTTTTTTTTTGGTGAAGGTTGATGTTGATTTTGCCTGTAATCTAAGCAAGTTGAGTCCAGAAGATTAAATGAATTGTAAATTTATATTAGTTCTAATATATTTAATTAGGGATAAGGGTCAAATAGGCCATCGAACTGCACATGATAATACAATTAGGCCACTGAACCCAAAAAACCAACAATTGAGTCCCTAAACTAACCAATTCCTAACAATTCTTCCAATTTGAAGGTTTCCAACATGTAATCATCCAAATTAATTATTTTTTAAAAAATAAAATTTAAAAATTAATTATTCAAATAAAAATTTAAAAAAATTTAAAAACAGATTCTGGTTGGAGACGAAGAGTTTCTTCGTCTCCAGCCATGGAGAAGAAGAAACTCTTCGTCTCCATGGCCGGCGTCTCCAGCCGTGGAGACGAAGAAACCGGCCGGGGACGAAGAAGGCCGGTTTCTTCGTCTCCGGCCGGATTCTGTTTTTTTTTTTTTTAATTATTTAAATAATTAATTTTAAAATTTTATTTAAAAAAAATAATTTGGGAGGATGACCTGTTAACCTGTTGGAAATCTACAAATTGAAAGAATTGTTTGAAATTTGTTAGTTTAGAGACCCATAAATTTTATTTTTTAAAAAATAATTAATTTGGGAGGATGACCTGTTAACCTGTTAGAAACCTACAAATTGGAAGAATTGTTTGAAATTGGTTAATTTAGGGACCCAATTGTTGATTTTTTAGGTTCAGTGGCCTAATTACATTATCGTGTGCAGTTCGATGACCTATTTGACCCTTATTCCCTTTTAATTAATGCATAATAAGTATTTTACATACGAGATAAATGAATGAATCAATGGTGGCTATTTTGAAATTTCTTCATTTTCTAGGTTTGCCAAATTGATTGTAAGATTGTTGTAGTCTTGAAATCATTTCAATGCATCAAGTATATTACGATATTCTATTGTCCTAAATTGACACTTTTAATAATGAGTTTTAAATAGCTACGTAAGATAATGATATAATTAACATTTACATATTATTATCAACATAAAAGCATACTAGTCCTTTATGTGTTCTGCTCGGGGTACATTTGGTTCAACCATTATTGTTGAATGAGTTATTGTGGATAAAGAAATCTCTAGTTTAAGGAATAAGATTAGATAAAGTAGTAAAAATTTGAATATTTTAAATATGATGTAGTCCAAAGATATTACATGATAGTTTTCCGCTTCAATTTGTTGGTTTATTTGAATACTTTCTTTGTCAACAAATCCCCCAAGTAGTTAATATGATTTGCTTCAAACTTTTTTTTTTATGGTATTAATAAAATACTTGGTAAATAAATATATAATATTATTTTGTATTATAACTTTGATATTTAATTACAAGATAGTGTAAAAAAGAAGATAATGGAGAATGTAATGAATATGAATTGATGAATTTGAATGTAAAGAATCTTTGCATTGGAGAAAATAAAAACAATATAACTAATGAAATTATTTCTCTTATTTAATTTATTGATAATTAATATATTTTTTAATAAAGGCATTGTAGACACGTAATTCTAAATTAAATAAATGCATATGTATAATTTTTTGTTGTAACTACTAATTTATTTTTATTTAAGTTAATATGGGTAAAATAAAGTTTATAACTTAATTATGCAAATTTTGATTGAGATGAGATTCAAACCTAAGACATTTCTTATTGAAATCAATGAGTAAGTTAATAATTAAGAATAAATTTGGAAATTACAATGAAAAATTAAAATATGAATAATTCGAACCATTCATTTCATTTAATAATTTGATGGACTTTTTTTCTACCCATTATACGCCTAATTTTATTGGCTCTTATTAGTATAATATGTACTAGTTATTTTACACGCTTTGCGCGAATGGAACAATGCCCAATGATTATTTTTAAATAAGTATTTCAAAGTATATCAATGCAATATTATATCGGAGATGTTTATGCAAATAGGTAAATAAATATTGAATTTGTTTATTTAAATCGGTAATTTAAAGTATATAAATGCAAGATAATATATGAGAGATTGATTCTATTGTCACTAAAATAAATGTTTGCAACTTTATAATAACGCTAGTTTAAATACTTAGTCTAAAAACAATAGTCTAAATAAATACTACTTTTGATTTAAATTTCTCTAATTTTTCTTAATTCTCTTTTGGGTAGTATTGTCATTGTCTTCATCTTCAGTACATGCATGTCCTCTTTTTTTTTTTTTTTTTTGGTAGTGTGTAAAGTGCAATTGAGTTACTAGTGGTAGCATAAATGGATTCATCGTGCAATGAGATTATGGTGTGTGAAGCTTTAGATTTGCCTTGTTGTGTATATGATGTGATCTTAGTTGTGCTATTAACTCTTTATCTTACAATGACCTATTGATATTTGGAAGTGGTAGTTTTTCCATATATGTTTCATGCATTGTGAGATGTGTGTTGTGTGTTATCATGTAAAAGTATTGAACAAAATATTAATATTTATTATATTTGTATAAAATACTTGGTAAATAAATATATATAACATATTTTGTATTATAACTTTGATAGTTAGCAACACGATAATGTAAAAAAGAAGACAATGGACAATGTAGTGAATATAATAAATTAATAAATTTGAAGGTAATGAATCTTTGAATTGTAAAAGATAAAGATAATATAACTGGTTTCAAAAAGATAATATAACTAATGAAATTATCTCTTTTTAAATTTTTTTATAATGAATATTTTTTTTTAAATAAAGGCATTATAAACATCTAATTCTAAATTTTTTGAAAAATATATGTGGTGCTTCATTAGAAAAAGGCTGAAATAATGTCTGGTGGGTGGATATCCCAGTACATAGCAGCAAGTTGCTGATAAGCCGTAGTAGCTAGTGCATGAGCTAAATAATTGTCTAATCTAGAAATAAAATTAAACGAGCAAGACTGAAATAAAGTGGCAGTTTGTCTGCAACTGTCAATGACATAGCCAACGTAAGAACGAAACGCAGCGGATGGTGTAGTAAGATAGCGTTGTAGTGTCAAGCAATCTGTGTATACCTCGATATTCCGTTCCCCTCGATCCTTTAACCATGATAAAGCTTCATTGCATGCCAACGCCTCGGCCATAAGTGGTGAGAAACAATTTGGTAGTGGTGCACTGTAGGCCGAGACGTATCCTCCATCCACATCGAGCAGAACAGCCCCTACAGTGGCCTTGCCCGTCTCGTGTAGATAACCCGCATCGATACGACACCTTCTCAACATTTGCATGCTCTGTTCGGTAGTGTTGGCGCTTTCTCCAATCCGGTTGGCAGCGTGGAGTCCATCCCCTTCCCGTCTCGGCAACATTGCAACACTTATAGATGCAGATCCGGCAGTATAGGTGGGGCGTGATTGGGTCCATGCATTCTTGGCGGCAGCGGCGGCTCTGAGTAACGAAGTCGGTCTTGGTAGGCATGCTTCCCAAACTACCCCATTTCGTGCTCTCCAAATATTGTACAGAATCGATGCTGCATATAACATTCCATCAGGATCTAAAACATTTAGAAGTTCACCAAACCAAACATGAAAAATATCTGTGACAATATTGGGGATTGTAAGGTTGGATTGTTCCCAAATGTTCCTTGCAAAATCGCACAAAACTAATGCATGCATTGTATCTTCTTGTGATATCCCACACATGGCACAATATGGATTCACATCTACCCTCTTTAAAAGCAAGTTTGTAGTGGTAGGCAATATATCACAAATAGCTCTCCAAATAAACATTTTCCATTTTGGGGGGATTTTGAGTCTCCATAGGGCTAACCATTTCGCAAATGCCCCACCATTACTCTCATAATCTCCTACTAAACGCCTGTACCCGCTCTTTACAGAATATAGTCCTCTCGGGTCCCCATGCCAATACCATGTATCATTATAATCCGGGGAGACAGGTATCCTCATAATTCTTGTCACATCAGTAGGTTGAAATAGATCTGTTAGAATAGCATTATCCCATGTACCAGTTTGTTGATCAATCAAACCCACTACTTTGGCCCCTTGTAACTGTATTGGCATCTCCGTTTGTATCATGGGATCTTGTTCATCCTGCAACCAGGGGTGAGCCCATATGAGTGTAGACTCTCCGTTCCCAATTCTGCGTCTCACCCCACTACAAATTATACTCTTCGCTGCCATAATACTCCGCCAACAAAAACTGGGATTATTCCCTACCTGTGCATAAAAAAAAGTTCCTTTGGGAAAATAACGGGCTTTATAGACACGAGCCACTAGGGAATCAGGTTTAGTGAGCATTCGCCATTCCTGTTTTCCCAACATAGCTAGATTAAACGCACGTAAATCTTTAAATCCCAACCCACCATATTTCTTAGGGATACACAACTTATCTCATGCCTTCCAATGTATTCGTCTGTCAGCTCCAGAGTCCCACCAGTATCTATTCATGGTTCTCTCAATCGCCGTGCATACTGATAGTGGTAGCAGCAAAACACTCATCGAAAACGTAGGCATAGATTGTGCTATACTCTTCAATAGGATTTCTTTCCCTGCTTGAGACAGCAATCTCTTATTCCACGATCCAATTCTTTGGCGTATTTTATCCTCAATATATGCAAAAGCTGCCTTCTTGTTCCTTCCAACAAAAGAAGGAAGCCCCAAATACTTGCCAAAATTTGGAGCCTGTCCCACACCCAAAACCTGAGCCACACTTTCCCTGTCTGCATTACTCGTATTCTTGCTATAACAAATACTTGACTTGTGGTAGTTTACCACTTGTCCAGATAGATCCTTATAAACTGACAGACATCTCTTTATCTCATTTGCCTCCTCCACATTAGCCTTAAAAAATAACAGACTATCGTCCGCAAAAAATAAATGAGAGATTTGGGGAGCACCTCTTGCCACTCTGCGTCCATGTATCAATCCCGCACTGTGTGCCTGTTGCAATAATAGGGAAAGCCCCTCTGCACAAATAATAAATAAATATGGGGACAACGGATCTCCCTGCCTTAAACCACGTGTGGGTACAATTGGGTTACTCCGAGAACCATTCACCAAAATGCTGTAGGAAACCGTGGTTACACATTTCATAATGAATTCAACCCATCTACCATGAAATCCTAGTGTCAACATCATGTTACGAAGAAAGGGCCACTCCATACGGTCATATGCTTTCGCCATGTCTAGTTTAAGAGCACCCCATCCCCCCAATCCACACTGCTTCCTATTTAGAAAGTGCCCAACTTCCGCAGCTAACAAAATATTATCCGTTATCAACCTATCCGGGATAAAAGCACTCTGTGATTCAGATATTATTTCTTCCATTAAAGGCTTCATTCTATTAGATATCATTTTAGCCATAATCCTGTAAACCACATTGCTAAGAGCTATAGGGCGTAAATCAGTTACCAATTCTGGAGTATTCTTCTTAGGGATCAACACAATATCTGTATCATTCAATCCAGGCGGAAGATCACAAGATTCAAGGCAATTCACCACAAAATTCGCTACATCCCCCTACCACATCCCAAAAATGCTGATAAAAACCCGGATTCATTCCATCCGGGCCCGGTGCCTTATCAGGGTACATTGCAAACAATGCATCTTTTACCTCCTCAGAAGTAAAAGGCCGTAATAATGAGTCGTTCTGTGCCTGTGATACTCGCGGTTGAATCCCCCCAAAAAAACCCTCCCCAGACCCCGGACTTCCAGAGCAGAAAATATTATTGAAATAATCCAGGATAGTGTTTTTCATAGGCTCTCCTTCCAACCAATCCCCACTGTCATTTATTAATTTAGCTATAGTATTCTTTTTCTTACGATGAGAGGCATACATGTGAAAGAATTTCGTATTGGCATCGGCCTCCTTGAGCCAGTGTTGCTTGGCCCTCTGTCTCCAGTAGGCATCTTCCTGGGCCTCAGTGCGGCTTAGAAGTTGCTCTATGCGCTGGAACTCGGCAAGTGTGGCTGGGTCAATGCGCCCCCTCAAGCGTTGTTGATCCCTTTTCAGCTTCAAAATCTGTTTTCCGTACTTATGAAACCGATCTCCACCCCAGCGTGTTAATCGGCTTCCACAGTACTCAATACAATTCTGCAAACCCTGTCCCCTTCCCTCCTGCCACGACTGCTCCACCACATCCCTACACCCCTCATCATACAACCAGGCCATCTCAAACCGAAAACCCCTCCTCCCAACTCCAGTCGTCCCTAAGGCTTCCTGGATTCCAAGAAAATAGCCGAATGATCAGACTTCCTGGTTCTCAAGTTCATAACCTTAGCATGAGGTATTATGTTACGCCACTCATTCGTTACTATGACCTTGTCGAGCCTCTCTTCAATCCAATTTGTTGTCCCTTTCCCCTTTTCCCAGGTATACGGATATCCACTCATCGGCAGCTGGGCCAGACCACAATCCTCAAGCATCTCCCCAAAACCGCGAAGGAGGCTATTCGGATGCGGATTCCCCCCTCTCTTCTCATACTGATACAGTAAATCATTGAAATCCCCCACCACAATCCATGGGAGATTCGATCTTGCCGCTAACGTCCTCAACAAATCCCAGGACTCAGTACGCCTATTACGCTCCGAGAAACCATAATAACACGTCATCCTCCAGCCTGGATGACCTGTCATAGTTACTTCAATGTCAACATAATTCCTTGAGTAACTGAGGAGCCTCGCTGTATTATTCTTCCTCCAAAACAACGCTAATCCACCACTTAACCCATTGTTGTCAACATAAAATAAACCTTCGAAACCAATCGTGACACGAAGTCGCTCAGCATGATCTCGTGCCACTTTGGTTTCCATTAGAAATACAAAATCGGGTTGCTTACGGGACACCATGTCCACCACCTCACGAACTGTCCGTGGATTACCAAAGCCACGGCAGTTCCAGCTCAGAATACTCATTGGGTCGGGCGGGTCTGGGATCCAGAACCCGCCATAAACATGTTTTTTGAGCTGTCCAACATCGTCACATCAGTACTATCCCCTTCCTGTTCCCGGCGGTGTTTGGCCACTGCAACCACCACCTCCTCGGCCTCCCGCCCTACTACCTCTTCCCTCGGATCAACAACCACCGTCGGCTGCCTCTTCGGTACTCCTGCTGTCGGAATTCCCTTCATTTTTCCACCGAGAGGAATCAGCCAGGGGTCACCCACTTCACGTGGCCCCCGATTTCCTCCCACTCGCAAATCCGCAGAATACGGATATTGCTCCACCGGTATCGGCGCTTCCCTAGCCCTTAGACAGAACTTATAAGAGTGACCCAACATACCACAGCAAAAACAAAATGTGTGCAGCCTTTCATACTTAAAATTAACCCAACACGTTGTCTTATCTCATTTTAGCAGCTTCATCCTTCGCTTGATCGGTTTATCCACCGGTATTGAAACCCGAATACAGTAGTAAGTCAACCATGGTGCCCCGATAAACCTGTCATCCAGCTTAACAAAAGTACCAACAAAATTTCCAATTTGCTCAAGAATTGGTATTGCCGTGTAACCCATAGGCAGATCATGCACTTGTACCCATAAATCAATCGTGTCCAGCACCACATCAATCGGGAGCACCCCATCCGGAACCCTTTTACATACTAACGAATGATTATTAAATGACCACGGGCCCTCCTCTATCACATACTGCACATCCGTCTCATGATAGAAAATAAAGAGAAATAGGTTCGGTTGGATCTCCGAAACCTGAACCCCCCGTACAGGTTGCCAAACGGATGCCATGACTTGCCGCATATATTCCGCTTTGATAATCTTAGTAGTTAGGAAACGCCCAACCACTCCCCACGTCGGCTCGGTCTCCGGCTGGTTCTCGTCCGCGGCTCCCCCAACTGGATTGAAAACAACGTCCTCTTCATCATCCAACACAGTATCCGCCCAACGCCTCGTCAGTGCTGCCACGCCCTCCCCTTCCGTCGACGCCATGACGTATCCTTAGCAGTTGCCGACGCTGAAAGCCGGTAGAATTCGCCGGAGAAAGGTCAAGAAAGCACGTGAAAACCTAGCAAAACCCTGGGGGTGGAGAGAGACTCTAGCAAACCCTAGAGAGAAATCCGTTGGTCATTAGTGCACAATCATTCAAGTTGTTCATCACTATATTCATCTTATCTAATTCTAAATTAATTAAATGCACATGTATTATTTTTTTGTTGTAGCTGCTAATTTTTTTAATTTAATAAGAGTAATAAAGTGACGTACATACTTTTCATCAACAATAATGAAATCATTAATTTTTTTTAATTTATATTTGTTGTAGAGACAAATTGTTTTGAGAGTTTGTCAATGATAATTGTTACAATTCATGTCAATAGATGATGATAATAAATAATTCAAAATATATAGTTACAATATATATTGTTATAATGATATAGTAAAAATTAACTTACAAATTTCTTTAGAAGTTTTCATGCTTTCATAAAATTCTGATGTGTAAACTTGTTCAATTGGAGCCAGTGGGATGTCAACATTGTCAATTCTTTGAAAAATGATCCTACTGTTTTAGAGTCCAGGTGTAATTATATTTATGATCAACAACTTTGTAGTTAGGTCGCGCAGGTCTGACAATGATGTAAGAACAATTGTGTATGGGGAGCTTGAGATATCGGCGGATCTAGAAATCTTCGAACCGCACTTCTCTTTATGCTCGTCCAGCGCACCTCCTGCAAAAATTTCGGTTGAAAAAGTACATGTACATGTAAATGTCTTTGCCGGAGAGTTTTTTATGGCATAAATGGCAAGAGCTGAGGAAATCGGAATTCGGGCACGTTGGAATATCATCGAGCCTTGCCGGAGAAATCATGAAAACGCTCGGGCGGTTGCTTTTGGAGCTCGGGATTTCGCTGTAGACTGGTGTATGGTTTTTTGTCGGAGCCGGAAACATGGTGGAAAAGATGGATTCACCAGAGAAGAAGCAAAGATATGTGAAATGATCACTAAAATACCTTCATTATTTTAACTATTAAAATTTTATGGTGAAATTTGGCCGGCAATTTGACCGGAGTGACCAAAATTGATAAAAATTGCATAGTCAAGATACTAAATTAACACTTTTAAAAGTCAGGGACTGAAATTAACAAGACCTTTATAGTCATAGGACCAAAATTGAAATTTTCTCTAATACATAGTACACATAAATTCTTAACATAATACACATAAACTCTTTAACTCTTAAAAAAATCATCTCATGTTTCGAATGTACATAATTATATAATAGAATAGACATAAACTTCGTCGCGTCAACTCCTCCACACAACTTAACAAAATGACGTCGTATTGGGCAGGGGACGCACAATGCTGGTGCACGATTTCCATCCCTAACTACACGCCTTCAAGAATTATTGGCGAAGACCACAGGTCTACGTCCAAAAATTATTGGTGTCAAGAAATATGGACTTATGGAGTAATGTTCACGCCGAAGAGATATCCAAGTTGCCGTGAGACGAAAGTTATAAGTGTTTAGTACCACAAAATATATGATTTTGTTTACTACAAATGTTTCCAAAACTTTTTTTGAATTTTTTTTTTGAAGGTGTAAAAAAATTATTCTTAGTGCGTGTGGTAAAATATTCGATTTGATAAAATTTAGATTAATTAAGAATCAAATTTCAAAAAAAAACAAAAAAACTTAAAATCTAAATTAATAAAGTATATATATATATATATATATATATATATATATATATATATATAATTTACTTATTTGTATTAAAGGAATTTAAGTAAATTATACAACATAACTTAAAATCTAATACAACTAAACACTATAGTTTTATCTAGTTGGCCTTGGCTTTCAAAAAAAACACTATAGTTTTACATTCTTAAAATCTGATATTACCTGTAGGACTAAATACACCTTAAAAGTTATGTGAGGAGTCCCACGTTAAAAGTTGGTTACATTAGTGTTTATAATATTATTCGATGAATTAATTAATTCATGGTCCAAATTAGTTATGCTTGGCTATTCTAATCAACATAAGAGTACCAGTTACCCCTATAAAAAGAAGCTAGCCTCACCACTCTTTTAGTGCACAAGAATTGGACTAGCTTATGGTAGCAGCCATGAGAGCAATTCCGTGTTGCATTCTTTCACTCATTTTTACTCTGTTTCTTAGACCCTCACCCACGTATTCCATCAAAAAGGTAAATATTCATACAACTACTTTCATGAAGCTATGGACTTTTAGATGATAAAGCTGCTGATTTATGTTTGACATTAATTTTTGTGTGGAAATAGTCATATGTGGTGTACTTGGGTGGTCATTCACATGGAAAACAAGTCTCTTCCGTTGATCTTGACAGAGTTAAACATTCTCATCATCAGCTGCTTGGAACATACCTTGGAAGGTATATAATATTATAGCTAGAAGCAGCTTCTTTTTAATACGGTTTTGGTTGCTTTTGTATGCTCTCCAATCCCTCAATGTTCTGATTCTTTGGTTCAATGTGTTGTTGCATAATGTAAAGTTGGGATAAGGCGAGAGATGCAATCTTTTACTCATACACCAGACACATCAATGGGTTTGCTGCTATGCTTGAGGAAGAAGAGGCTGCTGAGATTGCCAGTAAGCAAGCAGTATTAATTAGTTACTGTTTTGGTTTTTCAAAAGGTTTTGGGATTTAAGTGCATCAAATATGGTAATGTGCAGAGAATCCGGAGGTGATATCAGTGTTCTTGAACAGGGCAAGACAATTGCAGACAACCAGATCATGGGAGTTTCTTGGACTGGAAGGTGAAGGCGGCTTAATCCATGATGGTTCAATATGGAAAAAGGCCAGGTTTGGAGAAGATACCATCATCGCTAATCTTGATGGCGGTATGTATCCTCAACTCTGGTTATCTGCTGGCTGCTGCTATCCATTATGTCGTCTGCAGCATAGCGCTTTTGTTTCTCAGAATAGAATTTCATAAAGTATTTCAATTATATCTATTGCCCAGTAATCATGTTTTGTATGCTGTGTTGGAGCTGCAGGAGTATGGCCCGAATCAAAAAGCTTTAGTGACGAAGGATTTGGACCAATTCCCAATAGGTGGAAAGGGATTTGCCAGATTCAGAAAGATAAAAGCTTTCACTGCAACAGGTCTTTTTTTCTAGCTTTAATTTGTTGGTGTTTTCCTTATCTGAAATTTAGATAAAAATGTTAGTTCTAACTTGCTTTGCTTTTATGATTTGGATAACAAAGGAAACTCATTGGAGCTAGATACTTGAACAAAGGGTATTCTTCTGTTGTTGGCACTCTTAATTCCAGTTCCTTCTTCAGCCCACGTGATGTTGATGGTCATGGGTCCCATACCTTATCAACAGCGGGTGGTAATTTTGTTCCTGCAGCAAATGTTTTCGGTTTGGGCAATGGAACAGCAAAGGGTGGGTCGCCCAAAGCTCGGGTAGCTGCTTATAAGGTTTGCTGGCCTGAAGATTGCACTGATGCAGATATCCTTGCTGGTTTTGATCGGGCGATTGAGGATGGTGTTGATGTGCTGTCTGTATCACTTGCAGGAGCCCACCCTGGGCCATATTTTGAAGACGGTTTGGCCATTGGTTCCTTCCATGCTGTTAAGAATGGTATAGTTGTGGTTGCCTCAGCTGGTAATTCTGGACCTGTTGCCGGTTCTGTCAATAATGTTGCACCCTGGCTCATCACTGTTGGGGCAAACACCATGGACAGACAGTTTGAGAGTAATGTAGTGTTGGGAAACAACAAACACTACACAGTAAGTTTCCATTAGTTAGTTCCTTGCTTCGTTCTGTGTTCAATGTTATCATGTGCAGTATATGATGTGTTTGTAGGGCGAAAGTGCAGCGCCCCTAAAACTCTCAACTGGGAAGTTCTATCCACTTCTTTCTGCTGCATCCGCTAGAATTGAAAATGCATCCATTTCAAGCCATGATGCGTAAGGACGTATGAAATCTCTGTTATTCACTATATAATATCATACTAGCCAATGATACTTGCTATAACTCGTGCAGTCTGTTTTGTAAGCCTGGAACTCTGGACCCAAAAAAGGTAAAGGGAAAAATTTTGGTTTGCCTGGGAGGCAAATTTGAGGGAATTGAACAGAGCCATGAAGCTGCTTTGGCTGGTGCTGTGGGAATGATTCTGGCAAACAATAATGAAACCTTTGATTACATTAATATTGCTGCTTCGCCATATCTTCTCCCTGCTACACATGTCACCTACAGAAATGGACTTGCCATCTTTGATTACATTAATAAAACCAGGTAATTAAGATCACCCTACCTGTTGACAATGACTAATAATCAGATTCTCTTACATATATACTAATTAAATTAATACATGATAAGTAGGAATCCTGTGGCTTACATTACTCATACAAACTCACTATTGGGCGTGAAGCCAGCTCCAGCGATAACACCATTCTCATCAAGAGGCCCTAACACCATTAATCCAGATATTCTCAAGGTTTGTTAATTAGTTGTGGTAATTATATTGTGATAAGCCATTCTATTCTGTGATGTTTTTTATATACTTTATGCATGTATTCCAGCCTGATATATCTGCGCCTGGAGTGAATGTGATAGCTGCCTTCACAGAAGCCACAGGGCCATCTGATGAAGATTATGATAAGAGAATTGTTTCATTCAACTTACTATCAGGCACTTCAATGTCATGCCCTCATGTAGCTGGTGTTGTTGGCCTTCTCAAAACGCTCTATCCTTCATGGAGCCCTGCAGCAATCAGATCTGCTATTATGACCACCGGTATGTATTTCATGATTTCAAGATGTCTAGGAAGTTTACTTATATGCGCATTACCTTTCACAGCCACAATAAGAGCCAACTCGGGGAAGGTCATAACTGACGATAAAACTGGAGTGGAAGCAACCCCATTTGCTTATGGAGCTGGACACATAAACCCAAACCGCGCTGCAGATCCTGGCTTGGTCTACGACTTGAAACTCACGGATTATGTCAACTTCATCTGCGCACAAGGCTACAATCAAACTGAGACCACAAAGGTTTTAGGGACGCCATACAAGTGCCCTGACCACATTACTCTCTCCAACTTCAACTACCCCTCAATCGCTGTCCCTCACCTCAAAGGCACAGCCACCGTGACAAGAACTCTGAAAAACGTCGGCTCTCCGGCTACCTACACAGCTTCTGTTCGTAGCCCTGTTGGATTCTCTGTCACTGTGAACCCCAAGATTCTCAGGTTCGAAAAGGTTGGCGAGGAGCAAAGTTTCAAGGTTACTCTCAAGGCAAAGAGGGAAAACGCTACTGCTGATTATGCATTTGGGGTGTTAACATGGTCTGATCAAAAGCACCGTGTGAGAAGTCCCATTGTTGTGAAAGCAGCAGCGTAGATGAATGCTGCGCTCCATTCTTGTGGATTGTATTTCAGAGTTGCACGAACTTGGCATTGCAAATGTTGTTTCTTAAACTTTGCTTAGGTGTAATAAAAAGGAGTTCTACTACATATATTCCCAAATCTTACTCACTATGTAGGGCGGGCTCTGATTAGTTGTTTTTTTTTTGTTTTTTTTTTTTTAATGTGGGTCCCAATCCAAGTGTCCACATCAAGATTTTGTGGATGAGAGTAAAATTTGGAAGTATAAAGTGAGAGTACACATAGTATTTCTCAATAAAAAGTTCATGGGTGCACTTTAAAGGTAGTGGTGACCGCGATTTCGATTTCGGTTCCACAAATGGCCAAACCAGAACTGCCGGTTCCAGTTTTTTTTAAAGTTTGTAAGTGTCTACCTAAACTTTACTTTATTTTATTTTATTTTATTTTATTTTACGGTTTGAAACAACCAGAACCAGCGGTTCCGGTTCCTTTATTACACAAACTTTAACTGGAACCTTACGGACGGTTCGATTCCAGTTCCGATTGTACATTGCACGGTTTTGGTTCGAACCGAACCGTGGTCACCCCTATTTAAAGGTACGGATGTTGAGTGCATTATTATTGTATGTACTTTGTAGTTTTATCAGTTTGTATTGGGTTTATAGATACACTTTAAAATTTGAATTATTTATGTAAAAATCACTATGTGGTGTTTGGTAAATAATCAAATTAGTGGGTTTGACTTGTTGATAGCATTAGTTGATTGTAGAAAGATGTTTGGTAAATAATCAGATTAGTGGGTTTGACTTGTTGATAGCATTAGTTGATTGTAGAAAGATGTTTGGTAATTAGTTGTTAGCTAATAGCTGATTATATGCAAAATGACTTTCTCAGGAAGCTGATCGAAAAAATTTGAATTTTAGTGTTTCGTAATAATAAGCTGTTACAAAAAAACTAATTAATCAAACACTTATATTGACTATTTAACTAAGTCAAATAGCTTATAATGGTCAAATAAGTCAAAATTGGTTGATAAGCTAACTATGTTACCAAATAGGCCTATATTTTTCATTCTTTTCGCATGACCATAATCGACAATTATGAGTTTTCAGTTTTCTCCATGACATTGATTCTTACCTTAACGTGTGTATATATATGGGCATAGACCGTTGGGAACAACTCCTTATGAGAGGACTAAGAACCAATAAGAGTCATCCACCTAATAAATCTAATGAACCCGAAATATTTAGAAAAAAAGAATATAGTAATATTTTTGTAAATAACTCAAACTTTATCGTGCACTTAGCAATACTAAAGAGTGCAATTTTCAACAATATAGAGTGCAATTACCAAACTAAAGAATGCATATGTTGATACATCTTGAAAACTAAACCAAAAGACCAAATTCAAAACTCAAAAGTAACTCATAAGGTAAAAACTTGTGTGAAACCGTCTCACGAATTATTGTCTATGAGATGAATCGGGTCAAGATAAAAATGTAATACTTATACTAGAAAATGTAATACTAATAAATAATAAATGGTAGGGGGAATCGCACTTTTAGCCCCTCAATTATTAGCGCATTTGCAATGTAGTCCCCAGTTTTCAATTTGGACATATTCGATCCCTCAATATTTCTTACGTTAGTCAATTTAGTCCTTATGTGATTTTACTCGTTTAGGCCATGGACATTTTGGGAATTTCACATGCCACTTAATAATTTCTCCCAATTTCTTCCCTCATTCCTCCCTTCTGCCATTCCTCAAAGTCTGCTCCGGCCTTTTGAATTGTGTTCTTAAGGTGTTTTGTTGTGTGCTTAAGGTGCATGGTTTGTGTATTTAAGGTGCGTGGTTTGTGTTCTTAAGGTGCTTTGTTTGTGTGCTTAAGGTGCGTGGTTTGTACGTGTACTTAAAGTGCGTCAACCACACAACTGCACGGGAACCCTTCCCAGCACCTGAACCCTTCTCTCTCTCTCTCTCTCTATATATATATATATATATATATATATATAATTAGATTCAAATGAGAACCTTTCTTAACATGTGAACTTGTGTACCAATGTGCAATGTTGATCTTGTGGTTTATAATGATTTTGATATGGTAAATATACATCATTTCACTACTGCCCACATACATCACTACACTACTGCACTACTCCTCAGATCTCGATTGTCCAATCTCACATTTCAACGGTGCATAGGACTTTACAGGTTCACACCCAAGCATTGGTTCTCACCTGAACCGGACCTTTTATATATATATATATATATATATATATATATATATATATATATATATATAGTATGTTACATGCATATTATATAATAGATAGATCAATGTCCATATTGCATTATGTACTCATCATATACATAACAATAATATTGTAGGTTCATAAAAATAACATCGTTTAATCAATTATTACTGAATTAACCCCTTTGTAGGCTGTGGGAGAATAGATAGAGAGTGGCACTAGTACAAAACTACTCACCCACGACCCTTGTATAAGGCTTTTCACGTACAAGCAGGGTCGTGTATATTAATTGGGGTCCAATAATTCTTATTTTATATCATATTTCACCCCAATTTTGACCCATTTTTATGCTCATATTAGGGTGTTTATTTGGGTTTTAGAACTAAAAGTCGTGTTTTGTGCTCAGAATCACCCAAATACACTTTAGAGGATGTAAAATAAAAAAATAAAGCAAATGTTGATCAATTTGGAGCAAATATGCATGAAAAAGGAGACACAGAAACAAACCCGTAAAAAGATGCGCAAAAAGAGTAGAACCAGAATTCATAGCATGAAGGAGTGTTACGCACGGGCAATGGCACGTCCGTGTGCCACCCATGCATTAAGCACAGGCACGGCCTACCTTTTGCACGAGTATATTGCGCTCGTGCCCTACCAGTACATCCGCACGGGCAATCGCACGTCAGTGCGTGTGCACGTGCGCCGAACCCTGAAAATCCACTATAAATAGATCATTTTCCCTTTTTGCAAAGAGATTACAGATCAGAGCTGCCAAATGAAGACTGTAGTAGTAGGGAAATTCCAAATTGAATTAGGTTATTTTATTCTTTTCGTTGTCATTCCATTGTTATCTCATTGTTATCTTTTGATAGTTTGTATTTCTTAACTTAGATTATCTTGTTCTTGTGTTTATTAGCTTTATCTTGTGAATCTTTACTTATTTGAAGAGCTATTTCTAGTTTTATTTCCTTAATATATTGTTGGATGATGTTCTTTATGAATGTTCTTGTGCTTTGTTCATTTATTATTAGTGAGTAGAGTAGTATAGGGTTTGGGTAGTGGTGTGTTCAATGCTTATTTAACAGTTATTTCATACAAGGGCTTGAGACCCAACCTAGGGTTCTTGTGTAGTGAGATGTTTTGGATGTTAGTGTTGATGAGTTTGTGCACAACCTGTCAATACTTGTCTAGTATGGGGATTTTGGCAACCGAATGAGCAAGGAGTCCACTGGTTATCAGACCCCTAGACTCATCTCTCAATCATCAATTTCCTTTAGACCACATCTCACGACCTTCAGGTTCACTTACGAGAGTAGGGACCGTTGAAGGTCCAGACTACTCATGCTTATTGAGGGGGATTAGTAGCGTCACGAGAGTGAGATCCAACCCCCGTGTTCCAATTCAGCCTAACATTGGATCACGAGAGTGACATGTTAGTATACTAAATTGGTGTTGTTAGTCTTGAACCCGACGGTGAAGTTTCGTAACCCTCAATCCTTTGTTTTATGGCATCAGACGAATAAATACCATTCCAATCCCTACCTTTTTATTTATTGTTTTTATCCCATTATTTCCACTTCTATGCTCATCATCATGTTACCATCTTATTATCCGTTGCTTAGCTTCCATAAAATGTTCATGCTTGTGCCTAGAACATATATTCTCCCTAAACCGTGTCATGCGGCCCATATTCGAAAACTCACTACCCCAGTGCTCAGTAGTACTTGCCACATCGTTAAAGTCTCCCAACATGACCCAAGGTCCATTACAGGAGCTCGCAAAGTCCTTACAATCGTTACAGAATAATTCCTTTGTTACATTATTAGGTCTCGTATAGGCAAAGGAAAGGTGTGCAATTATACTCCCTCCTCTCTTCACAATGCAATGAATCATTTGGAGTTGTGGCTAACCACCTCCAGGGACATTCTATCTGGATAATGGTTCTCACCTGCTTGGCCTCTAGTGACAGCCTCCTCTTTCCAAGAAGATAGGTGTGTCTTAAGGCTCGCTCGTCAAAACCCTGAAAAATAGCAAAGGAGTTCTCATCATAAGAATTATTGTCAGCTGACTTACCTTTTCCCCACAGGTTGTTCCTCGCGTCGGCAGGATTAATTCCGATTTTGAGGGGTCCAATGCTTCTCTTTGTCGTAGGCCTGATCGCCTTGTTTGTTTGAGCATGCATGACTCCTTCACGGTTTTGTGGTGAAGTTTCATCTTCCCATTAATGTGACGATTCTGAATCTTTGGTTTCCCTCCTAGGTTCCGTCTGTTTAGTTTTCTTGACGCAATCATCCATGCCCCATATTTCGGTTCGTTGGTTTTCTTCGTGGCTTCATGTTCATGCCAACTACCGTCTGCATATTGGGGTCAAAGACCCTAATAGGACAAAAACAACTACTATAATAAAAATAGGACATTTTAAAAATGCTTACAAGAATGGAAAAAATTACTTTCCTAAATGCGTATGTTGTCAATTTTTTTTGAGCGAATTCCATTTTTGGTTCTACTGTTATAGGGTTGTTTCCAACTTCAGTCCACTTTATTTTTCTTTGTCACTTTACAACCACTGTTATTGAATGTGTTCCACTTTTAGTCCACCGTTAATATTTCCGTCAAGAGGCCATATAATTAAAGGGTATTTTGGTCTTTTTATGTTTGTCTCTTCTCTTTTAATCCAGGCGCTTCATCCTCCTCCCCCGATATTCGAAGATGGCTCTTCGAACAACGAGAATGGGAAGCCAAAGCTACATCGTTTCGTTCGTTCCAACATGGGCCGGCGAGGTTTCTTAGGTTTTAGGTTTAATGTTCTCATTTCTTTAGTCAAACATAGTCTTGGATGAGAAGAAAGGTCAAAATACCCTTAGATTACACGGCCTCTTGATGGAAATACTAACGGTGGGACTAAAAGTGGAACACATTCAATAATAGTGGTTATAAAGTGGCAAAAAAAAAATAAGGTGGACTAAAATTGAAAACGCCCCTATAACAATAGGACCAAAAATGAAATTCACTTTTTTTTTTTTTTTTCTTTTGTGGTCAAACAGACACGACTTGCGTATGTTTTTTTTATTTTTTTATTTTAAAAAAAACTTAGTCTCCGATTTTTCCGACGAAAGAGAAGGCAACCAATTTGGTCGCTGGCTTTTCCATCAACTAGAGAAGCCAGCGACCAAACTAGTCGTTGGCTTCTCCCCCGCAACCAGTTTGGTCGTTGGTTCTCCAGCGAAAGAGAAGGCGACCAAACTAGTTGCCTTCTCCTTCGTCGGAGAAGCCGGCGAACCAATTTTTTTAAAAAAAAATACATACGCAAGTGGGACTTGCGTATCTCGAGATACGCAAGTCCCCCTTGCTTGTCTATTTGACCACAAAAAATTAAAATCTAACAACATATGCATTTAAGAAAGTAATTTTTCTTATTATTGTACGCGTTTTTAGAATGTCATATTTTTATTAACAGTTGTTGTTTTTGTCCTATTAGGATCTTTGTCTCGCATATTGGTGCCCTTGTTTGCATCCTTCTCCACTTCCTTTGGAGCCTTGCTCAATGGGCACTTTGTCGATCACTCGATCTATGTCCCATTGTGCCACATTCAAAGCAAATGGTGTGAATGACCTCAAACAAATAAAGAAATTAAAACAAAAAAAAAGACATATGGACAAATCAAGAAATATTGAAAATATAATGAATTAAGAACAAATATGAAATATTGAAAAGTAAATACTTGAGATTTGCAAAGTAATAAGATTAACTTATATATTATCCAATATCTTATGCGACAATAATATCATATTACTTTAATTGTCAGATTACTTGAATCAAACAAGAAATATAGTATTATCTTTCTCATATTATGAGAGTAAACCAAATACTCTTAACATAATAATCCACATCTAACCGGACGTTTGGTTGGAGGAAATTTAAATTCCATTCCCACTTAATTCTCACCTAATTCTAAAGGTCACTAATTTCCTTAGTTTGGTTGGAAGGAATTGCAATTCCGCAATTCCCTCATTTTCATGGAGTTAAAAACTTAAAATCCCATGTCCTCCTTGGAATTTTAATTCCATGGATCTTGGGAAGAAAAAAAGATAATGATGAGGCAAAATTACCCTCCATTTTTTAACCTAAAATTGATTCCTCACAACAACAATGAGCATTTTGGACTTTATACTACTTATTCCCTTTCAATTTCCATGTATACCAAACATTGGAATTGAAATTCCCAGCAATTTTATTCCTGTAAACCAAACACTGAAATTTAAATTCTCACTTTATTCTCAGTAATTCATCTCCCATAGAATTGCAATTCAATTCCCACCTAATTCCCTCCTTCCAACCAAACGCCCCGTAATATTTTGTGAATCAAACGTGGGTTAAATGCTAACGGGGCGTTTGGTTGGAGAGAATTACTATTTCATTCCCACCTAATTCCGAAGCCAAGAAAATTCCTTTGTTTGGTTGGAGGGTGTTTCAATTCCACAGAATTGAAATTCCCTCAGTTCCATGGAATTAGAATCCCATGCCCCCTTAATATTTCAATTCCATGAATTTTTAGGAATAAAAAATAAAATTTTGAGACAAAATTACCCACATTTTTTTAAATCAAAAATTGATAATAATAATAAGTATGGACATTTAGACTTTATACTACTTATCCCCTTTCAATTCTCATGTATATAGGGGTGACTGCGGTTCCGATTCCGGTTCGATTCTGGTTTCGCAAATGACCAAACCGGAACCGGAACCGAAACCTTATAGTAAGGTTCCGGTTTCGGTTGAAACCGCCGGTTCTAACCGGATTTATTAAAAAAAAAAAAAGTTATACGCCTATATTTTTAAATTTTTTCGGTTTGGAACCGGAACCGGCGGTTCCGGTTCCTTTTCATTTCAAACCTTAACGGGAACCGAAACCGTACGAACGGTTCGGTTCCGATTCCAGTTCAACAGTGCACGGTTCGGTTCGAACCGAACCGTGGTCATACCTACATGTATACGAAATATTGGAATTGAAATTTTCAATAATTCTATTCCTGTAAATCAAACACCGAAATTTAAATTCTCACTTTATTATGAATAGTTTATCCTCATGAAATTGTAATTCTTTTTCCACATAATTCCATTACCCAACCAAATAAAGAAGATAAACCAAATAGGAAGTGAATCAAAACAATAAATAATTATTACTCACAAAAATCAGCAATAGACACAACGCACAAAGACAACTAACAGAAACTCACTTTGCCTAAATCGCCCAACTACTTACTGACAACTGACCCCACAAACCCCACCCGCCATTTACCTCATTAAATTCTTGCATCATCTCTCTCTCTCTCTCTCTCTCACTCTCTCTCACTCTCAGGAGTCTCAGCTGTGGAGTTGTTGAAGTTGGGTGTCGGGTGAGCCTATACTTGACTGCAAAGCAAAGCCCTTCTGTTTCTTTCTCCTTTTCGATTGGGTGTGTGCGTGCCAATTGTTTGTATTTATGTGCGTGTAGTTGTTGCTTCTATCGTGTATCTGAATTTTGGCATTTTGGTGTAGCGGCAGGGCGTAGTGATATGGCAAGGAAGAAGATCAGAGAGTACGATTCTAAGAGGGTTCTGAAGGAGCATTTGAAGCGTCTGTCTGGCATCGACCTACAGATCTGCTCTGCTCAAGTACTCCTATCTTTCTCTGTGTCTTTGTTATACTCCTGATATAATTGTCATTGAAACTTGGGATTGAATTTCTGCTTAAATTTATGATGACCTTAGTCTAGATCTTTGTTGTTTGGATGGTTGGGTTATTTCTTTGCTGTTTGATCAATGCAACTCAAATCTAATATGGGTATGTTCTGTATCTTGAAGTATTCTGATATGTTGTTTCATTTTGGTTCCAGTAAAGTAATGATCTTCATGTACCAAACAAAATGATAAAGGCCTAAAGCCTAAAGGGTTGATCTTATGTGATTTTCATGTCAATGGCAATCATTATGGGCAAGTATAGGGCTCAATTGCCACAGCCAATCTTGTTTGGTAATTAGTGGCAATGATAAATCAGCAGCTTAGTAACTTATTCCTGCAAGATGTTCTGGATCAGTTCATCTGAGTTATTAGTTCTAGATTATAACAAATTAGCCTTAAATGCCTTTCGATTCTATATTACTAATTCCATAGCTTCTGTTAGATGATCACAACTCAACTAAACCAAGCCTTAACCCCATACTAGTTGGTTAGTTAAATACATGCATTGTATCCAACCATTCAGTTCTGCTAAGCACTGCACCTTTTGTAAGCTGCTAGCATATCTTTCTTAATGATTTCAATCGAAGTACTTTTATTCATTTTATTTTCTATATCCTATTGCTGCCATGTAATATGGTATCTCTCGCTATAACCAAGTTGCATTCATCCATCTATGCTGAGCATCACCATATTAGCTAGTCGAATTTATCTTAATTCGTTCTAAAAAGGAACCACTTGTCCCTTAATTTCTAATAGAATCTTTTGTTGTATTCCCACATGTCTATGCCAGCACTCTCATCACGCAAACAGTTTTTAAAATACCACTGACACAGTCTCCTCCTGAGACTGAAAAGGTCTTTCCCCCTCTTTAGTCATATGACCTCATCGTTACCTCTCTCCATTGTTGAATATCTTCCCAGTTTACGCTCGGGGTTAAAGTTATAAAAAGATAAGGGGAAAAGGGTCAAATAAGTCCTTGAACTTTACACGAGGAAGAAATTAGGCTCCTGAACTTTTAAAAGTTGCAATTAGACACTCTAACTTGTGATTTTGGTGCATTCGAACCCAATAACCGGTTATCCTCCTAGAATAACCAGTTAATGAAGTTCCGGCGATGAAATCCTCCACCTGTGACGGTCACCGGTCGCGTGAAGAAGGCAGCTGGATTGGTCGCCTTCTTGTTTCCAAGAAGGCGATCAAATCTTGTCGCCTTCTTCAGTGAAGGCGACCAGTCCGGTTGATTGCCGCTTGATTTGGTTGCCTTTTTTGCAAATGACGGTGATTTTGTTATCAGCGACGGTAGTCAACGACGGTCTGGATCGTAATTTTACAGGTAACCAATTGTTTACCTGTAAATTGGATTTATTTGATGGATTTTAATAAATTGGAGTGTTTAATTGCAACTTTCAAAAGTTCAGGGGCCTAATTGCTTTTTTGTGTAAAGTTCAAGGGACTATTTGACCATTTTCCCAAAAATAAGTAATGCTTGTAAAGACAACAATATAAAATTAGCTGGGCATTGTTTTAAAAGATTTTGCTCAAAGATAATATGCATATTCTATCAAATTTAACTAAAGTAATTTGCAAATGTTACAAACTTAGAGGGGGTAAAGCCAATTTGCAAAATAGTTGTTTGTTACTTTTTTTTTCCCTTACTGTTGATGGGAAATCAAACTCCAACCTTCTCTGTTCCTGGACTGTTACTTGTGGTTATGTTCATTTCTACCTGATAAAATGAGCAGGAACCATAATAAAGCAAGTCCTTTTTTTCCTATTAATTTTGTTTCATATGGTGTGAATGTGTGATTCGGTATATGTAATGTTGCTGTCATTTGATACTTCATTTTCAGCTTTATTGGTTTTAAGGCAAAATTATATGAGTCTATCATGAGATTCATTACACAATAACCTTTTGTTCAGTTAAAAATGTACTTATTCCAAACCCAAAAACTTTTTGTTAGGTAACAGAATCTACGGATTTTGCTGAGTTAACAAACAAAGAACCATGGCTTTCGTCCACAAAATTGGTTGTAAAACCAGACATGTTGTTTGGGAAGCGTGGAAAGAGTGGCTTGGTGGCTTTGAAGTTGGATCTAGCAGAAGTTGCTGAATTTGTCAAAGCACGTCTTGGTGTGGAGGTCGGTATAGCATTGAATTCATTTGGTTATTCTTGCTTTTTATTATGTGAGAAATAGTCTACTTATACATGGCTATGATCTTGTCCAGGTTGAGATGGGTGGCTGCAAAGCACCTATTACAACCTTCATTGTTGAACCATTTGTTCCCCATGCCGAGGAGTATTATCTTTCAATAGTATCTGAAAGGTTAGGGTGTACCATTAGCTTCTCAGAATGTGGAGGCATTGAAATTGAAGAAAACTGGGACAAGGTTAGATTGTATAAGAATGATATAGCATTCATAGTTTGATTATTTTGCAAACTTTTGTTTTATTGATAAAAATCATCTATTATTAGCTGGAGCTATCATTCTGATTAAAATTATTTGAACTCTGAATTTATCATTTTCCATAATGTTGCAGGTCAAGACAGTATTCCTTCCAACTGAAAAGCCTATGACCCTGGAGGTGTGCGCACCACTGATTGCTACTCTTCCCTTGGAGGTGGGATATGAATACTACTTGTTGAGTTTTTTTTTTTTTTTTTTTTCTTCAATAGGTAGTATTGTCAGTTCTTAAAAATGGAAACATTTATCAGTATTCCTTAGTGCTGGTTTGTTTTCTAGATTTCATTATAGTTGTTATATTATGATGGACATACATGTTTTCTGTGTTCATAAAATGAAGGAAACTGGTCTGTGCTTTCTCTTGTTTGATATCTGTTTTCATCAATATTCCAGCAATATCTGTAATCACGCATGTACATATGAATGTATATGCATATATATTCTGGTAATATGAACTGAAACTCTTTTCTACTAGTATTGTGTTCCTTCATTATCCTAAAACATAAGTTTAATTTTTTGTTTCAGGTACGGGGGAAAATTGGCAATTTTATATTGGGTGTGTTTTCTGTTTTTCAAGGTATGTCATTTTCAGTATATTTCCTATCGACCACTTTCTACATGTACTTTTGTTTTGGGGGTTTGGGATATGATATCATCTATTGTGACTATTAAGCATAGCAAATGATGTAGTGGCCTCAAATCCAAAATCATGAAATTGATATCTTTATTGTATTATGGAGAGGAAATTAACTTTTTCATTTTTTTTTAATTAATTCCTGTGCTCTGATGATTTTTTTTTTATTATATGAACATTTTCCACTTTTTATTTGTTTTTTATCCTTAACAGACCTGGACTTCAGTTTTCTTGAGATGAATCCCTTTACGCTTGTCAATGGTGAACCATATCCCCTGGACATGAGAGGAGAGTTAGATGACACAGCTGCCTTTAAAAACTTTCAGAAGTATGTATAGAATATACTAAAGCAAAAAAGGGAGAATGAAGTGGCTTCTATTATTTCCAGCTTTCTTTAACATCTACCCAATCTATCATTCTTTTTTCTAGGTGGGGCAATATTGAGTTCCCTCTGCCTTTTGGAAGAGTTTTGAGCCCAACAGAAAGTTTTATTCATTCCTTGGATGAAAAAGTAAGTAAAAATGGGCAGCATTTTTGTTATTGCAAATGTGATTGCGCCAGCAAGCTTATGCATTTGATATCCTTATTGCTATTAAAGATAATTTTCTGTCTAGTGTCACTCTTTGCTTTGCTGAATCTCCTTGTGTAGGCATAAGATGAGTTCTTGAATGAGTGGCATAATAATTTTTCCCCCTCACATTTTCCAAAGCTGTAGAAGTTGTCTTTCTTGTTAGTTGTGATGGTTATTTTGTTTTGGCTTGTGATTGGTTCACTGCTTCCAACAGTTTTATGTTTTGTTTCAATTTTATGCAGACCAGTGCCTCTTTGAAGTTTACTGTCTTGAATCCCAAAGGTCGAATTTGGACAATGGTTGCTGGAGGTGGAGCAAGTGTAATATATGCTGATACAGTGAGTGCTAAGCTTTGATCCTCCAAAATCCAAATTAATTTAGATCTTGACACATGCACCCGAAGGATGCAATGTGCTTTATTTAGATGCCATCTTGGGATTCTCATACTCCAATAGTCGATTTGCTCATTTATGATCTATTCCTCAATTAAACCAGGTCGGAGATTTAGGCTATGCATCTGAGCTTGGTAACTATGCAGAATATAGTGGAGCTCCAAATGAAGAGGAGGTTTTACAATATGCTCGTGTAGTTCTTGATGTGAGAATTTAACCTTTGTTTTCTATTGATCAATGTGAGAGAATATTTGTAGACTTTGGTCATTGACCAATTTTTCTTGATATCATAGTGTGCCACAGCTGATCCAGATGGCCGTAAGAGAGCTCTCATTATTGGAGGTGGCATTGCTAATTTTACTGATGTTGCTGCTACCTTCAATGGAATTATCCGGGCTCTTAGGGAGAAGGTTGGTCATATCAAACAGATATGCGTGTGGTTTTTTCCCTTAAATTATCCAGTGCATAAAGACAACAACATGTTTGTTTTAAACCGACAGGAATCCAAGTTAAAAGCTGCTAGAATGAACATTTATGTTCGAAGAGGTGGCCCTAATTATCAAACAGGTTTGGCAAAGATGCGTGCATTGGGTGAAGAGTTGGGAGTTCCCCTAGAGGTATGAGACATGTCTTTTCCCAGTCTTCTAAATGACACAATTGCTTTCTACTGTGATAAGAAACGTCGTTAAAATCCTATAAAACAAGTGGAATATATGAACATTCAGTTTCAAAGGGCAAAGAGAATGCAGTTTCCTATCTCATTTATTCTCATATGGAAAAAGAAATATATTTTGCGGTTTGCTTTTCAGGTTTATGGACCTGAGGCTACAATGACTGGCATTTGCAAACGGGCTATTGATTGCGTTATGTCTTAAGCATAGATATAAAAGTTCCCCTTTTAAATTCATGCAATGCTCTGGTGTTTCATCCACTCTTTTCAGACTCTCTTCCCATGCTTGAAAGGAAACTGCATTTGCTGAATTTATGAAAAACTTTGCAATAAGGGGGAAGCCTCATATTTCTGTGGATGGTTTTCTGAAATTTTACGGATATTTTATATTTGTTGTGAAATTTGCGTTATCTTTGAATGTTCGCGGAAGCAATTAGGGTGGTAACACTAAAATTGGAGTAGTTCAACTGTTCTAATTGCATTGCTCCAACTAGAGTCTTACTATTTTAGTTGAAAATTTTATACTTGAAAGTAATATGTAATTGAGTTTTTTGCATTTTTGATCCTACGAGTATTGTGACACTAACATGGTTACTTCACGATTTTCAAACTTTACAAAATAGATCTACGATTATCATTGTTTTTAGCCCAAATGGTCCTTCCGACTCATTCTCCGTCCATTTGTGACCTGAAATTCCCCCCCCCCCCCCCCCCCCCTCCCTTTATAGTAGGGTTAGAATAGTCATTTTATTTAACCCTCTATTGACCTAAAAAAAATAAAAATAAAAAAGAAGTCCACCCTCCTCTCTTGTGAACCCTTACATCTGCTCTCATCTCAATAGTAGTCACTCTCCTCACTCGTGAACCCTAACCTAAATCCAATTTGAAATTAACCCAACTGAAAGCATTGATATTGGAACACGATTTCATGGTTTGAAGTTCAAGATTAGTTTGAAGCTCTCATAATATTCAAGTCTCCAAAGTCCAAAGTGAAAATAGAAGAATGAGTTCACGTAGGTTGAGAAGTGATTTGCTGCAATGTGATAAGTTTTCAATGTCTAAACTATTTTATTTGCAGTATATTTGTGTCTATAGTGTGGTTTATATGTGTGGGTGTTTGTATGGTCCTTTTGCTATGTTAGTACTTTTGTTATGTTTTTGAAAATTTTCACACTATGTTTACATAAAGTCATAAAGTATATTATGCACAGTGTTTGTACTGAATGTTTATATAAAGTGTTCCTGTCATGATATATTACTTTATTATGCACTATGTTTACATACAACTGTACTGCAGACTTGTTTTTAGGGCAGCTACTGATATGAAAGAACCCCATATTGTCATAGGATTGATTTTTTCTAACAAACAAGAGTTTAAAAAAGCAGTCACCAATTATGCCTTTAACAATGGTTTTAAAGAATGTTAAAGAAAGATTAGTTGTGAAATGTAGGCATATTAGTTATCCCCGACAGTATCTCTAAGAAAGCAACAAAACTCATTAAATTGGAGCATCCTTAGACTGACAGATAGACATGATAGTTGTTGTTGGAGTTTTGAGAATTCAAGAGCAACTTCCAAAGAGGTGGAGTAAGGAGATTGCCTCCATGATGACTGGAAAATGGAAGACTTTAGGCAAAGAGTGTGTAAAGATGAAAGGTTTCATATTAGAACACATCAAGCTTATTGAGCAATGAAAAAAAAAAAGAAGCTAAAATTCAAATAAGAGGTAATGAAGACGATAATTTCAAAAAGATTTGGAGTTATTGTCAAGAAATTATATGATTAATCCTATGGTAACCTGTGTGGTGAAGCTGAGTGAAAAATATTGAACTGTGTGGGGGAAAGGGATTTTTTAGACTGCACATGTGTTAGAATGGTGTGTGCTATATGGACCTGTTGAGAACACTATTGAGCCAAATGTAATGGTACACTGCCAATGCAAGTCTCGGTTCAAATTCTAGAACAAGCAGTCCAAGTTGAACCTTACTAAGAATGGATTGAGAATATCCTACGGACCACCTCTTCCCAAGAAAAAAAAAAACAGTTGAAAGGGAAAGTTCTGGTTAAGAAAAAGTATTCTACCAGATCTTCTACTACAATGAAATAAATGTTTAATAGAAATAACAATGATCCAATTAATATTGGCTGAAGTATTATGCCAAAATGTAATATTTTTTGTCAAACTATGATGCCAAAATGTAATGGTAAATCTTTTTTTTTATTTTTTTTATTTTTTATTTTTTTTATTAGGCATGTTTTTTTGTCAAACTATGATGTCAAAAATGTAATGGTAATTCTGTTCGTATTAGGCATGTTTTTTTTTTTTTTTGGTCAAACAATGGTAAAAACAGTTTTTGGTGTAACGTTTTCCTATTTATCATTATTATTATTATAACATTATTATTATAGCATTAGGATAGGTTATGATAATATTAAGTATTTGATATGTGATGCAACACTAATAACCTAATGGCTAGACTTCCATTATGATTAAGAGTTTGGTTAGGGATTAGGAGACCTAAAGACATACAACAACCACAATGATGGCCAATGGTTATATAAGGTCACTAGCCCTTTCATTGCTCACACTACCTACCTCATACACCATCTAGAGAAAATTGAGTAGAAGTGAGAGACACAACACTCGTGTAAACTCTGCAGCAGTCTGTATTTGTATAATTGAGATACATATTTGAATATTTGTATGCAACTATATGTCTGGTTGCAGAAAAATTAAGGTTTTTTTTTTTTTTTCTGCATTAAGAAACCAAAAAAAAAAAAAAAAAATTGAATTTTTTTTTTTGGCTTCCCTACTGCTTCACCGTTTTTTTTAATCCGATCGCTAGATTACAAACTCACCGGCGGCCATTTTTCTCCTACTTCCATCGTTCTCCCTTCAGTTATCGTCAAACATGGAGCTTCTTTTCCGATGATGGAGACGGATTAACGGTGACAAAGGCATGACCTTCAGAGACGTCGTGTTTTGCATATCGTCAGCCAAGCCAAACCAGCTTCTTTGTCCAATTGGGCAGAGAAGTCAAGCGGTGACTTAAAAAAAAAAAACTTAAATTAAATTATTTTAAATAAAAATATAGATTTTTTTATTTTAATTATTTTTAAAACAAAAGAAATTTACCTGTGTAACTTAATTGTAATATGCTAATTAACTTATTTGCACAACCGTGAAAAGATGAAGGATCTAATTGAAACTTTTGTTAGTTTAAGGGTTTAATTGCACTTTGACTTATAATTGAAGGGTCTATTTGCCTCTTTATCTCAAAAAAAAAAAAAAAAAAAGTTTCAATACTGGAGTTTGGGTCATCAAATGGAAGATAAAACATTAATTAAAGTAAAATTTAACCTATGAAGCTTCTTTAATATAGAACGTAGGAAGAAGCTAATCATTAAAAAAGTTTCAACACTGGGTCATCATAAAATGTTACTCCGTAGTAGACAAAACGACAAGAGCCAACTGCAGGGCAATCGTTATGCCTTGGACCCGTGTCCAGCATGCTTGCTGGACACGGGTAACAGTGCCGTTAGGCACTATTATCTCCTTTTTTTTTTTTTTTTTTTTTTTTTTAATTTCAGATCACTTTGTTATAGAAGTATATGTTCATAATTTTATTACTATATGTTAATAACTATACATTCATAACTCCATAACTGTACGTTCATAACTCTATAATTGTACATTCATAACTCTATAACTGTACATTCATAACTTCATAACTGTACATTCATAACTCCATAATTGTACATTCATAATTTTCGAAGCTCTATGTTCACAATTTTAGAGCTCTATGTTCATAATTTTATCACTATATGTTCATAATTGTAAGTTCATAATGTTAGAGCTCTTTGTTCATAATTCGATCAATAACTGTACATTCATAATTCCATAACTGTAGATTCATAATCTCATAACTGTAGATTCATAACTCCATAACTGTAGATTCATAACTCTATAACTGTACATTCATAATCTTCGAAGCTCTATATTCACAATTTTAAAGCTCCATGGTCATAATTTTATCACTATATATGTTCATAATTGTAAGTTCATAATGTTAGAGCTCTGTGTTCATAATTTCATAATTGCATAACTGTACATTCATAACGGCATAACTGTACATTCATAATCAAAAAAAAAAAAAATAATGCCGTTAACGCCAAAACACGCGCGAAATTTTTTTTTTTTAACTAATGACGCGTTTTTTTTTAAAACCGACGTCGTTTTGGGCCCGTGTCCACAATTCAATGTAGACACGGGTCCAGAGCATAATTTGCCACTGCAGGGAGTGCAGGCCTTGCTTTTGAGTAGTCGCTATTCGTTTAGTTTTTTTTGTCTACATCTTTTTTTAATTATGATTTTCCACTTCAATATTTTGTACTGTATTTAATAAAATTGTACCACTAAAATAAATAGTACAGTATCATATATTATGTTGAGATCGGGACAATTGTGATAGAAATTTGAGAGTGACTACTGACCTGTTGTAGAGAAGGTTATAAATTAAAAGATAAAGATTGTTATGGACATGCATTTGAATATTATTATTATTATTATTATTACTATTATTAATATTATTATTATTATTATAAATTTAGGTCATCCCACCAGATCCTAATCTTTATGTGCACATAAATAGTTGTTGTTATACTGTGGACCGCGCGCGGTGCACATGCACCGCGGTCAAAAGGCGCCGTTTCTTTACTTAAAGAAATGACGCGCATTTTTGGTGTGTTAATTACCAACTAAAACTACAGTGTATCTAAACTGACACTACAATGTATTTAAACCAACACTGCCTCACGTATTATTTTATATATTACCAAATGAAACTGCAGTTATATCAAAATGATATTATAGTTGCGGTGAAATGAAACTGCGGTGTATATAAAATGAAACTGAATAACATTTCACATATTTGAGTGTATATTGTGCAATAAAGTTGTAGTTATATCGAAATGATCATGTAGTTGTGTTTTAATGAAACTATAGTGTATATAAAATAAAATTAAATAACATTTTCACATATTTGAGTGTATAAATATTGAATGAAACTGTAGTTATATCGAAATGAAATTGTAGTTGTGTTGAACTGAAACTGCAGTGTATAACAAAATGAAACTGAATAATAGAGTTACTTTTCGCGAAACGAGTGCCATTTCTTTTCATTAAACAAAACGACGTCGTTTTAAAATTCAGTACATAATCAATTATGCACGGTGCACGATATAATTTACCTGCGTATAAGTGATCCAATCCAAGTCGTCAAGTATCCTTGGACCATTTTGACATTTAAGTCAGGTGACAAACTATTTGCGCTAAGCCTAGGGGAGCTGCTTTTGAATGTTATTACTTTAATATGTGATGTTATCACATCTTTGCTTGTTATTATAGTTATTTTGAATCATCTCAGTATTTAAGTTCTTTAATTTTGCTTATTTAATACATATTTTCCTTGCTATTATCATTTAATTATGGTTCACACTTGTTTTGAATGTTTTACGGTGTTTGTTAGTGTTTTTGAACCATTTTAGGTCAAAGATATGAGCAAGGGAAGTTCAAGGATGAGTTTTGAGCAATTTTGGACGAGTTCGGGGCCCAGTGGACTCGACGCGTCGAGCCAAGGGCTCGACGCGTCGAAATTTTCCAGTAGCTAACTAATTTGCGCACAGGAAGTCTCGACGCGTGGAGAAAATTCTCGACGCGTCGAGAGAATAGGCGTCTATTTCTGGGATAAAAACAGACGCCTAAAGTGGCGCAGCTGGGCGAAATTCAATACAAGCGCGAGATCTCTTTTCCTAATATCAATTGCGCGGATTTCAAGGCTCATATCTCCATATTAAAAGTTAGCAATTCAAGGAATCTTCCAAATTCTAAATATCATTAAAGACGACAATTTCTTTATTTAAATATAGGAATTAGAATTTGAGTCCAATTTGGTACAAGATTCCTATTTCATCTCAACTTTGTACCCACTATAAAATCCCTCCTTCCTCAACCCTAATGGGGGAGACCGAGACAGAGAGATTTTCAGAGATTCTTGGAGACAAGAAGGAGAGAAATCAAGAGCCACAAGTTGTCTTGGAAAGCAAGAAGAAGACTAGGGAGATTTGGGAAAATCGTCTGGTTAATTCTTGTACTCTTTTGATGATTTGTAATTCTTTATTTATATTTGCTATGTATAATTTAGTCATGCTTGGCTAAATTCTTTAGAGATTCTTGGGTAAAAGTGTTTATGAACCTATGTGCCTGAGCTCTCAGTTTCTTTAATATATTATTATTTGGGTTTAATACTTGTGTTGCAATCGTGATAATATTGTTTGACGCTTGTAATTAATGGCCATAGTTACTAGCTTCATAGCCATGTTTGTGTCACCAATGGGAGTTGGGGCATAAATTAGGGCACACACGATTGCACCTAATGGTTGGTCCTTGGGAAAGGAGAACTTATTAGGGGGAGTTTATTCTAGATTGTTGCCAATCGGGAGATGGTAGTAATTAGGAATAATTGAATGCTGATCTTTGATCTTATTGGGTGTTTAAGCCATGGGAGTGGAAATTCACTAGGAATAGAGATTACGGGAGTAATTCGATTCCACTTTGCATTCCCACACAAATCTTAATTCCAAACTAAATATTGCAAACGATAATTGGCACTAGGTGATTAAATACTTGAATCCCATGAATCTCAACTTCTCTCTAATTGTTTTCAAAATCCTGAACCTCTGTTTTATTTTATTTATTTTATGCCAATCAATCATCTAAGTAATTGTTAGGATTAGCTCTAACGAATAAGTTAGTAACTAGTGCTTGATACAACCACTTCCCTGTGGATCGATAACTCGTACTCCGAGAATTATTTGTTTGCAAATATACTACGCATCAAATTGGCGCCAACAATCTGTGAAAATTGTTACACGCTCAACCCCACTAACCATATCCCTCAACAATCTACTCAAGGATTTTGTGCCAACATGAGTCAAGCTACTTATCAAAGATGCACACCACCTACTCCACAACCCTCATGGTGCATGATATGTGGTGGACCTCATGAGGCGGAAAATTGCTTTATCATGGATCCCAATTACAAGTATCAAGGGCAAGCGTGCTCGAAATATCTGGAGTTACAAGATCACATGAATGCTCAACTTGATCGCATGAATGCTCTACTCGATCACATGATAGCACGACAACAAGATTTGACAATTCAAGAGCCACTTCAAGATTCATTTAATGGAGAGGTTCTAGAAGAGTTGCTCTTGCCAAATGAAGGTCATGAAGTTGAGAGAAATAAAAAGGATGATGAGGATCTTAGGGAGGGAGATGAAGAAATATTTGATAAATGCATTGAAATGGAGACACCAAGCTGGGAGGAAAATGTAGAGTTGCAAGGTAATGATGGCAAGGAACATATAGAGAGTTGCCCATTAGATGAGGAAGTTCTTAATGGAGCACATGATTTGAATGAGGATGTCTCACCAATGGAGAACACTTCCCTTGGAGAGAACTTCAGAGAAATTTTGAATTTGGGAGGCATTGGAGTTCTTAAGGATAATGGCACACATTTGCCTATCTATATATCCAATGATTCCCAATACTTGCTGGTTCATGTGAATGATCCGAGACTCTCATTACTTGTTGAACAAAAGAGTGATGAAAAAGAAGGAGAAGAGAATGGAGGCATAATTCTTGATTCGGGCAAATGTGGTTCCTTACATGATGACGTGAAGGGTTCGAGCTTAAGAGAGTTTATAAATGGACACCACTTGAAGAAATACTTGGAAGAGAAAGTTGATGGAAAGAAAGGGATTTTTCTTCTCCAATCACCTGATGGCTAGAGAGGTAACGTCGAGCTAACGACGTTAAATTTAGCGCTTCATGGGAGGCACCCCATGTTATCTTTTATTACTTTCCCTATTTATTTATTGCTTTCTAGTTTCGACTTATTTAGTTTTATTATTTTCTAGTTCGTGATTATTTTATTGCTTTTTAGTTTTCTCTTTTCTCTTGTTCTCCTTTTCTTTTATTTTGCATCAGGGATGATGCAAAGTTTTAAGTGTGAGGGGGAGGAATCATTAATTTGGGGATATTTCTAATTTTTTAAAATTTTTGCTTTTGCTTGGATGACTCATATGCTATTTTTGGTGAATAAGCTACTTGCCTTAGCATGCAGTTACAATTATTCTCTCTTGTTGGTTTGTGGTTTGTTTTAGTGGTGCTTGCTGCATCTCAATTTGTGATGGATGATTCGAGGTGTAACACATATTTGATCTATTCCCTTGCCAATAGCTTTGTTAACCACTTAATAATTGGATTAATTCTTGATCTTGTGTTTTGCATTGCTAGTGAAGGCTTATGTGAGATTCCGGTCATGGGTGTTTTGCTAGAACTTGCCTCATTACTCCCTAAGTGATGTCTAAGTTTTGCATGTTTTGAAGTGATTTAGGCCATTTTTGTTTAGCCATAGCCTTTAAACCTGTCCCTATATATATTTTTATCCTTCGTTTCCCCATTGTGCCTTTTGTTTGTTCAAATAAGTGCTAAGCACTTATCCCCTCTTTGTGATTGTTTTTCTTTGATTTACCCCATTATTATAACCCTTAGCCCGTAGCCAAATATTTCCCTTCCACCCTTGAGAGAATGAAACTTTTATCTTTATCTTTTCGGTAAGAAGAGTTTTATGGAGTTGTGCTACGAAAAAAAAAAGCAGCTAGTGTTACAAATGTTCAAGTGTGGAGGTCATGAAAGTTTGGATTAAAATTATCTTGCTGTATCCAAAAGAAGTCCAAAGACAAAGAAAAGAATGAAAAGAAAAAAAAAAAAAAAAAAAGAGATTGAAAGTTTTTGAGTTTGGATCCCCACTTTACCAAAGAGTTGCTAAGTTCTTAAAAGAAATTTGCTCCTTGGAATTATGATTATCTCATCTCTTCCAAATTTTGAAAAGTTTAGATAAATTGTGACATTCTCTCTTTTTTTTTCCATATCACTTCTTTGTTAGCCATCACCCGTAGCCCCATTACAAGCTAAATAAAGTCCTATTTGATCTTAGCATGAATTCTTAGATTTGATCTAGGGGAGTATGAAGGGCAAGCCTATGGGATCTCATTCTTGAGTTGTGTCTTGCATAATCTCAACTGAGTATTTGTCCACACTTGATCCTCACATACTTTAAATTCTTGGTGCTTGGTTATTGGCTTAGAAATGGGTCTCTTATGTGCCAAACTAATTTGATTCTTGAAGCTTGTTGTTTTGTAGCAAGTTGGTTGGTGGTTTGAAAGGTTGTGCAAGAGAGAGCATGAGTAATTTGTATGTTTTGATTTGTGATTTTATTCCTTAGTTTTGCTTGAGGACAAGCAAAAGCTTAAGTGTGAGGGGGTGATGTTATCACATCTTTGCTTGTTATTATAGTTATTTTGAATCATCTCAGTATTTAAGTTCTTTAATTTTGCTTATTTAATACATATTTTCCTTGCTATTATCATTTAATTATGGTTCACACTTGTTTTGAATGTTTTACGGTGTTTGTTAGTGTTTTTGAACCATTTTAGGTCAAAGATATGAGCAAGGGAAGTTCAAGGATGAGTTTTGAGCAATTTTGGACGAGTTCGGGGCCCAGTGGACTCGACGCGTCGAGCCAAGGGCTCGACGCGTCGAAATTTTCCAGTAGCTAACTAATTTGCGCACAGGAAGTCTCGACGCGTGGAGAAAATTCTCGACGCGTCGAGAGAATAGGCGTCTATTTCTGGGATAAAAACAGACGCCTAAAGTGGCGCAGCTGGGCGAAATTCAATACAAGCGCGAGATCTCTTTTCCTAATATCAATTGCGCGGATTTCAAGGCTCATATCTCCATATTAAAAGTTAGCAATTCAAGGAATCTTCCAAATTCTAAATATCATTAAAGACGACAATTTCTTTATTTAAATATAGGAATTAGAATTTGAGTCCAATTTGGTACAAGATTCCTATTTCATCTCAACTTTGTACCCACTATAAAATCCCTCCTTCCTCAACCCTAATGGGGGAGACCGAGACAGAGAGATTTTCAGAGATTCTTGGAGACAAGAAGGAGAGAAATCAAGAGCCACAAGTTGTCTTGGAAAGCAAGAAGAAGACTAGGGAGATTTGGGAAAATCGTCTGGTTAATTCTTGTACTCTTTTGATGATTTGTAATTCTTTATTTATATTTGCTATGTATAATTTAGTCATGCTTGGCTAAATTCTTTAGAGATTCTTGGGTAAAAGTGTTTATGAACCTATGTGCCTGAGCTCTCAGTTTCTTTAATATATTATTATTTGGGTTTAATACTTGTGTTGCAATCGTGATAATATTGTTTGATGCTTGTAATTAATGGCCATAATTACTAGCTTCATAGCCATGTTTGTGTCACCAATGGGAGTTGGGGCATAAATTAGGGCACACACGATTGCACCTAATGGTTGGTCCTTGGGAAAGGGGAACTTATTAGGGGAAGTTTATTCTAGATTGTTGCCAATCGGGAGATGGTAGTAATTAGGAATAATTGAATGCTGATCTTTGATCTTATTGGGTGTTTAAGCCATGGGAGTGGAAATTCACTAGGAATAGAGATTACGGGAGTAATTCGATTCCACTTTGCATTCCCACACAAATCTTAATTCCAAACTAAATATTGCAAACGATAATTGGCACTAGGTGATTAAATACTTGAATCCCATGAATCTCAACTTCTCTCTAATTGTTTTCAAAATCCTGAACCTCTGTTTTATTTTATTTATTTTATGCCAATCAATCATCTAAGTAATTGTTAGGATTAGCTCTAATGAATAAGTTAGTAACTAGTGCTTGATACAACCACTTCCCTGTGGATCGATAACTCGTACTCCGAGAATTATTTGTTTGCAAATATACTACGCATCAATATGTGGTTGTTGTGTCAAACATATTCATTGAAAGACTAATTTGTGTACCACGTAATTGGCAACAAATGTATATGGCATGCAATCCATCCTCTTTGTGGAAAATATTAGGGCATCCATAATAGTGGATTTTAAGTGATTTTTGCTTGCTTAAAAATTTAGAGATGATTTTTTAACAAATGGGGGAGAAGGGTTTTTTAAAGTTTTTTCATTACATAAGGATCTGGGATTTGTCTTTCGCGTGGGACCCACCAAGATTCAGCATAGCAAAGCTTTTGTCGCGTGAGGAGCAAAACTAGCGTCCAATCGGACACGTGCACTCCATGCGCGGGGGGGCACGTTAATTCTGAAGAATTTTTTTTCAATTTTTTTTTTCAGATTTTGTTTTTTTTTTTTTTAATTTTTCTGTCTTCCTTCCCATTTCCTCTTTTTTAGTCACACCTGCAAAAACTCATCAAAATTTATGCCCTATTGAGGATGCTCCTAGTGTGACATGATGACATTTGGTATAATTGTATTTGTTTATTTTAATTTCCTAAAAAAAAAAACGAAATCTAATCTTATTTGTTGATAATCTGAGGTGCACTACCGCGTAACCCTGGCAGAACGAAAGTAAAGAAGTTAAATGAAAAGTGATGGACGATAGATGTCGAAACCCACAAGTAAAAACAAGTCATTAATTACAAAACAAATATTAATCTAATCCAAGATTTATTGAATAGCCTGGATTCCAGCATGCAAACAGCGTGTTTAACAAGTCAAATTAAAACGTAACAATAACCTCAATCGACAACCTTTTCATTTTGGCATGTACGTAATTTGATACTACTCTGATCTCCAGTTGGCTTTGACAATTTCCTCCATCTTAGCATGCATCAAATCTACCCAATTGGCCAATTCTAAACTAATAATAATACAATATAAACATTTTTAATTTACCAAATCTTGGAAGGAGCATGGAAGTTTAATTTATTCATTTGGATAAATATAATAATAATAATAATAATAATAATAATAATAATAATAATAATAATAATATTCGATCTCTTCTTACACCATGCAAAGACATGTTCAAAATGCTAGAGTTTTAGCCTATTTGGTTCCTATATATATAGGTATACATGAACTCATATTCTTCCTCACCCTCACTACACATGCACACACTCTCTCTATAATTTAATTGTAATTATAAACTTTGTACTAATCAATAAAGTCATAAAGATGAAGAGTGAAGGAGATTATAAAGTGACAAGAAGGTTAATGTTGATGGTGCTTCTAGTTACAATATCTACGCTAGCAAATGTTTCAACGGCTGCCTTACAAGTAGGGTTCTACCACTCGAGTTGTCCTCAGGGAGAGGCCATTGTGAGAAAGGTGGTGAAGAAAGCAGTGCGGCGAGATCCCTCCCTCGTGCTGGCCTCCTGCGCTTGCATTTTCACGATTGTTTTGTTAGGGTATGCTAATATTTTTCATAATATATAGGCCCTGTTTGGTAAAATGACTAGTTGTTAGCTGATTGTGTTAATTAGAAAGTATAAATAGTTGATAACATTAGCTGATTGTAGAAAAGTGTTTGGTAAATTAGCTGTTAGCTGTTATCTGTTTGGTATAATTTCTTTTCTCAAAAAGCTAATTGAAAAAGTTGCTTGGGGTAGCTTTTTCAATTTTAGCCTTTTGGAGTTGCAAAAAGCTAATTAACCAAACATTTATATTGATTTTTTAACTAAATCAAACAATTAATAGTGGTCAAATAAGCCAAAATTGGCCTATAGGCCAATTTTTTACCAAACAGGGCCATAATTTTTTTTTTTTTCAATTTTTTAATATGATACTAAGGTTGCCCTTTATTTTTGTTGAATTATATTGGGGGTGTTTGGTAAATAGTTGTTTAGTAGTTTGACTTGTCTGGTAAAGTCTTTGAATGCTACTGACTCGTATCTGCTCGATCTCATGACCTCTCATATGGGAGAGGTCACTACATGTCATCTGAGTACAAGGTGCTTGGCGCTATTAGCTGTTTACATACAAAATGATTTTTTCAAAAAGTTGATCAAATAAGTTACTTTTGAACAATTTTTTGAATTTTTACATTTTAGAGCAATAAGTTGTTACAAAAAAAAACTAATTAATCAAACTGATTGTTTAACCAATTCAAATAGACACTAATAGTGGTTAAATAAACCAAAATTGACCATTTTACCAAACAGGCCAAAGGCGAAATATTGATTATTTTTGTTGAATTGAATTTTGAAATGGTAAAGGGGTGTGACGCTTCAATCCTTGTGGACTCAACACTAAACAGCAAAGCAGAAAAGGATCATCCGGCCAACAACCCTAGCCTTCGCGGCTTCGACGTGATCGACAAAGCCAAATACTGGGTGGAATCGCAATGCCCGCAGACCGTTTCCTGCGCCGACATCGTGGCGTTTGCGGCCAGAGACAGCGCGGCGGTGCTGGGAGGGATCAATTACGACGTGCCTGCCGGGCGGCGCGACGGCCGGGTCTCCCTCTTCGATGACCCGACCCAACACCTGCCGTCTTTCCTCGCCGATGCGGAGGAGCTGGAGAAGAACTTCCGGCGCAAAGGGCTTTCGCTGGACGAGATGGTGACGCTCTCCGGCGCGCACTCCGTCGGGAGGTCGCATTGTTCCTCGTTTACCAATAGATTGTATTCTTCCAATTCCACTGAAATTCTCCAGGATCCGTCCTTGGAGACCGGATTGGGCAACAAGCTAAGACAAATGTGTCCCAGGCAGAACAGTGTTGATCCTACAGCTCCGCTTGATTGTCATACTCCAAACAGGTTAGCATAAACCTCCCTATATACTTTTCATTCTTCTTCGGAAAAAGGATCAAATAGGCCTTCAAACTATCTTAAAAGTCAATTAGGTTCCTAAACTTTTTAAAAGTGCAATTACACCTATCAATAATTCATTTAGGTGCAATGAAGCCCAAAACAAGTTAATGACCTGCTATCACAAGTCATTAGGGTTCAGGCTGACGAATTTTCCAACAAAAAAATGTGACCAGCAACGGACCCAGATTTATGGAAAATTTCGCCGGTCACTTCTTTTTTCGAAAATTTCGCCGGTCACTTTTTTTTTTTTTTCGAAAAATTCGCCGGAAGGTGGCCTGAACCCTAATGACCTGTATCACAGGTTATTAATTTGTTTTTTGGGCTTCATTGCACTTAAATGAATTGTTGATGGGTGTAATTGCACCTTTAAAAAGTTTAGAGGTCTAATTGACTTTTAAGCTAAAGTTCGAGGGCCTATTTGACCATTTTCCCTTCTTCTTTCTTAAAAATGAAAAATGATATTTATGGATTATTGATCTGTGTAACTGTCAAGATGAAAAAATGATAAAAATGTCAAGATGGCCGAGTTGGTCTAAGGGACAAGACATTTTTTCCATTCTTCAGAGGCAATTTAGGGAACCAGTAGGCCAGTATATATCAAGTTGGCCCAATGGCTATTCCTCTATTCCTCTACTGACGAAGTTCTTTAATTTATTGATGAAAAACAGGTTGGATAATCAGTACTACGTTAATTTGATGAAAGGTCGTGGAGTGCTAACCTCGGATCAGACGCTGGCAGACAGTCCTTTGACGGCTAGGATTGTGCGGAATAATGCAAACAACGGTGGTGGATGGGCTAAAAAGTTTGCCGCTGCAATGGTGAAGATGGGCTCTATTGAGGTCTTGACTGGGGAGGAAGGAGAAATTAGGAAGAGTTGTAGGGTCGTTAATTAATTTAAATTAAATTTGTTTCCCTTTTGGGGGACTCCTTTATGCTAATTTTTTGGATGTGTTTTTTAGCATTGAATTATTATTATTATTTTTTATATACAAGGAAAATTAATTTTACTAAACTACCAAGTACCAAGCTTTGAGCTAGTACTGTTATTATTTTTTACGTTAATACACTCACTCTCACAGCTTTACCATGCATGTATACTATAGGAGAGTACAAAAGTGATGAATAGTTGATATGCATTATTATTTGATATTTTTTTAAAAAAGAAAATACAAATGTGTAAGTCCCTATCTATAGTGATTTAAAAAAAAAAAAATCTTTATTTTTATTTTATGCAATATTCTGACATTGTTTGGCAATTAACTAAGTAGTGAATTGGTAATTAGTTAGGGGATATCAGATAGGGAATTGTTTCATCAGTTTTGACTAACAAATTGTTTTAGCAGATCATAGAGATATGTTTGATAAAATTAAGAGAAAATCTTTTCGTTTCTAAGTTATACAATAATTGTAGAATTCGTCCATAATTGTTGGTCATATTCACTTTTTGTCCCTCCATAAGTTATCATTAACGTTGTACTTTTCGTCTCTTTACTAACAAAACATTAGGGATAGAATTTGCAACATTAGTATAGTTTAGGGAGAAAAGTGAGCATGAAAAGTGCAACGCCAATGATAGCTTAAACGCAAAAAGTGAGCACGATCAATAATTGAGGATGAATTCTACAATTACACTATAACATAGGGACAAAAAGTGCAATTTTCATAAAATTAACTATTTGCGATTAGTAGCTAACATGTAAGAAGATATATAAACCTGCCAAGCATATTGCAGCACGTGGACACATATACACGGCCTCCGAGTCCACTGAGTGCATGTGAAATATATATATGTTTAGGTTCTGGTGCGGTGAAGGCCGCAAGTAAAAAATGCAGTAGAATCTCAACCTTAGATCAACTCATTTAAAAAAAAAAAAAAAAATCGCTATTTACGATCAACAACAATGTGACCGGAAGGCACAACAATATGCTCTAGAAGGAATAACAATATGCACTGGAAGGCAAAAATGTGCTGTAAGGCACAAAAATATGCAACAATTATTGAAAAGACTAAGGGTGTGTTTGGTTGACAGGTTTAACTCTAAGGAATGTGTATCAAAGTGATTGGTATTGTTTGGTTAATATGTTTTTAGAACACTACAATGGGTTTCAAATACCCCCTTAATTGAAAAACTCATACCCAAATAAAATAATGGTATCATCACCTTTCATTCCCTTATTCATTCTCATCCCCTTTGATTAGTGCTTTTAGATTTTTGTTTTTATTTTTTTGTTCATATTGGTGTTTTGGATATCTTTATATTAGAATCAATTGTCTTGATTTTGTGTTCTTGTATTTTTCAAATCTTTATTCTCGTTATAGGATCATACATACCAAACAACATTACTGATAATCATTCTCATTTCACCATACTACCAAACATACAAAATACTTTCACTAAAACTCATTACCATTATCAAATATTTGGTAGCCATACCGATTACGATTCCCATGTGTCAACCAAACACACCCTAAATTTAATACATTACATGGGCATTATCTCTATAAAATAATAAAATAGCGATATTTAAAGTTCATGATTAATAATAAAGCTTAACTAGGTTAAATAAGTCTTTAATTTAAAAAATTTGTGATTTTTGCCAATCACATGCAACACCTCTTCACTTCATATCTATTTATTTAAGGGAAAAGAGTAAATAGATACTTAAACTTTACTAGAAAGTGCAATTAGGCCATTGATTTTTTTTTTAAACTGTATTTGAACACTCAAACTTGTTAAAATGCGTCAATTAAGTCTGATTTACCGTTAACCAATAGGTTACAGGTAAAATTAGGACCGTTGACCACTGTTCACGATTGTTAAAAAAAATTGCTAGTAGCCTTCTCCAGTCTTCTCCACCGAAGTAGACGACCAGCGACGACCGACTGGTCGACTAGCAATCTGGTTGTCTTCTCCGATGAAGAAGACAACCCGGTCACTGTCGTCGAATTTATAAAAAAAAATAAAAAATCAAAGAGTCGCTGAAATTTTTTAATCGCCGGAATTATCGTTGGAATCTTGATCACCGATTATTTCCAGTGAAGAAGACAACCAGTCACAGTTGTCAGATTTTTAAACAAAAAAAAAATGAATAAGGGTCAACTTAGCCATCGAACTACACACAAAAAGACAATTAGGCCACTGAACTCAAAAAATATGCAATTAGGTTCCTGAACAACGCAAAATGATGCAATTGAACCCAAAAGTGACCTGCTTACCTGAAGTGGAGGTTATTTTATTAAAATAATAATTTTTTATTTTATTAAATAATTGTAAATAACAAAACAACAATTTAAAAAAAAAAAACGCCTCGTCTCCAGGCCAGATGTTCCTTCATCTCCAACCTGGCCCTTCGTCTCCGGCGGCCTGGAGATGAGGTTTTTATTTTTATTTTTTATTTTTTATTTCTTATTTTGTTATTTACAATTATTTAATAAAATAAAAATTATTATTTTTGTAAAATAACCTCCACTTCAGGTAAGCAGGTCACTTTTGGGTTCAATTGCATCATTTTGCGTTGTTTAGGGACCCAATTACATGTTTTTTGAGTTCAGTGACCTAATTAAATTTTTGTGTGTAGTTCGATGACCTATTTGACCCTTATTCCATAAAAAAAAAAAAATGAAAGTCGCTGAAATTTTTTAATCGCCGGAATTATCGTCAGAGTTGTCGCCAGAATCTTGATGACTGATTATTTCAGGTGAATTACCAGTTATTAGGTTTAGAATTTTAGATGCACTAAAATGATAAATTTGAATGCTTAATTGCACCTTTTTAAAAAAAAATTAGAAATTTAATTGTATTTTAAAATAAAATTTAATGGCTTATTTGACCATTTCTTTTATTTAAGGACACTTACATAAGGAATACAGTAAAATTCATATTCCATAGAAGAAATATTACTGTATCATTTAGCATAGGGGAAGTAAAGAAGGAAACCCAACTAATGAACCAATGGCATATTCCATAGAAGATATATTACCGTATCTAGCATAGGGGAAGTAAAGAAGAAAGCCCAACCATTGAAGCAGTTAAAATAAAATGTCAGAAGTGGGATTTGAACCCACGCCCTCTCACGAAAACCAAAACTTGAGTCTGGCGCCTTAGACCACTCGGCCATCCTGACTTGATGTTTAATTTTGATCAAAAAAAATATTTATACAATAAAAGAAGGAAGCCCAACCATTGGAGCAGTTAAAATAAATTGTCAGAAGTGGGATTTGAACCCACGCCTTCTCACGAAGACCAGAACTTGAGTCTGGCGCCTTAGACCACTCGGCCATCCTGACTTGATGCTTGATTTTGATCAAACAAATATTTATACTGTAATAATAGCTTTTCTAATAATGAAGAACAAGTAGCCAGACTTTTTAAATCGAATTTCAGTATTTCACGGCTTTATAACTCAATATCCGATCATCTTTATTTAATTGTTTAATTTTTGGTGTAGTACTTGTGGAGTCATTAATCATTACTAGTAGAATACCCCAAATTCTATTCATGTAATCATATTAGTGACATTTAATGTATATTTTGTGTTAAAATAATGAATAATGTGGTAGTTACATCATCAAATTATGTAGGTCCTATTTGGTAAATGACTGTTACTGATAGCTGATAGTGTTAATTAGAGGGTATAACTAATTGATAACATTAGCTGTTGTAGAAAAGTGTTTAGTAAATTAGCTGTTAGCTGATAGATGTTTGATATAATTTTTTTTTTTTTTAAAAAAGCTAATTGAAAAAGTTGCTTGAAGTAGCTTTTTGAATTTTAACATTTTGGAGTTGCAAAAAGCTAATTAATCAAACACTTATATTGATATTTTAACTAAATCAAACAATTAATAATGACCAAATAAGCCAAAATTGACCTATAGGCCAATTTTTTACCAAACAGGGCCGTAGTTATGTCATCTAGCTATATAAGCATATTCAATGACATCAATAATTTTACTTAATATTTTATTTTTAGTAATACATGAATTAAATTGACTAATTTTTCCTCTCGCTAGTTTCGCGAGTTTTCTCCTCCGCTTCTGTGAGTTTTCTTCCGCTACTTTCCGGCATGGACACTTCTGCTACTACAAGCGCCTTTGCCACCTTGAACCTTGCGGATCTCGACGATGATGGCGATGCGCAACAGGTTGGCAACGTTACTCTGCACTCAGGGGATGAGGAGGAAGTCTTCTACGCGGTAGGAAGGCTGCTTGCAAGTAAATCTCCGAAATACTTGTTCTTTAGAGATACTCTGGCTACTACCTGGCGTCCAGCGATAGGGATGAATGTCAAAGAGCTGAAACCCAAGCGTTTTTTGTTGGAGTTCTATCATGAGAGTGACATAATGCGTATCGTCGAAGGTGGTCCCTAGGCTTTTGAACAAAACCTGTTACTTTTGAAGCGTATCTCCATTGATGACAACCTGGAATCAGTAACCCTCAACAGTGCTGAGTTCTGGATCCAAGTTCACAATCGCCCAGCAGGTTTTCGTTCTGATGGGGTTCTTCAGGCAATCGGATCTTTCATAAGTCGTGTTATCAAACTTGATGAAAGGAACTTTGATGGCTCGATGCAAACGTTTTTCCGTTTACGGGTTGAGATTAATGTTGAGAAGGCCCTCAAGAAAGGTATGAAGCTGAACAAGAATAATGGAGAATAGTTTCGGGTGGAGTTTCATTATGAACGACTTCCCATGTTCTGTTTCATCTGCGGTTTCCTTGGCCATGGGGATAAGGTTTGTCCTCGCTTGGTTCAGGGATGGGATAGTACTATGGTTAAGCCGTTTGGTCCAGAGATGAGGGCTGGTGGCCGTAGGAATACTCCGTCAGTCGGGCAAGAATGGATCGCGCCGCCGACGAGACTGGAGCGCCGACAATGGGCGGCTCCGGGACGACAGCTTGACCGTGATGATAGAGGAAAGAATCCGGTAGATCCTAAATCGGATCACCATTCCCTACAAATCCGCGATTCTACGCGTGGTGCTTTATTTGAAAATATTATTTTAAATGAGGCCGTTATTCTGCATGAGCCAAATAAAGAAGCACCTGACAGTGGGGTTGACTCTGAAGTTGGTCTGACTATTTCTGATCAAAAGAGGCGCCATACTGAGACGATCGATGAAGGTGGTTCTGAGTCAGATTGTATTATGGAAGTTGAGAACATGGAGCCAAAAAACTTGCTATTGGCGGGAATTGGTTTGGACCAATCCCGCCTATCCCAATGAGTACCTTATGCTGGAACTGTCGTGAGATCGGCAATCCACGCACAATTCGAGATGGCCTTAGAAGTCAAAACGAAGCCGATGTTTATTTTTTTAATTGAGACAAAGGTATGAATTGACCATGCTGAAAACCTAAAGCGTAAATTGAATTTTGATGGCCTTTTCTATGTAGATGGTGGTGGTCTCCGAGGGGGTCTGGCTCTTTTTTGGCGTGATAAAGGTATTGCTTTTCTTATAAGTTATTCCAAAAATCACATTGATATTCAGGTGCGACTGCCTGACAGCAACCCCTGGAGATTAACGTGTTTTTATGGATTTCCCTAGAGAAACCGTCGACAGCAATCTTGGGACCTTCTACGCTCGCTGCAAACCAAGTCTTCATTACCATGGTTAGTGGCTGGCGACTTTAATGATATTGCCTTTCCGGGTGAGAAACGCGCCATACATCCTCATCCTACTGCTCTAATTGGTGTATTTAACCTTGCATTAGACGATTGCGGTTTATTTGACATTGGAATGAGGGGCAGAAAATATACTTGGGAACGCTGGAAAGGAACGGATGATTGGGTAGAGGAACGATTGGATCGAGCTGTGGCTAATGTTGATTGGTGTACTTTATTTCCCCACGCTATAGTGTACAATAATGATGTTTTCACTTCGAATCACACGGCTATACTCATTGAAATTGATGGCCCGAAGATGGCGAGACAAAAACGCAGATTTATGTTTGAGAACGCTTGGCTCAAGGAGATGGGTTGTAAGGAGAAGGTACTGGAAGCTTGGAATGAATCTTTGGGGGAGATTTTGCCGACTAGACTTGATCACTGTGGTCTTCTCCTTAAACGTTGGGGAGGTGATTTTGTTAAAAGAACCGAACGTGAGATAAGTTGGCTGCATGGCCGGCTCAATTATTTGAGGGACCAACGTGATGCTGAATCCATGAGCATGTTTTGTGAAGCTGACTGTAGGCCACAAACCCTGCACGATCAATTGGATATCTTCTGGAGTCAAAGGGCAAAATAAACTTGGTTGGCTCATGGGGATAGAAATACGAAATTTTTCCATATGTACGCATCGGCAAAGAAAAGGAAGAATCGAATCATAAGGCTCAAGGATGAATCGGCACAGTGGGTTGAAGGTTTGGGGTTACTGACTTTGGCTAAACAATACTACGTGAATATTTTCAGCTCAAAAGGAGTAAGTTTGCACAACTCTCTAGTTGACTTTATTCCAAAGGTGACCGAATCGGATAATGCGGATTTATTGCTTCCTTTTACTGTTAATGATGTGAAAGACGCTTTCTTTAGCATGACTCCAGAAAAATCCCCGGGACCTGATGGTTTTAGCCCAGCTTTTTTCCAGCACTTTTGGGGAGAAATTGGGCACGATGTGGCTCATTTTGTTATAAACTGTTTGAAGGAGGAGGAGGAGTGGCCATCTGGTTTGAATGATGCTATAATAACTTTGATCCCCAAAAAATCAAATCCGGTTCTTATGGCAGATCTGCGCCTCATAGCCCTATGTAATGTTGTTTACAAAATCTTGTCTAAAATGTTGGCTAACCGAATGAAGATGTTCTTGATAAGGTTGTCTCGGTGTCACAAAGTGTCTTCTTGCCGGGTCGATTAATCACAGACAACGTGCTCATTGCCTCTGAAGTGTTGCACTATCTTAACCGGAAGAGAGATGGAAGAGACGGTTGGTGTGCGCTTAAGCTGGATATGGCTAAAGCGTATGACAAAATGGAATGGCCGTTTTTGAAGGAAATTATAAGTCGCATGGGGTTTGATCAACGATGGATTTTTATTATTATGAGGTGTGTGACCACGGTACGGTACAAGGTTGGGATTAATGGGGAACCCACTTATTATATCGTACCTTCTTGTGGCTTAAGACAATGAGATCCCTTGTCTCCGTATCTTTTCATATTGTGTGCTAAGGGACTATCTCATCTTCTGAATAGATCGGTTATTAATAAAGTTATATCTTCATGCGTTGTCGCTAGGGGTGTGCCCGGGGTCTGGCATTTATTCTTTGCCGACGACAACTTGCTATTCTTTAAAGCTACAACTTTGGAAGCAGAAGCGGTTAAGGCATGCCTAGTAGCTTACGAAAGGATGTCCGGTCAGTCCGTCAATTTTACTAAGTCCTGTATTGTTTACAGCAGAAACACAAATGTTGGGGCGAGGAATTCTGTGGCGTCGATTTTCAATGTGAGCCAAGAAAATAACATTGGTAAATCTTTGGGGTTGCCAATGGACATTGGACGCAACAAACGTGAAGTGTTTTCCTATATTGAAACTAAGCTTAACGACAGACTAAGTGGCTGGAACAAGAAGTTCTTGTCACGAGCTGGAAAGGAGATCTTGTTAAAGACTGTTGCGCAAGCTCTCCCTACATACACCATGAATGTTTACTACCTCCCCGAGAATAATGAATAAGTATTGGTGGTCTTCTAATGGTAGGCGTGGAGGTGGAATAAGATGGATGTCTTGGTCTAGACTATGTGAGCCAAAGATGAATGGAGGATTAGGCTTTAAGTGCCTAACACGTTTCAATACTGCTCTTCTTGCTAAGCAGGGATGGTGGTTACTCACAAAGCCAATATCTCTAGTTGCCATGCTGATGAAATCCCGCTACTATCCGCAAGGTGAGTTCTTAAGTGCTACAATTGGAGCCAATCCTTCCTATTGCTGGCGATCGATTCTGGCAGGTTAGGAGGTTCTCAGGCATGGATGTATTCGGAGGACTGGGAATGGGCGTACTACAAGTGTATGGAACCATCCTTGGCTTCCAGACGATGACAATCCATTTATCCATACTCCTATACCGGATAATAGTGCAGGTTTAAAGGTTAGCTCGTTGATAAATTCTGTTACACAGGATTGGGATGTAGTAACTTTGAACACCTTATTGGAACCCCGTGATGTGAATCTTATATTGAAGATCCCAATCTCTATCCTGTTCGAAGACCAATGGTGTTGGAAATGGGGATGTTCGAGGTTTATATCCTGTACGCAATGGGTATCATATGCTCTCGGATTTGCATAACACTAATCCGCCATTTTCTGTTTTCTGGAAGCAGTTGTGGAAATTGAAAGTGCCACCAAATATTAAAAAAAAAATTGTGGCAGTGTATTCATGGAGTGCTCCCTACACTTTCTGCTTTGGCAAGTAGGCATGCGGTAGTTGATAACGCTTGCCCTATTTGTCATCAACAGCCTGAGTCCTTGCACCATTTGTTCTGTGATTGTGCGTTCATTACCCCTCTTTGGTCAGATCATGCAGATTGTGTGCTCTCTTTCGCTGATGAAGATTTCGTTACCTGGCTGACTATTGGTTTAGCGAGTCCTTCGACCGCAACAAGGCTTACTTACGCTGCTCTCTGTTGGGTTATATGGAACGGGATGAACAATCTTGTTTGGAACCAAGTTCCATGGCAGGCGCCTAAGATCAAGATGGAGGTAGCTCGCTTGATAAATATTTGGCAGGAAGGCAGGAGGTTGGAATCTGGGAGTGTATCACTTGACGAAGGGGTGCAGGTTGGCATGGTGTCCCTAAATCTGTCATATCATATCTTCGTTGATGCAGCCGTATTTGCAGACTCCGGAAATGCTAGCTATGGAATGGTCATTCTGGATAATAGTGGTTCCTATGTTGCAGCAAAGAGTGGTCCACTCCATTGTTTGAATGATGCTCATTTGGCTGAAGCAATGTCGGTTAAAGAGGCACTATCATGGGCTAAGGAGAGAGGTCTTCATAGGGTGGTGGTTAAATCTGATTGCCAGTTGGTGTGTAACCTGTTGAACGGTTCTTTGCCTGATTTCTCATTCGCAGGTTGTGTTCTTCGTGAATGTCGAGAGTTGAAACGACATTTTGAAGTAGTGTCTATTCGGTATATTTCTAGATCAGTAAACAAGTTAGGTCATGCTTTGACAAGGGCGGCTCGTTTGCAAACTGATCCCGTTTGTTGGATTTCTTCTATACCTCCTTGTATTGCTTTGATGATTTAATAAAATGTCTTTGGTTGATTTTCAAAAAAAAAAAAAAAATTGACTAATTTTATAATTTAGAGACTAAAATAAAACATGCATTTCACAAGTTTTTTTTTTTAATTTTTTATTTTATATATATATATTTTACCATAATAGCATATTAGTATTTGGTCTTACATAAGTGCTATCCTTTTTAATTTCACTAGTATTTGCACCCGTGCGATGCACGGAATGGATTTGTTGTAATATATTAAGAATATATGAATCGATATATAATTATTTAAATTAGAACATCAAATATTATATAGTGCAATTAAATATATGGTTTGGATCGTTTATATAGTTTGATATTATCATTGCTTGAATTTGTGCAAATAATTACTTAAATTAATAGCTAATGTCTAGATGTACGCATACAGTGTTATAACTTTGAAGATTTTATTTATCATTGTTTAAAATTTTCATTGTTTAGAATTTTCATAAATTAGAAAAATGTGCTTGTTCTCTAACAACATGAATTGGTATCCTTATTCATTTGTATAGAAGATATATTTTTTTGTCTAGATATATAACAATTTTTGCATTTAAGAAAAAAAACTTAATATCACCGACTATATTTACACATTATTGAAACCTCTTTGTAGACGACATTGGTAGTGAGAACACAATCCTATTCATCTTCGTCTAGAGCTAACACCTTCAATCCATCAGGACGGATTACTTGGATTAAAATATATAATGGTATAATATTACTCAATTAGTTATCATTTTATATTTTCAATCAATTAGTGATATCGGATTCATTTTCAGTCAATTATTCTTTTTTATTTTCAGTCAATTAATCAATTAGAATATCAAATGTAGTGATATTTTTACCTAATTTTCGTTCCATTTTTAATTGATGATGTAGATATTATTATTGAAATATTTCCGTTTCATTTTTAATTTACCTTTACTATTATTTAAAATATGCATTTACTATTGATAATGTAGAATATTATTATTGAAATATTTTTTTCCAATTTTTAATTTTCATTCCATTTTTAATTAAAATGCAATGATCTGGTCATTTCTTCTTCTTTTTTTTAGTCAAATATGGAGCATTTTTTTATTTGCAGTCAATTATTAATATTCATTTCCTTTTAAAATTTTCAGTCAATTAGTAATATTACATTCATTTTCAGTCAATTTTTTTTTTATTTTCAGTCAATTAGTCAATTATAATATAGATGTATTGATATTTTTACCTAATTTCCGTTACATTAAAATTTGATGATGTAGAATATTATTAATGAAATATTTTCGTTCCATTTTTAATTTACATTTACAGTTTTTAAAAATATACATATACTCCTTGATGATGTTTTCTTTCTATTTTTAATATTCCTTTACTTCTAAACAAAAAGGAAACAAAAACAAAAAACAAAAAAACAAAAAAAAAACTTTGGACTTCTCACTACTTGCCCACATTGATGGCAAGCAATTATGTTTGTAAACATTTTCAAGAGCTCATCTTTCCAAACATTTTTAATGTGAGATTAAAATGATCTCACATCATTCTTCTTTTTTTTTTTTTCTAATTTTAATTTTATTTTGTATATCGTTTTGTTTGGATGATGATGATGATTATTATTATTATTATTATTATTATTATTATTATTATTGTTGTTGTTGTTGTTGTTGTTGTTATTATTATTATTGACAATTTTAAAAAATTGAGATTGAAAAATTCACCAAAATTTTAACAAATTCGCCATTTTAACAATTTATCTTTAATCAAAACACCAAAAATATTATTTAATAACTTAATAATTTGCTCTAAACTGCTAAAAACTAAAACAAAACATACATTTTGGGTTAATCTTTCCCAACCCACTAATAATAAATAATGAATAAATAAATAAAAACTAAAATAAGAAGACAAAGCTAAGGTTTCTTAAATAAGAACCTTTTAACTTCTCAATACTTGCAACATTGATGGACAAACAATTATGTTTGTACCTCTTATATAGAGGAGCTCAAGAGTTTATCTTTTCAAACATTTTCAATGTGAGATCAAAATAATCTCATATCATTTACAAAGGGACGGGCTCCCTTTGTCTTTTTTTTTTTTTTTTTTTTTTTTTTTTTTTTTTTTTTGTTAATTTTAATTTTATTTTATATATAGTTTTATTTGGATTGTTATTATTATTATTATTATTATTATTATTATTATTATTATTATTATTATTATTATTATTATTATTATTATTATTGTTGTTGTTGTTGTTGTTGTTGTTGTTGTTGTTGTTGTTGTTACCGTCGTCGTGTCGTTGTTGTAATTTGATTATTTGACAAATTCGACAAAATTTTAACAAATTCAAATGTTTAACATTTTATATTTAATCAAAACACTATGTTCATAATTATAGAACTATATGTTCAGAATTTTTGAACTATATATTAATAAGAGTTAATACCATTTGAGGTCCTCTGAGTATAGTGGTTTTGCCACGTTTAGTCCTAAACTTTCAAATCGACCATTTGTGGTCCTTCGACTTTCAAATTTAACCATTCGTGGTCCAAGTTAACCACCAATGGTCCTTCAACTATTAAATTTTAACCAATCATGGTCCTTTCAAGAGGGCTACCACTGGTTAAATTTCGAAACTTGAAGGACCATGGGTGGTTAACTTGGACTACGAATGGTTAAATTTGAAACTCGAAGGACTACAAATGGTCAATTTGAAAGTTTAGGACTAAACGTGGCAAACTCACTATAATCGAAGGACCTCAAATGGTATTAACTCATATTAATAATTATGAAATTCTTTTGAATTGTGTCTACATTGCAAGGTGGACACATATCGACAGCATAATTTGTCAGGTTAATAGTACTAAAATAAAAAAAAATAAAAAAAAATAATAAAAAAAAGTCTTTGGACTTCTCAATACTTGCCCATATTGATGGGCAAGCAATTATATGTTTGTAAATGCCCCTCTTATATAGAGGAGTTTAAGAGCTCATCTTTCCAAACATTTTCAATGTGAAATCAAAATGATCTCACATCATTTACAAAGGGGAGCCACATTTGTCTTCTTCCTTTTTTTTTTTTCTTTTTTTTTTTTAAATTTTAAATTTATTTTGTATATAGTTTTTTTTTTTGGGATTATTACATTTGTTGTTGTTGTTGTTGTTATTATTATTATTATAGTTATTGTTATTGTTATTATTTTAATTTTATTTTTATTTTTTTATTATTACATTATTACATAGAATTTTTATTATACTTGAAGAATAATATTATCAATTATATTATTATATTATAGAATATAATATCATACATAATGTTACCAATTATGCAATATTACCAATTAATAGATTTTATTTAATTTCCATTTGACATTTACTTACCAAATAAGCTTTACTACAAAAGTTTGGGAGGGAAAATGAAATGGGATGATTTTGTTGTTTTTTTTTTTTTGAAAAGGGATGATTTTGTTTTTATATAATATATATATATATATATATATATATATATATATATATATATATATATATATATATATATATATATATATATATATATAGATTAATTATTACCCTAATACTTAATTTATAATTCTGATTTTAAAGTTCTTATTATTATTATTAACATTAACATTTGATTACTTTTATAAAAAAATGTAAATTCTAAATTTTGTATGAATAAATTTAAACTCTAATCCGACGCATTTCCTTATATGATTGTATAATTCATTGTATATACACATAATATTTATTAATATGTATATAGAAAAGTTCTATAATATAATTTCATTAATTATAATTTATATTGATAGATTTATAATTAAAAAATTAGATTTAAAAATTTAAAAAGTTGTATTTAAATTTTGCATGATTATTATAGTGCATAAGTGTATGTATGATTAGAAATATTCATGTTTTGTTAATTTAATAATTTCATTTCTTTAATTATATTTTATATTTTATTAATTTTAATTTAATTAAATTGTCACAAATATTTCTATGGAAGAAATCTTATATTTCTCAATTTCTTTAATTATATAAATTATAATTACCAAATATTGTGATAATTACCATAATAATTTCATTAATTATATTACTTATATTAATTATAATATTTTTAATAATCTCTTCCAAAATTTAAATACATTATCATAATAATCACACAAAATAATGAAAGAAAAATTATCAGAATAATTACTTTTAATAAAAATAAAGAAATTATATTAAAAATTAATTATATATTAAGGTAAGTATAATTTATTTCATGCCAATAATATTATACGTTAAGTATAAAAATATATATGTATATAAATTATCATAATAATTACACCGAAAAACGTAACAATATATAATTATTAGGTAATAATATTAATAATTAATTATTAATTATTAAGGTAAGTATAATTTATTTTGTACTAATAATATTATCCATTATATATATATATATATATATATATATATATATATATATATATATATATATATATATGTATGTATGTATGTATATAATTTTAATTTTATATTGATAACCATAGTCTATGTATATACTTTAAGAAAATATGTATTATTAAAGAAGGGATATAATTTAAAAAGTAAATTATTTATTAGATTACGTAATATAATTGTCTTACTAATTGATTCCATGCTACTATGTATAATTCATATATTTGAAAACTTTTTAAATCGAAATATCTATTAATTGCCTTAATAATTAAAATAATTGTTAGTCAATCAATATTCAATAGTACTAAAAGTATTATTTGAATTTTTATACATAAGATATAATATTATTAAATTGAAATAATTAAAAATAATGTGTCTATATTACAAAAGATTTTATAATAGTTATTTTTATTGCATAATAGAATTTGGCAATTATTAAACATTGTTTATGGTAATTATTGTATGACATTTAATACTAAAATTATTAGGTAGAATTTTTATAATTAAGGTATAATATTCTTAAGGTACAATATTGCTTATATATGGTTTACCCGTATTAACCATCACTATATTAAATTAATATATAATTCTTTTAATATAATATATTATTACATCTAAACATATGATTAATATTTATTCAATATTATTACAGAAGTATTACAATTATAAATTTTACTCCGTATTAAATTTTAAATGGCTTAGCATATCGAAGCAAACATGGTAAGTCAATAACATTATTTTACATTAGTAAAGTGATTTTATATCAATGAATGTCAGATAAAGAATAAAATCAAAATAATACTCTATTGGAAAAAAAGCCACAGTACTTAATCGGTTTTTTTCATTAAAAAAAAAAAATTAAATGGCAAGAAAAACGTCTTGGAGGGAGAGACAAACTACTCTCTTATTACAAAAAATGTACACTTTAAAGACGTAGAAATTGAATCGAAACAAAGTCCAACGCTTTGATATATTGACAACTAAAAAATGCTTTTAATTTCATTTTGGTTTTTATTGTATTCTTAGTATGATTCCCTCTATAAGTCTATATCTATTTACATATACACATAATTCGTCCCTCGATCACAAAACTTTATCATCTTCATGAGCAAGGAACTCTATTGTTTCCCGATCAATCTTTCTAGATCCGTATCTTCTCCACAAAAATAGACAAAAAAAAATATATCAACATTTTTTCTTATGAACCACTTTTGTTGTTTAAAAACCATAAAATATAAAAAAAACAAAAAAACAAAAAAAAAAAAACAAAACAAAACCCAAAAAGAAGAAAAAATAAAAGAAACTAAGATGATGAAAATCTCACCCATGCAAATCACATATCAACCTCAACTGTGGAAGATCACAGAATGATTAGAAGTCTATTGCTTCCCGATCAGTCTTTCTAGATTCGTATCTTCTCCACAAAAAATAGACAAAAATATATATATATATATCAACATTTTTTCTTACGAACCACTTTTGTTGTTTAAAAATCAGAAAATACAAAAATATAAAAACAAAACAAAACCCAAAAAGAAAAAAAATAAAAGAAACTAAGATAATGAAAACCTCACCCGTGCAAATCACGTATCAACCTCAACTGTGGAAGATCACAGGATGATTAGCAAAAATCAATGAAATAATTAACCTTAGTTGGGGTTGTGTATGGTCATATAAGGTGTATTTATACACAATGGATGAGATCAAAAGGGTTTAGTATTGCAAATCACATAAATATATATATATATATATATATATATATATATATATATATATATATATATATATATATATATATATATATATATATATATATATATATATATATATCAACATTTTTTCTTATGAACCACTTTTGTTGTTTAAAAACCATAAAATACAAAAAAATAAAAACAAAACAAAACCCAAAAAGAAGAAAAAATAAAAGAAACTAAGATGCAAATCACGTATCAACCTCAACTGTAGAGGATCACAAGATGATTAGCAAAAATCAATGAAATAATTAACCTTAGTTGGGGTTGTGTATGGTCATATAAGGTGTATTTATACACAATGGATGAGATCAAAAGGATTTAGTATTTCAAATCACGTAAAAAAATATATATATCAACATTTTTTCTTATGAACCACTTTTGTTGTTTAAAAACCATAAATCCAAAAAAATAAAAACAAAACAAAACCCAAAAAGAAGAAAAAATAAAAGAAACTAAGATGATGAAAACCTCACCAATGCAAATCACGTATCAACCTCAACTGTGGAAGATCACATGATGATTAGAAGTCTATTGCTTCTCGATCAGTCTTTCTAGATCTGTATCTTCTCCACAAAAATAGACAAAAAAAGAAAGAATATATCAACATTTTTTCTTACGAACCACTTTTGTTGTTTAAAAATCAGAAAATACAAAAAAATGAAAAAAAAACAAAACCCAAAAAAAAATAAAAAATAAAAGAAACTAAGATAATGAAAACCCCACCCGTGCAAATCACATATCAACCTCAACTGTGGAAGATCACAGGATGATTAGCAAAAATCAATGAAATAATTAATCTTAGTGGGGGTTGTGTATGGTCATATAAGGTGTATTTATACACAATGGATGAGATCAAAAGGGTTTAATATTGAAATTATAAAATGGTAAGAGATCTCAAGAAAGGTAAAATCTTTAATATTGTGAACCAAATTGTGAATAATATCACTCAAAAATATTTTTTAATGACAGCTTTGAATATTTGTTAACAAACGGAGCAATGCATTTACCAAATAAGTTAATTATTACTTAAATAATTATATATCTCTATTGAGGTTCACACGGACCAATATTTATTATTCTTTCCATGACTTGAATATATATGAATTTACATAAATACCCTTAAGTTTTGGGGGGAAAATTAGTTTGGAGGATTTTACTTTTATATATATATATATATATATATATATATATATAGATATATAGATATATAGATTTCATTGTGTCATTGACTCTAATTTTGTTTTTGTTTTTGTTTTTGTTTTTTCCAACTTAGAACTATTAGTTGTCAAATTTAAATGGTAAGACTAAATGTAGATACATCACTGTAGTCGGGACGAAAATTTATATTAATTTTATGATGTAGTATAATATTATTTTGTGATTAAATTATTTATTCAATATCTTAAGACAATATATCATTTGAATTGAAGTCAACCAAGCATTTTTAAAATAATGTAACAAATGGGCCCGCATGAGCAGCCCAATTGGTCATAGAAGTGAAGTTTAGAAAAAATGACCAGGATCGATTCTCACCAGCGGCAGTGTAGGAACAACCTCTCAAATCAAAATGAGGTCTAGCCTCTGTGGTTCAAGTGTTCAACCTTTTGAAAAGAATAATGTAGCAAATGGTTTAGTTTAAGTATCAATTAGTCTCTATGCTATTGTAAAATGAATAATGTAACAAATGGTTTAGTTTAAGTATCAATTAGTCTCTATGCTATTGTAAAATGAATAATGTAGCAAATGGTTTAGTTTAAGTATCAATTAGTCTCTATGCTATTGTAAAATATGGAATATGAAGCATTATTTAGTCCTTCTATCCTTGTACAATAAAATTGGTCATTTTAGTTTGGCACAAGTGTCAAATAGGCCCATCTATTATTGCGAAGTGCTCAATTTCCACCACGAACTAAATTAAGTGTCAAATAGAACCATCTACGAGTTAAATTTGTTCATCTAAACCCTATTTACCGGTAACCAACAAGTTACCGGTAAAAATAGGATGACATGGCAAACCTTGCTTACATGTGATATTTTTATTATTATTTTAAAGTAAAATCAAAAATTATTGTATGCTTCGTATAAAACTTCTCCGGTCTTGAGATCATCACCGTCGACCGGTGACCACGGACCACCGCTGGGTGCCATATTGCCGCCGCTAACCATTGTTGAACATCTTCTTCAATATGTATTTTCTATTCAAGACACAAATATTTTACCTTTTACTCTATTATTCATTAGCATTTTTTAATTATATGCAAATTTGAATATGGTAAAATAGAAACTCCAGCAAGTTTCTTGAATAAATATACATCAGAAATTAGTAAATCATAGAGAATTTATAGACCCAACGAGAAAAGGGATTGTAAGTGCCTTTGATGGGAAAATCAGCAATGCCAGAAGACTACAAGATTCTACCGTCGTGAACATGATTTTGCTCTCCAAGTTCACTTATCTCAACTCCATGACTGGTTGTAAATGCCCTCTCCAAAGTGAAACTCTACGCATCTTCGCCGCATAGCACCATTGCTGTGAGGCGACGACCGTTTTGTCTTCTCTAGACAGAAGAAGGCAGCTGTCGTGTAACCTTCTTCAGATCTGAAGAAGGTGACTGCCCCTTCGCCTTCTTTGGATGTGACCACCGCGTTGCTTTTTTCGAATAAAGAAGGCGGTGCCACCAAACTCCAGTGCCGGCATGATTCGAATTTGATGAAGAGATCGATGAGCTAGGAGATCATTGAGGAAGATGATGAGCAGAGACGGTTAAGGAAGATGATGATTTATTATTGACCATTTTTCCTTTTTTTTTTTAATAATTGAATTGGTAACCTCCAAAAAAAAAGTCAATTACCTGCAAAAAAAGCTAATTGAACAAATTTAGTAGGTAAGTGTGGTTAATTAACCTTTAATTTAGTTCATGGTGGAAATTGAGCACTTGACAATAGTACATGGGTCTATTTGACACTTCTCCCTTTTAGTTTCTATACTATTAAAAATAAAATAATTAAGTAAGATTATTAACATCAACACTCTTTCGATTTATCCCATCACATGATATTTGATAATGAAGATGATGATGTTGAGCTTGATGAGGAAGACGATGGTGATGAAGCATGGTGAAGATGAGAAATTGAGGGACTGTAGGGGCGTGCTGATACTTTCTGCAAGCTTGAAGAGTATAACATGGATGATTTGAAAGAAAATAAAGAGTGCCCCCTTGTGTCTATGGAATGAACCCTTTATATAGGTGTAGGCATGACCCTTCAGGAAAAATATTTTTTAATGAACACTTGATCCTGGCCTGAACACCGAACAGATGCACAAAATATATAGGGAGGTATATTCGGGGAATAATCCTTATCAGAGCTATTATTGCAAAATCAAATCATGAGTACAATGAGGCATATCTGCATCCCACACCTCTCGACCAGTATACGAGCAAGAAGCTCTAGCTAGAGAGTGAGCAATCACATCGGCTGTTATATTGTATTTTTTTAATACACTCTAATATATTCATAGTATATGTTTAACAATTATGTCAATTTTGATTGGGATGTGGTTCGAATCTAAGACCTTCCTTATGAAAGTCAATGAGTAAGTTACGAATAATAAATTGTTAACGAAATATTCTGTCACTAAAGTTTACAATAACGGAATGCATGAGTATTTAGAAAAAGTAAATGATATAATAGAGGATAAAGTAGGAAAACTAAAATCAAAATAATGGGAACAATTCATTTCAACAAACAATTACACAAATATTTTTTTATTCCCGTTATGCGCCTAACTTTATTTGCTCTTATTAGGTATTGTATTGTATATGTACACACACACATAATAGAGATCAAATGCGAAGGGGGTCTCCAGGTAAAATATGCAGCTTAATCATAACTATTGATCTGGCCAAAATCAACCGCCCAAAATGAACACTGATTCAAAAAAAAAAAATACGATGACAATATGGTAATTTTGCGTATTGTTGTAAAGCTTAAGGTGCGCAAGTTCTTTTTTTTTTTTTTTTTTTTTTTTTTTTTTTTTAAATTTTTAAGGCGCGTTATTGTTAAAACTTAAGATGTGTATTTTCAAAGTTAAAAGTGTGTCATTTTAACACTTAAGGTGCGCAATTTTAACACTTAAATTGTATCATTTTAACACTTAAGATGCATTATAACACTTAAAGTATATTATTTTAACACTTAACTTTTGTATTTCTAAGAAGCGCATTTTTTATTTATTTATTTATTTTTGTTTTATAATTTTCATTGATTTGAGCCGTTAATCTAGATTTGATCAACGGTTCAGATCTCATCGCATATTTCAATAAGTATTATATATTACATTTTATTTTATTTTATTTTATTTTATACAAATAATATCGTTATATTTACAATATATATATTGATATATTTGAGTGCAGCGACAAACAGCTACGCAGGGCGATAGCTGCATAGCCTGTCCCGGAATCTATTGAGAACCGGTGAACAAGAAGACCTGAGAGTTAACCTCCATATTATATTGATTATATTCCCAATTATACATATCAATTATCAAACCCTAACCCCCAAAATCCCCCATTTTAATTGGTTCTCCACTTCTACTGCGTTCAATTGGCGACGGGCGAAACTCTGACTCTCCGAGCGTTCGACTAGCGACGGGCGGCAGGCGGCGATCGGCATTGGCGATTGGCGATTGGCGACACACCTGCAGTGAGTTAATGACAGGTATGCCTTCTACTCTTATAGTTAGCGAGTAGTTTGATAGATAGTCAGACGCCCAGACAGTGTAGGTACGTAGGTCGCTACCCGGCGGTGCCTTTTGCGGCCTGCAGCTGCTGCTTCGGGCTACGACTTGCGGCTGTTGCTGCGGCCTGCGGTGGCTGCTGAGGGTTGCGGCCTGTGGTGGCAGCTGCGGGTTCTGATCTACGGCTACGATGAAGGCAAATTATTATGTGGAGTGTCTAAAAATGGCCAATTTACATACCGAATATTTACCATTTACCTACTAAATGTTCACAATTCAAATTGAACATTCAGAATGTAAATTGTGTACTTTAGACCCGGGTCCACCTAGTGGGTGGATTCGGGTCCATGGTGTAACTGTTGTAGGATGAAGCTTTGGTTCTTATTGTTATAATATCCAAATATTCAATGATAGATACTTAGATGTTAGTATGTTACCTTGTTTATGAATTGGTATAATATTCATAACTTCATAACTGTTGGGTTTTTGTATGAAGAAGTATGAACCTAGTTTTGTGGTTAACTGGTTATTGATTGATTTTAATTTTGTAATGTAATTCATAGATTTGTGGTGATATGCTTATATATTACTGTAGTTTTGTATTACTGTATTAGGTATATTTTTAATTCTTTTTACAAATACGTATGCCGTAAAAAGGCGCTCAAAGCCTATTTAGGACTTAATTTGAAGCCTTTTTAATGACCCTCATATTAAATACCCTTTTAAAAAAGCTTCATGCCAGGCCAGACCACTTGTAGGCTCAGGCTTGAGCCTAACAAAAAGCCTATATACAGGCTCAGGCCTTAGATTTCAATTTCTAAAGCCCGGCTCGGCCTAGCCTCTTTCCATCCCTACCATCATCCACATCCACATCCAAACTCGCTAAAGCATTATCGAAACTGAAAAACGGGGAAGCATTGAAATTGGGATCCGGTTAATCTCACTGGATTGGCAATACGATTCATATACACAGCATCTTAAGCAATTCTATCTACAAATATACAAGCTGTATTGTACACGAGTTCTTAAATCAACTACATCACTTCAATCAGTAAGATAAGTTAGTTAAAACGTCCTTTCTGTAAGGACTTTTGTTAAGTACAATATTATAACAGTAAAAGTGGCTTGCAGAAAGGTTATCATTCAATTGTAGCAAATTTTGTCTCTCTCACACACACAACCTATATTGGGTTCAGTTTTCAGATTTATATAGAAATATTCTTGAAACTGACTGATACATGCTCTGAGGAACAGAAATTCAATCCCAAAAAGGGTCCAAGGGAGTTTTGGGTCTCAAGCAAACCCAGTGTTTTATTCTTTTCCTGTTCCAACTATTATTCTTTCTTTCTTTTTCCTTATGTTTTCTTGCCCATGACGGGAGCACATAACACTAACTTATGCCAGTATTTCCATTTTGATTTTGATAAATTGGAAACTTTCATGTTGTTGATGGTTTAATTGGTATGGTTTTGTATTGGTTGTGTTCATTTAATTGTATTTGTTGGAAGCATCTATTTATTTGGTTATACAATGCTTATTATTACAACTTTTGTGTAAAATATTGAAAGATAAATTTTCAATTCTAGCTCTAGCTCAAGCTCAAAAAATAAAGCTCAGTTGAGCTTTGGCTTTTGACTATTTGAGCTTGGCTTAGCTCAATTACACTCCTATGCCTCATGTAACTTCCAAAAATCTCCTCACAGAAAGTGGTTAAACTTGACTCGAATACCAATGGATGAGGTGGTGGAGGAGGTGGAGAAGGTGAAGAAAGAGTTTGAGGAAACAAGCAAAAAAGCAGAGAATCACATCAATTCCATCCAAGATTACGGAAAAAATAAAGTAGGATTATCCTCAGCAACAGCAGAAGAGAAGAGTTCGCTCCCCAGACTGAATGGCCTTGCACAAGACAGTTTAAATCTGCTCCAATCACTCCAATTCAAGCTTGATCTCTTGGCACCACAGCTGCCCACTGATGATCAGGTCCAGGATGCCCAGTTTTTGGCAGAATCTTGGAAAAAGCTTATTCATAGGTATTCACATAGTTTTTTTTTTTTTTTTTTTTTTTTTTTTTGTTCTGATGACTTATTCGTAGAATTAGAAAACTGGGAATGAGATTGCTTGGAAGAAGAAGAATTCATTGCTAATTCATCAAAAGTTTGTGAAGAACTAATTGATAAAATCTGGAGAGTCTACATGTTTTTGGTTAATTGATAGATCCGAAGACTTAAAAAAGTTGGGAAATATAATTGCTGGGGACGCACTTATTGAGTTATTGCTAATTGACTGGACATATTATGAATACTTTTTATTTAGTTTAACAATTTGAATTTTGCATTTTTTTTGTTTTTGTTTTTTTTTTTTGTTTTTTTTGTTTTTCTCTTTGTTGTATTTTACAGATTACTAGGACAAGAATGTGGTGTTAAAGGCCAATCATTCTATTTCAATTAGAAAAGAAAAGGAAATGAAAAGTGGTTTAAAGGTTAATGAGTTGATTTTAAAAAATCCAGGGATATTGTGAACAAAGAAAATTGAATAAAATATTTTAATATTCAAAATTCTGGGTTACATGTCAAGTATCAATGCGGTGTTGGTACAAGTCTCTGAATGATCCTCTGATTCTTCAATTGGATGCCTTGAACACTCCACCATTGAAGGGCCTCCGGGTTTCAAGTGGCTTAATCTTCAAAGAAGGGCTTGTATATATAGCTTGTTCTTCTTGAAGGGCCTTCGGGTTCAAATGGCTTGATCTTCAATGGAGGTTTGGATCGACAGACATCAACATATGGAGGAGGAGGGGCTTTTACTTTCAGGATCACATTTTTATCGTGATCTCTGAGTTCTTTCTATGATTTTTCCTAGGATGTCTGTTTACATAGAAATGAGAGCTCCTATTTATAGCTGTAGGATAAAAGAGTTTTGATAAGCTCAAACTCTTTTGATATTATCTAAATTAGATAATATCAATATTATCCAAAATATTTTAAATATATTCAAATATATTAATATTGATAAATAATCAATATTTATCAAAATTTAAGTGTCTACAAATGCCCCCTCGAGACTTGCTTGTACACCACTTGAGAGCATATAACACTCGAAAGTATGTAGTGCAAGAAAGTCTCGACACTACAACTTAAAGATATAAGGCTGTTTCAACTCGTGCCAAGGAGCCTTGAAAGATATGAGGCCGTTTAAACTCGTGCCAAGGAGTCCGAATATAAGGCTGTTTAAACTCGTGCCAAGGAGTATCATTTAGCTTCCTCCGTTTCAAATTTCATACAGGGTTTGTCCCCATATCGGTTGAAAGTGCCTATGAAGAGATGAGAGGCAGAGCTGTCCCACTGGGCGTGCCAATTTGTGAACAAAGAAAATTGAATAAAATATTTTAATATTCAAAATTCTGGGTTACATGTCAAGTATCAATGCAGTGTTGGTACAAGTCTCTGAATGATCCTCTGATTCTTCAATTGGATGTCTTGAACACTCCACCATTGAAGGGCCTCCGGGTTTCAAGTGGCTTAATCTTCAAAGAAGGGCTTGTATATATAGCTTGTTCTTCTTGAAGGGCCTCCGGGTTCAAATGGCTTGATCTTCAATGGAGGTTTGGATCGATAGGCATCAACATATGGAGGAGGAGGGGCTTTTACTTTCAGGATCACATTTTTATCGTGATCTCTGAGTTCTTTCTATGATTTTTCCTAGGATGTCTGTTTACATAGAAATGAAAGCTCCTATTTATAGTTGTAGGATAAAAGTGTTTTGATAAGCTCAAACTCTTTTGATATTATTTAATTAAACAAATTAGATAATATCAATATTATCCAAAATATTTTAAATATATTCAAATATACTAATATTGATAAATTATCAATATTTATCAAAATTTAAGTGTCTACAGATATAACTGTGCTGTAAACCCATTATGTGATTGCTAAACTTGGTGAATAGTAACTCTTGTTTCCAGTTTTCAAAAACTGAAAATGCTAGTCACATTGAAGGTGACTCTCTCAAAGTGACTAGTGAATTGCATGGTATACAGTACCTATTGAAACTTGCTTTCGCATCCTGGATAGGAAACATGATCTGATGAAAAGTGTGTCTGGGCAATTAATAAATATTGGGTTCTCTTGTTATATTTTCTTCTAATGCTATAGAAGCTAGAATAGCATATGCAGGAAGATAAAAGAGTTATTTTATTTGTGTCATGCTTCTTCTAATGCTTACTTAACTTGATTTTTAAAACTTTTCTGAATTATTTAGCTTGAGGTTGAGTCTCAGAAATGCTAATTTGCAAGCCAAGGTTAATATGAGGAAAGCTGCACAAGAAGAGGTAATGCTTTTCTCTTATTTGCAGATTCAATATTATGGAGCTTAATAGCTTCCTTTTTTTTTTTTTTTTTTTGGAAAATAAATCGGATAGTTCTTGAATTTCCCTCCATGATCATTTCAGAATATTTTGGGTAGGTGATGCTACCTTTCTGTTTTTTTTCCTTTTATTTTTTGTGTGAGATGATGTCATTTATTTTCACTTGAGGCAATTTATTAGAGAAGTTTGTCTAACTAAACAAGATTACATTTAGAGAGAATTGCTTCTGGGAGGTGGAGGAGAATCAACCATTCGGAGGCGTAACCTACAGTATGTACTATGTATTATGCACTCTGCATTTTTAATATATATTCAGTACTCATATGGTCCTTATGTGGTTTTATGTAGTCTTACAATGATATTAGTTGAATTAACTGAATCATAATATGTGGATTATGTGTCAGGACAAAAGCTGGAATGACATCTGCAGCTGAAAGCATCACAGAGAGTCTGCGCCGCACTCGCCAGATGATGATTCAGGTTATTATCTTGTCCTTGGCTATTTTTCCTACTGAGATTATCCCTTTCATTTTTTTTTATGAAACATTTACCTAATTTTGTTTTGTGATTGTTATTTATGTTTCAGGAGGTTGAAAGAAGTGCAAGTACTCTCATGACTTTTGGTATATATCTTTCATTTCTATATAGGATCTCATTCTTCAGATAAGTTCTTGTCATTTGTTTGTCATTTGCATATCTTGCTTCATTTAGTGTAGTGGGCATTTTTCTTCTTAAGAACAGGGTAAAAAATTACAAATAAAAAAAGCAGAGGGGTGGGGAGGGAGGATTTTGTTACTCTATAAATTATAAAACAAAATAGTTAATAATGAAATTTAACTTCGTTAGTGAAGATTCAGATTTTTACCCTTTATCAGCCACAAAAATGACGGGCAATTAAAGGGGTGCCAATGTTGCGTTTTTAGGAAGGGAGATAGTGTAATAAATTTACAATGATATAATCCTTGTCCGATATTCTGCTCATTTGTCTAGTGCAATGAATGGGTATATATATCTGTTAGAGGAAGTCTTCCGAAGGAGTATGTGTGTGTGGTTTTTTTGGTCAGACATACTGGTACTATTGTCTACTGTTGAAAAGAAAATAAAGAAGTGCACATGAGAGAATGATTATTGCCATTGACACTATTAGCTTAGTTCAAGCAATGGTAAGTTGGACACGTTATAAATTGCATTATATTAAAAAATCTACTCTGTGCTGCTCAATGTGGATCCAGATGGTGCCATTTGCACCTATATTGAAGCTTTACTTTCTGGTATGATCTGAATTCAGATGTGACCAATGGAGTTCTAGAAAGATTTATGTATCTTTCTCTGTATTCAATTTTTTGTATTGACAAGTAAATCAAACATGATGTCAAATTTACACCTCAATGTTTTATGGGAGCAAAAGATTTTTGATTGGGTTAGATAACAACTCACATGGTTTGGGTACTGCAGAGGAATCAACAGGAGTATTGAGAAAAGCTGAAAGCGAATACAAGGGCCATCGCTCATTGCTGATGCGAACCCGAAACCTTCTCTCCACAATGCAACGTCAGGATGTTATTGATAGGTATACATGAGTAATCACTTTTACTTAATTAACTTCCGTTATCCATTCGAGTTTCTAAGTTGTGTTCTTATGTGCAGGGTGATACTTGTTGTTGGGTTTCTTCTTTTCGCATTGGCAGTTCTTTATGTTGTTTCAAAGCGTATTGGGCTACTCAAGTTACAGCGGAAGGTAATGGAAGCCGTAAAGAGTGGCATGGCGGGGCAAGTGGAGATTGTACCTAGGGCTGGAGGAGATGGTGCTAACATTGTCCAGATCCAACAGAATGCCGTTCCTATGTTGAATGTACCCTTGGAACAACATATGCATGATGAACTTTGAAGTTTCTTTTGCAAGGTACTAACATCCCTTTTGCAGAGCTGTATTGTAATGCCAAATCCATGCAATTTTCTTTTGATAAATGAAATCTCGTGTGATTTGTACATTGATAGGTATTCTGTTTGTAGCCCTGTCGTTCGATTTGATCAAATCCAATGCTGTGTCTAGCTGGAACTTGGAAGCAGTGACTGACAATGAAGATGGTAAAGTCAGTGGGTGGTGCCTGGTGGTTCTAATTTGTGCCTGGAATTTCTTGAGTAGTGGATTGCTCTATAGATGAAATGATGTGCGGATGTGATTAGTTTTGTATTTAGATAACAAAAGAAAGATTTGATATTGATTGTGTTTTTTCTTTGTTATTTGTTGGTGGATCTTTATTGTAAAATTGGGTTGAGTTATAGTGAATTAGTATACATCATTGTTTTACATTCAAAACTTATATCATCTTACAAGAGTATTCATTCATTTTATTTTAAGTACTGCTTACTCTTAGCAAAAATTGAATTACTTTTAGTAAAATGCTATATTCTCCAAAAAAATTTCTTAATATTTTTCTGTAATTTATAATTATTAGGTGTCATAAATTAGCTGTCAAAATAGAGAGCGCAATAGCTCAAACTCCTCCAAGATGATGTTGGTGAAAGTCAAACCCTCTCTTTGAGACTTGAGTGATGACTTTAAATCAAGTGATCTACCACTTAAGCTAGTCCCCTAAAACAATACAAAATAAAATTTTAGGAGAAATATGTAGCATAACTCTTACTTTTATTTCTCGGTCATGCTCATAAAATGTCCTTCGACTCTTAACTAATAAAATAATTATTCCGTTTTTTAGTTCCAAATGACAAGAAACCTAAGAGCAATTATGGAGTACATTACATGGACACTATCTCTCTATAAAATGATAAAATACATTATTTAAAATTATGATTAGTATTAAGCTTAACGAGGTTAATTAAATCTTTAAATTCTAATTTTTGCTCAGCACATGCAACACCTCTTCACTTAGCATCTATTTTTTTTTTTAAATAACACTTGTACCATATTTTGCTCACAAAATGAAATTTGATAGAATTTAAATTTACGTTATAAGATGTAATCAATAAGGGATAGAATAAAATTCGTATTCCATTATTTTGTTAGTTGAAAGAATATGTTTATAATTTTATTTCAATGTTCAGTTAATTAAAAAAATATTGAATTCTTAAAATTCTGCAAAAGTCTTCTTCTCTTAGAAAAATATTACTAGCTTAATATTCCTGTATCAACTAGCATGGGAAAAGTAAGGAAAAGAAGCCAACCAAGGACGAAATTAAAACAAATTATCAGAAGTAGGATTTGAACCCACACCTTCTCATGAAAACCAAAATTTGAGTCTGGCGTCTTAGACCACTCGGCCATCCTGACTTGTTGTTTGTTTTTGCTCAACTTATTCTTTATATATTTTGAACGAAAGCTTTTCTAATAATGGAAAACAAGTAGCCAGACTTTTTAAAGTAAATTGTCAGAAGTGGGATTTGAACCCACGCCCTCTCACGAAGACCAAACCTTGAGTCTGGCGCCTTAGACCACTCGGCCATCTTGACTTGTTGTTTATTTTTGCTCAACTTATTATTTATAGCTTTTCTAATAATGAAGAACAAGTACTAGACTTTAAATTACGGCTTTATCTACTATATTAATAAGAGCGCAAGAGAGTTAGGCCAATAATAGGTAGAAAAAATGGCAGTCAAATTTTTTAATCAAATGAATGGCTCAGATTGATCAGATTTTGATTTTTCTTTAAGATTTCATAATTTATCCTTAATGAATATGATTATCCGTTAACTTTTTCGTTAATTTCTGTTAGTTCACCGTTAACTTATTGATTTCAATAAGAAAGGTCTTAGGTTCGAACTCCATTCCAATCAAAGTCAAAGTTGACATAATTAGTACTCTATTTTACTCTTATTAAATTAAATAATAATTTAGTAGCTACAACAAAAAATAATACATATGCATTTCTTTAATTTAGAATTATGTGTCTACAATGTCTTTATTCAAAAAAAAAAAAAATTATCCATTATCAATAAATTAAATAAGAGAAATAATTTCATTAGTTATATTGTATTTATTTTTCTCCAATATAAAAATTCTTTACATTCAAATCCATCAATTGATTATATTCGTTACATTGTCCATACAATGTCTTTTTTTAAAAAAATTATTCATTATCAATAAATTAATTAAGAGAAATAATTTTATTAGTTATATTGTCTTTATATTTCTCCAATGTAAAAATTCTTTACATTCAAATTTATCAATGGATTATAGTCACTACATTGTCTATTATCTTTTTTTTTTTTGCACTATTTTTTAATTAAATATCAAAGTTATAATACAAAAAAGATGCCATGAAAAAATTAAAAAAAAAAAACATAATTAATAAAGCCAATGACATTAACTACTTGAGGGATTTGTTGACAAAGAGAGTATTCAAATCACACAACAAATTGAAGTGAGAACTACCTCGCAATGTCCTTGTTTGACAATCAACAGTTAGCGGTTAGCGTTAGCGGATTATATTAACGAATTTGATCAGCGAATTATATCAACGGTTGATAAAAAGATACTCCCTTCGTCCCTAATTGAATGTCTCATTAGCTTTTTGCACGTTTTTAATACAACATAACAACATAACAAATGTGACTAACTTTCCAATTTTGTCCCTCAAAAGTAGGTGTTATTTGTACAAAGTACAATTGTACTATTACCTCTAGAAATTTGAAAAGTCAAAGGGTAAATTGGAGAATGTAGAGTGATAGTTATGTTCAATTTTAGAAAGATGACAATATTTTGGGTCAAACTAAAAAGGAAAGTAAGACTGATAAAATGAGACGGAGGGAGTATTTAAAAAAATTAGCTGTTTAGATTAAAATGTAAAATAACCTAACAGGGCGTTTGGTTGGAGGGATTTTAAATTCCCTTCCCACCTAATTCCAAAGGCCATTAAATTCCGTAGTTTGGTTGGAGGGAATTGCAATTCCATGGAATTGCAATTCCCCCATTTTCATGGAATTAAAATCCCATGTCCCCCCTGGGATTTTAATTCCTGGGAAAAAAAGATAGTGATGAGTCAAAATTACCCCTTACTTTTTTAACCTAAAATTAATGTCTAACAACAATAATGGACATTTTTGACTTTATACTACTTATTCCCTTTCAATTTCCATGTATACCAAACATTGGAATTGAAATTCCCAGTGATTCTATTCCTGTCAACCAAACACTGGAATTTAAATTCCCACTTTATTCCCAGTAATTCAACTCCCATGAAATTACAATTCCTTTCCCACATAATTCCCCCTCCAACCAAACACCCTGTAAGGGTATACATAATAATAATAATAATAATAATAATAATAATAATAATAATAATAATAATAATAATAATAATAATAATAATAATAATTGTTTAAAAAATAAAAAAAATAAAATTAAGCCGATCATATTAACTACTTGGCAGATTTATTGACAAAAGAGTATTCAAATCACACAACAAATTGCATTCAAAAAAAAAAAATCACACAACAAATTAAAGTGGGAAACTATCTCGCAATGTCCTTGTTTGGCAATGAGCAGTTAGCTCTTCAATATTAGTATATATTTAATATTTTATGCCATAATTTTTATTTGCTCTCCCTTCTATCCCGTGTTTGGTTTCAACCATATCTATACAATTATTTTATTGACAATTATAATTAATCTTGACAATATTATCTTGCAATTGTAAACTTAAAATTGCCTATTTAAATACGCAAATTTAACATTCAATTATCTATGCATGAACAATTTCAATATAATCTTGCCTTGATATACTTTAAAGTACTTATTTAGAAAAAAAAAAAAAAACATTGGGCATTATCCCAATCGCGCAATGCGCGTAAAAAACTAGTAAATCAATAAGATTGAACCCTGATGGTGGAATATTGACTCATTGGGCAACAATAGTTGGAGAAAATATAAAACATATACTATCTGGTAATAGTTCTAACATTGTGAGGTAATATCCTAAATTCTGTTCATGTTAGTAACATTTTATGTTGAAATAATGAATAATATGGTGGTACCATCATCAAATTGTGTAGCTAATGTCATCTAGCTATATAAGCATATTTAATGACATCAATGATTTTACTTAATGTTCTATTTTTAATAATTAATACATGAATTAAATTGACTATTTTTATAATTTAGAGACTAAAGTAAACATTTCACAAGTTTAATATTTTGCTATACTAGCATAACAACATTTGATCTTACACCACTGTTATCCTTTTTAAATTTGATTTCACTGTGTCATTGACTCCAATTTTATTTTTGTTTTTCCTAATTTGCGCCCGTGCGATGCACGGAATGAATTTGTTGTAATATATTAAAGGGGGTGTATTCAATTATTACTTTCATAGAGTTTTAAAGACTTTTATGAACTTTAAAAGTTTGGAGGTATTCAATTCAAACTTATAAAGAGTCTTTAAAAGTTAGACGGTATTCAATCAAGATTTTTAAGGAGTCTGTATTCGATTAAGACTTTTAAAGAGTTTTTAAAACTCATGTGGTATTTAAAAAATTATGAACTTTTGTAGACTTTTTAATTTTAAGACTTTTGTAGACTTTTCATTCTCAAATATAAATAGTTGAAATCCAACCATCAATCTCAAAGATTTCAAAATTTTCTTTCTAACAACTTTGAACGTTTCTCTCTCTAATTAAACTCTATTTTTTCCTCTCTATTTAAAGTTTATAAACCTATCTAAAGTCAATAAAAAAAATTTTTCTTCATTATCCTATATTTTCCTCATATCTAAACTCTACTAATTTTTCTTTCTCTCCTAAACTTTACAATCTTCATCTAAAAATTCGAAATAAAATTACTTTTACTTCATTATTTCTTGTTTATATTGAATTTTATTTTTTCTATGAATTTTTTTATCCCTAACTTTTTCTAATTCTCCCTAAATACATGAATAAAGCAAATTTTTCATCGTCAAATTGTAGTATATGTTTCATAATATTCATATAAATACTTATATATTTTGATTTTTATTCTTTTTATGTTTATATTCGTAATATATATTTTTCCTTTTTTTTTAACAATAGGTTTCTACGAATAGCGAACTACTATTCGCAACAACAATTTTGGGTTGCAAACAGTAGCACCTTGTTGTTGTTCGCAGTCTCAAATTGCTATTGCAAATAATAGTACTTTGTGTGATTCCTAGCGATATACAAGTATAATTTTTTATATATATTATTAATATTAGATTTTTTTTTTTAATTTTATGCAACTTGTAATTATATTTTTAAATATTTTATTTGATCAATTCTTTTATTATAAATTTTATTGTTCAATATTTTTATGAATTTCTAATGAAATGATTTTTTTTTTGTTGATGTTTATTAATTATATATATATATATATATATATATATATATATATATATATATATATATATATATATATATATATATAAAGTAATTAGCACTTTTTTTTGAAGAATAAGTAATTAGCATAGAAATCTCATCATACTCTGAATAAAAATAATAATGTTGAGAATGTTGATATGGGTGAAGAACTATATAATAAGAAGAATTTTATGATATATTATAAATGTTTTGTAAGAAAATTATAAATGATCAGAATCAAAATCATTGAAAGTTTTTAAGGATGTATTCAATTTAGAATTTCAATGACTTTTAATTTGTAGACTTTTTAAAATAAAAAGTTGATAAAAGTCTATACATATTTTTTATATAAAATTTTATAGAGTCTTATAAAGTTTTGAATGACTCTATGAAAGCCAATCAAAGTTTATTAAAATCTATAATTTTAAAAGTCTTTAAAACTCTACAAAAGTCAATGATTGAATACGCCCCCTTAAGAATATTTGGATTGATATATAATTATTTAAATTAGAATATCAAATATTATATAGTGCAATTGAAAATATATATGTTTTGATGTTATCATTGCTTGAATTTGAGTAAATAATTGCTCAAATGAATAGCTAACGTGTAGATGTACGCATGCGGTGCTGTAACTTTGAAGATTTTATTTATCATTGTTTAGTATTTTTATAAATTAGGCAAACGTGCTCATTCTTTAGCAACTCCGTTATAGGAATGAATTGCTATCCTAATTCATTTATATGGAAAATATATTTTTTGTCTAGATATATAGCAATTTTGTCATTTAAAAGAACATAATATCACCGATTATATTTACACATTATTGAAACCTCATTGTATACGACATTGGTAGTAGCAACACAATCTTGTTGCAATAGTTTGAATATAGTGATCCTTTTATATTTTCAGTCAATTAGTAATATCATATTCATTTTCAACCAATTATTCTATTTTATTTTCTGTCCATTAGTCCATTAGAATATCAGATGTAGTGATATTTTTACCTAATTTTAGTTATATTTTTAATTGATGATGTAGAATATTATTATTCAAATATTTTCATTCTATTTTTAATTTACCTTTACTATTGTTTAAAATATGCGTTTACTATGGATGATGTAGAATATTATTATTGAAATATTTCCGTCCAATTTTTAATTAAAATGCAATGATCTGACCATTTTTTTTCACTTTAGTCAATTATGAATCATTTTTTATTTGTAGTCAATCCTTTTATATTTTCAGTCAATTAGTAATATCATATTCATTTTCGGCCAATTATTTTTTCTTTTTCAGTCAATGAGTCAATTAGAAATCAGATGTAGTGATATTTTTACATAATTTTCATTCCATTTTTAACTGATGATGTAGAATATTATTGCTCAAGTTTCTCCGCCCAAACTCATTGAACGCACCAGATGAGATTTAGATAAATACAGTGACAATTTCATAATTATCACAAACTTTACTATGCAAACGTGAACACTAAAATCCGCACTTCTTAGACTTTTTCAGGTTTGCACATTTAGTATTATAACTTTTTGCATATTTAGTATTAAAAGTTTGCACTTGCAAAAATGCGAAAGTACTTTGCAATTAGGGTTTCAATTTTAGAGTTTTATGACTGAGTTTTTAATTTCATTTGGTCCATTGGTTCACTTTTTACTGTTTAAGATATATCTTAGATTTAACATCTACCTTTTTCGTTGATTTTATAGAATTTACCAGGTTTGCATATTTAGTCGTTAAAGATTGTATATTTAAGTGTTAAAGTTTGCACAGTGGAGTTGATGATAATTACGAAACTGTCACCGCATTTTTTTTAATCTGATCAGATCCGTCGAATTTTTACAGATATAAGGTTGAGACTGGTTCTTATTTTTCTCCTATGGAAGTGTTCTCACATGATCCATAGACTTTTTTTAATCAAATTTTACGACTTTATAACTCAATATTCAATTTGTTATAATTTGTTGTGACCGTTGGCATGTTAACTCCTAACCGGTGAACTTGCAAATAATATTGTAACAATAGGATAAATATAAAATGCAATTACAGAGAATAGAGAATAGAGATAAGAAAATCCCACTTATTTAGTCAATCCCTTACATATATAATATAATAATAAAGGAAGGTAATACATATGATTGTTAGAAAACATACATCACCATGAATGATCATAACATTAATATTAATGTCCATATTTAAAATCTTTATAACACTCCCCTTAGATATTAAATAACCATAATCATGCCTCGTTAAAAACTTGTTGAAAAAACCTAGATAAGAAAATAGTACAAGATATATGTGCAATTATTTAAATATATTCATGCCTTGTTAAAACCACATACTATACTTGTGATGTTTAATTAATTTTGGAATAAAGGTCAAATAGGCCACTCAACTGCACACCAAATTGCAATTAGGCCATTCAACCAAAAAAGAATACAATTGAGTCATTGAACAACACAAAAATATGCAATTTAGCTCAAAATAACTTTTTTACCTGATGTTGCAAGTTACCGATTTTAAAATTAATTTTTAAAATAATTTTTAATAAATAAACAATTAAAATATTATAAAAATAAAAATAAAAATAAAATAAAATAAAATAAAACTGCCGGTCGGAGACGATTCGTCTCCGACCGGCTTCGTCTCCCTGGCCATGGAGACGAAGGTCTCTTCGTCTCCATGGCCGGAGACGAAGACCTTTGTCTCCATAGCTGGAGACGGAGGTTCGTCTCCAGCCATGGAGACGAAGCCGGTCGGAGACGATTCGGCCGAATCGTCTCCGGTCGGCAGTTTCTGTTTTATTTATTTTTTATTTTTTATTTATATTTTAATTAATTATTTATTAAATATTATTTTAAAAAATTAATTTTAAAATCGGTAACTTGCTACATCAGGTAAACAAGTTATTTTGGGCTAAATTGCATGTTTTTGTGTTGTTTAATGACTCAATTGCATTCTTTTTTAGTTCAATGGCCCAATTGCAATGTGTGTGCAGTTGAGTGACCTATTTGACCCTTATTCCATTAATTTTTTTTCTAGGGGATCTTACAGGGCGTTTGGTTGGAAGGAATGAATTAGAGGGAAAATGAATTGTAATTCGATGTAAAAAAGAATAAGGTGAGAATAAAGTAGGAATTCAAATTACGTTGTTTGGTGTTGGTACCGTTGGTAGAAAACACAAATAATAATCAAAAATAAGATTATTATTTTCTGGAAAGAAGGGAAGAAAAGATGAAGAAATTTGGCTAGTGTTTGGTGTTGGGTTTTTGCAAGAGTCAAGTGAGCACTATTTCCTTAAAACCTTATTTGTCACCTCCCAAAAGATGCTAGGAGCGTTGTGGCCTAGGCTTCCCAGGATAAAACTTGCTATGATTCAGTGTTTGAGCATTCAAACAAAGAATCCGGCGAGCAAGACGTGGTTATGAATACAGTATGGCTAAGAAGAGGAGTAGAAGCAAAATTTTGAGGCTGGAAAAACAATGTTTCGTGCAGTGTTCTTGCTGTTCTCACAGTGTGTAAAACTCTACTGTCTCGACATTAAAGTTGCCTTCCAACAGCTATAATAGCAGGCCACTACCTGGGAATTGAATTCAGAATTCAAAATTGGAATTAATAGACAATTAATTCCGTAACAGATGAATTCAATCCCCTCAACAGTCAGAACTTTCGGGTTCCAGACCGTTAGCGTACAGGGTTCGGTCTCAACTTTCGACCCTTGCACCTCTCGTGGACTCTGTTGCACGAGAGTTGTGCTCTCGGTGCACCACAACCTCTCGTGCTCTCGGTTCGGTTCTGGTTCGTGCCCCCAGGTGCCGGTGCACACGAGCGAGCTCGGGCTCGAATCAAGCCTTTTTCAATCTCTGCTAGTTGGAATTTGATTTGCACACAACCATTGAATTGCAATTCATGAGAGTACCCATGAATTGCAATTCAACAAAATGTTGAAAATTCCCTTCAATTAAACATTGTAATTAGGCTAGGCAAAGAATTGTGGTGGAATTGCAATGCAATTCATGTCTATCAAAAATCCCATAAGTGTAAATATATATTCAATATAATTGAACATGAAATTCAATTAAAATCAACCTTCAAGACCATCCAAAAGAGCAACACACATGATGTTTCCACAATAAAAAAAAAAAAGTAAAAATAAAAATTGAATTGTAGTGAATATTGGACGGTGATATTGGCTATGTTTGGCCAACCTAGCTGAAAAGGTAGCTGAAAGCTTAAAAAGAGCTGAAAGTTGAAAAATTATAAGCTATAAGCTATGCTTGAAAGTGTTTGGTAAAATTAACTTTTTGATAAATTGATAAATGTGAAAAGACAAAAAAGGACATCTTCATAAAATTTAAATTAGTCTGTTTACATATTAAAATTTAACATTTTATCTTAAAAAAAATTAACATTTTGAAATAAAACTACTAACATAATCATGACTAGTATCCCATAATGAAGTAGCAATATTGTTGCGAATCTCCGTCATCTAATAATAATAATAATAATAATTGAAATATATATTAGCGCAGCACACAATGATGTTGAAACTGACGTTGTAACACAAACGATCTGTAACGCAGTTCGGGCAAACAACCCTAATCTGCGAGGCACTTCTCAATTTGAGAACTTGCCTAAATCCACTAAAAGCTCAATATTTAAAGTACACTGTTTGGAACCTGAGATTACACAATAGAATGATCTTTCCTACCAAACTATTGAAACCTAAACACATGTACTACTTTCTAGGGGAATTTAGTATCCTATTCTCAAAGACTCTCGTACCTCACCAGATTAATGTTGAATGCTTGAGTCTTACAAGAAAGGACAACCCCTATTTATAGTAGCTATTCCTAACAGATTCGTGAATAATAAAGCTATTCCTAATCAGACTAGAACTAAACACTTCAATAACAATTCCCTTTAGAACTAGTACTCTTCAATAACTACTCCTCTTAGGCTTGGTATTCCTTTATAGATCTGGTATTCCTTTTGCACATAACTTTGACAAAACACTTTGAGTCAACAATCTCCCCCTTTGTCAAATTTTTGGCAAAAACCTTGATCTCATAGTGGCTTGATTTCCTATTCTTCTCCCCCTTAGTTGATTCTTCTCCCCCTAAACTTGATTCCTGGAGTTCTTAGAAAAAAAAACTTGAAACTTGTATTTGAATGTGTGAGTGAAGAGAATTCTTCACTGTCTCTGTACATTTCGCCATTCACGCAGGGCAAAGCCCGCATCATGCATTTCATTTGGAAGAGGAAGCACCGGGCCATCAGAGATGAATATTCCGGTGGAATCTTCTCCGAGATCATATGGATTTCCATTGCCGTTTGAAACCGGAACGGTAGAGGATCCGAAAGCTGGGTGCGGATCCGACCCGAATCCATAGGGATCGGGACTGTGGACGGATTGAGGAAAGTGCTCAACTGTCACTTCATCGTACTCTCCCGGAAATCCCCCGGCTGATTGGTACGGTGGCGCGTATCTGCCGTAACCGCCGTCATCAAACGGCGGAGGAGCCGTTCTGACGTGCTCATCCACGGTAGATACATCGAAGATGCTGATTTCCCCGTCTTCTTTCTTGATTTTCTGGTGATCCTTCGCACCAGACTCATGTCATTGGCTTCCATGGAGATTATTATAATAACCGGACAGTAACGGGTTTTGATTGGAAATCAGTTTCGTACTTGTATTCATTTATACAAACCCCTCTCGCATTTGGGTGCGCCTCAACTGTTCGACAGAATTTCGGAGTCATTGTAAGTGCAATCCAAACTTCATATTTTGTTCACATATGTCATAGCTCAACTTTATACCCCAATCATGTATATCTGTTACAGTTTAAGGCTTCATCAATGTTTTTTGGGATCAAACTTGGAGGTGTGGCAGTATACTCCTTTTATTTTGTGGAAATCTTGTTTCTTTCCTCTAGTCTTTATTCTTTGATTGAGATCTCCCATGATATTTTCCAAAGGATGATTTTTCTGATTTTTTAAGACAGTAGGATGACTTTTATCCTTTTCTTCATTTGGCTCTGTTTCTGTTCTGCAATTCTGCATATCATTAGTCAGCGGTGTTGGAACAGTTGTTTCAACAACTCTTGGACTTTTGTCATCATCAGTGGTTATTGCTGGAGTTACATCATCAATGATCACACTATTTGATGAATAGCCTGGGGATGCTCCTTGGTCATGAAAATTTATGTGTCCCATACGTTGGTGCCATAATTGTGTTTGACTGATGGTTGTCTGTAAACCGGATAGATCACTATCCCATGTGTAGCATTTGTTTGTAGACCTTTTTCCCATCATGACACAATCATGATTCTGATTAAACACATTGCAACTGTCTCTAGAGAACTCTACTTTGAGTTCATCTTCACAAAGCTGACTTATGCTGATTAGATTTGCTTTTAGGCTTTGTACTAAAAGGACTTTTGACAACTTAGGCAGCCCATGGACATTCAAGGTACCATTTGCAATAATTTGTCCTTTTCCACCGTCTCCAAAAGTGACATGCCCTTCATTTTTGTACTGGATGTTCTCAAGATTTTCTGAATTTCCAGTCATATGCCTTGAACAACCGCTGTCAAAGTACCATATATCTTGCTCTTTGTTTGTTTTGGAGGTATATGCAACATTTTGGTCTTTTCTTACCCAGATTTTCTTACTATTATTTCTGTTCTGTGTTGGCCACACTCTGTTGTTTTGTCTGTAGTAAAGATCATTCTGTCTCTTGTAGCAGTGAGTTTTGATGTGTCCTAGTTTGTGGCAATAGTAGCACCTTATTCTTCTTCGGTGTCGGAAGTGCTGTTGTGACACTTCCTGTGTCTCGGTTTGATGATTCTCACTAGTGTCTGTGCTTGGAGTCCTGGGTCTTTCGGTAAGCTCCTTGATTTCTTGTAGAAGTTCAGCTTCTTTGTTTTTGAAGTCTAATAGTTCGTTTTGAGCTTCTTTGTATTGTTTCTCTATTCGTTCTTTTTCATTCTTCAAATAGTGATTATCTTCCATGAGTTCCAAATTTTTCTTGATGATTTGCTCCCACTTGGAATTTAGTTGAGTGTATGCCTCTAGTAACTCTTGCATGTCATCGCTATTGTTGCTTTCATGGCTAGCGGTGAAGGCTACGAAATTTGTGTTGCTATCATTTTCTTCACTATCTGAGTCGTCGCTTAGGGTTGATATATATGTTTTATTTTTCCTTTTCAAGTATGTGGCACATTCTGATTGGATGTGTCCAAAACCTTTGCATTCATAGCACTGTATTCCCTCTGTATTTGAACTGTCTCTTCTTTTTGAAATAGATTGATTTTGTCCAGTTGGGAAGTCCCCTTGATTGATTGAAGCACTTTTGTTTCTAAATTTGTTGAATTGTTTGAGAACTCTGTTGAAATTCTTTGTTAGGAGAGCAATTGATTGTTCCATGGTTTCAGTATCAATTTCTGGACTTCCTTTCTGCTTTGATTGGAACGCAATTCCTTTGTCATTATCTTTCCCTTTTTGCAGTATCTCAAGCTCATATGTTTGAAGATTTCCCATTAGATCACTCAGTTTGTAGGTGTTTAGATCTTTATGTTCTTGAATAGCGGTGACTTTCATTTGGAATCTTCCGGGTAGTGAGCGTAGTACCTTTTTGACGATCCTATGTTCGGGTATAGGTTCGCCTAAGTTGAATGCATCTCCGGATATACTTAAAACTCTGGCACTGAATTGGGTGATGCTTTCTTCCTCTTCCATTTTCAGGTTTTCAAATTCAGTTTGTATTATCTGAAGCTTAGATTGTCTTACAGTTGTGTTTCCTTCATGATGATCGCACAATATACTCCACGCAATTTTGGCTATGCGAGTAGAGGCAATCAGTTTGAAGGTATCTTCGCTCACAGCTCCATAGATTGCATTCATTGCCTTCGAGTTGAAGTTATATTATATTTTTTCTTCTTCACTCCAGTCAATTTTAGGTTTTATGTTTCCTTTATCATCAACTGGAGTTTTCCATTCGTTTTCTATAGCATTCCAGACACCTTCTCCTTGTGCCAAGATGTATATTTGCATTCTGGCTTTCCAGTAGGAAAAATTCGTGCCAATGAGGGCAGGTGGCCTAGTGTTTGACAGTCCTTCTCTGGGAAACTCCATTAGGATCCTGCTAATAACTTAAGCAGTTTGGCTCTGATACCAATTGAAATATATATTAGCGCAGAAATAAGGGTCAAATAGGCCATCGAACTGCACCTAATAATGCAATTAGGCCATCGAACTTTAAAAAGCAACAATTAGCTCCCTGAACTAACTAATTCTATTCAATTAGTTCAATTTGTAAGTTTTGGAGGTTGTTAGCAGGTCACCCCTAATTTATAATATTTTAAAAAAATTATTATTTAAAATTAAATTAAAAAAAAAAAAAAAAAAAAAAAAAGATACCGTCTCTGCCGGAGACGAAGAAACCTTCTTCGTCTCCGGCCATGGAGACGGAGTTAATTTCTTCGTCTCTGGCCGGAGACGAAGAAGGCTCCTTCGTCTCCGGCCAGAGACGAAGAAGTTAATTCCGTCCCCATGGCCGGAGACGAAGAGCACTCTTCGTCTCCGGCCATGGAGACAAAGATATTCTTTGTCTCCGGCCAGAGACGAAGAAGGTTTCTCCGTCTCCATGGCCGGAGACGAAGAAACCTTCTTCGTCTCCGGTGTGTCAATCTGTTTTTTTTTTTTTTAATTATTAATATTAAATAATTATTTTAAATAATAATTAAAAAAAAATTTGAAAAGGGGTAACCTGTTAACAACTTGGAAACCTACAAATTAGACTAATTGAATAGAATTCGTTAGTTCAGGGACCCAATTGTAGCTTTTTGAAGGTCGGTGGCCTAATTGCATTATTGAGTGCAGTTCGATGGCCTATTTGACCCTTATTCCTATTAGCGCAGCACACAATGATGTTGAAACTGACGTTGTAACACAAATGATCTGTAACGCAGTTCGGGCAAACAACCCTAATCTGCGAGGCACTTCTCAATTTGAGAACTTGCCTAAATCCACTAAAAGCTCAATATTTAAAGTACACTGTTTGGAACCTGAGATTACACAATAGAATGATCTTTCCTACCAAACTATTGAAACCTAAACACATGTACTACTTTCTAGGGGAATTTAGTATCCTATTCTCAAAGGCTCTCGTACCTCACCAGATTAATGTTGAATGCTTGAGTTTTACAAGAAAGGACAACCCCTATTTATAGTAGCTATTCCTAACAGATTCGTGAATAATAAAGCTATTCCTAATCAGACTAGAACTAAACACTTCAATAACAATTCCCTTTAGAACTAGTACTCTTCAATAACTACTCCTCTTAGGCTTGGTATTCCTTTATAGATCTGGTATTCCTTTTGCACATAACTTTGACAAAACACTTTGAGTCAACAATAATAATAATTGCTGTGAAAGTTGCGGATAAAAAAGAAGAGAAAAGAATTTTAATTGGGAAGGTTAAATGATGTCATTTCTTTAAAATAATAAGGACAAAGATGGAAAAAAAGTTAGGAAGCCACTAGCTTATCTTGAAACGCTATCTGAGGTGGCGTTTCAAAATAAACTCTTATAAGCTACAAGACTTATATAGCTTATTAATAGCCTAAAATAAGTTAAAGCTCCTAAGTAAGCTCTGCGAAACAGACTCATTATAACGCATCAAGCACATTATTTGTTAAAGGTTTTGTATATGGCAATATAAACTTGTAATTCTAAGTATGATATTATCCCCACTTGTATGTATAAAAAATATTAAATAGAATTTATCCGAAACCTCGAAAATGAAAATGCAATATTTGTCACATTTTAATTTTCCATTCAAGATGACGTGTTACAATTAGATTTTTCCACCTCTTAAATATTTTTGATTTATGAAAAAGTCAGTCATTACTACCGTGTTTTTGATTAAGTCCATATTGTGAACTAATCTAGATTGTTCATAATTATATTGATTAGTTCAAACCAAAAAGATCAATAAACAACTATCACAATGAGTCAAACATGGAACCTCGTGGTCATTGACCAACCAGTTTGGTTGGTGTTGTGCACACCTCTTAAATATTTCATGTTGCACTAATCAATTTTTTTAGTTTACTTCAATCTTTTGTGTATATATTCGAAATAGTGACAAATCGTGTACAATAGTTATACACCAGCTCATTATTATTATTATTAGACTTGTTTTGACACATTAAATTTGTAATATTTCAAGTTGCATACCACTTGTCTTTCAAAAAAAAAAAAGCATATATACCACCGAAATTTCAAGTTGAAGGAATTAATTAATATAGTGGTAGATGAATGCTTTAAATGGTTATACATCAAATATTGTGGGACACAATGTTATGTATAGGTAGGAAATATTATATTTATTTAACAATGTCTATGAACGAAATTTTAAAAAATAAAGTAATATCTCCATTCTCCACAACAAATCAAGAGTAATTATACAACAACAAACATGGTGGTAATAACCAAGCCAACATTTAGGAAATGAAGGGAATAATTTTCCTCTCACTACCCATTATAATTACTCTTTCACCACAAAACACACCCTATCTATTAAATTAATGGGCAATACTATAGAGGTGATCCACAAACGCAATGGCCACCATATCCGCTCTTAAAGATTCCACTGCCTTCATTTGCAACTCTAACCACACACCACTTTGTCTTCCGACGGTAGAGAAATTACAATGCTTCTTCATCGCCGCTTTTCCATCCACCCCATTCAATTCCACAATAGGATCGGTGGAAAGCTTCTTTACTAAAGCAGCATTGCTAAACGAGGTTGAACTAACCACGTTGTTTATAAATCCCCAACACCTCTTAAAATCTTGAACCTCTTTTACACTCAAAGACTTTTCGCTATTTATCTTTTTCTCCAAAGCCTCAAAGGCTTTGACTTTGTTGTGGGCTTCCTTTAAGACGATAGCCACGGACTTTCTCCTATCACAAGTAGCGAGGAAGGCAGCTCTATGGCCAAGTAAATCGCGAGCGCAAAATATGACCAAGTTGGAGTCATCTGGACCGAGGGCTTCAATGCATTTCTTAAGGAGTAGGGTTTTCTCGTTAGAGGGAGGTGAACGGTGCGCAACAGCCATAGTGGCGGTGGTGAATGCCACAACAAGGATGAGGATGATAGGTAGACGGGCGGCGATGGCGGCCATGTTATTTGATAGATGGGTTGTTTAAGTGTGGCCGAAATAAGATAATAATATGTGGAGAATAGGTGATTTTACATGCATGGAATTGTAGTGTTTAAATAGAAAAGATATATATATTCAAGAGAAATAAGATTTACATTTTCTTAGGTGTAAATTTTGAACCATAGAAACTAATGGAAAAGAAGTGCCATGCTTAAGTGTAGGTAACGAAGAATGGTTCTTAACTTGTAATTGTGTGGTCAATGATAATGATGATAATGATGATAATAATAATAATAATAATAATAATAATAATAATAATAATAATAATAATAATAATAATAATGCTTGTTGCAGCAATACACATGTTCATATAAGATATAAAATATATGTAAATATTTGGCATCACTAGTTTAATAATAACTATTAATTCATTATATAAATTTACATACGTTCCCATTATATGTTTAATGTCTTCACGCGGCCCATGACCAAGTGAATCAAACCAAAAAATTTCATTTAATCTAGGACAAATCGCCATCAGCATCCAATGCTCACTACAAATAAGTAATTTATTAGTTATAAGTAAATAAGTAAATATAATATGCCAATGTAAGATACAAAAGCTCAAATCTAATTTATTTGGTATGACAAAAGAAAACATAAATTATAACTACATAATTTTCATTTTCTTTTTTGACAAAGCAGAAATGTTACTATTCAGTTTGGGAATTTAACATTTATAACATGATTCGGTTATCCAATTAGTTTAGTTTTATTATCAAATGTGTATGCAGTTTAGTATGTTGGGGCATGTCCATCAATCTATTCCCAAATTATTTTTTATTGCTCACATCTTGAAACATTTAATTTTTCAACCAAGCACAAGGCAAGGAAGCTCAAATCCTAATACTGTTGTTAAAGACCTTGCTATAGATCACAAAATACAACTAACATATTTGTCAAGTCATATTTATAACACAATAGCAAAGAAGTATGATAAACACCACAACACATTGCTTAGCATATCAATAATTAAATTATGCATACATCACAGAAGTAGATGGGAAACAAAAAAAAAATTAAAATTAAAATTTAAATTTAAAAAAAATAATAAATTGCTACTTACCGGCGGGGGTGGAGGAGGAGGACTGTGGCGGCGGGCGTGGAGGAGCGGCGTCGTCCGGCGACGTGGAGGAGCGGCTTCGTCCGCTGGGACGTGGAGGAGCGGCGTTGTCCGAGGGGCGTGGAGGAGCGGCGTCGTCTGCGGAGGCGTGGAGGAGCGGCGATGAGCGGCTTCGGATCTGTAGCGGCGGCGTTGGAGAGGATCGGCGGCGGCGGGCGTGGAGGAATGGTGGTGAGGATCGGCAGCGGCGGGCGTGGACAATTGGTGGTGAGATCGACGGCTGAGGATCGGAGGAGTGGGTGAGGAGGAGCGGCTGAGCGTTTTTTGTTTTTGTTTTTGTTTTTTTTTTTTTTTTTTTTTTTTTTGTTTTGGGTGGAGTAGTAGTGGGTTAGATCGGCGGCTCAGAACTTAGGGCTTTTGTGTTGAAATTATACGACGTCGGCTAGTTAAGTAGCCGACGTCGTATATTTTTTAATTTTTTTTTTTAAATTCACGTTACGACATCGGCTATTTTATAGTAGCCGACGTCGTAACCTCTTTAAATAAAAAATAAATAAATAAAATATATACGACGTCGGCTACTTAACTAGCCGACGTCGTATATTATATTAATTTCGATTTTTTTAAGGGTAACTTACGACGTCGACTATTTTCAAATAGCCGACGTTGTAGATATTTTTTTTAAAATTACGATAATATATGACGTCGGTTATATTAAATAACCGACGTCATATGTATTTAAAAAATAATAATAATAATTTTAAGTATTTAACGTCGGATTTTTGAAAATCTGACGTTAAAATAGTGACGTTAAAGCTGTTTTCTGTAGTAGTGTGTAATAATAAAGGAAGTTAATAAATATGATGACTGTTACACAACATCACCATGAATGATCATAATGTTATATTAATGTCCATATTTAAAATCTTTATAACACTTCCCATTGAACATTAAATAATCATGATCATGCCTTGTTAAAAATTTGTTGGAAAACTTAGATAAGAAAAAGAGTACAAGATATATGGGCAATTATTTAAATATATTCATGCCTCGTTAAAATTTCATACTATGCTTGTGATGTTTAATTAATTTTTTTTCTAGGGATCTTACAGAGCGTTTGGTTGGAAGGAATGAATGAATTAGAGGGTAAATGAATTGTAATTCAATGAGAAAAGAATAAGGTGGAATAAAATAGAAATTCAAATTACGTTGTTTGGTAGAGAGTAAAAGAATATTGAGATTGAGAAGGAAAAAATTAAAGTAGCTATATAAATACTAAAATATCCTATGTAATAATAATATTAACCAAGGATAATAGTGTTACTTCATTCATTTTTTTCCCTTACCACAACCATTGAATTTCAATTCATGGGAGTACCCATGAATTGCAATTCAACAAATTAAAATGATGGAATTGCAATTCCCTGAAATTGCAAATTGCAATTCCATTCAATTAAACATTGTAATTAGGGTGGGGAAAGAATTGTGTGGAATTATAATGCAATTCATGTCTACCAAAAATCCCATTAATGTAAACATATATTCAATATAATTAAACATGCATGAAATTCAATTAAAGTCAACCTTCAAGCCCATCCAAAAGAGCAACACATATAGTACACATGATGTTTCCACAATAAAAAATAAATAAAATAAAAATTAAATTATAGCGAATATTGGACGATGATATTATAACGCATCAAGCACATTATTTGTTAAAGCTTTTTTATATGGCAATATAAACTTATAATTCTAAGTATGATATTATCCCCACTTGTATGTATAAAAAATATTACATAGAATTTATCTAGAACGAAACTGAAAATGAGAATGCAATACCTGTCACATTTTAATTTTCCATTCAAGATGAGGTATGCATCATTGAGTTTTTGTATTTTCCGTTCAAGATGAGGTATGTATCATTGGATTTTTGTTACAATTAGGCTTTTCGATGCATCATTGGATTTTTGTTACAATTAGACTTTTCACCTCTTAAATATTTTTGATTTATGAAAAAGTCAGTACTGTGTTCTCGATTATAGACGGCTACCACAAAATGAGTCAAACATGGAACCTCGTGGTTAGCATGCCTATTGCCCAACCAGTTTAGTTGGAGTTGTACGTGCACACCACTTAAATAGTTCACGTTGCACTAATCAAAATTTTTGGTTTACTTCAATCTTTTGTGTATATATCCGAAAGAGTGACAAATCGAAGTGTTCAATAGTTATTATTATTATTATTATTATTATTATTATTATTAAACTTATTTTGACACATTAAATCTGTAATATTTCAAGTTGCATACCACTTGTCTACCGAAATTTCATGTTGAAGGAATTAATTAATATAGTGGTAGATCAATGTTTTAAATGGTTATACATCAAATATTGTGGTACACAATGTTATATATAGATAGGAAATATTATATTTATTTAACAATGTCTATGAACGAAATTTTTAAAAAATAAAGTATTATCTTCATTCTCCACAACAAATCAAGAGTAATTATACAACAACAAACATGGTGGTAATAATCAACCAAGCCAACATTTAGGAAATGAAGGGAACAATAATTTTCCTCTCACTACCCATTATAATTACTCTTTCACCACAAAACACACCTTATTAAATTAATGGGCAATACTATAGAAGTGTTCCACAAACTTAATGGCCACCATATCCGCTCTTAAAGATTCCACCGCCTTCGTGTGCAACTCTAACCACACACCGTGTCTTCCGGCAGTAGAGAAGCACTCCTCCTTCACCGCCGCTTTTCCATCCACCCCTTTCAAATCCACAATGAGATCGGTGGAAGGCTTCTTTTCTAAAGCATTGCTAAACGAATTCTCGCTTGAACTAACCACGTTGTTTATATATCTCCAGCACCTCTTAAAATCTTGGACCTCTTTTGCACTCAAAGACTTTTCGTTATTTATCTTTTTCTCCAAAGCCTCGAAGGCTTTGACTTTGTTGTGGACTTCCTTTAAGACAACAGCCACGAAATTTCTCCTATCACAAGTAGCGAGGAAGGCAGCTCTGTGGCCGAGTAAATCGCGAGCGCAAAATTTGACCAACTCGGAGTCATCTGGACCGAGGGCTTCAATGCATTTCTTAAAGATTAGGGTTTTCTCATCAGAGGGAGGTGAACGGTGCACAACCGCCATAGTGGCGGTGGTGGCGGTGGTGAATGCCACAACAAAGATGAGGATGATAGGTAGACGGGCAGGGGCGGTGGCGGCCATGTTATTATTTGATTGATGGGTTGTTTAAGTGTGGCCGAAATAAGATAATAATGTGTGGAGAATAGGTGATTTTACATGCATGGAATTGTAGAGTTTAAATAGAAAAGATATTCCAAAGAAAGAAGATTTACATTTTTCTTAAGTGTAAATTTTGAACCATAGAAACTAATGGAAAAGAAGTGCGCCATGCTTAAGTGTAGGTAAGGAAGAATGGTTCTTAACTTGTAATTGTGTGGTCAATAATAATAATAATAATAATAATAATAGCACCCGTGCAATACACGGATAGTAACATATATTCATTAATTATATTATTTATCAAATTTAAATAATGTAAAAAATAAATAAATACTCAAAATATTATATAATATTCAAATCATATGTTATTATAATAAAGTATGTATAGTACCTAACATCAAATTTCGCTTTATAATGACTTAGTGTTTGATTAAATATTAAAAAATAAAAAAATAAAAGGACCATATACCATCGCTTGTCAAACTACAAAAATATCATGGGCATACAAAGAGAATTATACCAAAAACACACACACACACACACACAAAGACTGAACCTTATTTGTGGGTATTTATAAGCAAGCTAAGGGACATCTAAAAGCTAGAGTGCAAAGTGACTTTACTAGACACAAATTTTATAAATATTATTATAGACGCATCATGTTTAATAACATTCATCTCGTACTATGTTCATAATATTTTTTTTTTAAAAAAAAATCACTTTTGGTCCCTTAACTATTAAAATTTTCTAATTAGGCTGAACCCCAACCCTAAGGGCCCCCCACACCCCGGCCCGACTGAACATTAATCACAGAGGCTAGACCGGTGCTCACTGCGCACAAGGAGCCCCCCTCACTTTGAGAGGTTACTCCCACACTGCCGCTGGTGAGACTTGATCCCTAGTCATCATTTTTCCAAAGTTTCACCTCTATGACCAGTTGAGCTACCCATGCGGGCTACTATTACTATTATTACTATTACTATTAGTGGCAAACCCAGAAATTTTGTTGAGTGGGGGGCGAAAAGGGGCCCTATTACTGTTACTGCAGTGAATATTGCACCAAGTACATTGAACAAGCCCGGCTGGTTTTCTCTGTTAATCCCATGAGAAAACAAAAACAAATAAAATAGAATTCATAGTTCCTTTGAGTAGATATAATCAAATTATGTGCCAGTGAAATTAGTAAAAATTGGTTTGATAGTATAGTATGCTTACACTAAAAGGAAAAGGAAACAAAAAAGAGTTAATTTCATTTTTATTCTAGATTTATAGATGACAATTCACGTTAAGTTTTTTTTATTAGAAAATTCACTTTTGGTCCTAATATTATTGTAGTTTGATCATTTTGGTCCTTTATCAACAAAACAATTTAAATATCGTTAAATACAAGAGCATTTCGATCTTCAATTATGAATTTTTTAAAAAAAAATAAACATAAAAAATATAGCAGTTCAACCTATTTTCTATAAAAAAAAAAAAAAAAAGATTGAAATGTCTTTGTATTTAATGACTAGTATTTTTTATGCGCGATGCGCAAAAAATAGGTGCCCAATATTAATATATTATATTAAAATTTTAAATTTATTTAGATTTTAGATATTTAAATTATTCTAAATAATAATAATAATAATAATGTAAATCATTTTTATAAATTTGATATTTATATTTATGTAATAATTAACATATTACTCAAATATTTAATGTGTATATATTATTATTAATGAAGTAGATAAGAAAATATATGGTGGATGCATGTGCATGGTAACAATAGTGGAAAAGATAACGGAAGTTATAACGGTAGGGGTATGTTTGTCCAAAATATTTTAATACACAACCTTTATAGCATAATGTACAAAAAAACTTAACGGAAAAAACGGACATAAATCAAGGGTATAACTTTCATTCACACTTATTATGTTTTTAGATATTTCAACGATTTTATTGAAAGAGAACTAAAAATAGTCATACCACAATAATACATACTAGGATTAAATGAAGATGTTCTAATAAAAAATGACTAAAAGTGGACCGTCACATATAAATTTAGGATAAAAAATTGAATTAACTCGAAACAAAAATTAGAGACTTTTTTTCTGAGCTAATCAGTGTGTCCAGTAGAGAGAGGGAATATTGCTCCAAACAGACAGATAAGAGTCATAAGAAATCTACAAATATGTATGATATCCTCATATCCACCCATTGAAAATATAATATTCCCTCAAAACATCATAGTAAAAGTGATTTTTTAACATGTTTTTCTGCACAAACATAAACCAGCCCAGATTATTCAATTTCCATCACCTCCTTTGAAAGTTCAACTTCTGAATGCAAAGTGTGAATAAACAGGCAAAAAGAAGAGGGAACAGAATCAGCACTACAGCCACAATGGGTAATTGATCATGGTGATATCCAAAATAATCCCTCAAAAAGGCCGCCACTGTTTTCTTTTCTCCAAAAATCTCGATATCCTTCTCTATATCGCCATATTGTGAAGAAAGCATGCCGTCTAGGGACCAGGATGTAGGCATTAGATAGTAAAACCAGATCCACCACTTGGGTATTTGCTGCAAGATTACGAACATATATAAAACGAACGTTTTCAGTAATGTCAGCGAGTTTCTTATAATAGAAAGTAAACGCGAGATCTTGAGGTACTCACTGGCTTAGGAACCAAGAATCCCGCAAACAGGCTGAACATGGAGTAAAAAGCGGATTGCAGAATTGCAGCTATGGGAAAGCTCGGTGTCATCGCGACAAGCAGCATTCCCAGATAATTGAAGTACAGAAGCGTACAAAACATGGCATAGAAGTACCAGAAAACCTTGTATGCTGACCCGTAGTATCCAATCATTGGATATGTGATAGCCGTGAACGCAACTGTTTCAGCAAACAGATAAGGAATCTCGACGGTAACCTATGCCAACAAAATTAGGATTTCATTAGATCGAATGTTATAAGAAGCTATCAGAGTAGTAGATTAGCAAAAAATCGTGTTGAGGTATTTTATAAATACCTGTGCCAATGCATAAGCCCATGAAGCATACATCCCGGCAAATCTTTCCCTGTACAAGACAGTTCTCTCTGTGCTGACATATGGTAAAACCGTTGAGGAGTTGTTTATCCCACAGAGGATTACTGCAGTGAATATTGCACCAAGTACATTGAACAAGCCCTGCTGGTTTTCTCTGTTAATCCCATGAGAAAACAAAAATAAATAAATCAAATTCTGGGGCCCGTGAATTTAGTAAAAAATGGTTTGATAGTATAGTATGCTTACATTTTCTTCCCTTGATCCCAAAACAACAATCCTAAAATAACGGATGTGATGAGCATAAAAATGCAGCGTGCCAAGTTGTACGAAGGACTCCTCCAGTAAGACCAATACTGCTTCCACAGGCAGGTCTTGAATTGGACCCATCCGTTCTGTGAAAAGGTCGTAGGAAAATGCAGCTGCTTTGAGCCTTGAGGTGGAACGCTAAGCTTCTTTACGAGCTCTTTATTATTTCTACAGCCAACAATGTTCGGGTGTACTTGTAATTGAGAAATATTCTTTTAGAATGAATTAGAAATTAATTGAAACATTTTATTGGGCAGACTTACTTGTATAAAGAAGATTTTTGATAAATTTCTGCAAAATCTAAGCCAAGTTCAGCTTCTGCAGATGTTGAAGTGATTTCCAACATCCACGTTGCCGGATTATAGTTATCCTTTATTTTTGGCACACCAGAGATACCCTGTTAAGATTTAATTGTTTCAGTAAATGTACAATGGAAAAGCATGGAAAGTGTACAACAGATCTGGCAAATTAAACTGACCTCAAAATATTCAATCATTTTACAAGAATGCCGACCCAACGGTCCCCAGTAGATCATTTTCCCACCGGTTTTCAAGAGAATAAGCTAAAGAGTAGTAGAAACAAATATGTACTTAGAACAAGTGTGTTAAATTCAAAGAAACCAATTTTCATCTTCTCATGCGTTCTAAATTATATATGTTTATTAACAATTACTTATTACCTCATCAAAAGCTTCGAATATATCAATACTCGGTTGGTGAATGGTGCAAACGATTGTTCTTCCTGTGGCAACCACGTTCTTTACAGCCCGCATCACAATTGCAGCTGCCCTTGCATCAAGCCCAGTTGTAGGTTCATCCATGAAGATGATTGAGGGGTTCGCGACAAGCTCCACAGCAATTGTGAGCCGCTTCCGTTGCTCTGTTGAAAGACCACTGATACCAGGCATGCCAACCAACATGTCCTTTATTCCGTCAAGTTCAATCGTCTCGATCACTTCCTTCACAAATTCCTACAGAGCCAACGACAATCGTGTTGGAGTTATATACGTAAAATGGTTCAGAACAGAATAGAAGTATAGAACAATCCATATGTAGCATAGAAATGGCGAGCCATACAGATTTGGTTTTGGAATCAATCTCTGGAGGAAGCCGTAGCCAAGCAGAAAAGATGACCGATTCTTCTACTGTAATCTGAGGAGAATGTATATCGGTTTGCTCACAGTAACCAGAAACTCGAGCAAATGTCTCTTGAACTTTAGGGTACCCTCCAATCTTTATTTCTCCTTCCACTATACCACTAGTTTTTCTACCAGAAAGAACATCAAGAAGAGTCGTTTTTCCAGCACCACTGACACCCATAAGAGCAGTAAGAACACCAGGTCTGAGTGCAGCAGTGATGTCGGAAAGAAGTCGAAGTCTTTTTTCAGTGAAACCGTGTTCCTTCATTGCCTAAAAACAGTTATAAGACGATTAAATTAACCAATGAATTTGGCCTTAATTCATTGTCAAATGAGAGTGGCATGTGCCATTACCGCAGGCATGTCAATGTAGTATTGAACATCTTGAAAAACTACACTTAAGGCTTGAAAAGGCAAAACCATTCCGCCTGCAGAAGATTAAGATAGACTCGTTTAAGGGCAGGGAAAAGTTACTATTTGCTAAACAAATAAATATGAATCGTTGGCCATTGTTTAATCGTAATGCAATCGAAAAGAAGTAAAAGAAAGGAAAAAGTGCAAAACCTGGATTAGAAGACTCGGAAGTTTTTTCAACAGGTGATTCATGAACTGATTCTCCACTTCCTTGTATTTTTGAGAATTTTTCCTTTGAGATAATAGCACGTGAACCTGGGGCTGCATGATATCGAAATTGAATAACTACACGAAAATTGTTCAGCAGTTTCGCATCGAGTACAATAGGTATGTGAACTTACGTTTAAGGAAACTCAAGGCCAATGTGAAACCAAGGTTAAATAGTATTGTAAAGCCAAACAAAGCACCGACTGACACCCAATATAAGTACCCATCAAAGTTTAATCCTCGGCTTTCAAGAACTTCGTCTCCTATTGTCACATTTGTAGGTGACATCTGCAAGAATAAATGAACAGACGACGAATGAAAAACATACTGTGTGATAACCAAACCATTATAATTTACTTCTTACTTTCTCGTATATTTTGTGAAATATATTTCTTACTTTCTTAGAGCAAATATGATCTATATGCACTCACCTTTTGCCATCGCGGGGCAAGAAATTCATTCAGAGCAAGGCCTATCTCACCATATGTAACTGGAGAAACCCAGGCTCCCCATTTCAACCAAACTGGCATAGAGGCTGCAATGAACATATGCATATGAGTCCTATTCCGATCCTCACGGAAATCTTATATATGAAAGGCGAACAAAGTGATAATTGGAAATATTACATCTCGGGATTATGAAGCCACCGAATAACATAACAAACAGTATCGATAGACTACCCATTGTTGTAGCTACAACAACTGTCCGGGAGACAGCCGCCACAAACCGGAATAAGGATATTGATGACAGGTGCACGAGAAAGAGTACAAGTAATTGGCGGAAGAACCTGGAACATTAATAAAAACTTGGGAACTTGAGTAACATGGTTAATATTGAAAATAAGTCGGACAGGTATAATATTATGCATCATTGAAGAAAAAGAATTGACACTCACCTCCCAGCCTCAGGAGTGAAACCTATGACGTAATAAGTAAGAGATGTCCAAACAACAGATTCCAACAAAGAAAGAGGAAATTTGAGAATGGTAGCGGGGATTGCATATGCCCATGCTGGGTAGAAGCACAATTCTCTCTGCTTGAAGAAAACTTCTAGCCTCGTAACGGTCATGGACAACTCAGGGAACCCATCGACGAGTAGAATAATTAGGGCATAGAATAGAGCTCCCAAATAATAATTTGCGTGCAGAACATCCACATCCATCCTAGTTCTCAAGAACACAGTCATTGCTATGGATGCAATTATGAAAAGCTGCATTAAAGAAATATAAAAGTCATCGATCTCCAGGTAGTTGATACTTGATAGTGAGTTAGTCTGTAATTAAAACACTGCACGAAAAGTGAGGATTAGCAGGAAAAATGTGAGTCTGACCGACCTGAACAGATTTGAATACATAAATAAATGAATTTCTTTTCATGAGAAGAAATTCTCTTGACATGCAAGCTCGGAAAAGTGTCCATTTAGGAAGTGAATACACACTAGAATTTATAGCATTTTTATGGCTCTTGGACTTGTCAAATGGCTCAGAAAGCTGCTTGAAGAGATTCTTTGCGCAAGGAGATTCCTTAAATTTTCTTGATATTGTATCAACAGAAACATAGCTATATGCCTGTTCAGTTCGACTCCAGTATTGTCCCTGATCTTTCCTCGAGATGACCTGCAACACATGCAAGACGTTAAAAGAGATTTTATTTAACATATAGAAACGAAGAATTTGTCAGGAACTTGCCTCCTGGAGGAAGTCGGCTACCCCTTTCCTTTCAGGACACTTGAACCCACAACTTTCGAAAAATTCTAATATGTTGCTTCTGGGACCATGGAAAACGACTTTTCCCTCGGCCATCAAGATTATGTCATCAAAGAGATCAAACGTTTCTGGTGCCGGCTGAAGAAGAGACATTAGTATTGTAGCATCTGTGATGTGTGCCAACTGTTGAAGGCAAGCAACGATTTGATATGTGGTCGAACTATCTAAGCCATTTGATATTTCATCCATAAACAATGCCTTTGTGGGGCCAACAATCATTTCCCCTGCATTATTGGTATGCAAACGCTTCTTGAATTTGGGAACAAAGATTTGCTGCTGATACAAACTTTCAGCAATTGTGCTGTAAGGCTAAATTAAGGCTTTTAGGCTACAGATTATAAGTACCTGTTGTAAGTCTTTTCTTTTGGCCTCCGGAGATACCTCTTCTCATAATATCACCTACTATTGTGTCAGCACAAACATCAAGTCCGAGAATCTGAATTCGAATGGAACAAAGAGCAGCTTGTTAACATATATTTTATTTTATGTTATAGAAAGAAGATAATTTTCTAATCGTCTAAAAAAGTATTACCTTAAGGATGTAATCTGTCTGAAGGTTTGTCTTTTGTCCTTCCATAGAAATTGCCTGTATCAGTTAAATAGGTTAAAAGATAGAACACTATTGCTTCAACAGCGACCTAGAAACACCCAAAATGTCCTTCGGGCCAATTACCGAAGAACACCTAGTTAGGAAGAGAGCATTATGTAAGAAAAAAAATAAACATTTTTAGTCCTTCAATCATGCCAGCTTCTAGGAATGGCAATGAAATTGAACGAAAACAGTTATGAATATGGACTATGAATTATGCTAAAATTACCTTCATGTAAATATCTATGTCCTGATCAGGAACAATTCCTGCTTCCTTCTCCATTTTACTTAGCTCGACCATAATATCTGCACAGGGAAAAACCATTTATTTCCATTTGACTGTTGAAATAAGTGTACGACTTCGTTCACTTTTTTCACAAGTGGAAAGACATACCGGCTCTGCTACCAACACCCTGGCAACGAGCTGAGAAATCAAGGGTTTCTCTGACAGTCATTTCAGGGATATGTAAATCGTATTGACTAATGTACGCAGAAGTTTTCTGGGGGACAAATTCTTGTAAGTTGTGCCCATTGTAAGAAATATCTCCCCGAACCTGATTGAATAAAAAACAAACAGATAAAATAAGACTACACTGCTCTTTAGTACAAATCTACACTGCTGTATAATAGTATTGTTCATAAACAAAGATGCTGTTAGAGCAATCTACTCTGCATTAATGCTATGCTATGTGAATTTGAAAAAATATAGAGACCTTCAGAGAGTTGTCGAGGTTTCCTGAGAGTGCTTTCAATAATGATGTCTTCCCACATCCCGGAGGACCAAGTAGCAGTGTCATTCTGTGATAACAACAAACTTGTTTGAGTAATTTGTGAAACCGCCATAATTCAACGATTTCTTCACATTTGACATGAATTAGTTCAATAACTAGGATGAGTTCTGAAGAAGAATATAATTTCCTCAAGATGTTCCAAATTTTTAAGAGGCTTTGTCATTTTCACATTATATAATTATCATCTTCAAGTGGAAAAAGATTAACACTGCTAACTACCTACGCAATCTATATTTTTCAAAATAAAAAGCATGATAGACTAAGAGTTAAAACACGAGTTTCACAAGAACAACATATCTAAACTGACTTTAATGAAGAGACAACAAAAAGGTGTGTTCATAGAGTAAGTAAAATGGTTTTTGCTAAACTGAAAAAGAACCAGAAGTGTCTTAGTTCTTCAGTCAATTTGAAGATTTCTAATTATTCTACTAGAATACAACAATTGCAAACTACTTAAAACATAATAACCAAAATACAGAAGGGTAAAATTATCCTATTGCCATAGAAAAGATTGGATCTTAGAGTATGGAGATTATGCCTTAGAACAAGAAAATTGAGAGATCTAATAAGAACTCATGTAGAGTTGATTAGGCTAATGCTACAATTGCGTACCTTCCAGGCTTAATGACACCGCTTACATCATTAATAATCTGTATCTTGGCCACTTCAGACTTCAAACATGGAAACCTTGCAAAGACCTGCCAAATAGAATAAATCACTAATTTTTTTTAAAAAAAATGTCTAGAGATAGATTATAGAATTTTTTATTATTATATAATAAGAGTTGCAAACTTTATCCCATTTATCAGAATGGGAGAATAGATTCACGGTTTTCCCACATTAAATTCTTTAGAACTGGTAGGTTCACAGTGCACCAGGAGATGCTTGACCACATTACAGACACATAATCAAATAAGTATACAATCTGCCTACACAAGACTATTGATCTTGGAGGCCATTTTAAATGCTTCCAATGATAAGAGTTGCGAAACAAATTTCAATGTAAAATTTAAACAGAACATGTAAAATAGATTGGAACTAAAGTTTGAGCCAGCGGATTGCTCAGAGAGCACATATAGATTAGCATATACTAACGGCATAAACAGCATTACATAGGTATAACCATAGAATGTAGGCTAAGAGTAGAACAATAATTATCCTCAAATAAAAATTGCAAATACTTACCTTTATCAAACTCTTGAAAGAATTCCAAAGAGTCGGGAGGGGTTTTCCATAAACAACCTCACACTCTGCTTCCACATGTAGATTAGTGTACCTCACTTCCACAGAGGGCAACTTTACATCGGCTCTACAAGAATGAATTCAATACTCAATCCACTGAATTTCTTAAATTAGAAGTGATTCTAGCGATTCAAACTCTAGAGTGATTCCAGTTTAGCTAGGTAGGATAATAAAGAAGCCACCTTACCTGTCAATTCGTTTTCTGATTTTCCTCAACAGGCGGAGGTTGTCATGCTCAATGTGTTTGATGAGCTTTTCAATGAACATATGCCTTTCCACAGCTCCAAGCTTGGTGACATCAACCACCCGTTTTCCCTGAACTTGGGCCTCATTTCCATCGTTTTCTTCAAAAACGGCGGATCTCAATCTGTCAAAGGTAGGCAATCTCTCAATAGCTGCCCACTGCAACAAGTAATCCTCATCAAAAACATCTTCATTTGCAGTGGAACTCAAAACCGAGTTACTCCTGAAACTCGAGATACGTTGTCTAAACGATGACCTTAAGCTTCTTCCAATCTCTGATAGCTCAGCTCTTATTGATTCAATTTCATCTGAACCCACCAGCTGAGCCATTTTGGTGCTGTCAAAGCTACAAATCCATTTGTATTTATATCACAGAAAACTAAAGAGGGATGCATCATCCTGTCTAATATAAACTATTCACTCTTAGTCTGGTATATTAGTCTATTTGATCATACAAGCTGATGAGCTAAGCAAATACATCACTCATAATTATACACATTATTTAACCCACAGTATAATAACAGTATTGATATAGCAAATATAATAAAAATCATCATAACGGCATAATTTATGCTTCTATCTTCTTCTTAAATATGCAGAAATTAAAAAATTGATTGTGCAGAAATTAAAAAAATTGAACACGCAGCACTTCTTTATGCAAATCAAGTTAGGGTATCCAAATAGTTGACTTCCCAAAAATCTTTAAATAATATGTTCGAACTTCCTTACTGGACAATCCAAACTGCAGAAATTCAAAGTCAAAAATACTTAAAGATTAGGTAGGGTATTTCTTTATTCCAACCAACAATATAAATATTATTAATATTAATTAGTTCTTCAGCATCCAAATTTCTAGGTATAACTTCCAAACTTCTTTTCAGTTTATTGATAAAATTTGTGTAAACCGCAAGAATGGTGGAGGAGAAATTTGAAACGCAAAGCCCTAAAGGCGTGAGATACCCCTTCTAATAAACTAATCTTTCAGGAAACTGCATAATTCATGTACCAAAAAATAGTGCATAGTTCATATACAGTGTGAACTGAAAACAAGAATCTATGGCATCACGGATTCTGTGTAAAATCATACGTAGTATATATAGAGATATACAGAGATAGATATATCTATCAATCTATACACTCGCACACTCACTATACATAGAGTGTATACGTATAAGACAAAAAAAAAAATTAAAAATCATTTCTTTGATTCTGTTTATCAGGTAGGAGGTAATTTTTTATTTTTTTTTGAAAATAGGTAGGAGGTAATTTTTTTTTTGAATGCAGGTAGGAGGTAATTTAATTTAGAGTTAATTACAATTTTTTGTCCTAAATTTATAGGTGACAGTTCATTTTTTATTTTTTTTTAATCAGAATATTCCCTTTTGGTCCTAATATTATTGTGACATGATCATTTTTTGTCATTCATCAACAAAATCGTAGAAATGTCATTAAATACAATGACATTTTGATCTTTTTAATACAAAGTGCGTCAACCCGTTATATTTTTTATGTTTATCGTTTAAAAAAAATCATAATTGAAGACCGAAATATCATTGTATTAAACGGCATTTAAATTGTGTTGTTGATAAATGACCAAAAATAGTCATGTCACAATAATACTAGGATCAAAATAAGATGTTTTGAAATAAAAGGACTAAAAATGGATTGTCACCTATAAATTTAGGATAAAAAATAATTTAAAGAAGATGTTTAATTTTAAAAGAAAATGTTTCTTACTCCTTGTGAATTTTCTTCATTGATTGACTCACCACTAATTATAATTAAATAACCAATTAATTAATGTTACATCTTGAGAGATAGATCGGAGGGATATATAAAATTTTATGTTTAATTAGATATTATAGATTTTATATTAGGGGTAGGTTGGGCATTTTGGGATGTATCGGGATATTTTATATTAACGAACAAGGATGGAAATCCTCAATAGTTTAAGTTTCCGATACAACCTGCTGGTATTTCACAGAAAAATTGTCATGCCTATTATATTATTCACCTTAGATTATGACCCGGTCCACATCACTATCATATGATAATATAGTTATATTAACACATCTGTCTAAATAGAAACAACTTAATTTCAACAAAACTAACTTTAAAAAATTAAACCTTATAACTAATTTGTAACAAAAATTTAACGATATAACTTCCAATTTTCACCATTCTGTGAAATATCAGCAGGTTGGTTTCTTCCCCCTCTTTTCCTTGTCTGTTAATTAATTATTAACAATTCTTAATTGATTAATTGTTTTTAAAAAAAAACAATTCTTTATTAATGTGAATATATATGAGTTTTTAAGTTTCTGAAGATTCTGTTTCTATTCGATATTGATTTTAAAATCGGGCTGCCAATCTGAATTCAAATTAGTCTAAAATGTAAGAGGGTCACCTTCAAATTTTGTAGAACTTGGGTTGTGTCTAGTACTCTAGTCTCTGCCAATCTTGAACAGTAGCTTGATTAATACCAATTCCAAGTCGAACAAGAGAAGCCACACACTAATGTGTATAGAGAATATTCAACACTTAATCTTAGTTTTTAAAGAGGCAAACTTCTCTTGAATTACGTAATAAGGGCTAAATATATAGGTTTAGGCTTTATGTTGTCTATCCCTCTAATTGGCCTAACTAGAATAATAAATCTTCTGGGGTAAGATAATATATTTTATGAGTTAGAATAATGTATTTTATGCTTTAGAATAATGTACTTTATGAGTTATAAAAATGTATGTTGCAGTAGTGGAGAGAAAAATGCAGGTCGCATGAGAAAAAAAATTAATCAACCTAACGACGTCGTTTCTTTTAATTAGGAGATAATGTTGTTTTTAGATCGTGGTCCACATTCCATGCCATAAGAATTGAATATTTGGACTTTCAAATAACTAAGGCTAGGGTAGGCTTTTAGCTAGGGCCTTTGAAACTAATAAATTAAGCTATAGGATAGCACACAAATTAAAAAGGGCAAATTTTACTGTGGACCATGGTGTATATAGCAGTGTGATACATGGAGTAAGTATCATTTTAATTACACTTCAGTTTCATTTAAAAATATTGCTCTGTTTTTTAGTTTCATTTTTCACACACACTAGTTTCATTATAACAATATCAATATATCATTTTAATTCTACTACAGTTTCATTTGACAATATACATTATTGCATGAGCTCTATTTTGTAGTTTCATTTTCCACACACACTAATTTAATTATAGTAATATTAAAGTACTATTTTAATTACACACTAGGTTCATTTGACAATATATATTATTGTATGACTCTGAATTTTAGTTTCATTTTCCATACACACTAATTTCATTATAACAATAATAAAGTATCATTTTAATTATACTACAGTTTCATTTGACAATATACGTTGTTGAATGAGCTATGTTTTTAGTTTTATTTTTCACACACACTAATTTTATTATAACAACATTAAAGTATCATTTTAATTCTATTACAATTTTATTTGATGACCATGATCCACCTAGCAATGTGGATCATGGTCCACTGTATAACAACTGAAATTAAAAGGGCCTTGCCTACAACTCTACAAGTGGCCACAACCTAAGGCCTAAATTAAAATACACCAAAATAAGCCCCAGTACATAAGAAAGGCAAATTATTGTATGGACCATGGTCTACACAATGTTATGTGGACCATAATAAAAAGTGCATTTTAAATGTACCAAAAGTACATTATTTTTGTACTGAATATACACTATACAATATAATGTACACTCAGAACAAAAATAATGTACATCCCCTATATATAATGTACATTATCTTTATACTGAATATACATTATTTTTGTACTAAATGTACATTATTTTACAGTAGACAAAATATGGTCCACACAACTTGTGTGAACCATGGTCCACACAATAATGATTGCATAAGAAAACAATGCTGAAATTTAAACACTTCTTCCACTTTCTAGGCCTACAAGTTGGCACAACCTAGAGGCCAATCGTTATACCGTGCAACACGGTGCATATAGTAATGTGCGTCCCGCGCCTCCCAAAGCGACGTTATTTTGTTAAGTTGTATAGGGAGTTGACGCGACGGAGTGTATGCGTATTCTTTTATATAATTATGTACATTATGTTATACAATTATGTATATTTTTTTTATACAATTATGTACATTTTTTATACAATTATGTACATTCTTTTATACAATTATGTACATCCGAAATATGGAATTTTTTTAAGAGTTAAAAATTTATGTGTATTATGTTAAGAGTTTATGTGTATTATATATTATGTTAGATTATCTTTTCAAAAAAGAATGTGTATTCTGTTATACAATTATGTACATTCTGGTATACAATTATGTACATTTTTTAAACATGAGATTTTTTTTTAAAGAAGTTAAAAGTCGACACGAAAAGCGGAATTTTGAAAAGAAAAAAAAAAAAAAGTACAAAACGACGTCGTTTTGCACCAGGGCGCACATGCACGATATAAATTGCCCCTAGAGGCCAAAAATACATCAAAATAAGCTCCAAAGCTACAAGGCTTGAATCTTCTTCCTCTAGAGTGTTGGGCCTCACAACCATATTGCAAGGAACTTACATGGCTTCTTGAGCTTGAACCATGTTATTGGATCTAGATGATCTTTAATAGAATATTAATCACATTTTCTTTGATCAATTGATCAACCTTGGGCGCTTTTAATATGTTCTTGTTACATAAGTGATGAGTGTATGATTTTGTGACAATAACATAAAAAATGGGTATACAATATTAGTATTCTCTATACAAATATTGGGAGAAAGCATCCTCACTTAGTTTCTGAAGCGTGTTTTAGAAGTGGTTTTTAATATTACTTCTATACAAATATTATGGAGTACTGCTTGTGATAGATATATACTGAAATCTAACAGTGAAAATATTTTGGATTGTCTTTCTGAAGACCTGGTTTTTTAAGTTAAATTATTTGTCTCTGTGTCCTCCTGTTATCATGAAAATTTTGGCATTTTCTCCCATAGGGGATTTAGTAGTTATTTCCTGTAATGGCTTATTGCATATCTATGTCTGACTTCATTTAATCTGGAGTGTTTTCATACATTTGAAGAATGGTAATAAGTTGTTTGCCATGTGGCCGGAAAGAAGGGAAAGAAATAATATTCATTACTTTCTCCTCAATTTTACAGTTGAAGTTCGAAATCTTGTATCCTTCCTCTTCTAATTACAAAATAATCTTAATCTATTTATAAACTACCAAAAAAAATCCTCCTCTTGGAGGCTATATGTTGGAAGGTAAAATGGGGATGGTAGAGAGAGAAGGGATGGGGGCTGCTAGGCTTTGAAGAATGGACTATGGAGAATGATAATGAGATGCATTTCTAGTCGGAGCAAAATGGGGTCAAAATGTAATGTTTGCGCAGTTGTAAATTTGAAGATCTAGGACTTTTGACGTGTGGAGTAATAAGTTGGGCGCATCAAATTATTACAGTTGAGGAAAATATACTATTGGAACTTTCGACGTGTATATGGAATGCATGTAGTGTGCACTCTAGAACTGCAACTTCAACTTCTAGGCAAATTTTGAACTCAATAACTGTTGGAATAAGGGACTACATGATTGAATGAGAAGCAGAGAGAACAGATTGAAGAAGAAGATTTTGTATTTCTGATATTCAAAGTATGCAATTACAGAGAAGACAAAGAGCTTATATATGAAGCGCTTGAAACAGAAAGATTAGGAGGATTAGACAATAATAGCCCTATGCTATTTATTTTTATCCTCCAACACCCCCCGTAAGCTGAGCGTGTAGATCCTACATGCCCAGCTTAGACTTCTACTGCAGCTCTATACTCATTCTGCTGCTCAGTTTCACAGAACTGATGTTTACCATGCAAGCCAAGTAAAGATTGCAAAGATACATAGCACCAAGGTAGTGAGGACTGCTACTGCAAATCCAGGCTTCTCATTGAGTCCACTAAGGATGGTGGACCTCCTTATACACCCATTTTTTTCAGATCAGACCATCAGATTCTGCAATTCTGCTCTGCTAGAGAAACCATCAACATGAAGCATCATTCTTCATCATGAACCCAGCTCCATGGCAGCAGAAGTCCTCCTCATTGAATGTTTCAGACTTGCTGCAGCTTGTATCAGCCATTCCCATATCACATTCTGATCCTACATCCTCATCAAAGTCATCAAAATTTCTTGAGTTCAATTCAACTGAAGCACTAGGTTCAGACTTCCGAGAAGACCCTCCTGTTGCTTTTCCATCTAACCGATCCTTCAACAGACCCCTAATCTGTGCCTTTACGAAGTCAACCATGGATTTAACCTCCCTTGTGCCTTGATAATCCACAGGCTGCTTTCCAGGTACAAGAACCTTAATGGTAGGAAAGCCTTTAATGCCATATTCCTTAGCAAGGGACCTGTGAGCATCGGCATCTAATGCTGCTACGGTAGCGACGCCTTCCAAGACGGAAGCAACCTTCTCATACGTGAGTGTTAACGCCTTACTGTGGCCACACCACGGGGCAAAGAACTCTACCAGCACTACGCCATTAGAATTCAGAACCTTAGACTTAAAATTGGAAGGATTTAACTGAAGAACGGGAATGGAGGGGCCATATAGAGCATCAACAGTTGTGATCAGTGTAACTAACAACGGTGACAATGGTAGAAACCTCGCCAATCGTTCCATTTGATCTCTTCCTAATTCCTTTGCTGTTGGAGATAGAGTGATCCAAGACGTCCGACGAACTACTTGAATCGCCTTCCTCTGTGGAACGGCTGTGGAGGTCTGTTGCTCCGAACTCAGATTCCTCTGCGGAATCGTTGCGATGCTGATCGAGCTGGCGATCGAGCGATCAGATTATCCACACCTTCTGGATTTTGGCTTCTCTGCCGCTGCGAATTCAGATTCCTTTGCGGAATCGTTGCTGATGCTGATCGGACTGGAGATCGAGCGATCGGAATTGACGGACATCCTTGGATCGCCTTCCGCTGCGGATCGGCTACGGACATCTGCTGCTCCGAACTCGAAATCCTTTGCGGATTAACTAGGATTGCACAGGGGCTATCGTTGCTGTTGATAATCAAAGGATTGTCTACTTCCTCGACGTAGTTCCTCTGATCTTGTGGTGAGAGATTCCTCTGCCGAATCGTAGGATTTTGATGAACTGGCGATTCAGATGTTGGCGTCGCTTCATTGACTTTTCCGGCACCGGAAAGTGCAGCAGCGTAGGTGAACTTCCGCTGCTCTGATACCATGTTGGAATAAGGGACTACATGATTGAATGAGAAGCAGAGAGAACAGATTGAAGAAGAAGAAGAAGATTGTATATTTCTGATATTCAAAGTATGCAATTACAGAGAAGACAAAGAGTTTATATATGAAGCGCTTGAAACAGAAAGATTAGGAGGATTAGACAATAATAGCCCTATGCTATTTATTTTTATCCTCCAACAATAACATCATAATTTGGCTTTATGGTCCCATAGGAGTTTTATCGCTTTAAGTTAGTTTTTCAATGCTACTGAAGCACCTCAATTGGACCTTTCTATATCAAGTTATGATCAAAAGACCGAGCAAGTGCTTTTTTGGGCGAAAAATCAATGTTGTACACTTTTGTTTTGCTTTTATATTGGTTTGCCAACATTAAAAGGACCTTCCAAAACACATCAAAAGCTAGTCAAATCATATATAAGGGTATCGTTGAATGAAAATATAACAAATTTTAATAATTTAAGCTAAAAAACAATTAAGACAAGCCAAAAGTTAATTAAAAAAAAAAGTTATGAACTAAAGTGTGTAAATTTATGCCTTATCAAAGAATATTATTATAATCGGTGAAAATTGGCCGAAAAAATTTAAATCTTTTAAAATTTTTTATTCATGAGAGCAAAATAGTCTTTTTAATTAAGTTGTTTCTTCTTCTTCGCATTCATGAGCTACGGCTAACAGTTGTCTCTGCTTCCAAGAAAGAACAGCTCCAAGTATCGAAGCCCCAGGTTCAGAAGCAAGGTATGATTTTTATCCTCAGCTTTTTCTTTATGTCTACTGCGCATTTCTTGATTCATTTTTCCCAGATCGCACGGTATAAAGCTCTATAGGAGATCTAAACTCCCAGAAATATTCTTCTCCCTATTCTAGCCACAACCATCCTCCCAATTCCAGCCACGACCAAAACATAATTGTAGTATTGGTTGTGGTCCTGTGGGTGATGGTTTATTTATAGTGTTGAAGTAGGTGTAGATGTTCGTGTAAATATTGATTCTGAATTTTAAATTTATCTCCAATCAATTAATGTTATAAACATAACATAATTATTGCAATGTTAATTCTCAATTATGGATCAACAATTATTACTCAAATTAATTTTGTGAATTACTCTCCTATCCACTAAAATCTTTTTGTTTATTATTCACTTTGATTTTCTTTTCATCTTTATTTAATTATTTATGATGATTATGATTGGGGAAAAATTTTCCCTAATCATTTTGTTTTGCTTCATTCATAAGTGAGCTCAGTAAATTCACATTTGGCAATGGAAGACGTAATCTACAAAACATATATCATATCATATGTTCTCGTATACATTCATAATATCACATGTTTATAGCAAAAATTAGGAATTTGACATCTTCTAGATGCATTCAAACTTTCAAAGAAGAAGTTGAAAGGTAAAGTCTGAAAGAACAAATTAACTTTTCGAAAACACACAAGAGACCATAAAAATGACTTTTCGAGTATTCAACTTTTCGGCATAAAACAAAATATCCTTTCGGATCCATGCAAGGAAAACATAATTTTTCATTTTCAAACATGAAAACATTTTGAAGCATTGCAACATTTCGAATACCATGCTCATATTGCAGCAATATATATAACAAAAATATTTATGTAAAATTTAACAACAACATCTATGCAGTTTGATATGAATGTTCTTATGTGCAGCATATATTATCAACATGGTGTACAACATTGTATATACGAAAAATTACTTCTATTTACACAAACATATATATCACATACTTTCTTCCGATTCAAAAAATCAAAATAAAATTAGAAATCCATATTCAAGAATTTGCAAGCATATATACGAATCATATGAACATGTGCAATATAAACCATGTATTATACAAGTCCTATGAATATGCTTGCCTAATATTTTTTGAAGGTCAATCTTGCGATTGTATTAATGAATCAAAGCCGAAATAGCGTCAGGTGGGATAGCATCCCAGTACATAGCTTGATCCTGCGTAAATGCTAACGTAGCTAAAGTATGCGCATGTAAATTAACCTGTCTAGAGATGTAATCCAAAGTAATACGATTAAATAAAGACATAAACGCGCGTTCTACACTGGTCAATCGTGACCCCAACGTACGAATGGATCGGCGTGTGATGGTGTCGGATAATCGTAGCCAATTCCATGCAATCCGTGAGTAAACTTACTGATGTGTTGTTTCGTTCAAGTAGCCAGGATAGTGCTTCCTTGTATGTCTGGGCCTCCGCCATAAGTGGTGAAAAACAAATCGGTAAATTGCCATTCCTTGCTGCCACAAAAGATCCATCTGGCGCTATTATTATCATGCCGTACGTAGCCTCGCCCGTGTCGTGCCGGAAACCCGCGTCTACATAACACCGTAGACCGCCCTCCCCTGTACCGTTCAAGTGCTCCGCTGCCGCTGCCAGCTCGGTTCGGCGGACATGGGCAGCGCCGTATGCCTGTAGTGCTACGGTGGCTGCTCTGGCTAATTGGGCAGGCCGCATCATTGATCCCTTCCAGACAGCTGAATTCCGGGTTCTCCAAATATAATATAATAATGCTACCATTAACTGGGTCTGCTCCTCCGTTAAGACCGTCATAGCCCCTTTTAGCCATGTTGTAAAAGAGTCTGCAATAATATTAGTAATAGGCAATTGTGTTATATTCCAAACAAGTCTAGAATATTCACAGAGTACTAAAGCATGCATCACATCTTCATGATCTAAACCACACATTGGGCATGTTGGGTCCACCTCAACCCTTTTAAATATCAAGTTAAGGGTTGTTGGCAAAATGTCACATATGGCTCTCCACAAGAAAGTTTTCCACTTGGGGGGACTTTTATTTTCCACATTGCAACCCATTTATCAAAATTTGCTGGGTTATTCTCATAATCACCCACAATATGCCTATAGGCATTCTTTACTGTATATGTCCCCTTGGGGTCACTCATCCAATACCCTGAGTCCTCATACTCAGGACTCACAGGGATCATATTTATTCGCTCCACATCTTCAGGAATAAATAAGTCAGACAAGATATGTGGATCCCAGGTATGAGTCTGTAAATCAATTAATCCTGCAACTCGTGCCTCTCTCAATTGCTGTGGCATTTCTGTTTGAATCAACGGGCTAGGATTATCTCGTAACCACGGATGTCCCCATATTAAAGTTGTCTGCCCATTCCCAATTCTCCTTCGCACCCCTGAGACTACCATTGCATGAGCTGCCATTATACTTCTCCAACAGTAACTTGGGCAATTACCAATAGTTGCATCTGTAAAACTAGTTGTGGGATAATACCTTGCCTTATAAAATTTAGCCACGAGTGATCCTGGGTCCGTCAAAATACGCCATGCCTGTTTACCCAGCATAGCTAGATTAAAAGCCCTTAGTTCTTTAAAACCCATACCACCATACTTCTTTGGTATGGACAACCTGTCCCATGCCTTCCAATGTATTCCCCTTTCTCTTCCATTCCCCACCAATATTTATTCATAGTTCGCTCAATTGACTGACAAACTGTCACAGGTAACAAAAAAACACTCATCGAATAGGTAGGCATAGATTGCGCTACACTTTTCAATAACACTTCCTTACCAGCCTGAGAAAGCAACTTTTTACTCCACGAACCAATTCGTTGCATGATCTTTTCCTCCACATACGAAAAAACAGCTCTCTTATTTCTCCCAACAAAGGAAGGTAGGCCCAAATATTTTCCAAAATTGGGTGCTTGCACCACCCCCAGACAATCCGCTATCTGCACCCTGTCAGCCTCCTGGGTATTTCTGCTAAAACATATATTAGATTTATTATAATTCACCACCTGGCCTGACAATTTCTCATACCTTGCAAGGCACTGCCTTATAACTCCCGCCTCTTGGATATTTGCTTTAAAAAATAGGAGACTATCATCCGCAAAAAATAGGTGCGATACAGGTGGCGCCCCCCTTGCAACTCTGCACCCATGTATTGAGCCTGCCAACTGTTCATACTGTAATACCATCGAGAGAGCCTCTGCACAAATAATAAATAAATACGGAGAGAGAGGGTCTCCCTGCCTGAGTCCCCTGGTTGCTTTTACGTGCCCCTACTATACCATTAACCATTACAGTATAATTAACCGTCTTTACACACAGCATAATGAGCTTTATCCACTTCTCACTAAAACCCATAACAGTCAGCATCCTTTCAAGAAAGTTCCACTCCATTCTGTCATAGGCTTTTGACATATCTAACTTTAAAGCACTCCACCCCACTCTACCACATTGCTTTCTATTCAGATAATGCCCCACCTCTGCTGCTACTAGAATGTTGTCAGTGATTAGCCTTCCTGGGATAAAAGCACTCTGGGATTCTGATATTAATCCTCCCATTAGTGTTTTCATCCTATTTGCTATCATCTTGGCCATAATTCTGTAAATGACATTACTCAATGCAATCGGCTTTAAATCTGCAACTGTCTCAGGCAACTCCTTCTTCGGTATCAAAACAATGTTAGTATCATTCAATCCCTCGGGGAATACACAGGAATTCAAAGCATTCGTTATAAAGCCAGATACATCTTCTCCCACTATCCCCCAAAACTGCTGGTAAAAACCCGGGTTTAACCCATCCGGACCCGGTGCCTTATCCGGATATATTGAAAAGAGAGCCTCTTTAACCTCATTAGTTTCAAAAGGGCGGTCAAACATCACATTCTGTTCTAACGTTACTCGTGGGGCTAGGACCCCAAAAAGTGGATCATCACAACTCAATCCACTAGAGGCAAAAATATTGTCAAAATAATTTTGTATAGCAGCATGCATATCATCCCCCTCCACCCAGTTACCAGCATTACATTTAATACTAGAAATAAAATTCTTTTTCCTACGTGCAGAGGCATACCTGTGATAAAATTTTGTATTCGTATCAGCCCCGCGTAGCCAGTGCTGCTTAGCTCGCTACCTCCAGAACACATCCTCCTGGGCCTCGATTCGTTTCAGGGAATTCTCAATCTGTTGGTACTCAGCTAGCGCTACCAAATCTCGTCTATCTCGTATGGCATCCTGCCTCTGCTGTAGCTGGTTAATTCGTTTCCCGAATTTATGAAACTGGTCACCCCCCACCGCATTAATTTTTCTCCACACAACTGCTGGCAATGCAGCAATCCCTCCGTCTTCCCCTCCTGCCAGGCCGTTTCTACTACTTCTTTGCACCCCTCATCTAATAGCCAAGCCATTTCAAACCTGAATCTCCGCGGCCCCCTTCCCCTTGGCATGCAAATAGCATTAATACTGAGGAAAATGATCGAGTGATCCGAGGCCCGGGTTCGAATATTCTCCAACCATGCATTCTCATTGAGCAGACCTCAATCATTCGTTATTAAAGCCTTGTCCAACCTTTCCTCTATCCAGTTCGGCGTCCCCTTCCCCTTCTGCCACGTAAATTGGTGGCCTCTCATTGGCATTTGCATCAAACCACAGTCATCCACAGCATCTCCGAAACCCCGTAACAGACTATTAGGATACGGATTTCCCCCCTTCTTCTCATGCTGATATAGGAGATTATTAAAGTCTCCTATCACCACCCAGGGCAATAAGGATCTAGTCTTCAGAGTACCAAGCAAATCCCATGTCTCCTCCCGCCTACCACGCTCGGGGATACCATAGATACATGTCATGCGCCATAACTTATTAAACAAGCTTACTTCCACATCAATATGACTCTGCGAGTAGCTTAAAAGCCTCACCGTATTATTCTTCTTCCATAAGAGCGTCATTCCTCCACTCAAACCATCATTATCAACATAAAACAAACCTTCATACCCAAGCGTAACCCGGATCCGTTCTGCATGTATCCATGGTACCTTGGTCTCCATCAAGAACACAAAATCCGGCTTCTTACTGGACGCTAGGCCCACAATCTGTCGAACTGTGCGTGGATTGCCCAAGCCACGACAGTTCTAGCTCAACGTACTTATGATGATGGGCGGGGCTGAGCACCAGCTCCCGCCATGGACAAGCTTTTTGAACCAGCCGCAATTGTTACCTCATCGTTTCCACTATCTTCTCCCCCCTCCGTCCCATGCCTGCGTCGCTTTGCCGTAACCACCACCACCTCATCCTCAGACATACTCGTGGGTGTGACACCCCCACTCCCTTGTCCCCCCATCTACCACACGTAGCTTGACTCCCAATGGTCGTGGTTTCCCGCCAACCGGAACAAGCCAGCTATCCCCAACCGCTCTAGGAGCGCTCCGGGATCCACCAGCTCGCATATCCGGGCAGTACAGGTACCTTTCCACCGGAATTCCAGCCTCCCTAGCGTGTATACAGAAAGTATGCAAGTGACCCATACAACCACAAAAGTAGCAAAACTTATGCAGCCGTTCATACCTAAAATTTACCCATGTTGTAGTCCCATCTCTCTTCGTCAACCTCATCCTTCTTCTGAGTGGCCTATCAACCGAGATTGACACCCGAATACGGTGAAACATTAGCCATGGCGCCCCTTCAAATCGGTCATCATGTTTAACAAAAGAGCCCAAAAAATTCCCTGCCTGTTCCAGAATTGTATGCGACGTGTACCCCTTTGGCATATCATGCAACTGTACCCACATGTCAATCATATCCAACTCTACATCCACAGGATTTACCCCATCCAACACCTCTCGACACACAAGAGCATTATTCTCAAAAGCCCAGGGTCCCCCATTCAGCACGTATTCCATATCCGTATTATGGAAAAAAAACAAATAAGAACAAACCCCTTTGAATCTCCGTTACCTGTACTCCACGTACCGGTTGCCAAACAGACGCTAGAACCTGCCTCATAAAGTCCAGTTTTATCATCTTCTGCGTCAAAAACCGCCCGACAATCCTCCATGTCTCCTCCTCCTCTTCCCCATCACCCTCTACCACCACATCTCCACCTTCCGGCATAAACACCGCCCCCTCCTCCTCCATCAACGCCATCTCCGCCCACCTATCCGTCAACTCCGCCACACCCCCCACCACCCCTTGCTGCCGTGTAGACCCCCCATCCCCCCTCCCATGCTGAATCGTCCCCATTCTGCCTCCATTCCTTCCTCTACCCACACTGCCTACATCAGCTCCTTCTAAACCGCCCACGCCACCCCCATGCAAGCCGCCTAAGTCACCTGCCAACACAACTCCCCCACGCCTCAAGCCCTTGCCACGTTCCCCCCTACCTCTACCTTCCCGAAACTCGTCTGTCGGCTGCAATCCAGCATTCACTCCGTATTCCCTCCCTACTTGCCCCCCACCAGCAGTTCGCCTTGGATCATGCATTCCTTCCATCATCCGGCGCATCTCAACACTTTCCGTTAAACCCCTATCTCGCGCTTCTTCCATCTCGGCCATCCCCTCATCACATAGGTTGACCTCGCCATCCATAACAACATCATCGGCCATCTTTCAGGGAGGATTAGAACAAAAATTGTCTGAAAACCTAGGAAAACCCTAGTAGGTCTGCAAAAACCCTAGAGAGAATTCTAGAGAGAGATCGTTAATACTGCGATTTCATTTATTTATGCTTGCCTAATATAAAAACATGTATTGTAACATATCCCGACATACTGTTCAGCGAAGATAACGTGTTGTAATTTAGCTTATCAACTAGCTCAATTCTCGTGTGTTGTTTGCACGGTACTGCTTCGTGATTGTATGTATATGAGTATATAGAATAGATAAGTAAAAGGGAGATGAAGAACACAATGTATAGAACACAATTTCATAAAACCATCTTTTCATTAAGTCTTCACCCTCAATTTATAGGGACCATTACAACTTTTCACATACTCATCATAATTCATGTAATAAGTAAAGACTAAGAAAATGTCTCAAGTTTAATCGTCATAATAATATCATATTTATAACAGACATTTATTTTCTAATAATAATGTTGTATACTAGTAACTACTAACCAATAGGCCGGGTCACTCAACAAAATGCATTTGGAGAGCACATTGCTACATAAAGTAGTAATAGCACTGGCAAATGTCTAAACCGGGGTTTGAATTGGAGACCTCAAGTGTATGAGACTAGCGTGATAACCAACTACACCACCCAAACAACTTTATAGCTCCATAAGCTAAAATGTAATTTTACAATTGAAAATGAAAAAAAAATCATCCAATAGTTTTTTAGTAAATATATAGCATGTATATGTGTCTTGTGTTGTGATTTTTTGTGTTTTGTGTTATAAAATTATGTACCTTAAAAGTATGAATTATGTACTTCGTTGTTTTAAGTTTTAACTCATAGTCCATAATACTATGTGGACCCTAATCCATAATATAAATTGTCATACAGTACTCCCTCCCTCGAGCATTTCTCTATTGAATTATATATTGTAGCTATTGTTGTGTTAGGACTCAGGATTAATAATAACATTGTTCACAAGGGGATTAATAATAACATAACATAATAATAAGTGGATGGAACACAGGCAGAATTTAAAGATGGGAAACAATATTAGCCTAGGAATATTGGATTTTATTTATCATTTTTCTATACTGGAATGGTGTGTGGTGGATTTTAGCCTAGGAATATTGGCTTCTCAGATCTCAGAATCTAGACTTCAGATTTATAAATTGCCAAAAGGAGTTAATACCTCCAATGGTCCTCCGAGTATTAGCGATTTACTAACTGTGGTCATTCGAATTTTAAATGACCTTCAATGGTTCTTCATGTTTTAAAAAATAACCACTCGTGGTCCTAATTTAAAAAATCCGAGTTTAAAATAACCACGAGACGTCTAAAAGAACCACGTGTGGTTATTTTTTAAAACATGGAGGACCATTAGAAGTTATTTAAAACTCGGATGACCAGAACTGATAAATCGCTAATACTCGCAGAACCATTGTAAGTATTAACTCTTGCCAAAAGTGTGAGAAGAATATGAGAAAGGAAGTAAGAAATAATAGCTAACTTTGTAATTGCAATTAATGCTATAGCTTTTTCCATTATCTAAGATTGGAGTATTTGTTGTAGCCAATATCCTGAACTTATTTTGAGTGCTTTGAACTTTGAATGTTCGAATTTTGAAGATTAGATTTTAATTTTTTTTTAAACTCGAGTTCGAATATTCGAGATTGGAAATTCAAGCTCAATTTGAGCCAATCTCAAACTCAAACACTCAAGCTATATAGAAAATTATCTTCATCATCATATTTTAATGGGTGTTGCTATTTGCACCACCCTTTGGTCAAAAGTAGGTATAAAGTATCTTGAAATTATAAAAAGGCAAAAATTTTCAATAATTACATAGATGGTGTAAATAGTCAAATGGAGGTTCATTTTGCTATTTGCACCACCTTAGTCAAACCTCATTTATGAGGTGTAATTAATAATTTTTTAATTCAAAATTTAATTAAGAGAAAATAGTACTTTTTTCCCCTAAGATATATACTTATAGTACTTTTTACCCCCGAATCATTCATGTTAGCATATTGGCCTCCTCAATTATTCTAAAAGTGACGATTCTCCCCCCCCCCCCCCCACCCCCCCCCCCAATATATTAAATTGACATTTCTACCCTTAAAGCAAACATTTTATTTATTTTTTTTCTAACAAATTATTGCGTATACGTAGGGATGACCACGGTTCGGTTCTAACTGAACCGGACACTATAGCAATCGAATTAAAAGTTTCCGGTTAGGAAAAATTGTACACTTTTTCCCTCTGAGTTATATGATTATAACACTTTTTTCCTCTCAGTTATTTGTTTATCCACATTTGCTCCCTCAATTATATTAAAAGTGACAGGTTTTCTCTATTTTATGTTAGGTGAACATTTTTACCCTTAAAACTAAATATTTCATTTATTTTGTCTTCTCCAACAAATTATTGTTTATATGTACGGATGATTATGGTTCGCTTCGAACAATTTTTTTTTATTGCCAATTCAAAATTTATTTTTTTATTTATTATAAATTCTATTTCTTATTTTTAAAATAATATAAATTCAATAATTATTTTATTTTATTTTATTTCATTTTTTTGGTTCTGAATCGTAAGTATAGGAAAATAAAGTTGTGTTATGCCTTCACAATTAGTTATATTTGTTCTATATTTTTTAAAACATTTTTAACCCTAAGAATCTAAGCTCCACTCCCAAGGTTCGAACCTATGACCATTTATTTGAAATGGTAATTAAAATGTCATCATATTACATGATAGTTGGCTTAATCATATTATATATAATAATCATATAAAAACCAATTGCTAAATCAAAGTAATTGTAGATTACTAGTATATATGCCCTCTAATGAAGGTGTGCATTCCTCAAAAAGAGAGAAACCAAATATAATCTTAGATATAAAATCACACTCCAAAATGCTATTGGAACGTAATGGATTGTCAACTTCAATATGACTGCGAAAGTCTAAGAAATCAATATTTTTTCTCCCTTTTTAACTGGAATAAAGTTCGGAAGAGTAATATATAACACGTGTGATTGCAAATTAAAACAAACTCCCTTTGGCTTTGCTTACGATTCAGAACCGAAAAAATAAAATATAATAAAATAATTATTAAATTTATTTTTTTAAAAAAATAAGAAATAAAATTTATAATAAATAAATACATTTTGAACTGACAATAAAATTAAAAAAAAAATTGTTTGAACTAAACCGTGACCATCTGTACATATAAACAATAATTTGTTGGAGAAGAAAAAATAAATGAAATATTTAGTTTTAAGGGTAAAAACGTCTATCAAACATAAAAGGGAGAAAACATGCCACTTTTAATATAACTAGGAGGCAAATGTGGATACATGAATAATTATGAGGGAAAAAGTGTTAAAAGCATATATCTAAGGGAAAAGGTGTCATTTATAATAAATATTTGTTAAAAAAATAATGTTTTGACTAAAATTAATGAAGGTGGTGCAAATAGTAATTTTTTATTTACACTTCCTAAAAATTATCACACCTATTAAATATGTGGTGTAAATAGCAATTAGGGTGGTGCAAATAGAATTCCCCATTTTAATAGAGCCCCGCTTGCAGCCCTAGGCTAACTAATTACATTTTTAGCTGCTGGTTAAAAAATGCATTCGGTGAGCAATTTGAAATGAAGAAACCCGTTAGCAATGTGTCTGAGCCCGGGTTCGAACCGGGGACCTCTAGTGTGTGAGACTAGCGTGATAACCAACTACACCACCCAGACAAGTTGTCAAGTTATTAAGCTCAAATCTTATCTATAATAAATAAATAAATAAAGGGTATCTGGATTGAAAGACACATTTTCATAATATGCTTTCATTATTTTTCTATAATTATCCATAGAGGAAAAGACGGCATTTGGGTTTTGAGGAAAAGACGGAATATCTTTCCTATACAGAGGATACTTTTAAAATAATAATCATTTAAGAAGCCTAATGTTGAGATCCCCTTTATTTATAGGAAAGATATTCATTCGTCTTCCATATACGATGGATGGTGTTTGGCACTTGGTGCAGGATGAAGCATTACATTTTAAAGTTCTTTTATTTATTAATTAATTATGTAGTGGATCATTGTCTCATGTGTAACAAATGTGTTTTGTGAATGTTATGTGGTTGGTTTTAATTTCAAAATTTTATTTTTATTATTGCATAATTATTTTATATATTACACAATATTAAAATTATGATTATATTTAAATAATTTAAGCAATAATAACAAAAATAATAAATGAATCAATATTATATTCAAATAATTAATTATTATTGTAACATTTCTATTTATATTAGAAAATTTTATTTATATTGAAAAAAAGGAGATAATTAAAGAATTTTGAGTTATATATAATATACAAAGTTATAAAGGTAATTGGTGCAAAATCATTAAAGAAAAGTTAATTTATAGTCTTTACACTCTATATGATAATTATAAGTGTGCATTATAATTTTTATTTTATTTTTTCCACTACAAATTATCACAAATTTTACATGAAGCTAAATTTATCTAGCACGAATGGGTACATTTCATTAAGATGGCGTTTGATAGTCAGAAAAGTTTGAAACTTTCTTAGAAATTTAAAAGGTGGAAAAATTATTCCACGTTTGGTGCAATCTTTGACTTAGGTAAGTTTAAGTCAATGGGAATCACATCCCATGATATCAAGGAAAGCAAATCTCATGACCTAAGGGGGTGAGATTCTTTTTCATTCTTCCAAAAGGTTGAACCCCAACCCTAATGAGATTTTTTTTCATGGTTTACTGAGAATCTGTCAATTTTATTGAATTACACATTTATCCTTTTTGGTGCATACTGCCATGTTAAATATATCTTATAAATATAAGAAATTAGGTTCTCCCACCATTACACATTTTTTATCAAAAAACTTGATGATTTTATTTTCTTGTCTGTATCTTAAAAGAAGAAAACTAATTTTGGAAATTTGGTTGAAGAAAGGTAAACAAAAGATGACAATTTGGTTCTTGCAAATCATGTAGACTTTGAAAATTTACATTATTTTTTTTTTAAATACTTTGCATCGTATATATAATGAATTTTATTGGTTAATAAAATGTCATTTTATATTAAATTCAAGTTTTTGTTATTGTTTTAAAGTTTTCATTATTTTGTTTAGGGAAAATGGTAAATTATGTCCCTCACAAATATGCCAATTATCAATGTTGCCCCTGAATTATTAGTGGTGTAAATGTTGCCCTTCAATTTTCAAAATATGAAATATATTGCCCCTCCCCTGAATTATTAGTGATGTAAATGTGGTTACCCGTCGTCTTTTTTGTTCGAAGACCACGTTTTTTTCCTCAAATTTTCTTTCTTCGATTGTTCTCCTTCCGTCAACAACAAATTTTCTCCCTCTTCATATTAGGGGAGGGGCAATATATGTCACGTTTTGAAAATTGAGAGGCAACATTTATACCACTGATAATTCAAGGGTAACATTGATAATTGACATATTTGTGAGGGGCATAAATTACAATTTTCTCTTTTGTTTATAATTGCACATAGTAAGAAATGGATGAGATTTTTCAATGATCGATTGAATGAACAATATAAAGATGGTGTTCAAAAGTTTTTGAATTATGCATTGAAGAGCATAAAATACGATGTTTGTGTGCCAAGCGTTAGAATAGTGGTTATACATCTCGTGAAGTGGTTGAAGTGCATTATCTCAGATTAGTACTACATTTTTCAGTATAAGAATTACATTTTTATATTGACCCGATTCGACCTGTCTCACATAAGTGTGACCCATTTTATAGATGTATATATTAAAGTGCATATAGCGAAAGTAACAAAATAATACATCATATTAAAGTACATATTACGAAAAGTTCAATTTCAGCTGCTGGTTAAAAACGCATTTGGAATGACATGAAAAATGATTTGTCTGAGCCCGGGTTCGAACCGGGGACCTCTAGTGTGTGAGACTAGCGTGATAACCAACTACACCACCCAGACAAGCTGGTTGCTCTTGGTTAGTTAAAGTTATAAATTGTACTAGTCAAAAATGTAGTTTAATAACTGATTTTTTTTTTTTTTTTTTAAAAGACAAGTTAAAATAAACCGATATTCATAAAATGCCTCGGCCAAGAGCAACTTAATATATAGATGCTTAGCATGATGATGTGTGTTGTACTGTATAGACTCAACTCGATCTTCTATTCCAGGGAGGACAATAATTCTAAAATGTGCATTATATTATTGTTAAAAGTTAATTCCACCAAAGCTCCATTGTCTTTGTTGTCGATTTCAAATTTAGTTTCAGACTATCGTTTTTGTAATTTAATACCCCTAACTATTATTTTTTGGACAATTTTAGTCCTCATGATTTTTCCTATTTTTAGTAAGGGCATTTTTGTCTTTTCATAATTTTTTTTTGTTATTTTTCTAATTTTAACCGGTTTAATTGTTTTAGAACTTTAGGTAACCTCTGATTTTTAGTAACTATATTTTTCAACCGATTTTAGTAAGTCCTAAACCAATTAAACCGGTTGAAACTGGAAAAAATAACCAAAAAATAAATATGAAGAAACAAAAATGCCCTTACTAAAAATAGGAAAAGTCATGAGAATGACTAAAAGTGTCCAAGAAATAAAAGTTTGGGATGTTAAATAATAAAAACGATAGTTTGGAATTAAATTAGAATTGCCACCAAAGACAAGCGACCTCTAGTGGAATTAACTTTAATAATGTTTCTATGTGGCTTTATTGTGTTTTTTGTTAAATGTTAATATTGGGGATGGTTGGCTTTACATGCATGGTTAGAAATGTTGATTTCGTATGCGTGCTGTACCAAAATTGTGACAAAATAGACAACTCAATCTCTTAATTATAACCATAGCCCTATTTAGTTTCTTAGTTGTTCGTTTGGTGATTGTTTTAGTCCCTCAAGTCAAATAATATCGGTTAATAATTGATACATTAAAAAGAGTAATAGTAAAATTTTAGCTATATCTCTTTTCTCCCATCATTGCCCCAACCGTCATATATAACATACTCCTTTTATCTACCATTATTGAGGCAATTTTTGCACTGAAAGTTTGAACATCCATCTTCCAGGCACGTTACAATTAAGTACATGTTTGAAGTTTAATTAATTTAAAGATGTATCGAATTTCAAATAGCACACCTTTTAAAAGTTATGGGAAATTTCGACACAAATGTAAGGAGATGCTACTAATTAGGATGTCTTGGAATTATGCCAATCTCGGTAAACGATTCCAAGCATATTCACGATATGGAGTAGGTGTTTATTTTCAATTATGTGAATAGTTTAATTACCATTTGCATTATTCATAATTTTGAGATGTTTATTTCCAATAATGTGAATAGTTTAATTACCATCTTTGTTCACATTTACAAATTGCTTATTGTGTAATTTTGTTAAACATTTCTTTGTTAAACTTTTCCTTTCTTTGGCTGTAATTTTGTTCATTGTTTTATAAAATTATATATATATATATATATATATATATATATATATATATATATATATATCTACTATATATATACTAATAAGAACCCAAGAGAGTTAGGCCTATAATGGGTATAAAAAATAGCGGTCAAATTTTTTAATCAAATGAATGGCTCAGATTGATCCGATTTTAATTTTTCCTTAAGATTTCCTAATTTATCCTTAATGAATATGATTATCCGTTAACTTTTCCGTTAAATATTATCTTTTCCGTTAATTTCTGTTAGTTCACCGTTAACTTACTCATTGATTTCAATAAGAAATTAAGGTTTTAGGTTCGAACCCCATCACAATCAAAGTTGGCATAATTAGTACTCTATTTTACTCTTATTAAATTAAATAATAATAATTTAGTAGCTACAACAAAAAATAATAGATATGCATTTCTTTAATTTAGAATTATGTGTCTACAGTGTCTTTATTCAAAAAAAAAATAATAAAATTATTCATCATCAATAAATTAAATAAAGAAATAGTTTCATTAGTTATATTGTCTTTATTTTTCTCCAATATAAAAATTCTTTACATTCACATTCATCAATTGATTATATTCGCTACATTGTCCCTACAATGTCTTTATTAAAAAAAAATTATTATCAATAAATTAATTAAGAGAAGTAATTTTATTAGTTATATTGTCTTTATTTTTTTCCAATGTAAAAATTCGTTACATTCAAATTCATCAATTGATTATATTCACTACATTGTCTCTTTTTTGTGCACTATTTTTTTTAATTAAATATCAAAGTTATAATACAAAATAATACTATATATTTATTTACCAAGTATTTTATTAATACCATAAAAAAAATAAAAAAAAATATAATTAATAAAGCCAATCATACTAACTACTTGACGGATTTGTTGACAAAAAGAATATTCAAATCACACAACAAATTGAAGTGAGAACTATCTTGCAATGTCCTTATTTGACAATCAACATTTAGCGGTTAGCGTTAGCGGACTATATTAGCGTATTTGACCAGCGAATTATATCAACGGTTGGTAAAAAGATATTTGAAAAAATTAGCTGTTTAGATTATCATGTAAAATGACCTAAGGATATAATAATAATAATAATAATAATAATAATAATAATAATAATAATAATAATAATAATAATAATAATAATAATAATAATAATAATAATAATAATAATAATAATAATAATAATAATAATAATAATAATAATTGTTTTTTAAAAAATAAAAAAAAACAAAAATATAATTAAGCCAATCATATTAACTACTTGGGGGATTTAATTTATTGACAAAAAGAATATTCAAATCACACAAAAAATTGAAGTGGAAAACTACCTCGCAATGTCCTTGTTTGGTAATCAGCAGTTAGTTCTTCAATATTAGTATACATTTAATATGAAAATTCAACATTCAATTATCTATGCATGAATAATTCTAATTTAATCTTGTCTTGACATACTTTAAAGTACTTATTTAAAAAAAAAATATTGGACATTAACCCAATCGCGCAATGCGCGTAAAAAACTAGTATATATATATAGGGAAGGGATCAGGTGCATTTGTGACTTCCCGTGCGGATATGCGGTGGATTAATGTGCGTGAGGTTTATACTTAATGTGCGTGAGATTTGTACTTAATGTGCCTGAGATTTGTACTTAATGTGTGTGAATGTGTAAAATGCAGCAGAAAATATTGATGTCAGCTTCTTCCCCATCCCCAGTAGCCATTTGCCCCCTCCCTGATGATGATGATGCGAAGGCGAGCTATGGTGGTTAAGAATTATGGGAATAATACAACAAAAATTCACACTTTGCTGTTGTGCAAATTTTACTGTGCGTGCGTCATTTATATAAATATTCAACTACATTGAATGTAGCTGATAATCCAGAATCCATGACCAAATTGAAGGAAGAAGTAACAAGAAGCTTGGGCGTTAATGTGCGTGAGTTTCTGTTCTGCTTCCTTCTGAGCTCGTAATTCTGAAATACTCACGCACATTAAGCACAAATCTCACGCACATTAAACACAATACTCAGGCACATTAAGTACAAAACTCACGCATATTAACATGACGCACATTAAGTACAAATCTCAGGCACATTAAGTATAAACCTCACGCACATTAATCCACCGCACATCCGCCCGGGAAGCAACAAATGCACCTGATCCCTTCCCTATATATATATATATATATATATATATATATATATATATATATATATATATATATATATATATATATATATAACTTTCCGCGACACCTTCTGCTGTAACGGGGGTAGCGAAAAGTGTTTATTAAAAAAAAAAAATCGTATGCTTTTCGCGACACCCATACAGGGTGTCACGGAAAGCCAAGCACTTTCACAGACACCGGAATCTCCTACACCTGTACATATGTAGCGAAAATTCTTTTATAGGTATAGTGGACGTACTTTTTTGTACTAGTGGATGTCTTGAGTTATGTCAATCTCGCCCCTAAATTTACTTTGCCATTCCTCTTTCACTCTGAAATCAAATTCAGTAAGCCCTAAAAACCTTTCCTCATTTTCGCCTTCTGCTCTGCCTTTCAACTTCATTCTTCCCTTCGGCCTTCCTCCTTCACTCTTCCCCGAGTCCTTTATGTGGTGGTTAGAAATACCAATGAAGCTTTTTGGGGATTCCCAAAGTGGTATGAACAAGAGTTTCTGATGGGATATTTGCGATTTCTAATCACTAAAAGTTGTCAAAAATATGTTGATTTCCAACCGTGGATTTAGATATCATTTTTAACCTACAAGAGAATTGAGATTTAATTTAATTTAAATTTTTTTTTTTTGGTAAAATGGTCAAATAAGCTCTCCAACTATAAACTAAAATAAAATTAGACCCTCAAACTAAAAAATATATAATGCTACTGATTCTATTACAATGTAGTATCTGTTCATAACTACTTTCTCAACCTAAAGCCAATAACGCACCACTAAGGCTCGAACTCACAACCACCTATATAGGAGTTCAACCCGGGTGCCATCTAAGCACAAAGTGCTTGGCCTAAAAAAAAAAAAAAAAAAAAAAAAAAAAATATATATATATATATATATATATATATATATATATATATATATATATATATATATATATATATATATATATATATATATATATATATATATATATAATTGAACCAAATGTTTTGTATTAAAATTTTTCAAATGTTTTTTAGTAATTAATTAACTATCGTGGGCATCAACGCACCTTCACGTCAGCCTAATATCTGGGAACCGTCTGGATAACATGAATGGACTTTGAATGTGGATGCAAGCGTTAAGCCAGCCACTCTACAAGCAGGCTACGGAGGTATCCTCAGGAAAGCGAATGGAGATTGGATCCGGGGCTTTTGTGGTAAGTCCAAATATGAAGACGCTACTGTTGTTGAAGCGGAAGCCATCTCTAATGGCCTTGCATGGGCATGGAAACTTGGAATCAGGGATGTCGAGGTACAATCTGATGCCAAGAGGGTTGTCCAATGGATCACAAACAAAGCAGAGTTAAGGGGCCCAATCTGTGTATATACAGATGATATCCGAGACTGGTTTATGAGAAACTAGAAAATATCAATCCGCAGTATTGCCCGAGAACAAAACGAGAGCGCAGATGCTGCTGCCTTATTAGGAGCGAAAATGGACGCAAACTGGAGAGAGCTTGAACAGTGCCCTGTTGGGATGGAAGAGCACGTCGAGAGAGATAGCATGCACGCCAGATGGCCGTGCAGTGGGATCAGCTAAGCTACCCTGGGTCCCCCCCTCCCTTTTGATCTAAAAAATTAACTACCGTGGTAGTCAATCCACGACTCCATCAGAGCTAAATGGAGAAACATGACATCTTAGCCTACTTCTCCATCCAGATCTGGACGAAGAAGCCATGTCTACTTTCGTTTCAATCTTCACAAAGAAGTTTGGCTAGGAATTTTTTTAAATAAGAATTAGATTTATTTTAATTTGTGAATCGGGATGTCACATTAGTATTAAACACATATATAGATGTCACATAAACAAAATTTAATTGATTACTGAGACAAAAATGCTAATTGCGGTTATATTTGGTTGGAGGCTTTTGTACCCTACTATGAGATTTGATACACATTATCATGTTTGTCTCTCTACTTTTGATATCACACTATTGAATTCAAATCCTTTTCGGCATGTTTGGTTCATGGAATAGGTCAGGAATGTAATAACATTCCGTGGAATAGACCTATTCCATCATTTGGTTGGATCATTTTGTCATGGGAATAACATGCCTAGGAATGAGCTATTACCTTTACAAGAGGAATAGTCATTCCTAGGGGGGCCTTGGTATTAGCTATTCCCATGCCCTTGGGAATAACTTTTATATCACAAATACCAAAAATACCTTTTGCACATTATATAATATTTATATTTATTTAATAAATATAATTTATTATATAAATGTATATATTTAATTAATTATAATTTTGCACATTATATAATATTTATATTTATTTAATAAATATAATTTATTATATAAATGTATATATTTAATTAATTATAATTTTTATCCATCAATCTATATACACACACACACATTTTGCAGTGTTTGCAATTAGCATTTTGGAAAAAGAAAAGTATTTTCTCAAAACACCCTTGACAGCTTATTATATTATATACATATAAATAAAAAAAAATTAACTGTATAAGACTCCTTAATTATGGAGCCTTGGCTCCTAAATTAAGTAGCCTACCCATCTGCATGCCTAGCGGAAGGGCATTGCAAGCTTGCCTAGCGGATGAGCATTGCAATTAAAATTATGGAGCCTTGAAGCTCCTTTAATAAATGTTAATATAAATATGTATTTGTGTAATAATAATAATAATAATAATAATAATAATAATAATAATAATAATAATAATAATAATAATAATAAATATTAATATAAATATGTATTTGTATATTATTATTATTATGATTATTATGATTATTATTATAATTATTATTCTCTCTCACACACACATGCATATACATGTATATATATATATATAACATTCAGTATATCATAATCATATTCATATTCATTATTATTATTATTATTATTATTATTATTATTATTATTATTATTTTGTATAATGGTATTTATGTCTTTAAAATCTATTCCATTTCTATTCCTTTAACCAACCAAACACATGAATATAATTACTAAAGTCTATTCCTTCAGACAACCAAACAACAGAATACAATTCCTATTCTATTCCTTACCTATTCCATTCCCTGTTAAATAACATTCTTATTCCCTCCAAATTCATTCCGTGAACCAAACGTGCTGTTTAAGTAATTATAAAATTAATTACAATTTTCTTCCCTTACTTTTGAAAAAAATGAGGGGAAAAAAATAAAATAAAAAGGTTATTATTCATATATTAAATATAAAACTTTAATATGTATATATATATATATATATATATATATATACACACACATATGTATGTGTATATGTGTATGTAATATATATTTTTAATTTAATTAATTAATTATTTAGACTCTAATTTCTATTTACTATTAAACTTTTTTACTTAAATCCATACTAAACGCACTCAGCATGTTTTTAACAAGTTTAAGAGATTAATTGACAGTTTAAAAAAAAAATAGATATGGAAAAGAAAATAGCTATGTCTATTAAATATCAAACTTTTTTACTTAAATCCATACCAAACGCAGTCAACATGTTTTAACCGGGTTGTAAATAAAACATTTGCACTAATGTCTGAGCCCGGGTTCGAACCGGGGACCTCTAGTGTGTGAGACTAGCGTGATAACCAACTACACCACCCAGACTTGTTACATCTTTTTTCACTGTTTTTGTCTACGTGGTTAGTATTTGGGCTCTGGTCTTAATATAGTATACGTAATGCCGCCGCTTTCTTTATCGGGTCTCCTCATTCAGACCTTGAACGGAAGACGACTATAACACATCAATAATATCCCTCACTTTCTACTCTATTTTTCATTTGATTTTTGAAAATTAAAAGACAAAGTGAGCCACTATTTTTATTCGTTCATTGTTTTTTCTACCCAATAAAATTTGTACATGTGATAGAAATTATACTTTATGAAATGACAAACATTGAATAGTGAATATTAATGTGGCTATGTTGTGTAAACAATCCTGGCGTATTATTCAGCACCATCCTTCTTTCATTTGGTCTAGTTTGCTGAAAACTCAATGGCCCTGTTTGGTAAAATGGCTGTTAGCTTATAGTTGTTAGTTGTTAGCTGATTGTGTTAATTAGAGGGTATAAATAGTTGATAACATTAGCTGATTGTAGAAAAGTGTTTGGTAAATTAGCTGTTAGCTGTTTGGTATAATTTCTTTTCTCAAAAAGGTAAATGAAAAAGTTGCTTGGGGTAGCTTTTTCAATTTTAGCTTTTTGGAGTTGCAAAAAGCTAATTAACCAAATATTTATATTGATATTTTAACTAAATCAAACAATTAATAGTGGTCAAATAAATCAAAATTGACCTATAGGCTAATTTTTTACCAAACAAGGCCAATATGTCATTAGAAGGCACTCTGGATGGAGAATGGAAATGGGATCAGTATTAAAATTTGGCATGACTACTAAGTGATGTCTACCAAATAAAGTTAATGCTGAAGTGTCAACTTTTCCCCCTTTTTCTTGAGAATGTCACTAATACAAAACCAGTTTTTTGCGTCTGTTGTACAACATATGCAGATACGTAGATGTGATTGTACTGTGCATAAAGAAGCTGGGAAGATGGGTTTTGGTTTAATTTCATTCTTAGAGATGAGCATGAAGGTTTCATTGCTGCTAGGATCGTGCCTTGGAGATGAGTTTTCAGCCCTAAGGAAGCGGAAGTAATGGCCATTCGGGAAGCACTGAGTTGGGTTAAGCAGAGAAATTGTGATTTCATTCATGTGGAAAGTGATTGTCAATAGGTAACATAGGAGGTTCCTCTTTTAATCTAATTATTCAAGATATCAAGGAAATGATGATAAGTACGTTTTGATCACATTTTTATTAAGTTTGTTAGACGATATGCGAATCAGGCGGCCGATTACTTAGTGCAAGAGTCTATTTCCATGTCAGATTGTATGGAGTGGTGTGATAGTCCTCCTGCTTTCATTTGTATTGTTCTTTCGACTTGAGTTAATGAAAGTTTTTTTTGTGTCTCAAAATAATAATAATAATAATAATTGCTATTAGGTGTGTTAAATATGGATCCCGCAAAACATACCCCCTCCCCCCCCCCCCCCCCCCTCCTTTTTTTGAAAAAATTTTATGATGCTTCATTAAAAATAGGCCGAAATAATATCCGGTGGGTGTAGATCCCAATACATAATTGTAGTTTGCTGATAAGCCGTAGTAGCTAAAGCATGAGCTAAATGGTTCTGTACTCTAGGAATAAAATAAAACGAACAAGACTGAAACGAAGATGCAATAAGCCTGCAAGTGTCAATGGCATAGCCTAGATATGTGCGCAGCACAATAGTTGGAGTAGTAAGATAGTGATGTAGTGTCAAACAGTCCGTAAAGATCTCAACATTCTGTTCTCCCCGATCTTTCAACCACGATAGAGCCTCCTTACATGCGAGCACCTCTGCCATAAGTGGTGAGGAGCATCCTTGTAGTGGTCCACTGAATGCCGAGACATACCCCCCGTCCGAGTCTAGTAACAGTACCCCCAAAGTAGCTTGCCCCGTCTCCTGCAAATACCCCCCGTCCGAGTCTAGTAACAGTACCCCCAAAGTAGCTTGCCCCGTCTCCTGCAAATACCCCCCGTCCACACGGCATATGCGCCTTGGCAGTCCAGGTGGTTTGGCAGCAGTGGAAACTGGCGCACGGAGATTGGCGTTTTCTTGCGACTGATTTGGCGCTGCTAGGAGCGTGGTGGGCAGTGCCGTGTGCTGTTGCGGGTGCGCCCGAGACCAAGCCAGCTTGGCAGCCGCGGCAATTTTGAGGACCGCTTCCGGCCGTGGCAATGTTGCTTCCCATACGACCCTGTTCCTTGCTCTCCATATATTGTAAAGTATTACTACTGCATAGAATATCCCATCAGAGTCTAGAACATTTAGAAGTTCATCAAACCAAACATAAAAAATATTTGTGATTATATTTGGAATTGTGAGGTTAGATTTATCCCAAATGTTCTTTGCAAAATCACACAACACCAACGCATGCATTATGTCTTCTTGAAATAATCCACACATGGCACATCTTGGATCCACCTCCACCCTCTTTATAAGCAAGTTTGTAGTAGTGGGCAATCTATTACTAACGGCTCTCCATAGGAACATTCTCCATTTTGGGCCCCCCTCCATATCATTGTACGAATTCATTAGTCTTTTTACGGACAAAAACTAGACATATTTGTTTGTGTTTTTATTTTTATTTTTTGTTAAACAAATAAATAAAAACACACATTTTAAAATGGACCTTAATTTTAAGTTTTGATATATTTGAAAATAATAATGAAACTTCAAACTTTATGAAAATTTAAAGAAGTACACATCTACATACAAATACAAATTTAATAAGAGCCAATAATGTTAGGCCCTTAACTAGAATAAAAAAATGTTGGTATAATTGTTTCTTAAAATAAATGGTTCATATTATTTTGATTTTAGTATTATTTAATGATTTTTATTATTTACCCTCTATTATATTATTTTCTTCCCTTAAATAACCTTAAATTCCGTTAGTATAAACTTTAGTAACGGAATATTCCGTTAACTATTTATTATTCTTAACTTACTCATTAATTTCTATAAAAAGGTCTTAGATTCGGACCACATCCCAATTAGAGTTGGCATAATTGTTAAACATATACTACGAATATGTTAAAACGTATTATATATATATATATATATATATATATATATATATATATATATATATATATATATATATATATATATATATATATATATATATATATATATATATATATATATATATATATATATAATTTAACATAAATTTTGGTCAAATAATTAGCCCTACTAAATACATAGAATTCAAAGTTGAGCATCAAAGATTATAAATCATGAACTTTAAAAATCATTTGATTTTCTTGCATTTTAAAAAAAAAAAAAAACAAATTTAGGTTAAGTTTTTTTTTTTTTTTTTTTTTTCGTTTAATTAATCTTCCTTTGATTATTTGGAACAAACCTTAATATTTCAATTATGTTTTTGGATTATTGAAATAATTTAGGTCATTATGGTATTAATATTTTTTTTGTATGTATTTTTATAATGGTACAATTGTACATTACTTTACAAATATTATACTATTATTTTTTTTTATCAGGACAAAATTGTTCTTACATCATTGTCAGACCTATGCGACCTAACTACAAAATTGTCGATTATAAATACAATTACACCTGGACTCTAAAACGGTACGACCATTTTTCAAAGAATTGACAATGTTGACATCCCACTGGCCCCAATTGAATAAGTTTACACATCAGAATATTATCAATATGAAAACTTCTAAAGAAATTTGTAAGTTAACTTAATTTTTACTATATCATTATAACAATATCTATTGTGACCATATATTTTGAATTATTTATTATCAATTGACAGCAATTGTAGCAATTTCATTGACAAACTCTCAAAATAATTTGTCTCAACAACGAATGGAAATTTAAAAAATCAATGATTTCATTATTGTTGATGAAAAGTATGTACGCCACTTTATTACTCTTATTAAATTAAATAAATTAGTAGCTAAACAAAAAATAATACATATGCATTTAATTAATTTAGAATTATATGTCTATAATGCCTTTATTTAAAAAAAAAAATTGTTCATTATAAAAAATTTAAGAAGATATATAATTTCATTAGTTATATTATCTCTATTTTTTACAATTCAAAGATTCATTACATTCAAATTTATTAATTTATTATATTCACTACATTGTCCATTTTCTTCTTTTTACATTATCTTGTAATTAAATATCAAAGTTATAATACAAAATATGTTATATATATTTATTTACGAAGTATTTTATACAAATATAATAAATATTAATATTTTATTCAATACTTTCACATGATAACCTACGATATACATCTCACAACACATAAAACATGTAGGGAAAAACTATCACTACCAAATATCAATAGGTGCTTGTAAGATAAAGAGTTCATAGTACAACTAAGTTCACAATCATATACACAGCAACGCAAATCTAAAGCTTCCTACACTATAATCTCATTGCACGATCCCTCTATGCTACCACCAGTAACCCAATTGTACATGACACACTACCAATAAATTGAAGAAAATGATAGTGCTACTAAAAGAGAATTAGAGAAATTTAAATCAAAAGTAGTATTTATTTAGACTATCGCTTTTAGACTAAGTATTTAGACTAGCATTATTACAAGTTGCAAACATTTATTTTAGTGACAATTATAATCAATCTCTCATATATTATCTTGCATTTATATACTTTAAATTACTGATTTAAATAAACAAATTCAACATTTATTTACCTATGCATGAACATCTCTTATATAATATTGCATTGATATACTTTGAAATACTTATTTAAAAATAATTATTGGGCATTATCACATTCGCGCAAAGCGCGTAAAAAATTAGTAGTATATAATAAAGAATAATGCTATATACTCTTATATTTTTCTTATAATTTTTCTTCTTAAGGAGCATCATCTGATTGAACTTTTTAATATTTGATTATTAATTATATTTCTTTTTTAATTAGTGATGGTGTTAGTAAATTAATGAACACTCAATGAATAAAATAAAGTCATATAAAAAAGAAAACTATAATAAGATAAATTCAAGAGAGGTAAAAATCATTTTCCTATAGTAAATACTAAAAAAGTAAAAATGAACAACCATCAAGTGAATTATCAATGTAAGAAAAACAAAAACAAAAGGAAAAAATAAAAAGTGTGTTGTAAAATCAAACTTATCATCGCGTAAACTGACAAAGAAAAATGAGATACATAAAGATTTATTCTATCATTTTTTTTTTTGTTAGACGGCGAGGTGTCATGAACAAGTTTTAACGGTAACTGCAGGAGGTATAACTACATATATATATATATATATATATATATATATATATATATATATATATATATATATATATATATATTAGGAATTATAGGATTGAGATTAACATAGAAATTATATTAGGAAAAATTAATACAAAAGGGTGAGATTGTAATTTAATTATGTTGTTTGAATTTGATTATAAATGAAATAGAATCTTTTTCATATTTTAAGGAAACCTATCCATGGTAAGAAATAATTCTAGTTTTTAATACTAAGATTTAAAAAAAAAAATTGTGTGTGAAGAGCCACAATCAAAGTCAGTCATCCAGAATTTGCACATGGCAGAAGATGTCGTCGGTAAGTTCGTTTGGTATTTTAATTTTGTATGTGGTGCGTAGGTGTGTGCGTTTGTGACCGTTGACATGTGCGAAAGTTTGAGTTTATTATTTTTTTGAATGTGGTACTTTGATGGGCGGATGGGTCATAATTAATTGCAGTGGGCGCACAATGTTCATTCAAGTAGACGTAAATAGTTGACCACAAAGGTACGACCATATGTGATTTTTGTTACGCAGGTTGTGCATTTTGGCGGAGTACTGTGCGCATTTGGATAATTTATTTTAGTTTATAGTTTAAATGGAAAAATATTTATAAGTTATTTAAGTGTAAAATTATAAAGAAATTGATGTGCCAAAATATTAGTACAAAATCATTTGGATAACATCTCACACAATGTTTACTAAATCCCATGATTTTAGGAACCAAATCTAGACCGTGCAATTTTTTAATTGGATGGTGTTTTGATTAGACCATATATCCTCACTTAAAGCCTTGTTCTCATGGGATTAAGGACCATAACCAAAGATTTCTATTCAGGTGTGAACAAGTCTTTAGGTGTGAACGTTTGGTGTATTTGTTGCAGTTGATTTTGTAAGATCTGATGATCGTTATTTTTTGGATGGTATATTATTTTTTTAGCAATTTTTCTGCGAGCTTTTTAAAAGTTCAAATCCCATGATTTTAAGAACCAAATCCAGACCGTGCAATTTTCTAATTGGATGATGTGGATTAGACCATACATCCTCACCTAAATCCTTGTTCTCATGGGATTAAGGACTTATTAACAAATTTGAGATTCTCTTGAGACAATCATAGCTAAGTTAGTTTGATTATTGACTTGATAATCACAAGATCAGATCCCAAATTCGACTATTATCTAAGTTGGTACGCCCTTATTCTCTTTGCGATATGTATGTCCAATTTTGACACCTCTAAATTTTCAATCACCATGAGTTTTAATTTCTGTGAATTCAACTTAAAATTTAAAAATTATTTTGAGAAAGACCTCAATTTATAGTAGATGTTAGGTGTTAGGGATCGTTATGCTGTAGTGCATCCGTATGCACCATGCATGGTGCATCCGGATGCAAAAACGATGTCGTTTTGACGTCTATTTTAAAAAAATAATAATTTAGAATTGCATAACTACACATCCATAATTTCATAACTATACATCCAGAATTACATAACTACACATCCATAATTTTATAACTATAAATCCAGAATTGCATAACTACACATCCATAACTTCATAACTATACACAGAATTGCATAACTACACATCCATAACTTCATAACTATAAATCCAGAATTGCATAACTAAACATCCATAACTTCATAACTATACATCCAGGATTGCATAACTATATATACATCCAGAATTTCATAACTAAAAATCCAAAATGAATGAACTAAAAAATGAATAACATAATGTTATTGCTGGGAATCGAAACTGATTTTTTTTTAAGTAAGACGCGCGTTTTGATGCAAAACGACATGCACGGCATAATTTGCCAGGCCTTAGTTATATGGCTACATGATCAACACTAAATTGATTCGATCACGGGCTTCCCAGCTGTTGGTTAAAAATGCATTTGTAAAGTAATCCGAGATAAAATAAACCATTGTGTGTTCATTTGTCTGAGCCCGGGTTCGAACCGGGGACCTCTAGTGTGTGAGACTAGCGTGATAACCAACTACACCACCCAGACTCGTTATGCGCTTTTCCACTGTTTATGTTTTTGTTTATTTGTATTTTGGGCTCTGCTCTTTGTATGGAATGCCGCCGCTTTAATTATCAATGTTGTTTTATGTGTCTCTAATTACATCAATTATCATGTTCACTGACCAGGATAGGGTTCCGTAATCCAGACCTTTGATCGGAAGATGAATATAACACCGTCTCATAATACTATATTTTCCCTCAGTTATATTTTTCCCACTTAATTTTCTTAGTCTAAGGTTTTTAATGAGACAATCAGTATAACACATGATTATACATACATCATGTACTCTTTTCCTTGTCTAAGTTTTTTTTTTCCACATAATTTTTCTAACAAGGTTTTTAACAAAGCATGATTATGGAATTATAATTTCCAGCGGGGTATAATGATGTCTAATGGATGGTCATTATCTTAGCATTAGTGGTTAGTTAATTCCTATTATTTAGGAATACATATACATTATACGTTCAGAGTTCATTTGAATGAAATGAATGAAAGATTTCCCTTTGTGTTTTTCTCTCTATTCCACGTTCCTATTTGTCTATCCTTTGTTCTATTATCACGTACTGTGCAATTAAAGTTCTAACTAATAGAAACGAGACTATTTTCGAGAAACCATTGTGAAGAAGAAGGATTTCAATCTTCAACATGATTCAGTTAATTAATTATGCTAATTGAAATTTTTGAATAATTTCTTAAAATTTTCACAACTTAACTAATTTAAAAAGTATGTATATATGAGAAGATTCAACCTAAGTGAGAATAGAGTAAAAATTGTCAAGATAATTTAAAAAGATAGTAAAATATGTTTAATTTAATAATTCACGTAGGCACCACTATGGTGAGGTAACTTGTTGAAGAAATGATCATCCTGCTAATTGGTATAATTGAACTAATTTGGCTAGTTGAGAAATCTAATTGCATTTTTTTTTTAAAAATTCATTGATGTGAATTGTGATTGTCATTTTGTGTTCAGTTTAATGTACAATTTAAACGTTTTTTATTAATTAAATGTGCAATGACTAATTTGAACATATCCATTTGTATCATACTCATGACGCATTTGAGAGTATATACTCTAGTGAGAATGGACGCTCAAGAAAGAAATAGGAATTAATTTGAGCCGTCTCTATGGAAAAGATTAACGAATCAAATGTACTCCGTAATAACTAGTAAATACTAATATGGGCAATGGCTGGGTGATTTATCAATGGAAGAAAAACAACAGCAAAAGAAAAGAAGCCAAGGCCTTGTGGTCGAGTAGTCTTAGGTTCGAATTTTAGTGTGGGGGATTAATTCTTTATACTTTAGTAGATTGCGAATGTTAGGAATATAGCGGAATAATGCGGAAGCGAAGAATCGAAAATTGAGAATTATAGAAGTTAAATAATAAGAAAATAATATAAATGACAAAGAAATTAGGAATAAAAGAATATATATATATATATATATATATTAAGTCAACGTGGGGACAAAGAAAGAGAAAGAATTTTCTATTTATGTAATAATGAGCAATGTACAAAGAAAACACTACTGCCTATTTATACACTCAAAAGAAGAGAAAAAAATGGGATGCAAAGGGATGTGAGCTAAACACGGAAGAACTGTGTAGTAACGTGAAGCCTTGCATGAGACGCGGACAATTGCGATAGTGGAGAGAGTGCTGCATGGAATTGTCTTCAATTTGAGCCACAATAATTATTATCATAACAGCGAAAGTATATGAACATATATCACATTGTAATGAGCGTTTCAGGATTCAGTTTGATTTTTTTCGATTTTGGCATTTTGATATTTAGAAAAATGATACCATTCAATTTAACGGTATAATTCAATTCAATTTCTTCGGTTCAATTTGAAAAAAGTTTGAATTCCGTTCGATTTAAGAACTCCAATTTTTAATATTTCCTAATTTTCTATACACACCACCAAACAACACATATTCAGATAGTCCAAATCAAGTCTAACATTATATAACAAAATAACAATCAATCTGCATAGTTAATATTTGCCTATTTGGAGAACAAGTGTCAAATATTGTATAATTAATTTTTGAACACAATCCGTCATTGCTTGGTAAAATATATTTCTAGTGCACTGGAATATTATTTTCAAGTGCACTGAAAATATATTCGAGTACTGGAAAATCATTCCAATGCACTAGAAATATATTCCTGGAAAATAACATTCCAGTGCATTGGAAATATTTCCAGTGTACTGGAAATATATTTCTAGTGCTTCCAAGCACTGAAAATTAAAATTAGAATGATGTCGAAGTACATTAATTTTATAAAAACATGAAACTAAGGAAAATATTAAATATTATAAGAATAACTCAAGTTAGAAACAATTGTGAAGAAAAGAACAATTGCAAGCAAACAACAAAAGTGTAAAGTAGAGAACAATCATAAAGAAATCAAATAAAAAATTTAATAGAGATTATCAATAAGAATATGAACTGAACGGCGGAGCAAACAAAAAGAGGCTTGAATTTACTTCATTATTATTATTAAAAATCATATAATATTTGGTTTAATTTGGTTCCATTTTTTACCAAATCATTCTGTATACAAAAAATCATTACGGTTCAGTTGTTGGGTATATTATTGAGCCGAAGTAATTCTGTTATTCCAACCCACCGAATTGCGGACCCCTATCTATACGTAAGTGTGTTTGATGTTTGAAGTTTCAGTAAAAGACATTTTTGGTCCTAGATTTATAGTGGCACGGACAATTTTAGTCCTTTTTAAAAAAATCAGACAATTTGTGGACACTCTTATTATGACGAGGACAATTTTGGTCCTCCGTCTAAATTTCCGTTAGATGGCAAGTTAAATAGGGGGTAATTTCGTCTTATCAAGTGCCCTTCATTCTTTCCCTTTTTTTTCCCTTTTTATTCCCGTTTTATTCCCGTTCTCAGTTAGCGAAGACATTCGAGTGAAACCCTAAATTGTATTCTTACCAGGAGACGACCATGTCGAAGACATAATTCGAAGATTGAAGACCACATTCGCTCGAAGATTGAAGACCACATCCGCTCGAAGATTGAAGTCCACATTCGCAATGATTGAAGACCACATTCACCACTCTACTCCACAATTAGACGAAATAGAGGACAAACGGAGGCAAATGGAGATGAATAAATCAGGTAAGGAAGCATTTCGTTTGTCTATGTGTGCTCTGTATGTTGAAAGTTGTTTCTTTATATATGTATGCTATCCTTTATATCTATCTAGGTCCCAGTGCAGTTGTGAATAATTTGTGTTGCTATCTTTATTGTTGAAAGTAGTTTGTTTAAATAATTTGTGTTGCTATCTAGGTCCCAGTGCAGTTGTGAATGGGTCCATGTGTTTTTGGTTTGTTGTTCACTTTTATGAAGTGCAGTACATATATTCATATAGTGTGGACCACTTGCATTTGTCTTTCCCATTGGGGACCACAATTGTGTATTCAATTGGTTGGTTTTATTGCAAAATAATCAGTGTTGAATAATCAGTATTGGCTTTAAATAATCAATTGTGTATTTTATTGCAAAATAAACCACATGTATGCTACCTAGGTCCATGTGCTATTGCCTTTAAATAATCAGTGTTGCTTTGGACTGCAAAATTGGTTTTAAATAATCAGTGTTGCTTTCTTATATTGGATTTTACTGCTTTGGACAGTGTTGAATTTTGTTCTTTCTTTAAGTTATTTTTTTTTTCTTTTGTCCTAATGAAATAGATGGAAACAGTGCTCAGTTTATATTGAAGCTAAAACATGGTGGTTGCCTTAAAGTTAAAGGAGTAGGATATGTTGGAGGAATTAGTCAACGTTTTACTTTGGACATTGATTTGTGGGGGATGATAACATTAAGGGAGACAGTTGAAGAATTGGGATATAACATGCTAGACAAGTTTAAGTATTTCACACTTACTAATTCAGGAGAATTATTTGAATTAGTAAATGACAGTGACTGCTGGGCAATTTCTGATTTTGGAATGTTTCCTAAGGAGATTGAAGTGTGGGTTGTTTGTGGTGAGTCTGGTGAGGCTAAGGGTGATGGTGATGGGTCTGCAGAGGGTGAATATACTGACAGTGATGAGTCAGACAGTGTTTCAGAGGACTATGAGTACAGTAATGAAAGTGGTGAAGATGATGACTTAGACTTTGAGACTAATGTAGATCCAAATGTGGAGTTTGAAGGGACTGGGAAAGGGAAACAGATTGGGAGTGTGGCTGGGAAAGGGAAACAAGTAGGGAGTGTGGCTGGGAAAGGGAAAGGGAAAGAGACTGTGGATGGGAGTGGGAGTGTGCCTAGAGTAGTTGAGGATGTTGGCTTGAATCTGTCTGATGAAGATAGTGGAAAAGACAGTGATGAAGAACAGAATTATAAATGGCCAGTTTTCAGGGCTAGCATTGATTTGAAATCCCCTAAGTTTTGTGTTGGATTAACATTTGGAACAAAGGGTGAAGTGAAAGATGCAGTCCACAATTATGCATACAACAATGGCAAGGAATTAAAGTTCACTAAGAATGATAAGATGAGGATGTATGTAAGATGTAGACAAGAAGGATGCCCTTTCAGAATTAATTTATGGAAAGAGAAAAATGCAATGTCTTGGAGGATTACAACTTTTGATGAAGAGCATGATGGCTGTGGTTGGGTGTATAAGATGAGGATTACATCTTGTGTAGAATCTATTAGGAAGTTACTTATGGCTAAATTATTTGAAAATAAACAAAAGGCTACTAAGTGGAAGGGTCCATTCTGTCCTTCAATAATGAAAAAAATTTCTGAAATTGAGAGGGATGCTGCTGGATGTTTGGCGACTCAAAGTGATGATAATCTATTTGAGATAAAGTGCATGGTAGGGTTAGAGGGGTTAGAGCAACATACAGTGGATTTGTTAAGGGGTAGCTGTAGTTGTAGGAGGTGGGAGTTAACTGGGATACCTTGTAAACATGCTGTGTGTGCCATCTGGATGAAACATGGAAGAGGGCCTGTTCATAACTATGTACACCCTTGCTACTCAATAAACAATTACTTGAATACCTATGGAGGGAGGATAAACCCACTTTCTGGTCCAAGTGAATGGCCAAGGTCAGACAAGGAACCTCCATTGCCTCCACTATACACAACCAAAGTGGGAAGACCAAAGAAATTGAGAAAAAGGGGCAGAGATGAACTCACCAAGGATGGGACACATATGAACCCTAGCTTGCTAGTTAAGCATTGCAAGAAATGCAATAAGACTGGCCATAACTCTAGAACATGCCCTCAAGATCCTTCTACAAGTCAAAGAAAGGTATTGACAACTACTTTTAATGTATGCATATATTTACTGTTAAAAGAAAGATATTTACTATAATCCATTGTTTGTTTGTGATGTAGCTGAATCCAAGAAAAAGGACAAAGAAGAACAAATCCGGGACTCCACTTCCATCATCTACTGGACTCCAAGTTGCAGCAGCTACTAGGACAAAGAAGAACAACTCTGGGACTCCAGTTGCAGCAGCTACTAGGACAAGGAAGAACACATCTGGGACTCCACTTGCTGCAGCAACTAGGACAAGGAAGAACACATCTGGGACTCCACTTGCAGCAGTTACTGGGACTTCACTTGAAGGGAGTAGTGTTGCAGCTGAAGACATGACTGAATTTTGGAATGAAGCAGCAGAGGTGGCAGCAATGTATGACAATGGACCTCAACCTGATGAAATCTCAATTACACAGCCAGAGTATGGGGTTGACATTACACAGCCAGAGCATGTTTCTGTTACACCTCCTCAGCCAAAGAATGTTTGTGTTAGACCTCCTCCTCCCAAAAGGTCTAACTTAGGGTTGACATCAAGGAACAAATTACCAATTCAGAGGGCACCTATGACAAGATCTAGGACAACACTGAAGTGCAGGTTCACCAACACCGTGGATACACCTGTGGACATCGAATGAATGACATTAAGATGTTCCTTTTTTGGTTCCATGTAATCACTGTTTAAGCCTTGTATTTTTGACATCAAAACTGACATTCTTGCTTAACTTTTAAAAATGAAATTGGCAGTGAATGTAATGGTGTTTATTGGCAGATTCTTACTAAAATTGGCAGTGAATGAATGTAATCAGTGAATGAATGTTGTGTAGCTTTGCTTTGTAAAACTGAAATTGGCAGTGAATGTAATGGTGTTTTTTGGAAGCATTGATAAACTGATTTGTGTATTTTCTTTGTAAAACTGGCAGTGAAACCAAATATCCACTGATAAACTGAATTTGAATAAACTGTTAAACTGATAAACTGAATTTGAATAAACTGAATAAACCAAATATCCAGTGAAACCAAATATCCATTGATAAACTCAAATATCCATTTGCTCCCTACAAATAAACTGATAAACCAAATATCCATTGATAAACCAAACACCAATTATGGAAGCATATACATGTTGCTCCCTACAGATACAACAATTGAAAGATAAGAAATTAATAGTACAATAAGGGCAATTGCAACCAACATCATCATGGATCTACATTTTGTATTCCTACGATTATTCTTAATTTGAATGTCTTCCCATTTGCTCAACTTGCATTTTAAATATGCGTTTTCTTCTTCAATTTTGTTAACTTTCTTCAATAAGCCCGGTATAATCTTCTTTGACCTAGGGCACATTGGGGGATCGAACCAAGCCACGAATCCATCCTGATAAATTTGCACAAATTAAAACACCAATATAAGTAATTCAATTTCACATTTCTGAATCATCAAACTCAAAAAAAAAAAAAAAAAAAACATATTTATCAGCATGGATAATGATTACAGCTTAAATTTTTTTTTTTAAAAAAAAACAAATTTATCCAAACAAATTTAAAAATTTGCATCTAACCTTGCATCCTAAACATTCCCAGTACCTCCTTCCCGGGTTCTCATTGGTCCAAGATGTTCTCAAAACCATTTCTTGCCCACATTCACAAACTTGAATCGAAATCCATTCACCATATACCTTTCGCCTTGTAGTTGATGAACTGGAAGAGTTACAACTTCCTCCTTGCATTTTCCTTCGACCAGATTTGCCTGTTTAGAGAGACTGTTGCTTCGACCAAGATTGCTTCTTCAATCTGCCTCTTCGCTCGTCAATCTCGAATGAAGAACAGAACCACTCGAATGTCTTCGCTGACTAAGAACGGGAATAAAAAGGGGAAAAAAAAGGGAAAGAATGAAGGGCACTTGATAAGACGAAATTATCCCCTATTTAACTTGCCATCTAACGGAAATTTAGACGGAGGACCAAAATTGTCATCGTCATAATAAGAGTGTCCACAAATTGTCTGATTTTTTTAAAAAGGACTAAAATTGTCCGTGCCACTATAAATCTAGGACCAAGAAGTCAGCTACGGAGTATCACTTCAGGCAAATTTCACACCACAGCTGCTTGCTGCAGAAAGCATCCCAATTCCCAAAGGTATTATTTACTCTCTCTTTTCCAAATCAATTCACAGTTAAATGGGCAGTGGATAGTGGATATTGTCTTTCTCACAGGGTGCGTGTTAAATCCCAGCATATATGAAGAGGACAGCTCCAATATTAGTTTACTCTGTATTTATTTGTCATGTAATTTGATTTGTTGTGAGGATTCTTGAATTCTGTTTGCTATTGGCTCACAGGAGACTCTTACTTTCTTTTTAACTTCTCTTAATTTTGGGTTAGATCAACTTTGACTTTAATTTTGTCATTAAATTCATTGTTTAATTAAGAATACAAAATTTTATCTAAATTCATGTGAGTTGCTTCACCTTTAGTTTTTGCTGCAAAGAATATTTGAGTTCTCAAAATCAACATTGGTAGGGCTAAGTATTATGCATTTTTGAATACTCTTTTATTCATAAGTATTTTATTGGCATTATAATTGTTATTTCTTGTCATTTACAGTAACTCTGCTAGGGCTATGGAGGAAAAGGATAAAATTGCCAAAGATATTACTGAAGTATATATGCAGCTTCTGATAATTATTCAGCTCAAACTTTTCTTATGCATTGGTCTTCTAATATTTCGTAACTTTGATTCTATAGCTAATAGGAAACACACCACTGGTATACCTCAACAACGTAGTGGAAGGATGTGTAGCTCGTATTGCTGCCAAATTGGAAATGATGGAGCCCTGTTCTAGCGTGAAAGACAGGCAAATCCTCTATTCATTCCTTAAATGCGTTTGTTTTTTCTTTAATTTCTCCTTTGTTCTTAAAAATTAAAATAAAATTTTAGGTTGATTATCGATCAACTTTGAGATGCTGTTATTAATGCAGGATAGCATACAGTATGATTAAAGATGCTGAAGATAAGGGTCTGATTACCCCTGGAAAGGTTAGTGAAGTGTAGATTTAACTTCCTGTTGGAACATGGCTAAAATTTTTCAATTTAAACTTTTTTTTTTTGCTTGAGATTTTTGTTAAGAGTCCTACATTGATAAAATAAGAGAGAACATATAGGTTTATAAGGCCATGAGTCTGAGTTAAACTAGTTAATGGGTTGGATTCAATCTTTTAGTGTGGTTTGGCCCATGTGCATTATAGCGTAGTTGAGTGCTTTGTAGGTGGTTTATCACCCACTTCTTATCATATAATTTTCAATTTGCTGCATAATAGTCCTCTTCACATTCTCAGACTGAAAAGCTTGAACTTTTTTCTTCAAATTTGTAAATATGGTTGCTGAAGAGCATTCTTATAGAGGTAACCAGCGGCAATACTGGCATTGGTCTTGCATCTATAGCAGCAGCTCGGGGGTATAAACTTATAGTCGTGATGCCACATACATATAGTCTTGAAAGAAGAATTATTCTTAAAGCTTTTGGAGCTGAACTACATATCATTGACGGAGCCAAGGGTTTAGAGGGTCTTCTTGAGAAGGTCCAACAGATAATGGATATGACCCCAAAAAGTTATTTTTTTCGTCAGTTTGATAATCCTGCTAATCCCAAGGTATTCCTATTTCCGGATTCAGGAATTGATTCATAGATGGTAGAGGCATTCTTCTTATCAGCTTTCCATGTGTAGATTCACTATGAAACAACTGGACCAGAGATATGGAAGTGCACTGAAGGGAATGTTCATGCTTTAATTGCTGGGATTGGAACAGGAGGAACAGTCACAGGTGCGGGAAGATTTCTCAAAGAAAAGAATCCAGAAATAAAGGTGGATTTAAATTTGTTTTTATCATAAATACCACTTCGGACTGGCACATTCATAATAGATTTTATTTTTTATTATGTTTTTTTGTTGATCTTGATTTTTTTTTTTTTTTAATTGTTTCATTTTTTTAGTTTTTAATTGCTTTGTATTCCCTTTTCCTCTGAAGCAGGTATACGGTGTAGAGCCAGCTGATAGTGCAATTCTAAATGGAGGAAAGCCAGGTTTGAAGTAATCTTTGACGTCATTCAAAATTTTGGTTTTCCTAAATTTTCGCTTCCTAAAATCAAGCCTATATAAACAGTCCTGTTTTTTTTCCTCATCTGAGTTTAACATGGGTTATCATATGTACTTATCTTCATCCAGGAAAACATAAAATCCAAGGTATTGGTGCTGGTTTTGTTCCTCCGGTTTTGGACATGAGCATACTTGAGGAAGTTGTTACAGTAAGACCCTCCTTATTTTTCAAGCATAAGTTTTCCTTTTAATCACATTCATTAAGAAAGGAAAAAAAAAATGAAACCAGCACAGCCGGGTAGTAGGTAAAGTCAATTAGTCACACAATGGATAAATCTGAATGAATGGAAGTATGCTGTACAGCGCATTATGAATCAAAACATTCCTGCTGATCTAAAAACAACCTTGGGATCCTTCAATTTGGGATGCGGTCTTCCTTGGGATCCTTCAATTTGGGATTTTGTGACTATGTTTAATGTTTGCCTAAATGTTACAAAACAGATTTATACTGTAACAACCTAACTTTAATAAAAGTACTATAAAACGGAGGAACAAAATCAAGTCTGAGAAGTCAGTTTAGCTATAGCCAGTTAGGGGGCATACACAAAAAGAAGTGGACCAATGGTACTGCAAGCCATAGTAAACCTGTTTTCTAAACTGTGTTAGCAAAGCATCATCTTTGTAGTTTGAACCTTGAAGTGAATAGCAATTAAATCAGATGAAAGTATCATATTGCCAGGTAGCTGATCATGTGATTTTGTGTTTGGATATTTTGAATATCTATCCCGTCCAATTTTTCTAACGGCTTGATCTTGTCGGGCATTAATTTTAGGTGACCAATGAGGAAGCCTTTGAAATGACAAAGCTTCTGTGTCTGAAAGAAGGTTTATTTGTATGTGTATTATGGTGATGCCATCTCTATGATGTAATTTCCCTTTAGTTCATTCTTCATTGTTTGATGTACATTGTCATAGACCTTAAAGTTCAATTCTCCATTTTCACTCAGGTGGGCATTTCATCAGGGGCAGCAACTGTTGCTGCAATCAAAATTGCAAGAAGGCCAGAGAATGCGGGAAAACTTCTTGTTGTAAGTGTGACTCGTTTCATATGCCCGACACTATGTTGGGCGGCCAGAAATGGGCTAAGTCCAGCATCTTGCCTCTCGGAAATGTGATGGCGGTCTATAAGGAAATAAAGTTGTGTCTTCGCTACTAACTATAACTTTTGTCTTGATCAATGAAATGCGACTTGCAGGTCATATTCCCAAGCTTTGGGGAGCGTTATCTCTCGACTGAGCTGTTTGATTCAGTACGGGAAGAAGTGGAGAATATGAGGTTCGAGTAAATATAATGTCTATGCGCTGTTGATAAAGAAGAAGGGGAGATTTGCCGGCTACAATGGTCTCTTTAATTCTTTATAGCTTAAAACAAACTCGTTGAGAGTGGTTCAAGCTAAGTATGATTTCTTCTTCAGTATTATTGGTTTTAAATCCTCAAAACATATGTATCATTGCTCATCTACCCCACTAATGTTGTTACTATCTATATCCTAGACTTCGATACCTGAAACATATGATGGTTTTTGCATTATCTCTATCTATGTTGATGACATAAACATTGTTAGGACACACAAGGATCTTGTAGAAGCATGCTCGTGCTTAAAATTGAATTTGAAATGAAAGACTTAGGGAAAACAAAATTTTGTCTCGGCCTGCAGATCAAGCATCTCCCTAATGGAATTTTTGTACACCGGTCAAATTATACAAATAAACTTTTGGAGAACTTTTATATGATAATCACATCCCCTCAGTACTTCGATGGTGGTTCAGTCTCTTGAAGTGGACAAAGACCCATTTAGGCCTAAAGGGGATGATGAGGATGTGCTAGGACATGAAGTCCCATATTTAAGTGTTATTGGTGCTTTACTCTATCTAGCTAACTGCACTAGATCAGATATTGCTTTTGCAATAAATTTACTTGCTAGATTTAGTGTCTTTCCAACCCAAAGACATTGGAAGGGGATAAAGCATATCTTCGGATATCTCCAAGATACAAAAGATCTTAGTCTTTATCTTGAGAAAAACCAGGATATTACATTATTGAGTTATTCATATGTTGGCTACATGTTTGATCCCCATAATGCAAAATCTCATACGAGTTATGTTTTCCTTTGTGGAGGTACATCTATTTCGTAGAGATATGTTAATCATATCCTAGTTGCTACCTCATCTAATCACTTAGAGATTATTGCTCTATATGAGGCTTCACGAGAGTGTATGGTTGTGGTCCCTAATACATCATATAAATAGCTCCTGCAGTAAAGAAAACAAAGATGATATTCCCACTGTCCTGTATGAGGACAATGCAGCATGTGTTACACATATGAGTAATGGATATGTTAAAGGGAACCTTACAAAAGACATTGCACATAAGTTCTTTTATCCACATGAACTCCAGAAGAGTGACAAAATTGATATTCAAAAAGGTTCGCTCAAGTGACAATCTAGCAGATCTGTTCACCAAATCCATACCAACATCCACTTGTGAAAAATATGTTCACGGAATTGGGATGCGTAGGCTCGGAAGGTCATCATAATCCTAAAGGTTAAGCTTTGAAGGCATTTGGTTGTACTCTTTTTCCCTCAGTTATGTTTTTCCCACTGAATTTTCTTAGTCTAAGATTTTTAATGAGACAACCAGTGCAACACATGATTATACATATATCATATACTCTTTTCCTTGTCTAAGTTTTTTTTTTTCACAAAATTTTTCTAGCAAGGTTTTTAACAAGGCATGATTATGGAACTATAATGTCGGGGGAGGGGTTGTTATAGTGATGTCTAATGGATGGTCATTATCTTAGCATTAGTGGTTAGTTAATTCCTATTATTTAGGAATACATATACATTATACGTTCAAAGTTCGTTTGAATGAAATGAATGAAAGATTCCCCGTTGTGTTTTTCTCTCTATTATGCATTTCTATTTATCTATCCTTTGTTCTATTATCACGTACTGCGTAATTAATGTTCTAACCTATAGAAACGAGACCATTACCGAGAAACCATTGTGAAGAAGAAGGATTTCAATCTTCAACATGATTCAGTTAATTAATTATGCTAATTGAAATTTTTGAATAATTTTTTAAAAATTTTACAACTTAACTAATTTAAAAAGTAGGTATGTATGAGAAGATTCAACCTAAGTGAGAACAGACTCAGGTAAAATTTGTCAAGATAATTGAAAAAGATAATAAAAAATATGTTTAATTTCATAATTCACGTAGACACCACTGTGGTGAGGTATTGAGGAAATGATCAACTTGTTAATTGGTATAATTGAACAGATTTGGCTAGTTGAGGGATTTAATTACACATTTTTTTAGTTCAATAACTTGATTGTCATTTTGTGTCCAGTTTGATGTCCAATTTGAACATTTTCTTTTTATTAATTAAATGTGCAATGACTAATTTGAACATATCCATTTGTATCGTACTCATGACTCATTCGAAACTATATACTCTAGTGAGAATGACGCTCAAGAAAGAAAAAGGAATTAATTTGAGCCGTCTATATCGAAAAGATTAACGAATCAAATGTAATTTTAAAAAAAAAAAGATCGTGGTAATATTTTTGTAAATAAATCAAACTTTAGTGCAAGTAACAGATGCAAGTTATCAAGTAAAATAACTTAAAAGTGCAACCATTTACACATAATAGTGCAAGTAACTTAATGCCCGTTTACTGACGAAACTGTTTTCGATTTTATGTTTTTAAATTTTTTAGTTTTCATTCGCTACTTTCTATTTAGAAAATTTGTTTACTAAAACTTATTTTTTCAAATCTATTTTTTAGATTCACATTATAAAATTAACACAAGTTTAATTTTGAGTGATTTTTAGACCGTATATTTAAAATATTTTAAAATATATTTTAATACATTTTACTTGCACTTTTAATACATTTTACTTGCACTTAAGTATACTCTAAGAAACTGTTACTTGCACTTTTAATACAATTTACTTACACTTCAAATTTTGAATTATTTATAAAAATACATTGTATTTTTTTTATATAAAAAAAAGTGTTGCTGATCTGTTTGATCTATCCAGATGGACGCTTTTATATTTTTGCTTACAATATTTTTCTCTTAAGGGATATTATCTAATTGGATTTTTCAATATTTGATTATTAATTATATTTTTAAATTAGTGTGGTATTAATAAATTAATGAACACAGAAAATACTACTTATACTCTCAAATTCTACTCTCAACTTTTACTCGTTCTCACAAAATTTTGATGTTGACATTTTATTGGAACCCACAAGATGAAGATAAGTAATCATAAATTGTTATATGAGGGAGTAAAAGTAAAGGACGAAAAATATGGAGTATATATGTAGTAGAACTTAATGAACACTCATCATCAATAAATAGAAGTCAAGTCAAGAAGAGAAATATAATAGGAGAAATTTAAATGAGGTAAAAAGAATTTTACTATAGTAATAACTAGTATTTTCATTTTCAAAAAAAAAAAAAAAAAAAAAAAAACTAGTATTTTCACCCGCGCGATGCACGGAATGAAATTGTTGTAATATATTAAGAATATTTAAATTGATAAAGAGTTAATTTTACCAGAGGTCGCTTATCTTTCATGACAATTCCAAATTTAATCCTAGACTATAGTTATTAATTATACGATTTATTCTATGTTATAATTCTTACGTTAATATTCTTACTATTATTATTAACACTTAATTACTTTTCAATATTATTTTCACCACTTATATTATTATTATTATTATTATTATTATTATTATTATTATTATTAGTTTCTTTTCAAGTTTTGTTAGTATAAAATGGCCGTGAGGCACACAATAATAACGTAACCATAATTAAATATTCTTGTATTGTATTCCGTGAGTCACAATAATAATATAACAATAATTAAATATTTTTCAATTCTAATATTCTTCTAGAATTTCTATTACCATCATTAATTATTCTCTAATTTACCATAATAAATAATTTGACCAATTATAAAGAGAGATTATCAAATAATGCACGGGACAATTTTTTAATTAAAAAATTTAAAAATTCATTAATAAAACATAAGGTTCTCATAGTTTTTTCTTAAAAACTATTTAATAAAACATTTCTTTTTTAGAAATTGGTGGGCCAAACCGCCTACGGCAGTTTGCGGTGGATAAATCTCGAAAAAATACGCGATTTCAAAAAAATATTTGTCCAAAACGGAAAATCGAGTCAAAAGTTATGCCTTGCCGAACTTTTGACATATCACAACTTTAACCCAGAATTATTGTATGAATGAGAAAGTAGAAATCAATATATTTATTGGGAAGAGCGATTTTTTAGGAATTGGGCGGGAAGTTAAAATTTCAGTATTTTGTTATTATATATAGTATAGAAGTATAGAAGTATAGATGTACAAAGGGAATTGTATTACACTATTTTAGAATAGAATTTTTACCCAGAATTATTAGACGAATGAGAAAGTAGAAATCAATATATTTTATTGGGAAGAGAGATTTTTTAGGAATTGGGCGGGAAGTTAAAATTCCAGGATTTTGTTATTATATATAGTATAGATGTACAAAGGGAATTGTATTACACTATTTTAAAATTTTAGAATAGAATTTTTATCCATAATTATTGTACGAAAATAGAAATCAATATATTTTATTGGGAAGAGAGATTTTTTAGGAATTGGGAGGGAAGTTAAAATTCCAGGATTTTGTTATTATATATAGTATAGATTATATATAGCATAGATGTACAAAGGGAATTGTAATACACTATTTTAAAATTTTAGAATAGAATTTTTACCCAGAATTATTGTACGAATGGGAAAGTAGAAATCAATATATTTGATTGGAAGAGAGATTTTTTAGGAATTGGGAGGGAAGTTAAAATTCCAGGATTTTGTTATTATATATAGTATAAATTATATATAGCATATATGTACAAAGGGAATTGTAATACACTATTTTAAAATTTTAGAATAGAATTTTTACCCAGAATTATTGTACGAATGGGAAAGTAGAAATCAATATATTTTATTGGGAAAAGAGATTTTTTAGGAATTGGGCGGGAAGTTAAAATTCCAGGATTTTGTTATTATATATAGTATAGATGTACAAAGGAAATTGTATTACACTATTTTTAGAATAGAATTTTTACCTAGAATTATTGTACGAATGGGAAAGTAGAAATCAATATATTTTATTAGGAAGAGAGATTTTTTAGGAATTGGGAGGAAAGTTAAAATTCCAGGATTTTGTTATTATATATATAGTATAGATGTACAAAGGGAATTGTATTACACTATTTTAGAATTGAATTTTACCCAGAATTATTGTACGAATGGGAAAGTAGAAACCAATATATTTTATTGGGAAGAGATTTTTTAGGAATTGAGCGGAAAATTAAAATTCCGGGATTTTGTTATTATTTATATATAGTATAGATGTACAAAGGGAATTGTATTACACTATTTTAGAATAGACTTTTTACCCAGAATTATTGTACGAATGGGAAAGTAGAAATCAATATATTTTATTGGGAAGAGAGATTTTTTAGGAATTGGGCGGGAAGTTAAAATTTCAGGATTTTGTTATTATATATAGTATAGATGTACAAAATGAATTGTATTACACTATTTTAGAATAGAATTTTTACCTAGAATTATTGTACGAATGAGAAAGTAGAAATCAATATATTTGATTGGGAAGATAGATTTTTTAGGAATTGGGCGGGAAGTTAAAATTTCAGGATTTTGTTATTATATATAGTATAGATGTACAAAGGGAATTGTATTCCACTATTTTAAAATTTTAGAATAGAATTTTTACTCAGAATTATTGTACGAATGGGAAAGTAGAAATCAATATATTTTATTGGGAATAGAAATTTTTTAGGAATTGGACGTAAAGATAAAATTCTAGGATTTTGTTATTATATATAGTATAGATAGATGTATAAAGGGAATTGTATTCTACTATTTTAAAATTTGAGAATAGAATTTTTATCCAGAATTATTGTACGAATGGAAAAGTAGAAATCAATATATTTTATTGGGAATAGAGATTTTTTAGGAATTGGGCGGAAAGTTAAAATTTCAGGATTTTGTTATTATATATAGTATAGATTAGTAAATACCAAAAATGGGCAACGGCTGGGTAGACACAAATATTGTGAGGCAAAAGGAAAATATTGTGAGGCTAAGAAAAATATTAAATATTGTAAGAATAATTCAAGTTAGACATAATTGTGAGGCAAAGAATAATTACAACAAACAATAAAAGTGTAAAGTAGATAATAAATCATAAATAAATCAAATAAAAAATTTAATAGACCTAGTCAGACTTGCTGCTGGCCCATAGTAGCTAATCCCGTTAGGGTTTTGGTTACTGTTCGTTGCTGGTGCTGAGAGGAGATTGGCTGGCCTGTATTTTGTGTGGGCCTGCGTGCCTGTATTTTTGGCCTGCAATTCGCGTCTCTATTTTCCTTATTTATCTTTCATTTATTTATTTAGCGGAGATATTCCTAGACTTGTACCATTTCTTCATGTTTTATTGTTTTATGCTGGGCTAGTTGAGTAGTTGGCCTTGCCGGCATAGAGCGTAGGGGGCTTTCCAATACTGGGAGTTTTCTCTTTCTGCTCTGTGCTCTCTGTGCCTTCATGCTTCTATCTGTGGCTGTGTGTTTCGAGGGATTTGATTCTTGTGTTTCATGCATAGCATACACTCTGAGGTGGGAGTGCTCTCTTAGTCTGCTTCAAATATTTTGCTTGAGTTGGTGATTGGAAGAAAAAGCTGGTTGTTCTATAAAGGGTTAGGTGGGTGTGAGGTGGGTTTCTGGTGCTTAGCATATATACTATTGCTTCTGTGGATGGCTGTACAGGTTCCCCGGGTTAAAATACAGTACGCTGTACTGAGGGAGCTGGTCTAACGCTTAAGGGTGGTATATATGTTGGCACCAGTGGTTAGGGAGCCATCGTTTGGGACTTTGGGCCGTTGAAGCCCTCTGTGATAAAATGCAGAGCTCTGTACGTACGAGGGTGGCCTGGGTTCCAAGCAGGGCCGGTCCTATCATTTTATAGGCCCGGGGCGTAGCAACAAAAATGGGCCCTAGCTACATGAAATTAATATACATTTTTATAACTAAAATTTTTATTAAATAAGGACGGGTCACAAAATAGGCATTTAAAAAAAATAAATTTGTGGCCCCGTTCTTATAAATAAATGAAGCCCTATCAAAAGTATAAGAGCAACCTTTAAAACCAATATTGTAAAATATAAGATTTTTATTTCAAATAAGTACGAACGGTGTAACACTCAGTTGAATGCAAAAATCACAATTTATACTGTAAAATATATGATTTTTATGTCAAATAAGTATGAACGGTGTAAATATTAGGCCCTTTAAAAATTGAGGCCTTGTGTTATTGCTCATCTTGCATGCCCCAAAATCCGACCATGAAAATACTAATGTCAAATAACTTGAAATAAGATTAAAAAGTGTTTAACTATTTTACATACATATGAAAACAATTCTATATGTTTTCCTAAATTCAAAATTATCAATACCTGCATCAGTGACTTCATAAATAAACAATTATAGCTTATAAAAACGAATAAACAATTTGATACCAAATAAACTTATACGCAATCACATTATGATTATTATAAAAAAAAATAAAGTAATTATTATTAAGAATTTATAAAACAGAACTTATAAACAAGAGCAGAGCATGAAGTCTTAATTATTGAGAAAAATAAATCAGAACACTTTAAGTGCGATAAAAGATATTCATAATAAAATATGAAACATAATTAATTTGATAAAATAGTTCGAATAGAAAACACATTATAAATCACATATCTTCTATATTGGTGTTATATTTATAAATACTTTTTGTTTTAGTTAGATTAATTTCAAGTTTTTTCTAGATTAATTTAAATACGATAACACACAGTAGAACTTCTAAACTACATTAACTAGATAATTCATAAAAAAAGTAAATTATCTTTTCAAATATTTTTCATAACTAAATCACAAAATATATTACATGTACATTATTCATTATAAAGTTCACAAAATAACATGTATTCTAAATATAAATTGTAAATTACTCGAATAGAAATTGATTCCAAATTTGATATAGATCACAAATCAATCTATATTATAAATCTCATTATTATTATAGAAAGGTAAAAAAAAATTACAAAGTTACAAATTTAATAAAAAATACAAATAAATTCAATTTAATACTACATAAATTTAATGTACGTATATGGGTTCTAATAGTAGTTCTACAAAGTAGAGAATGAAATTGTACGCATAAGGGCTCGACCCCACGACCTTTAAGAAATAAACAAGGCAACACTAGTTAGGCTAAATAACCCATTTAGTAATTCTAATGTATATTAAATACCTATACTAATAACACTATAGTATAAATAAAACATAGTGGGGTGGGATGGGGGCCCCCTTCCAAGCGTGGGCCCTGGGCAAGGGCCCAGCCTGCCCTTGCCCAGGGCCGGGCCTGGTTCCAAGGGTGGGTGGAGGTGAGAACCATTGCTCATGTGGCGGACTATTCACGGTTTCTCCGGATAAAAATGCAGAGATCTGTACCGAAGGGATCTGTCCAACGCATGAGGGTGGTCGGGTTTTGGGAGGCAGGTTTCATTACTTCTGTGGATGGTCGCATAGGTCCCATCGGATAAAAATGCAGAGCTTTGTACCGCGGGGGATCGACCGGACGCTTGAGGGTGAAACTAGTCCTTCTTTGACTTTGGAGCACCCTTCCCACCCTTTGTGTAGGGCATGACGCCCAGGAATTGTCCAGCTTTGCATGTGGTACAGGTGGTTTGTAGAATGGGTGTTGGGCCCACTTGGTGGTTTAGACTTTATCTCCTTTATTAGTTAGCATTAGGCCTCTTTGCTTTATTCTTTTATCTCTTTGTAGCCTCGGTCACTTTTGGGTCTTGGCAAGACTTTGTTTTGTTCTTTTAATAAGAGTTATTCTTTTCTTAAAAAAAAAAAATTAATAGAAATATCAGTAAGAATATGAGCTGAACAGAAGAGCAGAGACAAAAAGGGACTTGAATTTACTTCATTATTATTATTATTATTAAAAATCATATAGTATTTGGTTCAGTTTGATTTGATTTTTTACCAAATTATTCTGTATACAAGAATTCATTACCATTCAGTTTTCAGTATATTAATGAACCGAAGTAATTCTGTTATTCCAACCCACCCAATTGCGGACCCCTATCTACACGCAAGTGTGTTTGATGTTTGAAGTTTCAGACAGAAAATACAAGAAGTCAGCTACAGAGTATCATTTTAGGCAAATTTCACAGCTGCTTGCTGCAGAAAGCATCCCAATTTCCAAAGGTATTAACTTCTCTTTATTTACTCTCTCTTTTCCAAATCAATTCACAGTTAAATGGGCACTGGATAGTGGATATTGTCTTTCTCACAGGGTGCGTCATAAATCCCACCATATATGAAGAGGACAGCTCCAATATTAGTTCACTCTGTATTTATTTGTCATGTAATTTAATTTGTTCTGAGGATTCTTCAATTCTGTTTGTTATTGGCTCACAGGAGACTCTTACTTTCTTTTTAACTTCTCTTAATTTTGTGTTAGATCAACTTTGACTTTAATTTTGTCATTAAATTCATTGTTTAATTAAGAATACAAAATTTTATCTGAAAGATTGAATTGTATGTTCATGTGAGTTGCTTCACCTTTAGTTTTTGCTGCAAAGAATATTTCAGTTCTCAAAATCAACATTGGTAGCTCATTTTAATGCATAAGTATTTTATTGGCATTATAATTGTTATTCCTTATCATTTACAGTAAGTCTGCTAGGGCTATGGAGGAAAAGGATAAAATTGCCAAAGATATTACTGAAGTATGCAGCTTCTGATAATTATTCAGCTCAAACTTTTCTTATGCATTGGTCTTCTAATATTTCGTAACTTTGATTCTATAGCTAATAGGAAACACGCCACTGGTATACCTCAACAACGTAGTGGAAGGATGTGTAGCTCGTATTGCTGCCAAATTGGAAATGATGGAGCCCTGTTCTAGCGTGAAAGACAGGCAAAATGCATTTGTTTTTTCTTTAATTTCTCCTTTGTTCTTAAAAATTAAAATAAATTTTTAGGTTGATTATCGATCAAAATTTGGTTAATAGTCTGAGCAATATTGCTGATTATCATAATGCAGGATAGCATACAGTATGATTAAAGATGCTGAAGATAAGGGTGTGATTACCCCTGGAAAGGTTAGTGAAGTGTAGTATTAAGTATTAACTTCCTGTTAGAACACGGCTAAAATTTTTCGAGGTAAACTTGTTTTTTTGCCCGAGATTTTAAATGAGAAGACTCACTTGTGCTTTGTAGGTGATTTATTGCTAAGATTGTGTTCAACAAGAAATCAAAATTTATATCATATAATTTTTGAATGATTACAGTACTTATCATATAATTTTAAATTTGCTGCATAATAGTCCTCTTCACATTCTCAGACTGAAAAGCTTGAACTGTTTTCTTCAAATTTGTAAATATGGTTGCTGAAGAGCATTCTTATAGAGGTAACCAGCGGCAATACTGGCATTGGTCTTGCATCTATTGCAGCAGCTCGGGGGTATAAACTTATAGTCGTGATGCCACATACATATAGTCTTGAAAGAAGAATTATTCTTAAAGCTTTTGGAGCTGAACTACATATCACTGACGGAGCCAAGGGTTTAGATGGTGCTCTTGAAAAGGTCCAACAGATAATGGATAGGACCCCAAACAGTTATTTTTTTCGTCAGTTTGATAATCCTGCTAATCCCAAGGTATTCCTGTTTTCGGATTCAGGAATTGATTCATAGATGGTAGAGGCATTCTTCTTATCAGCTTTCCATGTGTAGATTCACTATGAAACAACTGGACCAGAGATATGGAAGTGCACTGAAGGGAATGTTGATGCTTTAATTGCTGGGATTGGAACAGGAGGAACAGTCACAGGTGCAGGAAGATTTCTCAAAGAAAAGAATCCAGAAATAAAGGTGGATTTGTTTTTATCATAAATACCACTTCGGACTTGCTCATTCATCGTTTTTTTTTTTTTTTGATATTGAATTTTTTTTTTTTTAATTCTTTCATTTTTTTTTTTTTTAGTTTTTAATTGCTTTGTATTCCCTTTTCCTCTCCAGCAGCTATACGGTGTAGAGCCAGCTGATAGTGCAATTCTAAATGGAGGAAAGCCAGGTTTGGAGTAATCTTTGATGTCATTCACAATTTTGGTTTTGGTAAAGTTTTTGCTTTTCATTTAAATTCTTTGCTCAGTTTTTGTAACAACTGGGATAGAGTGTGGTTAAGCTCAAAGTTGCATATCCGATTTTAGGAATCGGAAGGTTTTCTCCTACTGTTGAAAAGGTACATAGTCAAATGGAGTAATGACTTATGTGTCATATCTTCTTCCCAAAAAGGTTGAATCTCCAACCCTAAGGGCCCCACAGAATATTTGGAAGGATGTAAATCATGGTAACTCAGCCGAACACAGAGGCTAGACCTTTTGCTTACTGCGCACAATGAGCCCCCCTCACTTTGAGAGGTTGCTCCCACATTGCCGCTAGTGAGACTCGATCCTTGGTCATTCTTCCCAAACTTCACCCCTGTGACCAACTGAGCTGCCCATGCGGGCTTCTGTGTCATATCTTAATGTCATGCCACGTTGTCCTAAAATCAAGCCTATATTTTTTTTTTGAAAGGACAAGCCTATATTAATTACTGGCTGCATTAGTGAATGATATCAAAAATAAAAATCCCAAGTTTGGTAGGCTTGTAAGCCTATATAAACAGTCCTCTTTTTTTCTTTTTTTCCTCATCTGAGTTTAACATATGTACTTATCTTCATCCAGGAAAACATAAAATCCAAGGTATTGGTGGTGGTTTTGTTCCTGCGGTTTTGGACATGAGCATACTTGAGGAAGTTGTTACAGTAAGATCCTCCTTATTTTTCAAGCACAAGTTTTTCTTTTAATCACATTTATTAAGAAAGGAAAAAAAAAAAAAAATCAAAACATTCCTGCCGATCTAAAAAATCTGAATGAATGAAAGTATGCTGTACAGTGCATTATGAATCAAAACATTCCTGCCGATCTAAAAACAAAAGATCCTATACATTCTAACATTTCAGTTTGTATTGACTAGTGAGTAATCCCTTCAGCTCTGATATAGGAATCCCTTCACAATTTCGAAATGCAGCAAAAGAATTAGCATTATAAGCAAGAACATATGTTTGGTAATATCAGTGGTAGTTAGAGAAACTCAATTTTTGGTATTAAAGCTACACTACATGCCATGCCCACAGGGGCAACATGAACTAGAGAAATGAGTAATGAAAGGTAGAACATGATCCTTCATAAATTGTGCAACGTCAGAAAGAAAGTAAATATAACTTGGGTGTAGTCCAGAAGGTGAAGATCAACCAATATAATTTGGTACAAGAAGATCCTGAACAATGGTTGGCAGTCAGAGTTCACAATCAATGAGGTAAGGCAAAAGTAGATCCCTTGAGAAGTGTTAAGACTTAAGAGTCCCACATTGAAAAAAATAAGAGAGAACATATGAGTTTATAAGTTTAGGAATCATTGTATCTTTAGATTTTGATGATGCATTAGGACTTTAGATACCCCATTTTGAGAAGTTGACAAAATTACTGCATGTGCATTGTGGCAGACGGTAAGATTCTTTTCAGAATCAAATGACCACCCTACACCCACCTCTATCCTACAAATAGAATCAAAATAGAGGATTCCCAGAGCTTTTGAAGCTGCCAAGAATTGCCCAAGTATTGACGATTGCTGAGAAGCTCATTCGCGTCCACTCGTTTGTGTTTACAAACAAAATTACCAAACCATTTTTGGGTTGGAAGCTTGGCGCACAAGGGGACTTTGTGGTAGATCCTTGGTGTTGCAAGCCAGACGTTGAAGATCGCCAGGGCCTAGGAGTGCACAACCGGATCGAGGGAACGTGACCAGTTTTGGTCAATAGTGCTTGGTGGATACACTATGTGACCCTTCCAGTGTATTTACACTGAATGTTAGTGGAACCTCTTCGGAGTTGAGGGGAAGAGTGGAGTAGACGACTGCCGAATCACTATACAATTTCTTGTCTCTCTTTACTTTTCAGCACTTTATATTTATAGTTGCCCTAACCCGGCTGACTGGATCTTGCACACACTAAGTACACGGTTTTAGTTGACTTGATCATCAAATTGTTTTACGCGTTACCAAATCCGCTGCGAGCAGTCTTTTAGACTTCCGTTGCAAGTTACTAGCGAACCCGTGAGTAGCTAGCTCTTAACCTAACTGTTTTGCAAATTGTTTAAAAATTTTCTTAAGTTAAAATTTTTTAAGAAAGTCTATTAGGTATAGCCAGTTAGGGGGCATACACAAAAAGAAGTGGACCAATGGTACTGCAAGCCATAGTAAACCCATTGGGTCATCAATAGCCATATGCTGAATTAATTTCCTTAATTAGTTACTTTAACCAAACTGATATTTGTAGTCAATGTTAGTAGATTAATTAGTAATGCTAAATTGTAAATGTGCAGTTTTTTCATAGTACAAAGGAAAAGATACCAATCTTTAATTGTAGACATGAACTGTTGATTGCAATGTTTTATCATCTGAATTCTGAATACTATTTTATCTTGTTCATCAATTCAAATTTCTGATGTAATAAGTTTTCTAAACTGTGTTAGCAAAGCATCATCATCTTTGTAATTTGAATCTTGAAGTGAATAGCAATTAAATCAGATGAAAGTATCCATGCATAATCATCTCTTTCTTGAATTGTATTATATATTTTATTGCCAGGTAGCTGATCATGTGATTTTGTGTTTGGATATTTTGAATATCTATCCCGCCCAATTTTGCTAACGGCTTGATCTTGTCGGGCATTAATTTTAGGTGACCAATGAGGAAGCCTTTGAAATGACAAAGCTTCTGTGTCTGAAAGAAGGTTTATTTGTATGTGTATTATGGTGATGCCATCTCTTTGATGTAATTTCCCTTTAATTCTTCATTGTTTGATGTACATTGTCATATACCTGAAAGTTCAATTCTCCATTTTCACTCAGGTGGGCATTTCATCAGGGGCAGCAACTGTTGCTGCAATCAAAATTGCAAGAAGGCCAGAGAATGCGGGAAAACTTCTTGTTGTAAGTCTGACTCGTTTCATATGCCCGACACTATGTTGGGCGGAGGCCGGTAATGGACTAAGTCCAGCACCCTGCCTCTCGAAAATGTGATGGCAGTCTATAAGGAAATAAAGTTGCACATTCATTACTAACTATAATTTTTAGCGTAGTGGTAAACACTTGATCCTAACAAGTGGTATTAAGACTGGCCCGCAAATGTGATGGCGGTCTAGATATTCTCGCTGCTCTTGTGTGAAGCTAGAAATATAAGTTGCTTCTAAACAATGGTCTCAAGTCTTGGAGTCTAGTTCATTACCCTAGTAATCCATCACATTCTCAGTGAAGCTTGCCTTGTTCAATGAAATGCCACTTGCAGGTCATATTCCCAAGCTTTGGGGAGCGTTATCTCTCGACTGAGCTGTTCGATTCAGTACGGGAAGAAGTGGAGAATATGAGGTTCGAGTAAATATAATGTCTATGCGCTGTTGATAAAGAAGAAGGGGAGATTTGCCGGCTACAATGGTCTCTTTAATTCTTTATAGCTGAAAACAAGCTCGTTGAGAGTGGTTCAAGTATGATTTCTTCTTCAGTGTTATTGGTTTTAAATCCTCAAAACATATGTATCATTGCTCATCTACTCCACTAATGTTGTTACTATCTATATCCTAGACTTCGATACCTGAAACATATTATGGATCTTGGAATGTAAAGTCTTGGGATAATTGCCACTACATCCTTTCACCTAGAAGCTTGGTAGAATCAATATCAAGTAAAAGTTTAAGGTAAAGAAAGATGATTCATTGAGCAAGTAGCTCTCCACAGCTGAAAAATACCTTCAATAGTCACAATGTCATTATGGCCAGTTATTCTCAACATATTTGGTGCTAAGATGATGAGAACAATAATTCTATCAAGAATTTTTATATTGATTAATCCAGTTTATAAAATACAGGAAGAGATGTATTTATAAGAGTACAAAGATTATTCTAGTCAGGTCAGGGATGATAAAAATAGATTTACACTAATACAATATTATTGTATTATGCTTTTGTTGAGGATCTAGCCATTGTTTTTTTGCTTGCAACATGCCCAAGATATTAAATTTTACCAATGAAATCAACAAAATCACTAGTGGACTTGCAATCATCAAGACACCCCACCCAATCAAAATCCGAAAAGGCATGAATATCATAGTAAAATGTAGATCATAGTCTACAGTACCTTTGACATACCTTAACGACCCAGCTTGCTTAGTATTTGGAGAGTGCATGAATTGGTAGAGTTTGTTGATTGCAAATGAGAGATCTTGACAAGTGACGGGTAGATACTAAAGTGGTCCAACTAGATTGCAGTATTGTGTGGGATTTTCATATGGTTTGCATTGTTTCATTCCTGACCTTTTGAGTATTTCAATCATGTACCTTCTTTGTGATAGGATCATTGCCCCCTTGCTATGAACTGTCTCTATTCCCAAAAAGAAGTTTGGATGTCCCATATATATGATTTTGAAGATATCAACTAGTTTGCTTGTTATAGAGGTGAAGAGGCTTTTGTTGCAGCCATTATTAGTATATCATCAACATAGACTAATAAATAAATTTGTGTGTTAGCAATAGAATAGAAAAATAAAGAGATATCAGTTTTTGAAGCCTTGGATCCTATTGGAAATAAACATTCATGAAAATGCTTGAACCACGCACGAGGTGCTTACTTCAAACCATAGAGGGACTTTTGCAATTTATAAACATGATTAGGACGATTTTTGTCAATGTACCCGAGTGATTGCTTCATAAAGACATTCTCATTTAGACAGCCATTCGGAAAGCATTGTGAATATCAAGCTATCGACCAAATCATATTTTTATGGCAAGAGATAAGAGGAGTCTTACTGTAGTTGACTTGACCATTGAACTTAAAGTGTCAAAGCAATCGTCTCCTTTAACCTGGTTGAATCCTTTTGCAGCAAGCCAGAACACCCACTTGCATCCAATTACATTCATATCAGATTTAGGTGGAACCAACTTCCAGGTGTTATTGGGTAGTAGTGCCATGAATTCTTCGTCCATTATTGTTTGCCATTCAGGGCTCTTCACGACTTGAAAATGGCAGGTGAGCTTAGAGTTATCTATACATCAATCAAAGTTTTGTTACCTGTGGAGTCACGAGTCATGTGGTGAATGACCATAGGATGTGTACATTGAGCTAGGGGTGTTGGTCGACATCATTTAGGCCTAGAAGGAACATCTAGAGGATGTTCGGAAGCCAAATCCACCGGGGGTAGGGGGTCATTGTCGACACGGCCATGTCCTAGGTGTGTCACAACCGTGTCATTTTTCGCAAGGGCATTAGTACCGTCGACACGGCCATGCTCCTTTCTCAATAGGCGTCACGAGGTCGTGTTGATATTTGGGTAGCTTGGCCTGCTTGGTGTGTTGACGAAAACCTATGGCATTGCATCCTAAGTACAAGTAGGAACTTATGGATAGAGCTGTCAATAGGGGTTGGGCGTGCATGTGCGGGCCGCTAATAGCCAAGCCCATCCCACCTCGCCTATAGGCCCACGGGGTGGCGTCCCCCCCCCCCACCCTAACTATCAAAATAAAAATTAACTTTCCACGATCTTCTTTGAAAAAGGGTTGCGAAAAAGTCACTTCGATTTTTGCGCCCAAATCTGGATCTCATATCATGAGTTATATCAAACCAGATCTGGATCTCATCACCTCACTTTTACCTTAGACAAAACTTTCTTCCAAGTTTTTTGCACTATGTAATGTATTCCTCCCAAAAGCCACACTTCTTCAAACCCATTGTTCTAGGTTTCAAGAATGGTGTGGTGAGCATATCTTTCTATATGTATGTTTGTGTACTTCTCTACTTTTTTGTTCAAAGATTGCGTTTTGTGTTTTTGTTTTTTGTTTTTTCTTTTTCAGGACATCTACATACAATTTTCTCCTCTCCCACCTCGTACTTGAAATGGCAGTGCCAAAAGCCATACAAAGGAGACGGTGACGTTTAGGGCGGTGAGCAGGAACAAGGAAGGGTGCAAGCTCGTGACGAAGCACGAGGTGGAGACACACAAGACAGAGCATCAACTAGACGACGTTCCAATAGCCGTTGACAAGGGTTGCGGATTCTTGAATTTCTGTGAGCCAACATGTCATTTTTTATTTTGTATTGTTCAGGGACCCAATTGCATTCTTTTTGAGTTCGATGACCTAATTGCACTTTGGTGTGCAGTTCGGTGGCCTATTTGACCCTTATTCCCAAATTAGAATGATGTTGAAGTACATTAATTTTATAAAAACATGAAACTAAGGAAAATATTAAATATTGTAAGAATAACTCAAGTTAGAGACAATTGTGAGGCAAAGAACAATTGCAGCAAACAACAAAAGTGCAAAGTAGAAAACAAGTCACAAAGAAATCAAATAAAAAATGTAATAGAGATATCAGTGAGAATATGAGTTGAACGACGGATTAGACAAAAGGGCAATCGTTATACCCTGTACCACGGCGCACATTGCACTGTGCGCCCCGCGCCTCCCAAAACGACGTCGTTTTGGGAGGCGCGGTAGTGAGTTGACGTGATTATTTGTATTTGTTTATATAATTATGTGTATTTTTTATACAGTTATGTGTGTTTGTTTATACAATTATGTATATTTGTTTATACAATTATGTGAAACGACGTCGTTTTATATCAGGGCGCACAATGTGCAATGCACGCCCTGGTGCATGATATAAATTGCTACAAAAGGGAACATGAATTTACTTCTTTTTTATTATTATTATTATTATTATTATTATTATTGTTGTTGTTGTTGTCGTCGTCATTATTATTATTATTATTATTATTATTATTATTATTATTATTATTATTATATTCAGTTCGATTTTTTACCGAATTATAAGGTATACAAAAATTCATTACGGTTCACTTGTTCAGTATATTATTAAACCGAACTAATTCGGTTATTCCAACCGACCGAATTGCGGACCCTATCTACACGTACGTGTGTTTGATGTTTGAAGTTTCAGACAGAAAATACAAGAAGTGAGCTACGGAGTATCATTTTAGGCAAATTTCACACCACAGCTGCTTGCTGCAGAAAGCATCCCAATTCCCAAAGGTATTACCTTCTCTTTATTTACTCTCTCTTTTCCAAATCAATTCACAGTTAAATGGGCACTGGATAGTGGATATTGTCTTTCTCACAGGGTGCGTCATAAATCCCACCATATATGAAGAGGACAGCTCCAATATTAGTTTACTCTGTATTTATTTGTCATGTAATTTAATTTGTTCTGAGGATTCTTGTTCTGTTTGCTATTGGCTCACAGGAGACTCTTACTTTCTTTTTAACTTCTCTTAATTTTGTGTTAGATCAACTTTGACTTTAATTTTATCATTAAATTCATTGTTTAATTAAGAATATAAAATTTTGTCTGAAAGATTGCCTAGTATGTTCATGTGAGTTGCATCACATTTAGTTTTTGCTGCAAAGAATATTTGAGTTATCAAAATCAACATTGGTAGCTCCTTTTAATATGAGAAGGGAAGGTTGGAAATTATGCATTTTTGAATACTCTTTTACGCATAAGTATTTTATTGGCATTATAATTGTTATTCCTTGTCATTTAAACAGACTTTTTGGGTGCACAACCTAAACATCTTAAGATTTAGTCTCTTATCTTGGAAAATTTGGTTGATGTCCCTAATAATTGTCCACCTAGAAGAGATTTAAAACCTAGGACTACAAGAATAAACCTCTTAAAGCCCGGGCCCTCAACAAACCTAAAAGGGAGTTCATCTGTGATTATCATCTCACACAAAGTCTTCCTAATGGTCTCTTGATTAAAGACTCATGTCCCCAAAACCCCCACAGGAGCCTCTATTCCAGAAGTTAAAACAGTATTGAATGTGAGTAGAGACTGCCTCGTATCCTTTGAATGAGGATTTTGAAAGCAGCCCAACATATGATTTCTCAGGATGATGTGCCATGTTTTTTAGACTCACATGCAAATAGCTTTGCATAGTAAAGGCACTTGCCTTTAATGACTTTTCCCTCAGAATCTAGGATCTTTTCAAAGTGATCCCATACTTTTGATCTAGACTCAACCTTCTTCCTTTTTTCAGGAACAACAGGAGTCACCTGAGGCTGATGAGCAGGTTTCTCAGTGCCTTGGGTTTGTCTTCCATGTCCCTCTTGAGTTGAGGGTTGAAGTCCAGAATCAAGTACATTGATGCTCTCCATCTAAAATGATGGGCATCAGTTAAGGGTCCAACAAATCCAAGTAGGCAACAATCACATAAACATACAAAGAAATCAAGATTCAGACACTTGTTTGTGTAATCATTATCAAGATTTCACAATTTCACAATTACAAATTTACATATTTACATTACAAAGAAATCTAGATTCAGGAACTATATCCAGTTCATCATTATCTGAATTTCAGTTAAGGGCTTCCACCAATAAATGGAAATTTCAAGTTTCAACCTTGATAATTTAACATTCAAGCCTTAAAATATTCTACCTTACTCGACATCCCTTATCCGGCGTTGTTTCACGCCGCGGATCGGATAATGAAGTTCGGATGCGGATCGGGGCGGGTGGCCTTGTTTCGAAGTTCGGATCGGTCGGGTTATTCGGATAGGGTCGGGTTTGCACAACTCTACTCTTCCATTCTGTAAAACAATCCTCGAGTATCCCTAGGATATCGCTAGCAAATTGAGCAACAATACTGCTCTGATACCAATTGAAGTTATGTGATGCAGATATGTAACACAATACGAAGAAATAAATGAAGCACTAAAATAAGTACACAGCCGAATTTGATAACGCAGTTGGAGAACACCTAATTTTCGGGGCCAAGAAAAATAACTTTTTAACTAAAGATCAACTTGCGGTTTTTACAATTACAAGGTAAGGCTCAATGAATTACAAAACTAGGTCTACCACCTATTTAGACATTGACCTCATAAAACAATTCTATGAAAAAGTGTACAAATATAGTTTGAACTAATTCTACCAATTTAATTGGAATCATATTATTATTATTTTTGGATTTTAAGCATGATTGTAGGAGGAGTAATTTTGGCAGGATTCTTGATCATTGTTTTCTTTATGCGTAGCCATTTTCATATCTGTGTGTGTTATTGCGCATTTGTAGAGAACACATTTTGTGTTCCACAAAACGCTCATGTGCACTCTTTTGTCGCCCATGTGTGCATTCTTTTTGTTGCGTATTTGTGCATTTTTTTTGTCGCTCATATGTGCATTCTTTTTGCATAGCCATTTACAGATCTCTGTGTGTGCATGTTAGGTATCCTTGTGTGCACTTCTACGTCCTCTACTAATCCAAGTCGCTCTCTATTTTTCTGTGCACACTTCTTTCAGGCCTTGTGCACTTTTAGTTCTAATGCAATCACAAACATCACATACCATGTGCATTTTAAAGTGCACATTTGTGCATTCATGTATTTTAAACTAGTGCACGTGCACCTATATGCATATTTGACACATCACCACATTAATTATGCTTAATTTCTCTAACCTCATAAAATAATCCAGCCATAGATCCCATTTAATCAAAGAAAAAGATTAGTCCACAGTTCTCATGAAAGGTAGTGTTCTCACTTGAACCTAACCCTATATATATACATAGAGAAAATTTCAATTTTAGTCCACTGACTATTGCACTTGTGTTAATTGCAACACTTGACTTTCAAAAATATTAATTTAGTACCTTGACTATCCAATTATTATCAATTTTGGTCACGCTAGCCAAATTACCGGCCAAATGTGACCGGAAAAACTTAAACATTTTTAAAATTTTTATTCATGGGGACAAAACAGTCATTTTACATTAAAAAAAAGGTTATTTGCTTCTTCTTCTTCCTCAACACCTCCGGCGCCACATACGCCGGAGTTCCACACTGCGTATGCAAAAGGCTATCATTCCTCTGCTGCTCCGGCAACTGAAAATTAATCCAGTGCTCTCGTTTGAGTCCTCCTCAGCCCGGAACTGAAAATTAACCGAGATATCCCGGTAGTGAGCGAGTTGAGGGCAATAATTGTTTAACTGGAAAGGCTGACCCCTTGTGGTTAGTACACATCTATCGCATTTGCTTACAGGCACCCATATCTGAATCAAAACAACATCTTTGTCTCTCAAAAAATCGTTTATGTACTCAACCGCCCTAACCAATCTATCTCTAATCGAGCACCACCCCTACTCAGCTCAGAACCTTCAACCAAACATCTTCGAGATTGCCCCCAAGGACTTATTGCAGTTCGATAGTGGAAACCCGATGATAAATTCTCGGGGAGATATGATCTTTGCCTTTCTTCCTGGCCATTGTTGTTGGCCTCTAAAACTGGCCACATGTAATCAGATCCCTCACTTCTCTCCACCCAACACAACAATTCATTCATGTAATCCAAATCCATGAAAGAATCCGACGATGAAACATTCAACAAAGTAGTAGCAGAAGGACACAAACCCCATCCATTTCCTCAGAATTACCAGCATTTATCTCCAAATTCTCCTCAGGCAAAAGCTAAATCGAAAAAGAAAGTGAATAGCTTTTAAAAAAAGTAAAATCTTTCCCCAATTTGCAAAAGTATGCTTAAAATATGAAGTGTGAAAACAAGTAAACAACCAAATTGGTAAAAAAAAAAATAAATTCTAAACAGAAATAATCCAAAAAGATGAACTTCATTGGTTATTACTTAGCAACAACAAATAGTGGGTTGAAAGGAGATGTTACAATAAATTATTCCTCCAAGTTGCATAATACATATAAGATTTCATGTCAAACAAGACTATGTGCGGCGTATGTGGCGCCGGAGGTGTTGAGGAAGAAGAAGAAGCAAATAACCTTTTTTTTTTAATGTAAAATGACTATTTTGCCCCCATGAATAAAAATTTTAAAAATGTTCAAGTTTTTCCGGTCACATTTGACAGGTAATTTAGCCGGCGTGACCAAAATTGATAAGAATTGGATAGTCAAGATACTAAATTAATATTTTTGAAAGTCAAGTGTTGCAATTAACACAAGTGCAATAGTCAGTGGACCAAAATTAAATTTTTCTCTATGTATATATATATATATATATATATATATATATATATATATATATATACATATAGATTTTGGTTCCTGTGAGGTCAGGTCTTCCCGTGCGGTCAGTGCGGCATACACCACTAGGTATGCATAAATGCACCATACAGTGTTCTAAAATACACCAGAATGAAATGTCAAAAAATACACCACACAAAAAAAAAAAAAATACACCACACATAATGGTGTATTTACGAACACTGTGTGGTGCGTTTATGCATACCTAATGGTGTATGCCGCACTGACCGCAAGGGAAGACCTGACCTCACAGGAACCTGACCCTATATATATATATATATATATATATATATATATATATATGTATGTATGTATGTATGTATGTATGTATGTATGTATGTATGTATGTATGTATGTATATATGGAAGGATTCAGGTGCAGTAAAAGCTTCCCGTGCGGTTGTGCGGCTGACGCACCTTAAGCATAAAAAAAAACGCTTGTTTAATTTGTAAGAAAGTTTTATTAAAAAGTTTTGTTCTAGCGGGTTTGAACCACCCATCAGTTCAAAAGTTTTGTTCTTCTTGAGGGTCTGAACCACCCATTAGTTCAAAGTTTTGTCTCACATTAAGCAGAAAACTCACGCACCTTAAATTTGACCTAGTTACAAAAATTACCAAATTACCACCGTTTTTTTTTTTTAAAAAATTCTGTAATACTCGACGTTGATCTAAACGAAATCAATGGCTCTCCTTTCACCGCACAACCGCACCTGAAGCTACCAATCGCACCAGAACCTAATTATATATATATAGTTATAGTTAGTTAGTTAGTACAATACTATATATATATATATATATATATATATATATATATATATATATATATATATATATATATAGGGAAAGGTTCTGTGCGGTTGTGCAAACGATGCACCTTAAATATTAAAATGGTTCACCTTAAGTACACAAATCACGTACCTTAAGCATACAAATAAAACACCTTAAGAATACAAATCACAAACTTTAAGCACAACAAAGCACCGTAAAAACACAAAATACGTATCTAAGATTTTAAAATACTTTACTTTAAGTTTCACACAATTGACGCACCTTAAGCATATAAATCACGCAGCTTAAGAAAGAAAACAACACACCTTAAGAAGAAAACTCACGTACCTTAAGTTTTAACAACTACATACATTAAGCACAAAACTCACACACCTTAAGCACAAAACTCACGCACCTTAAGTTTAAACAACTACTCACATTAAGTATACAACCCACGCATCTTAAATTTGACATAAATGCAAAAATTGTCAAACCCGTCACCGTGTCTCTTTTTAATTTTGAAAATCCTGGACGTTGATTTAATTAAAATTAATGGCTCTCCTCTCACCGCACAACCGCATTTGAACCTAATTCTATATATATAGTAGGGTTCCAATGAGAACACTTGCTTAGGTGAGAACGTGAGAACAAATCATGTGCATCCATCTAATATTTTGTAATGGTCTAGATTATATTAAGTGTTGCAAAGACGAATTAAATGTGTGCAAACACACTTAATCGCGTTTGCACACATTTAATTCACGTTCGCACACACTTAATCTAGACTATTATAAATTAATATGAATACAATTAATGTTATTGACATTTGGAGAGAAAATTATGGATGATCTAATTTAATTATGAATGATTATTTGTAATATTAAATATATAAGCTGATTTAATTTAAATAATTTAATTAAGGATGTTTTAATTTAAATAGTATTATAGTATTATTATTATTATTATTATTATTATTATTATTATTATAGTAATAGTAATTATAGTAATAATAATTCGTTAAGGCTAATAGGATGCATGATTCCGCGTTTCTGGATGTGAAAAATTCTTTTTGTATGTGAATTATTATTATTATAATAATTACTATAATATATATATATATATATATATATATATATATATATATATATATATATATATATATAGATATAGTAACTAATATTATATTCTTCTTTTAGTCAACATATTATATTACATGAATCCGTTTATAAATTAATATGAATATAATAAATGTTTTCACATTTGGAGGGAAAATTTTTTGGCAAGTACATGAATCTATTTATAAATTAATAAGAATACAATAAATATTTTCACATTTGTAGGAAAATTATTTTGGAATTACACGTATCTATTTATAAATTAATATGAATACAATTAATGTTTTGACATTTGGAGGAAACTTTTTGGGACAATTATTTTGCTTTAATATATATAGAGATAGAGATAGAGATAGAGATAGAGAAAGAGATAGAGATAGAGATAGAGAGATAGAGATAGAGATAGAGATAGAGATATTATTATTATTATTATTACTATTATTACTATTATTATTATTATTATTATTATTATTATTATCCGTTAAAATAAGAAAATGGATGATCAGGATCTAATCTCACCATTTCACCTAATTGATCGTGTCATTGAATGCAATTCTCTCTATATATATATAGAATAAGGCTCATATGCGGCAGTGGCTTTAGGTGCGGCGGTGCGCCCACATCAGCATCGTCCATTCTGCTTAATCTAACGGCAGCGACTAATTTCTGAAGATTTAAAGATTTAAGCGCGTCCTGGTAAGTGGGGGGTGTGTTATGGTAATTGTAGTGGTCATTTATATGGGTCGCTTGTCAGTATACACCAACAGTGTTAACAAAAGACACCAATAGTGTGAAAAAGCACCACAATGAAATGCATAAATACACCAAAAAACACACAACACACCAAAAAAATACACCATATAACTCACCACCCCAATGGTGTATTTCTGAACACTGTGTCACTACTGGAAATTCTGAAATTTCCGACCACCTGAAAGTGATCTTAAATCAAGTTGAAAGTCTTGTTCCGACCACTTTTGGTATCCAGAAAAACCTTTGTTGCTATTTCCGACCACTTTTTGGACTTTTTGGTATCAACTTAATTTAAGATCATTTTCAGGTGGTCGAAAATTTTAGAATTTCCAGTAGTGTGTGATGCTTTTATTCATACCTAGTGGTGCGTTCTGGTGATGCGTATCTAATTTGTGCATGTTTTTTTGGTGTGCATTTTCTAACATGGATGGTGTATATTTGTATAACTATTAGTGCGGTCGCACTGACCGCTCCGGAAGGCACCAACACGAATTCTCAAATACACCACAGTAAGGTTAATAATGCACCAATAACGAACATAAAACACACAACACTATGATTATTTGATCTATTCTGGTGTCCAATGACGACTTTAACCTTGCAGTTCGCGTAGTGTGAGAACGCGCGCGGAAATATCGGAAAAGCCTTAATGAATGTGATTTGTTGAATTTATCTAATCTAATGGCCTAAAATTAACCGCACCACCGCACCTAAGTGCACTGCCGCACTTGAACCTTCCTCTCTCTCTCTCTCTCTATATATATATATATATATATATATATATATATATATATATATATATATATATATATATATATATATATATATATATATATGTTGAGTTTGTCTCATATATGGATTAGGAATAAGTGTTTGTCTCATACTAGGAGTAGGAGCGAAATGGGTAGACCTATTGTATAGGGATTAGATGCCTATAAATATATTGGTTGTATCCCTAAGGGGGTGTGTCACCACTATCACCACCACTATGAATATAAGTATTGTTTCACTCCCGTGGATGTAGGCACTTTGCCGAACCACGTAAATCTTGTCTTCTTTACCTTTCTGCCATTATTATTTTTCTTGTTCTTGTTAATCTCAACAAAAATATATATATATATATATATATATATATATATATATATATATATATATATACATATACATATACATACATATACATATACCAAGTGGCTTGTAGTCCACTGGTATCGGATTGCTCCCCTAAGTGGGAGGTGTAAGGTTCGAACCTCAATTGAGGCAATAATGTGTATATGTAGGGTATCCCCCTTCCTTATAATGAATATATATATATATATATATATATTAGGTTTGTTAAATATTGATCCAACCTAATATGGATCCCGCAAAACATACCCCACTCTCTCCTTATCCACCCCCTACTTTTCCTTGTAGGAATTCAACATTATATTAGTCTTTTATGCATTTTTTAATACTTTTTTATGCATAAGTATTGTAATGGCATTATAATTGTTATTCCTTGTCATTTACAGTAAGTCTGCTAGGGCTATGGAGGAAATGGATAAAATTGCCAAAGATATTACTGAAGTATGCAGCTTCTGATAATTATTCAGCTCAAACTTTTCTTATGCATTGGTCTTCTAATATTTCGTAACTTTGATTCTATAGCTAATAGGAAACACGCCAATGGTATACCTCAACAACGTAGTGGAAGGATGTGTTGCTCGTATTGCTGCCAAATTGGAAATGATGGAGCCCTGTTCTAGCGTGAAAGACAGGCAAATATAATCCTCTATTCATTCCTTAAATGCATTTTTTTTCTTTAATTTTTCCTTTGTTCTTAAAAATTAAAATAAATTTTTAGGTTGAATTGATTATCGATCAACTTTGAGATGCTGTTATTAAAGAAGCGTTTTTAAATTTGGTTAATAGTCTCAGCAATATAATGCAGGATAGCATACAGTATGATTAAAGATGCTGAAGATAAGGGTCTGATTACCCGTGGAAAGGTTAGTGAAGTGTAGTATTAACTTCCTGTTGGAACATGGCTAAAAATTTTCAAGGTAAACTTGGTTTTTTTTGCCTGAGATTTTAAATGAGAAAACTCACTTGTACTTTGTAGGTGATTTATCGCTAAGATTGTGTTCAACAAGAAACCAAAATTTTTATCATATTTTTAAATGAATGACAAGGGAAACTGCAGTCACTACTTAATATATAATTTTTAATTTGTTGCATAATAGTCCTCTTCAAATTCTCAGATTGAAAAACTTGAACTGTGATACTAGAAAGAAAGGATTTCTTGGAAAATGTTTTTCTTATTCTCTGTATTCTTCACTGCCACAACTCTAATATATATATATATATATATATATATATATATATATATATATATATATATATATATATATATAGGAAAGGGTTCATGTGCGGGTATAGCTTCTCGTGCGGTTGTGCGGTTAGATCTGAGTCATTGATCAAATCTAGATTAACGGCTCAAACGAATGAAAATTAAAAAAAAAAAAAAACGAGTGTCTGGAACCACGCACCTTCAAGTGTTAGATCTTAAGCACAAACTCACGCACATTAAGTACAAAATCACGCACATTAAGCACAAAACCCACGCATTTAAGTATTAACACACAGACCTTAAGTTTCAACAACTACTGACATTAAGCACAAACTCACGCACATTAAGTACAAAAGACACGCACATTAAACACAATCTCACACACATTAAGCACAAAACTCACGCACTTTAAGTATTAACTCACAGACTTTAAGTCTCAACAATTACTGATATTAATCACTAACCTCACACACATTAACCACAAACCCTACGCAAATTAAGCACAAACTCCACTCACATTAAGAACAAATCTCACGCACCTTAAAAACAAAAGCCCACACTTTAAGTTTTACCAACTACTCACATTAAGCACAACCCCACACACATTAAGCACAAAACTCACGCACCTTATGCACAAGACTCACGCATCTTATATACAAAACTCACACACATTAATCACAGAACCGCTCACATTAATTTTGACCTAAATGCAAAAATTACAAAATTACCACCGTGTTTTTTTTTTTAAATTTTAGTAATCCTGAACGTTGATTTAAGCAAGACGAATGGCCAGATTAAACCGCACAACCGCACCTGAGCACTCTAACCACACCAGAACCTAATTATATATATATATATATATATATATATATATATATATATATATATATATATATATATATATATATATATATAAGTGGGGAAGCTCTGCCTATTCACATCCTATGTTTTTCTATCTTCCATGCCTATTCACATCCTATGTCTATCTATCTTCCATTTCTATTCATTTCTAACACTACCCCTCAAGTTGGAGCCTAGACGATATTAATCATGCTCAGCTTGTTACAAATATATTCAACATTGTCCATGTTGAGTCCTTTAGTGAATAAATCAGCTAGTTGATCGTCACTCCGAACATGAGGCATAGAAATTAATCCTTATTGAATCTTTTCACGCACAAAATGACAATCTGCATACCTCAATATGCTTGGTATGCTCATGGAACACTGGATTATTTGAGGTGTGTATAGCCGCTTGATTATCACACATAAACGTATGGGCTTCATCACTTCCACACCAACCTCCTTCAAAATATTATGCACCCAAGTTATCCCAAATGTCACATGAGTCATCCCTATACTCAGATTCTGCACTGGACCAAGCCACAACATTTTGTTTATTTCTTGCTTTTCCAAGAAACCAAATTACCTCCTACAAACACACAATACCCTGTTGTAGACCTTTTGTCGCTCAACGAGCCTGCCCAATCAACATCAGAAAATGCCTCAACTCTCATATGTCCTTGATCACCATATAGAATACCTTTACGGGCGCATTCTTGAGATATTTTACAATTCGAACAGCTGCCTCCCAATGAGTTTGCGTAGGTGTTTGCATGAACTGACTTAAATTTTATTTATTACATAAATTAAATAAAGTTATAAACTATACATTTTATAAACTTCACAGCATAATAATATTATAATTATAAAGTAAAAATAAAAATATTACATATAAATTATGTCAATGTTAAATAAATTATAATTATATTTCAAACTATGACATATACAATAATAAATATAAACTTATACATAATTCAATTAATCTAAGCCAACATTTCTAAATTCTAACTAAAAATAATTAATATACTTACACAGTTACATTATAATATAATATGTACAGTAAGTTTTTAATTTTTCATTATTTATTATTATAAAAATAATTTATATTGTAATATATTTATTAAAATTTTATTTTAAAATGTAATAAAAAAATACTAAAGATGCCCTCACCTATAAATTTCATGTATGTTATGTTTCACATCACTTCTATAATAAAGAATAGTTTTCAATAGTACGGGTTGTCGGGCTAGCCCATTTAATTTCGGACTAACCCTATCGGGCCATCGGGCTTATCAGTTTCAGGCTCATCGGGGTAATGCTTTTTATCGAGCTAGCCCTTTCGGGCCATAGCCCTATCAGTTTCAGTTTGATCGGGCTAGCCCATCGGGTTCGGGCCACATTGACATCCCTATATAGACTGTTCCAGTACATATAGTCCTCTTACTCCTTCCCCTTACCAATAATTAGGGATGGCAATTTCAATCCGACCCGTGGATATCCACCCGAATCCACCCCGCATGGATCGGGTTCTTTTGGGTGATGGTGGGTGGTGGGTCGGGGTGGGTCTTAAAAAAGCAAATCCGTGGTGGGTCGAGTTGAATTCGGGTTCTATGTACAAGACCCGCCTAGAACCCCATCCGACCCACCATGTGTGTGTGTGTGTGTGTGTGTGTATATATATATATATATATATATATATATATATATATATATATATATATATATATATATATATATATATATATATAAAATAGTAAAATAAGTACTAGTATGTAGTTATTTATAAAAGTTTATATAACTTCTTGTATCTTTTTACTATTTTTTATATCAAAACTACTAAGTTTATTTTTAAAAATTAACAATTTAGTTATTATATTTAAATATTTTCATTATTTATGTTTTAGTATCACTAATGGATTTTATTTTTTATATTATGTGTAAATAATTTATATTATTTTTTGAAAAACATAATAAGATGATAAGTAGTGGGTATCCGTAGTGGGCACCCGCACCCGGTGGGGGTGGGGATGGGTTCTGAAAAAGTCAACCCGATGCGGGTTGGAGGTGGGGGTAGGTGGAGAAAATATAAGGTGGGTCGGATGATGGATGTAGCATTCCCCGACCCACACCCGACCCATTGCCATCCCTACCAATAATCTTCTTCGTCAAAAGATCACGAAATAAACAATAACTCGGGAAAAAGGAGACAGAACAATTCAAGTTCGTGTGATTTGGCTAATAGAAAGCAAATTAACGGGAAACTTTGGAAGATATAATATAGATGACAGGGGTAATGATGAGGTTGCAATAACACTACCTCTACCCAAAACTGGAACAGATAACCCATCCGTTAGAGTAACCACAACCCCAGGGTTAAATGGAGAATATGTGGAGAAAACATTAGAATTACCTATCATATGGTCACTAACTTCGGAGTCAATGACTCACTGTGTAGACGAAGAAGACACACATGCAACAGGATTACCTGTTTGTATAAAGGTTGCAAAAGAAGGCGGTTGATTAGATGGAAATTGGGATGGAGATTGCATAAAAGAAGACACCTTTAGTTGATTGAACGCTGCTAACTCCTCATTTATCATAACCACCATATGTCCTTCAGACCCAGAGGTTGTGTTAGCAAACCTTTGCTGCCTGGGTGGTTTAGGACATTGACTTATGATTACCAAGTTCTCCACAATTGAAACATACCCTTAGTCCTCCACGACCTCTTCCACCACGTCCTCGATGGTGACCACCTCCACCTCAACTATTATACCCTTCGCTAGTATAACTTCTTTGCGACACAAATGCACTTCCTTCACCATTGCCTCCTTGTGATATAAAAACACTTTTCTCGGGAGGTGCATTATTGTCAATGCTTACTACTGCTTTTTGTATCTAGGAGAACACTTGGTCCAATGACCCTAATTCCTTATTTCCCATCAATTGTGACCTAAGAATCTCATATACTTTGTCAAGCTCGGAAATCTAGCTATAGCTAAAGGCAATTCATTGATCACGTTGTGCTTTCATTGTCTTCACATTAGTTGTAATAGGCATTGTAGTACACAAAGCTTCACTTGAACTTTTGAAATCATAATAGTAATCTCAAAGATCTCAACCTTTTTGATTAGGACTATAGACATCTTGAGACAATTGATACAATTTCCTCAAATTACTTGACCTACTAAACCATTCAGATACTAACCCCCACACTGCTTTAACCGTGGTACAATGTTTCATTAATAAGATTACCTTCCTATCAATATAATTAATTACCCGTGATAACAAAGCTTTATCATCTACTTCCCATTCCTTATTATCTGGAGGGAAATCTTTATCTAATTATTGGCAGCCAGCAGGCCACTGGCCTATGCCAGTAGCCTGTTGGTTTAGACTTTTGAATTTTCAAATTTCAACTTTTTTTTTTTGGTTTGGAAATGGAACTGACGGTTCTGGTTCCAATATTTTGAAAACCTTAACTAGAACCTTATTGGTTCCGGTTAGGAACCGGAATCGGAACCGTACGGACGGTTCCGGTTCGGTTCCCGTTAGCACAGTAACGATTACGGTTCGAACCGAACCGTGGTCATCCCTACCTTTACCCATTCCATCTAAATTAATTTTAACTAAGAATTTCCATTCATCAAAATTAGACCCATCAGCAACCAATACTACATCAATTAATTTAGATGGAGTAGATACAACAGTAATATTCCTATTACTTCCTTCTGCCATGGCCGACATATTCAAGTTCAACCATAGGAAATAAACGTGAACCCTAAGTAGTGTAGAATATCAACAACCCAAAACTCCACAAAACATACATGGGCAGAACCTACTCACTGGGACGAGTTGACTGGTGTAATTTCCCGCCGGAGACGTTGCCGGAAAATGCCACACGCGCTGGCGCGTGGCGTTGGAGCAGCGGCACTATGACGGTGCGTGGAGGCTTTGATGACGGTGTGGTCCGAGCTCCGGTGTCGTCTTCCTGTTCCGAACTGAGCAAAGCCTAGAAAGAAATAATTTCTTGGAACATGTTTCTCTTATTCTTTGTGTATTCTTCACTACCACAACACTGATATATATATATATATATATATATATAAATAAAAGGATGCACTCAGGTGCGAATAAGTGCTCAGGAGGGAAATGCAAACGAATCAGCGCGCGACACGTGTCCAGATCTAATAACTTAAAAAAAAACGCGGTGGCATTTTCGTAAATAATTGAACATCGAAGTGCAAGTAAAATCACTTACAAGTGCACCTACTTTCACCAATAAGTGCATGTAATTTTGCCTTGTTAGCATTCACTTTCCGCAAACATTCATGCACCTGGGTGTGCTTCTAACTATATGTGCAACTATTTATAACTATAGGTGCAACTACTTATAACTATAGGTGCACCTACTTTCACCTATAAGTGCATGTAATTTTGCCTTGTTAGCATTCACTTTCCGCAAACATTCATGCACCTCGGTGTGCTTATAACTATATGTGCAACTATTTATAACTATAGGTGCAACTACTTATAACTATAGGTGCACCTACTTTCACCTATAAGTGCATGTAATTTTGCCTTGTTAATATTCATTGATCTGAGTTCAGCGGGTAGTGATACTCCTGAAAACCACTCGCAAACATTCATACACTTAGGTGCAACTACTTATAACTATGTGTGCAACTACTTAGAACTATAGGTGCAACTAATTAGAACTATAGGTGCAACTAAGTATTGATGCTCAGTGTAAATTTTTACTTGCACCTATAATACATTTTACATGCACTTGTAATACATTTTACTTGCACTTCGATGTTCAATTATTTACGAAAATGCCACCGCATTTTTTAAAAAAATCAGTTTTTCTCATCCATTAGATCTGGACACGTGGACGAACAGAATTCATTCCTATTTCGCGCCTGGGCGAAGCATTCGCACCTGAGTGCGATTCTATATATATATATATATATATATATAAGTAGGGAAGCTCTACAGCCTATTCATATCCTATGCCTTTCTATCTTCTATGCCTATTCACATCATATGCCTATCTATCATCCATGTTTATTCATTTCTAACAAACTATTTTCTTCAAATTTGTAAATATGGTTGCTGAAGAGCGTCCTTATAGAGGTAACCAGCGGCAATACTGGCATTGGTCTTGCATCTATTGCAGCAGCTTGGGGGTATAAACTTATAGTTGTGATGCCACATACATATAGTCTTGAAAGAAGAATTATTATTAAAGCTTTTGGAGCTGAACTACATATCACTGACGGAGCCAAGGGTGTAGATGGTCTTCTTGAAAGGGTCCAACAGATAATGGATAAGACCCCAAACTGTTATTTTTTACGCCAGGCTGATAATCCTGCTAATCCCGAGGTATTCCTATTTTCAAATTCAGGGATTGATTCATTGATGGTAGAGGCATTCTTCTTATCAGCTTTAATTTCCATGTGTAGACTCACTATGAAACAACTGGACCAGAGATATGGAAGTGCACTGAAGGGAATGTTGATGCTTTAATTGCTGGGATTGGAACAGGAGGAACAATCACAGGTGCAGGAAAATTTCTCAAAGAAAAGAATCCAGAAATAAAGGTGGATTTAAATTTGTTTTTATCATAAATACCACTTTGGACTTGCTCATTCATCATAGTTTTTAATTGCTTTGTATTCGCTTTCTTCTGAAGCAGGTATACGGTGTAGAGCCAGCTGATAGTGCATTTCTAAATGGAGGAAAGCCAGGTTTGGAGTAATCTTTGATGTCATTCAAAATTTTGGTTTTGGTAAAGTTTCTGCTTTTCATAGTCAAATGGAGTACTGACTTGAATGTCATATCTTGATGTCATGCCACGATACGTTGTCCTAAAATCAAACCTATATTTATTACTGGCTTGTAAGCCTATATAAACAGTCCTGTTTAACATATCTACTTATCTTCATCCAGGAAAACATAAAATCCAAGGTATTGGTACTGATAGTATTCATCCGGTTTTGGATGTGAGCATACTTGAGGAAGTTGTTACAGTAAGATCCTCCCCTCCTTATTTTGAATATCTATCGCGCCCAATTTTGCTAACGGCTTCATCTTGTCGGGCATTAATTTTAGGTGACCAATGAGGAAGCCTTTGAAATGACAAAGCTTCTGTGTCTGAAAGAAGGTTTATTTGTATGTGTATTATGGTGATGCCATCTCTATTATGTAATTTCCCTTTAGTTCATTCTTCATTGTTTGATGTACATTGTCATAGCCTGAAAGTTCAATTCTCCATTTTCACTCAGGTGGGCATTTCATCAGGGGCAGCAGCTGTTGCTGCAATCAAAATTGCAAGAAGACCAGAGAATGCGGGAAAACTTCTTGTTGTAAGTGTGACTCGTTTCATATGTTGGGCGGAGGCCCGTAATGGGCTAAGTCCAGCACCCTGCCTCTCGAAAATGTGATGGCGGTCTATTAGGAAATAAAGTTGCGTCTTCGCTACTAACTATAACTTTTAGCGTAGTGGTAAACACTTGATCCTAACAAGTGGTATTAAGACTGGCCCGCAAATGTGATGGCGGTCTAGATATTCTCGCTGCTCTTGTGTGAAGCTAGAAATATAAGTTGCTTCTAAACAATGGTCTCAAGTCTTGGAGTCTAGTTCATTATCCTAGTAATCCATCACATTCGCAGTGAAGCTTGCCTTGTTCAATGAAATGCCACTTGCAGGTCATATTCCCAAGCTTTGGGGAGCGTTATCTCTCGACTGAGCTGTTCGATTCAATACGGGAAGAAGTGGAGAATATGAGGTTCGAGTAAATATAATGTCTATGCGCTGTTGATAAAGAAGAAGGGGAGATTTGCCGGCTACAATGGTCTCTTTAATTCTTTATAGCTGAAAACAAGCTCGTTGAGAGTGGTTCAAGTATGATTTCTTCTTCAGTATTATTATTGGTTTTAAATCCTCAAAACATATGTATCATTGCTCATCTACTCCAATAATGTTGTTACTATCTATATCCTAGACTTCGATACCTGAAACATATTATGGATCTTGGAATTGAATGTAAAGTCTTGGGATAATTGCCACTACATCCTTTCACCTAGAAGCTTGGTAGAATCAATATCAAGTAAAAGTTTTAAGGTAAAGAAAGATGATTCATTGAGCAAGTAGCTCTCCACAGCTGAAAAATACCTTCAATAGTCACGATGTCATTATGGCCAGTTATTCTCAACATATTTGGTGCTAAGACGATGAGAACAATAATTCTATCGATAATTTTTATATTGATTAATCCAATTTATAAAATACAGGAAGAGATGTATTTATAAGAATACAAAGATTATTCTAGTTAGGTCAGGCTTGATAAAAATAGATTTACACTAATACAATAAGAAGAAATTCTAATGTAAATAGAATACAAAGTCCTAATATACCTCTCAAGTTTAAGGCACATTGAGCTTGTTCCTTAGAATGTTGAATCTGATTGTGGTGAGATGCTTGGTGAAGAGTCTAGCAGTTGATCTTTTGTAGAGATGTAATTCACGTGTAGTTCCTTTGATGTTACTTTGTTACGAACAAAATGGTAGTCTATTTCTGCATGTTTTATTCGGGTATGAAAAATAGGATTTGCACACAAAATAATAACACTAAGATTGTCACACCAGAGTTGGGGTGGTTTTAGCACAATGAGACCAAGTTCTCGAATGAGAACAACTAACCATGTTACTTTAGCTGACATAAGCTATTGTATGTTTTGTATTATGCTTTTGTTGAGGATCTAGCCATTGTTTTTTGCTTGCAACATGCCCAAGATATTAAATTTTACCAATGAAAACAACAAAATCACTAGTGGACTTGCAATCATCAGGACACCCCACCCAATCAGAATCCGAAAAGGCATGAATATCATAGTAAAATGTAGATCGTAGTCTACAGTACCTTTGACATACCTTAACGACCCAACTTGCTCAGTATTTGGAGAGTGCATGAACTGGTAGAGTTTGTTGATTGCAAATGAGAGATCTTGACAAGTGACGACTAGATACTAAAGTGGTCCAACTAGATTGCGGTATTGTGTGGGATTTTCATATGGTTTGCATTGTTTCATTCCTGACTTTTTGAGTATTTCAATCATGTACCTTCTTTGTGATAGGATCATCGCCCCCTTGTTGTGAACTGTCTCTATTCCCAAAAAGAAGTTTGGATGTCCCATATATATGATTTTGAAGATATCAACTAGTTTTCTTGTTATGGAGGTGAAGAGGCTTTTGTTGCCGTCCATTATTAGTATATCATCAACATAGACTAATAAATAAATTTGTGTGTTAGCAATACAATAGAAAAATAAAGAGATATCAGTTTTTGAAGCCTTGGATCCTATTGGAAATAAACATTCATGAAAACACTTGAACCACGCACGAGGTGCTTACTTCAAACTATAGAGGGACTTTTGCAATTTGCAAACATGATTAGGACGATTTTTGTCAATGTACCCAAGTGATTGCTTCATAAAGACGTTCTCATTTAGACAGCCATTCGGGAAAGCATTGTGAATATCAAGCTATTGACCAAACCATTTTTTTATGGCAAGAAATAAGAGGAGTCTTACTGTAGTTGACTTGACCATTGAACTTAAAGTGTCAAAGCAATCATCTCCTTTAACCTGGTTGAATCCTTTTGCAGCAAGCCAGAACACCCACTTGCATCCAATTACATTCATATCACATTTAGGTGGAACCAACTTCCAGGTGTTATTGAGTAGTAGTGCCATGAATTCTTTGTCCATTATTGTTTACCATTCAGGGCTCTTCACGACTTGAAAATGGCAAGTGCGATTGAAGTTATCTATACATCAATCAAAGCTTTGTTACCTGTGGAGTCATGAGTCATGTGGTGAAGGACCATAGGATGTGTACGTTGAGCTAGGGGTGTTGGTCGACATCATTTGGGCTTAGAAGGAACATCTAGAGGATGTTCGGGAGCCAAATCCACCGGGGGTAGGGGGTCACTGTCGACACGGCCATGTCCTAGGTGTGTCACAACCGAGTCATTTTTCGCAAGGGCATTAGTACCGTCGACACGGCCATACCCCTTTCTCAATGGGCGTCATGAGGTCGTGTTGATATTTGGGTAGCTTGGCCTGCTTGGTGTGTCGACGAAAACCTATGGCATTGCATCCTGAGTACAAGTAAGAACGTATGGATAGAGTTGTCAATAGGGACGTGCATGTGCAGGCCGCCAATAGTCAAACCAGATCTGGATCTCATCACCTCACTTTTACCTTAGACAAACTTTCTTCCAAGTTTTTTGCACTATGTAATGTGTTCCTCCCAAAAGCCACACTTCTTCAAACCCATTGTTCTAGGTTTCAAGAACGGTGTGGTGAGCATATCTTTCTATATGTATGTGTGTGTACTTCTCTACTTTTTGTTCAAAGATTGCATTTTTTGTTTTTGTTTTGTTTTGTTTTTTTTTTTTTTTTCATTTTCAGGACATCCACAATTTTCTCATCTCCCACCTCGTACTTGGAATGGCAGTGCCAAAAGTCATACAAGGGAGACGGTGATGTTTAGGGCGGTGAGCAGGAACAAGGAAGGGCGCAAGCTCATGACGAAGCACGAGGTGGAGACACACAAGACGGAGCATCAACTAGACGACGTTCCAATAGCCATTGACAAGGGTTGCGAATTCTTGACTTTCTGTGAGCCAACATGTCATTTTAGACCTAATTGCATGATTTTGTATTGTTCAGGAACCCAATTGCATTTTTTTTTTTAATTCGATAGCCCAATTGCACTTTGTTGTGTAGTTCGGTGGCCTATTTGACCCTTATTCCCAAATTAGAATGATGTTGAAGTACATTAATTTTATAAAAATATTAAATATTATAAGAATAACTCAAGTTAGAGACAATTGTGAGGCAAAGAACAATTGCAGCAAACAACAAAAGTGCAAAGTAGAGAACAAGTCACAAAGAAATCAAATAAAAAATTTAATAGAGATATCAGTGAGAATATGAGTTGAACGACAGATTAGACAAAAGGGAACATGAATTTACTTCATTATTATTATTATTATTATTATTATTATTATTATTATTATTATTATTATATTCAGTTCTATTTTTTACCGAATTATTCTGTATACAAAAATTCATTACGGTTCACTTGTTCAGTATATTATTAAACCGAAATAATTCGGTTATTCCAACCGACCGAATTGGGGAACCCTATCTACACGTACGTGTGTTTGATGTTTGAAGTTTCAGACAGAAAATACAAGAAGTGAGCTACGGAGTATCATTTTAGGCAAATTTCACACCACAGCTGCTTGCTGCAGAAAGCATCCCAATTCCCAAAGGTATTATTACCTTCTCTTTATTTACTCTCTCTTTCCAAATCTGGATGATTGAGGTAAAGAATTCACAGTTAAATGGGCACTGGATAGTGGATATTGTCTTTCTCACAGGGTGCGTCATAAATCCCAGCATATATGAAGAGGACAGCTCCAATATTAGTTCACTCTCTATTTATTTGTCATGTAATTTAATTTGTTCTGAGGATTCTTCAATTCTGTTTGCTATTGCCTCACAGGAGACTCTTACTTTCTTTTTAACTTCTCTTAATTTTGTGTTAGATCAACTTTGACTTTAATTTTGTCATTAAATTTATTGTTTAATTAAGAATACAAAATTTTGTCTGAAAGATTGCCTAGTATGTTCATGTGAGTTGCATCACATTTATTAGTTTTTGCTGCAAAGAATATTTGAGCTATCAAAATCAACATTGGTAGCTCCTTTTAATATGAGAAGGGAAGGTTGGAAATTATGCATTTTTTTGTTTGTGTCATCATTTATCAAGATTTCACAATTTCACAATTACATATTTACATATTTACGTTACAAACAGTTAAACGTTATACATCCATAAACATATTACATATTTACATTACAAAGAAATCCAGATTCAGGAACTATATCCAGTTCATCATTATCTGAATTTCAGTTAAGGGGCTTCCACCAATAAATGAAAATTTCAAGTTTCAACCTTGATAATTTAACATTCAAGCCTTTAATTGAAGAAGGGACAATAGATCACAATCATCACATAATATCACAAAATTAAATACTCACAGTTTACACTGCTTCCACCATAATATTTCACAATATATTCCAAATATCAAACTACTTCCACAATAATATATCACAATATATCATAACTGACAGAACATATTCATAATATATCACAATATATCACAGTACACATAATAAATCACAAATATAAAACTAAGGTTTGCGATACATATGAACATATCTCAATATATCATAAAATATCCATAATATATCAAAATATTTCACAATACATTTGATAAAACAGAAATATAAACTAGGATTTGTGATTTACTTGGTTTCCCCCAAAATATTTCTCGGAGAACAAGGGCTTCTAATTAGTAATCACCACGAGAAGGGCTTCTAATCAGTAATCATCACGAGAAAGGCTTCCACTACTCTAAGTCCCTAACGGCCACCGGAGAATCGGAGACGACTTTCTCAGACACAAGTCTCACCGTCTTAGAGAGTGAGACAAGAACAGAGAAGTCAGAGAACACAGAACAGAGAGAAGGGCCTCCACCACTATAAGTCGCCAACGGCCACCAGAGAATCAGAGACGAGTAGACGACTTTCTCGGACACAAGTCTCACCGTCTCAGAGAGTGAGACAATAACAGAGAAGTCAGAGAACACAGAACAGAGAGAATCGGACAATCGGACTATCAGAGAAGAAGAGAGAACAAAGGATTAGAGTCTAGAGAACAGATTCACAGAGAGGATCGGAGCAAATGAATGATGGGATTGAGGGTTGTGGGCTGAGGAGTAGAGAGAAGTCTAGACTGCTGAGGAACAATGAACGACTGCGCAAATGAAGTTAGCGCTGCAAACACTAACATATATACTAGGCTTAAACGACGTCGTATCCTAGGAAGCCTAACCCTAACCCCAAAAAATATCGGATATTCGGACGGGTCGGATATGAAAATATTCTACCCTACTCGACATCCCTTATCCAGCGTTGTTTCACGCCGCGGATCGGATAATGAAGTTCGGATGCAGATAGGGGCGGGTGGCCTTGTTTCGAAGTGCGGATCGGTCGGGTTATTCGGATAGGGTCGGGTTTGCACAGCTCTACTCTTCCATTCTGCAAAACAATCCTCGAGTATCCCTATGATATCGCTAGCAAATTGAGCAACAATACTGCTCTGATACCAATTGAAGTTATGTGATGCAGATATGTAACACAATATGAAGAAATAAATGAAACACCAAAATAAGTACACAGCCGAATTTGATAACACAGTTGGAGAACACCTCCTAATTTCCGGGGCCAAGCAAAATAACTTTTTAACTAAAGATCAACTTGCAGTGTTTACAATTACAAGGTAAGGCTCAATGAATTACAAAACTAGGTCTACCACCTATTTAGACATTGACCTCATAAAACAATTCTATGAAAAAGTGTACAAATATAGTTTGAACTAATTCTACCAATTAAACAAATTGTAACCAACCTAGATCAATGGTAGAACACTTTCGCCCATGGGAATTGTGGACTAATCTTGGCTGTTGATATGTTCTTGATGGGTGGTTTAGATTTTTTTGGTTATTTAATTTTTTTTAATTATAATATATTTAATTTTTTTAATTGGATTTTAAGCATGATTGTAGGAGGAGTAATTTTGGCAGGATTCTTGATCATTGTTTTCTTTATGCGTAGCCATTTTCATATCTGTGTGTGTTATTGCGCATTTGTAGAGAACACATTTTGTGTTCCACAAAACGCTCATGTGCACTCTTTTGTCGCCCATGTGTGCATTCTTTTGTTGCGTATTTGTGTATTTTTTTGTCGCTCATGTGTGCATTCTGCATAGCCATTTACAGATCTCTGTGTGTATGTTAGGTATCCTTGTGTGCACTTCTACGTCCTCTACTAATCCAAGTCTCTCTCTATTTTTCTGTGCACACTTCTTTCAGGCCTTGTGCACTTTTAGTTCTAATGCAATCACAAACATCACATACCATGTGCACTTCAAAGTGCACATTTGTGCATTCGTGTGTTTTATACTGGTGCACGTGCACCTATATGCATATTTAGCAAATATAATTTCATATCTGAATGATATTATTATGGGCAAATGCGTAGGTTACAATATATTTCGGAAAAATATAATTTCAGATCATATGATAATGCACACCAAATTACCTTAAAGCCCCTCCTTTTTTTTTCATATTTTTTTTAAAAAACAAGCCCGTCCTTTCTTAATTCAATTGTCACATCACCATATTAATTATGCTTAATTTCTGTAACCTCATAAAATAATCCAGCCATAGATCCCATTTAATCAAAGAAAAAGATTAGTCCACAGTTCTCATGAAAGGTAGTGGTCTCACTTGAATCTAACCCTATATATATACATAGAGAAAATTTCAATTTTGGTCCACTAGCTATTGCACTTGTGTTAATTGCAACACTTGACTTTCAAAAATATTAATTTAGTACCTTGACTATCCAATTCTTATCAATTTTGGTCACGCCAGCCAAATTACCGGCCAAATGTGACTGGAAAAACTTGAACATTTTTAAAATTTTTATTCATGGGGCAAAACAATCATTTTACATTATATAAAAAAAAAAAAGGTTATTTGCTTCTTCTTCTTCCTCAACACCTCCGGCGCCACATACGCCGGAGTTCCACACTGCGTATGCAAAAGGCCATCTTTCCTCTGCTGCTCCGGCAACTGAAAATTAATCCAGTGCTCTCGTTTGAGTCCTCCTCAGCCGGAAACTGAAAATTAACCGAGATATCTCGGTAGTGAGCGAGTTGAGGGCAATTATTGTTTAACTGGAAATGCTGACCCCTTGTGGTTAGTACACATCTATCGCATTTGCTTACAGGCACCTATATCTGAATCAAAACAACATCTTTGTCTCTCAAAAAATCGTTTATGTACTCAACCGCCCTAACCAATCTATCTCTAATCGAGCACCATCCCCTACTAAGCTCAGAACCTTCAACCAAACATCTTCGAGATTGCCCCCAAGGACTTATTGCAGTTCGATACTGGAAACCCGATGATAAATTCTCGGGGAGACATGATCTTTGCCTTTCTTCTTGGCCATTGTTGTTGGCCTCTAAAACTGGCCACATGTAATCAGATCCCTCACTTCTCTCCACCCAACACAACAATTCATTCATGTAATCCAAATCCATGAAAGAATCCGACGATGAAACATTCAACAAAGTAGCAGCAGAAGGACACAAACCCCCATCCATTTCCTCAAAATTACCAGCATTTATCTCCAAATTCTCCCCAGACAAAAGCTAAATCCAAAAAGAAAGTGAATAGCTTTTAAAAAAGTAAAATCTTTCCCCAATTTGCAAAAGGATGCTTAAATGAAGTGTGAAAACAAGTAAACAACCAAATTGGTAAGAACAAAAAGATTCTGAACAGAAATAATCCAAAAAAAATGAACTTTTATTGGTTATACTTAGCAACAACAAATAGTGGATTGAAAGGTGATGTTACAATAAATTATTCCTCCAAGTTGCATAATACATATAAGATTTCATGTCAAACAAGACTATGTGTGGCGTATGTGGCGCCAGAGGTGTTGAGGAAGAAGAAAAAGCAAATAACCTTTTTTTTTTTAATATAAAATGACTGTTTTGTCCCTATGAATAAAAATTTTAAAAATGTTCAAGTTTTTCCGGTCAAATTTTACAGGTAATTTGGCCGGCGTGACCAAAATTGATAAGAATTGGATAGTCAAGATACTAAATTAATATTTTTGAAAGTCAAGTGCTGCAATTAACACAAGTGCAATAGTCAGTGGACCAAAATTGAAATTTTCTCTCTCTCTCTCTCTCTCTATATATATATATATATATGTGTGTGTGTGTGTGTGTGTGTGTGCGCGCGCGTGTGTGTGTGATTTAATTTAATTAAAATTCTATACTATAATAATAATAATAATAATAATAATAATAATAATAATAATAATAATAATAATAGTAACCAACATTATATTCTTCTTTTACTCAACATGTTAAATTACATGTATATATTTATAAATTGGCTAATTTGTTATTATAGTATATTATAGTATTAATATTATTATTATTATTATTATTATTATTATTATTATTATTATTATTATTATTATTATTATTATTATAGTAAATAATAGTAATAATAATTCATTAAGGCTAATATGATGCATGATTCCGCGTTTCTGGATGCGAAAAATTCATTCTGTATGTGAATTATTATTATAATAATTACTAATATATATATATATATATATATATATATATATATATATATATATATAATAATAATAATAATAATAATAATAATAATAATAATAGTAACTAATATTAAATTCTTCTTTTAGTCAACATATTAAATTACATAAATTACATGAATTCGTTTAAAAATTAATATGAATACAATAAATATTTTCACATTTGGAGAGAAAATTTTTGGGAATTACATGAATCTATTTACAAATTAATATGAATACAATAAATGTTTTCACATTTTGAGAAAAAAATTTAGGAATTACATGAATCTATTTATAAATTAATATGAATACAATTAATGTTTTGACATTTGGAGGGAAACTTTTTGGGAAAATTATATTGCTTTAATATATTAGAGATAGAGATAGAGAGATAGAGATAGTATTACATTATTATTATTATTATTATTATTATTATTATTATTATTTTCAGTATTATTGTTATAATAAATACTAATAGTAATTATAGTAATAATAATTGGCTAATAGGATGATTTCGCGTTTCTGTGTTGTTATTAAAGCCAATTTTACGTTTTGTATTAAGAATTGGTTTAATTAAAGTTGATTTAATTTAAATAATTTAATTACGATGATTGAGTTTAATTTAGGGTTAATTAAGGATAATTATTTGTAATACTAAATATATAGGCTGATTTAATTTAAATGATTTAATTAGGGATGATCTAATTTAATTAAGAATGATTATTTGTAATACTAAATATATAAGTTGATTTATTTTAAATAATTTATTTAAGGATGATTTAATTTAAATAGTATTATAGTTTTATTATTAAATTTAAATAGTATTATATTATTATTATTATTGTTATTATTATTATTATTATTATTATTATTATTATTATTATTATTATTATTATTATTATTATTATTATTATAGTAATAGTAAATAGTAATTATAGTAATAATAAATCGTTAAGGCTAATAGGATGCATGATTCCGCGTTTCTGTATGTGAAAAATTCGTTCTGTATGTGTATTATTATTACTATAATAATTACTATAATCTATATATCTATCTATCTATATATATTAGGTTTGTTAAATATGGATCTCGCAAAACATACCCCACTCTCTCCTTATCCATCCCCCTACTTTTCCTTGTAGGAATTCAACATTATATTAGTCTTTTTAAAATCAACATTGGTTGCTCATTTTAATTTGAGAAGGGAAGGTTGGAAATTATGCATTTCTGAATACTCTTTTATTGCATAAGTATTGTAATGGCATTATAATTGTTATTCCTTGTCATTTACAGTAAGTCTGCTTGGGCCATGGAGGAAAAGGATAAAATTGCCAAAGATATTACTGAAGTATGCAGCTTCTGAATTATTCAGCTCAAACTTTTCTTATGCATTGGTCTTCTAATATTTCGTAACTTTGATTCTATAGCTAATAGGAAACACGCCAATGGTATACCTCAACAACGTAGTGGAAGGATGTGTTGCTCGTATTGCTGCCAAATTGGAAATGATGGAGCCCTGTTCTAGCGTGAAAGACAGGCAAATCCTCTATTCATTCCTTAAATGCATTTTTTTTCTTTAATTTTTCCTTTGTTCTTAAAAATTAAAATAAATTTTTAGGTTGATTATCGATCAACTTTGAGATGCTGTTATTAATGCAGGATAGCATATAGTATGATTAAAGATGCTGAAGATAAGGGTCTGATTACCCGTGGAAAGGTTAGTGATCGAAGTGTAGTCTTAACTTCCTGTTGGAACATGGCTAAAAATTTTCAAGGTAAACTTGGTTTTTTTGCCTGAGATTTTAAATGAGAAAACTCACTTGTACTTTGTAGGTGATTTATCGCTAAGATTGTGTTCAACAAGAAACCAAAATTTTTATCATATAATTTTTGAATGAATGACGAGGAAAACCTGCAGTCACTACTTATCATATAATTTTTAATTTGCTGCATAATAGTCCTCTTCACATTCTGAACTCTCTGTGTGTTCTTCACTGCCACAACACTGATATATATATATATATATATATATATATATATATATATATAACAGTAGGGAAGCTCTAGAGCCTACTAAACCATTCAGATACTAACCCCCACACTGCTTTAACCGTTGTACAATGTTGCATTGATAAGATTACCTTCCTATCAATACAATTAACCCGTGATAACAAAGCTTTATCATCTGCTTCTCATTCCTTATCTAAATGGTCACCTTTACCTAGGGGTGACCATGGTTCCAATTCCGGTTCCGCAAATGGTGAAACCGGAACTGGAACCTTATATTAAGGTTCCGGTTCACGAACCAGCGATTCCGGTGGAAACCGCCGGTTCTAAACGGAATTTAAAAAAAAAAAGAAAAAAAAAAAAAAAAAAAAAAAAACCTCATGTTAAAGTTTTGGCCAATGGCCATGCCATTGGCAGCCAGCAGGCCACTGACCTACGCTAGTGGCCTGTTGGTTTAGACTTTTGAAAAGCCTGCGGCTTTGGCTTTTCAAATTTCAACTTTATTTATTTAATTTTTTTTATGGTTTAGAACCGGAACTGAAACCGTACGGACGGTTCCGATTCAGTTCCGGTTAGCACAGTAACGGTTATGATTCGAACCTACAGTTTGAACTGAACCATGGTCACCCCTACCTTTACCCATTCCATCTAAATTAATTTTAACCAAGAATTTTCATTTAACAAAATTAGACCCATCAGCAGCCAATACTATATCAATTAATTTAGATGGAGTAGATACAACAGTAATATTCCAATTACTTCCTTCTGCCATGGCTGCCATACTCAAGTTCAACCATAGGAAATAAACGTGAACCCTAAGTAGTGTAGAATATCAACAACCCAAAACTCCACAAAACATACATGGGCAGTCGTCATCCTGTTCCGAGCTGAGCAAAGCCCACTACCTCATTCTCGCCTTGCTCTGATACCATGATACTAGAAAGAAAGGATTTCTTAGAACATGTTTCTCTTATTCTTTGTGTGTTCTTCACTGCCACAACACTAATATATATATATATATATATATATATATATATATATATATATATATATATATAAAAGTAGGGAAGCTCTACAGCTTATTCATATCTTCTATGCCTATTCACATCGTATGCCTATCTATCATCCATGTCTATTCATTTCTAACAAACTATTTTCTTCAAATTTGTAAATATGGTTGCTGAAGAGCACCCTTATAGAGGTAACCAGCGGCAATACTGGCATTGGTCTTGCATCTATTGCAGCAGCTTGGGGGTATAAACTTATAGTTGTGATGCCACATACATATAGTCTTGAAAGAAGAATTATTATTAAAGCTTTTGGAGCTGAACTACATATCACTGACGGAGCCAAGGGTAGAGATGGTGTTCTTGAAAAGGTCCAACAGATAATGGATAGGACCCCAAACTGTTATTTTTTACGTCAGGCTGATAATCCTGCTAATCCCGAGGTATTCCTATTTTCAAATTCAGGAATTGATTCATAGATGGTAGAGGCATTCTTCTTATCATCAGCTTTAATTTCCATGTGTAGATTCACTATGAAACAACTGGAGCAGAGATATGGAAGGGCACTGAAGGGAATGTTCATGCTTTAATTGCTGGGATTGGAACAGGAGGAACAATCACAGGTGCAGGAAGATTTCTCAAAGAAAAGAATCCAGAAATAAAGGTGGATTTATTTATTTTTTTTTTTTATTTTGTTGATCTTGAATATTTTTTTTTTTAGTTTTTAATTGCTTTGTATTCGGTTTTCTTCTGAAGCAGGTATACGGTGTAGAGCCAGCTGATAGTGCATTTCTAAATGGAGGAAAGCCAGGTTTGGAGTAATCTTTGATGTCATTCAAAATTTTGATGATGTCATGCCACGTTACGTTGTCCTAAAATCAAACCTATATTTATTACTGGCTTGTAAGCCTATATAAACAGTCGTGTTTTTTTTCCTCATCTACTTATCTTCATCCAGGAAAACATAAAATCCAAGGTCTTGGTACTACTATGGTTCATCCGGTTTTGGACGTGAGCATACTTGAGGAAGTTGTTACAGTAAGACCCTCCGATCCCCTCCTTATTTTGATCGAATATCTATCATATATATCCCGTCCAATTTCTCTAACGGCTTGATCTTGTCGGGCATTAATTTTAGGTGACCAATGAGGAAGCCTTTGAAATGACAAAGCTTCTGTGTCTGAAAGAAGGTTTATTTGTATGTGTATTATGGTGATGCCATCTCTATGATGTAATTTCCCTTTAATTCTCCATTTTCATAGACCTGAAACTTCAATTCTCCATTTTCACTCAGGTGGGCATTTCATCAGGGGCAGCAACTGTTGCTGCAATCAAAATTGCAAGAAGGCCAGAGAATGCGGGAAAACTTCTTGTTGTAAGTGTGACTCGTTTCATATGTCCGACACCCTATATATGTTGCCTCTCGGAAATGTGATGGCGGTCTATTATAAGGAAATAAAGTTGTGTCTTCGCTACTAACTATAACTTTTGTCTTGTTCAATGAAATGCCACTTGCAGGTCATATTACCAAGCTTTGGGGAGCGTTATCTCTCGACTGAGCTGTTCGATTCAATAAGGGAAGAAGTGGAGAATATGAAGTTCGAGTAAATGTCTATGCGCGGTTGATAAAGAAGATGGGGAGATTTTCCATCTACAATGGTCTCTTTAATTCTTTATAGCTTAAAACAAGCTAGCTCGTTGAGAGTGGTTCAAGTATGATTTCTTCTTTAGTATTATTGGTTTTAAATCCTCAAAACATATGTATCATTGTTCAAGTATCATTTCTTCAGTATTATTGGTTTTAAATCCTCAAAACATATGTATCATTGTTCAAGTATGATTTAATTTCTTCAGTATTATTGGTTTTAAATCCTCAAAACATATGTATCATTGCTCATCTACTCCACTAATGTTGTTGCTATCTATATCCTAGACTTTGATACCTGAAACATATTATGGATCTTGGGATGTATAGTCTTGGGATAATTGCCACTACATCCTGAAAAATTATTATTGTGTGGACCACGGTCGAAAAGGACATCATTGAATTTTATGAGTTAGATAATGTACATTATGAGTTAGAATAATGTACTTTATGTGTTAGAATAATAAAATTTCGTTGGTAAGATAAGGTACTTTATGAGTTAGAATAATGTACATTATGCTTTATACGTACATTATGAGTTATAAAAATGTATATTGCAGTGGGTCGTGTGAAAAAAAAAATAATTATGCTAAATGATGTCGTTTTTGGTTCGAAAATAAGGTGGAAAGACTTTAAAATAGTCTGTCTCACATTGGTTTAGGGGGTGAGTTTGCACCACTATATGTACAAGAGTCTTTTTAAGGCATATTGAATTATATAGCAAGGCTCTCTCTCGTGCAGGGGTGCAAATTAACCGTGCAGGCATATTTTTAACACTTTTGTGTCCAAACGAGTTTACCAAATGGTTATTTAACCGTTGTCGTTGGTGTGTTGTTTTTAAGCTAAGCGCATTTGAATACACAACGCTACAAAGACAATGATTTTTTAAAATTGTTGACTTTGCACTTTTTTTTTTAAGACAACGGTTTTATTTAATTAACCGTTGTCGTTGGTACGTTGTCTTTAAGCGCACTTGAATACACAACACTATAAAGCTTTATCATTCTTTTTCAAAACATCCACATTTGGTCCTAATATTATTGTGGAATGACAATTTTTTATCCTTCACCAACAAAATCGTTGAAATATCGTTAAAGACAAGGACATTTCGATCTTTTTTTTTTTTTTGTACAAAGTGAGTTGACCTGCTATATTTTCTTTTGAGTTAATTTCATTTTTGGCCCTAGATTTATTGGTGGCAGTCCACTTTTAATCCTTTTTTATAAGAACATCCACTTTTGGTCCTAGTATTATTATGACATGACCAATTTTGGTCCTTCATCAACAAAATCATTGAAATGTCGTTAAATACAGAACATTTCGATCTTAGTAATACAAAGTGTGTTGACCCATTATTATTTTTATATTTATTTTTTTTTAAAAAAAATCATAATTAAAAACTGAAATGCCCTGTATTTAAACTGTTTTGTTGATAGAGGATCAAAATTGGTCATGTCACAATAATACTTGGACCAAAAAGGGATGTTCTGATAAAAAAGGACTAAAAGTTGATTGTCACCTATAAATCCAGGATAAAAAAATGGAATTAACTCTTTTCTTTTTTTACATTTAAAAATAAAAAATCATAACTGAAGACCTAAAATCCCTTGTATTTTACAGAATTTAAATTGCTTTGTTGATTGAGGACCAAAAATGATCATACAACAATAATACTATGTTCAAAATGGGGTCTTTTGAAAAAAAAAATTAAATAAAAGTGAATTGACCTCATAAAACAATTCTATAAAAAAGTGTACAAATATAGTTTGAACTAATTCTACCAATTAAACAAACTGTAACCAACCTAGATCAATGGTAGAACACTTTCCCCGATGGGAATTGTGGACTAATCTTGGCCGTTGATGTGTTCTTGATGGGTGGTTTAGATTTTTTCGATTATTTAATTTTTTTAATTGTAATATATTTAGGTAGGGAGTGTTTAGTAATTGTGTCTTTAATTGGAATCATATTATTATTATTTTTGGATTTTAAGCATGATTGTAGGAGGAGTAATTTTGGCAGGATTCTTGATCATTGTTTTCTTTATGCGTAGCCATTTTCATATCTGTGTGTGTTATTGCGCATTTGTAGAGAACACATTTTGTGTTCCACAAAATGCTCATCTGCACTCTTTTGTCGCCCATGTGTGCATTCTTTTGTTGCGTATTTGTGCATTTTTTTTGTTGCTCATGTCTGCATTCTTTTTGCATAGCCATTTACAGATCTCTGTGTGTGCATGTTAGGTATCCTTGTGTGCACTTCTACGTCTTCTACTAATCCAAGTCGCTCTCTATTTTTCTGTGCACACTTCTTTCAGGCCTTGTGCACTTTTAGTTCTAATGCAATCACAAACATCACATACCATGTGCATTTTAAAGTGCACATTTGTGCATTCATGTGTTTTAAACTGGTGCACGTGCACCTATATGCATATTTGACACATCACCACATTAATTATGCTTAATTTCTCTAACCTCATAAAATAATCCAGCCATATATAGATCCCATTTAATCAAAGAAAAAGATTAGTCCACAGTTCTCATGAAAGGTAGTGTTCTCACTTGAACCTAACCCTATATATATACATAGAGAAAATTTCAATTTTGGTCCACTGACTATTGCACTTGTGTTAATTGCAACACTTGACTTTCAAAAATATTAATTTAGTACATTGACTATCCAATTATTATCAATTTTGGTCACGCTAGCCAAATTACCGGCCAAATGTGACCGTAAAAACTTAAACATTTTTAAAATTTTTATTCATGGGGACAAAACAGTCATTTTACATTAAAAAAAAAAGTTATTTGCTTCTTCTTCTTCCTCAACACCTCCGGCGCCACATACGCCGGAGTTCCACAGTGCGTATGCAAAAGGCCATCATTCCTCTGCTTCTCCGGCAACTGAAAATTAATCCAGTGTTCTCATTTGAGTCCTCCTCAGCCGGGAACTGAAAATTAACCGAGATATCCCGGTAGTGAGCGAGTTGAGGGCAATTATTGTTTAACTGGAAAGGCTGACCCCTTGTGGTTAGTACACATCTATCGCATTTGCTTACAGGCACCCATATCTGAATCAAAACAACATCTTTGTCTCTCAAAAAATCGTTTATGTACTCAACCGCCCTAACCAATCTATCTCTAATCGAGCACCACCCCTACTCAGCTCAGAACCTTCAACCAAACATCTTCGAGATTGCCCCCAAGGACTTATTGCAGTTCGATACTGGAAACCCGATGATAAATTCTCGAGGAGAGATGATCTTTGCATTTCTTTTTGGCCATTGTTGTTGGCCTCTAAAACTGGCCACATGTAATCAGATCCCTCACTTCTCTCCACCCAACACAGCAATTCATTCATGTAATCCAAATCCATGAAAGAATCTGACGATGAAACATTCAACAAAGTAGCAGCAGAAGGACACAAACCCCCATCCATTTCCTCAGTATTACCAGCATTTATCTCCAAATTTTCCCCAGACAAAAGCTAAATCCAAAAAGAAAGTGAATAGCTTTTAAAAAAAGTAAAATATTTCCCCAATTTGCAAAAGTATGCTTAAAATATGAAGTGGGGAAACAAGTAAACAACCAAATTGGTAAAAAAAAAAAAAAAAAAAAAAAAGATTCTAAACAGAAATAATCCAAAAAGATGAACTTTTATTGGTTATTACTTAGCAACAACAAATAGTGGGTTGAAAGGTGATGTTACAATAAATTATTCCTCCAAATTGCATTATACATATCAAATTTCATGTCAAACAAGGCTATGTGTGGTGTATGTGGCGCCGGAGGTGTTGAGGAAGAAGAAGCAAATAACCATTTTTTTAATATAAAATGACTGTTTTGTCCCCATGAATAAAAATTTAAAAAATGTTCAAATTTTTCCGGTCACGGCAGGTAATTTGACCGGCGTGACCAAAATTGATAAGAATTGAATAGTCAAGATACTAAATTAATATTTTTGAAAGTCAAGTGTTGCAATTAAAACAAGTGCAATAGTCAGTGGACCAAAATTGAAATTTTCTCTATATACATACATACATACATACATACATACATACATACATACATACATATATATATATATATTGTGGACATAGCCAACCTATTGTTCTTTCTGACCAAAAAAAATTTTTGTCAAAATATTATTCAACGAAATACAGAAAAATCTATATATGTATTGTGGACATAGCCAACCTATTGTTCTTTCTGACCAAAAAAAATTTTTGTCAAAATATTATTCAACGAAATACAGAAAAATCTGCGAATCCACCTTACTGATATATATATATATATATATATATATATATATATATATATATAGAGAGAGAGAGAGAGAGAGTAAGGTTTCAATGAGAACACTTGCTTAGGTGAGAACAAATCATGTGCATCCACCTAATATTTTTTTAATGGTCTAGATTATATTAAGTGTGTGTGAACGCGAATTAAATGTGTGCAAACACACTTAATCGCATTTGCACACATTTAATTCGCGTTCGCACACACTTAATCTAATCTAGACCATTAAAAAATATTAGATGGATGCACACAATTTGTTCTCACGTTCTCACCTAAGCAAGTGTTCTCATATGATCCACATATATATATATATATATATATATATATATATATATATATATATATATATATATATATATATATATATATATATATATATGGGAGGTCAAGTGCATCCATGTTGTTAGGTGTGGTCATATGGTCAGTTACAGGCCGTTAGATTAGATAGATCCAATGAATCACATTAATCAAGATTCTTCCAGTATTTTCGCGCACGTTCTCCAACCCAGCGAAATGCAAGGGTAAACTCGTCATAGGGCACCGGAATAGGAAAAATCACATTGTTGTGTGTTTTATTTGTGTAATTGGTGCAGTATTAGCCTTACGCTGGTGTATTTGTCGATTCCCATTGGTGCCAAGTTCAGGTGCGGCAACGCCTTCCCGTGTGGCCAGTGCAGCCGCACTAATTGTTATACAAATATACATCATCCATGTTATGAAATGCACAGCAAAAAAACATACACAAATTAGGTACGCATCACCAAAAATGTGCCATTAGATATGAGTATACACGATACAGTGTTCGGGAATACACTATTGGTGTGTTTCACTATGGTGTGTTTTATTACACTATTTGTGCATTTTGTCAACACTGTTGATGTATTTCTGGAACCCGACCGCTATAAATGGCCATTGTAATTATTATAACACCCTCACTTACCAAAACGCGCTAAAATCCTCAGAATTAGCCGCACTGCCGTTAGATTAAACTGATTCAACGACACAGATACGACCACACCGCCACACCTAATGGACATGACAACATATGAGCTCTTATATATATATATATATATATATATATATATATATATATATATATATATATATATATATATATATATATATATATATATATATATGTATGTATATGTATGTATGTATATATATATGGAAGGGTTCAGGTGCAGTAAAAGCTTCACGTGCGGTTGTGCGGTTGATGCACCTTAAGCATTAAAAAAAACGCTTGTTTGGAAGAAAGTTATATTCAAAAGTTTTGTTCTTGCGGGTCTAAACCACCCATCAGTTCAAAAGTTTTGTTCTTCTTGAGGGTCTGAACCACCCATCAGTTCAAAAGTTTTATCTCACAGAGAAGGTGCGTGAAGAAGAAACACGATGCACATTAAGCACAAAACTCACGCACATTAAGCACAAAACTCACGCACCTTAAGTTTTGGTCAAAAGTTTTGTTCTTGTGGGTCTGAACCACCCATGAGTTCAAAAATTTTGTTCTTCTTGAGGGTCTGAACCACCCATTAGTTCAAAAGTTTTGTCTCACAGAGAAGGTGTGCGAAGAAGAAACACGAAGCACATTAAGCACAAAACACGCGCACATTAAGCACAAAACTCACGCACCTTAAGCACAAAACTCACACATCTTAAGTTTTGTTCAAAAGTTTTGTTCTTGAGGGTCTGAACCACCCATCAATTCAAAAGTTTTCTTCTTCTTGAGGGTCTGAACTACCCGTGACTCACAGAGAAGGTGCGTGAATAAGAAAAACGACGCACATTAAGTACAAAACTCACGCAATTTAAACACAAAACCTACACACATTAAGCAAAAAACTCACGCACCTTAAATTTGACTTAGATACAAAAATTACCAAATTACCATCGTTTTTTTTTTTTTTAATTTCTGTAATCCTCGACGTTGATCTAAACGAAATCAATAGCTCTCCTCTCACCACACAAGGGGATGCAAACCGCACCAGAACCTAATTTTATATATATATATATATATATATATATATATATATATATATATATATATATATATATATATATATGTTGTACTAACTAACTTACTATATATAGTATTGTACAGTTAGTTAGTACAATACTATATATAGTAAGTTAGTTAGTACTATATATATATATATATATATATATATATATATATATATATATATATATATATAGAAAGGTTCCGTGCGGTTGTGCAAAGGATGCACCTTAAATATTAAAATGGTTCACCTTAAATACATAAATCACGCACCTTAAGCATACAAACAAAACACCTTAAAAACACAAATCACAAATTTTAACCACAACAATGCATCGTAAAAACATAAAATACGCATCTAAGATTTTAAAATGATTTACCTTAAGTTTCACACAACTGACACACCTTAAGCATATAAATCACGCAGCTTAAGAAAGAAAAAAACGCACCTTAAGAAGGAAACGTAACTCACGCACCTTAAGTTTCAACAACTACATACATTAAGCACAAAACTCACGCACCTTAAGCACAAAGCTCACACACCTTAAGCACAAAACCCACGCACCTTAAGCACAAAACTCACACACCTTAAGTTTAAACAACTACTCACATTAAGTATACAACCCACGCACCTTAAATTTGACCTAAATGCAAAAATTACCAAATTGTCACCGTGTCTCTTTTTAATTTTGGTAATCCTGGACATTGATTTAATCAAAATTAATGGCTCTCCTCTCACCGCACTTGGGCGCAACAACCGCATTTGAACCTAATTCTATATATATAGTAGGGTTCCAATGAGAACACTTGCTTATGTGAGAACGTGAGAACAAATCATGTGCATCCATCTAATATTTTGTAATGGTCTGGATTAGATTAAGGGTTGCGAACGCGAATTAAATGTGTGCAGACACACTTAATCGCGTTTGCACACATTTATTTCGTGTTCGCACACACTAAATCCAATCTAGACTATTATAAATTAATATGAATTCAATAAACGTTTTCACATTTGGAGGGAAAATTTTTCGGAATTACATGAATCTATTTATAAATTAATATGAATACAATTAATGTTTTAACATTTGGAGGAAAAATTTTTGGGACAATTATTTTGCTTTAATATATATAAAGATAGAGATATAGATATAGAGATAGAGATAGTATTACAGTATTATTATTATTATTATTATTATTATTATTATTACTATTATTATTATTATTATTATTATTATAATAATAATAATAAAAAATAGTAATAGTAATTATAGTAATAATAATTGGCTAATAGGATGATTCCGCGTTTTCGTGTTGTTATTAAGGCTGGTTTTACGTTTTGTATTAAGGATTGATTTAATTTAAATGATTTAATTAAGATGATTGAGTTTAATTTAGGATGATATAATTTAATTAAGGATAATTATTTATAATACAAAATATATAGGCTGATTTAATTTAATTAATTAGGAATGATCTAATTTAATTAAGAATGATTATTTGTAATACGAAATATACAAGCTGATTTCATTTAAATAATTTAATTAAAGATGATCATTTATAATACTTTTATATATATATATATATATATATATATATATATATATATATAACAACAATAGTAACTAATATTATATTCTTCTTTTACTCAACATGTTAAATTACATGAATTATATGAATATATTTATAAATTAATATGAATACAATAAATGTTTTCATAATTGGTGAGAAAATTTTTGTGAATTACAAGAATCTATTTATAAATTAATATGAATACAATTAATGTTTTCACATTTGGAGGAAAATTTTTTGGGACAATTATTTTTTTTTTAATATATATAGAGATAGAGATAGTATTAGAGTATTATTATTATTATTATTATTATTATTATTATTATTATTATTATTATTATTATTATTATTATTATTATTATTATTGTTATTGTTATTATTATTATTATTATTATTATTATATTATTATTATTATTATTATCATTATTATTATTATTAATATAATAAAAAGTAGTAATAGTAATTATAGTAATAATAATTGCCTAATAGGATGATTCCGCGTTTCTGTGTTGTTATTAAGGCTGATTTTACATTTTGTATTAAAGATTGATTTAATAAAGGTTAATTTAATTTAAATAATTTAATTACGATGATTGAGTTTAATTTAGGATGATTTAATTTAATTAAGGATAATTATTTGTAATACTAAATATATAGGCTGATTTAATTTAAATAATTTAATTAGAAATGATCTAATTTAATTAAGAATGATTATTTGTAATACTAAATATATAAGCTGATTTAATTAAATTAAGGATGAACATTTATAATACTATATATATATATATATATATATATATATATATATATATATATATATATATATATATATATATATATATATATATATATATATATATATATATATATATATATATATATATATTTATATAGGGTGATTTAATTTAAATAATTTAATTTAATTAAAATATTATACTATAATAATAATAATAATAATAATAATAATAATAATAATAATAATAATCTATATATATATAAAAGTAAAATCCTCCTATTTCATTTTCCCGTTCAAACTTTTGTAGTCAAATTAATTAAATATTTTATATTTTATTGGTCAAATACTTAATAAAGCTTATTTGGTAAGAAAATGAAAAATGGAAATTTAGTAATATCAATATTATGAGTTAATTAGGAATAAGATTAATTAGGAATATTAATATAATGAATTGATTAGGAATATCAATATAATGAATTGATTAGGGCAATACCTTAAATAAATAAATACACTTTCTTTTTGAAAATTTTTACAAATTTATAATTCTCATATTTTTCACCTATAAATACAATGAGTTGATGACTACAGAAATTATAAGTCTTCATTTCATATTGAATCCCTTTTTTCCCACTAGGTCTTCACCCTTGATCATTCAGTTCAGCCGCGTTTCGAAATTAACGGTAGGTTTAGCATCCAAGTAGTTTGATTGGATTAGATACAATATGTTTTTCATGGTTGTGTTGTCCAAATTTAATACTTTTTTTTCCGCAAAAAGCTATTCATATCATATGATTATGATTTATTCTGAATATTTATACGGTTACTCCAAGTCCATTTCATATATTGATTTTTTGCTTCTATTGAAGTTTCATTATCATTGATGAAAGGCAGCCTCATGTGAATCTCGCTTTGAGTGGTGCCTACTCCTGCCCGTTTAAAGGGATGCTGAGTGCTGACTCCTCTAATCTCTCTCTTCATTTTTTTGCTATACTGTCATTAGTCAAGAATTTAAAGTGCCACACAATAAAATGTGTGACTCATGGGTGATTGGAGAATGGGGAGTGGTTAAGTGTTTCTGTTGTAATATACACGACAAGATATAACAGCAATCGCCTTTAATACATCAATTGACTATTATTATATTCTTCTTAGTTCTTTGCGTTGATTATTGAAGTAATCGGACTTCTGAAGTTCTGATTTGTTAAGTTGTTTTATTCTCATGGTGCTGGTTTTGACAGTTATGAAGTCCATGCTCAATTCCTCATTGTATAGGTCAAAAGTGCATTTATTTTTTGGCGTAATTATGGGATCCTCATAATTACTCCGTAGTAATAATAATAATAATAATTGGTAATATTATTGTTCAAATATAATATTAAAAATAAAACTAATTTTAATTGGTAATCTATATTCTATATTAATCTATATTTATATTCTATATTAATTAATAAACACAAATCCCCCTTTACAAGTTCCCGCCTAAACAATTAATAATAATATGAAAAAATGAAAAAGAATAGAAGGAAGCCGTACGCCTAAACAATTAATAATAATATTGGGAAGAAAATTAATAATAATATGAAAATATGAAAAATAATGGAAGGAAATATTAGCCATGTGAATGTTTTCTACACTCTGAAAAATGGAAAAAGAATCAATAAGCAGTATAAGGAAAATAATCATTAAGATATTTACTATTAATCTTTTATGAAAGATTTTGCGTAAAAAATAGAATAGAATTGGTTATTAATAATTTAGCCTTATTTTACTATTAATCTTTAAGAAAAATTCTGCATAAAAAAATGTAATAGAATCGGTTATTAATAATTTAGCTTTATTTTACTATATTAATCTTTAAGAAAAATTCTGTGTAAAAAAATGTAATAGAATCGGTTATTAATAATTTAGCTTTATTTTACTATTAATCTTTAAGGAAGATTTTGTTAAAAAATAAAATAGAATTAATTATTATTAATTTAAATTAAAATTAAAGTACATATATTTTCCTATTCGTAATACAATTTTACTTATTATTTTACCGAATCTTCAAATAATAATTAGTAATATTATTGTTCAATTAGAATAAGAACTTTAATTTTAATTGGTAATCTATATTCTATATTAATTAATAAAAATAATAACCTCCTTTACAAGTTCCCGTCTAAACAATTATTAATAATATGAAAAAATAGAAATGAATCGAAGGAAGCCGTACACCAAAACAATATAGAATAATATTAGGAAGGAAATTAATAATAATATGAAAAAATGGAAATGAATGGAAGGAAATGTTAGCCATGGGAATTTTTTCTATTAGTTATGTGGTTACATTAGACCTCTCCTACTCTATTCTACTTGTAATAGGATACTTCTTGTGTACATTATTAACTCTATCCCTTCTGTGTACGTAGTGACATACACAAACACATTACTGAATATACTTTGCTTCTGTTTCAAAGCCCCCATCTGGTATCATCGCTTGGTTCGATTCAATGGCTGATATCAATGCTTCCGTCGGTGCTAATGCTGGTCCGGCTATTTCGTCGAGTCGCACGGTGACTGAGGTTTCGTCCGCTACACCGTCGTCTGCTCCGAACATGTTGCAGCAGGCACATCACTATGTTTCTCTTAAGCTTTCATCTACGAACTTTCTGTTCTGGAAGGCTCAATTGGTACCGTTTTTACGTGGCCAGAATCTGTTCGGGTTTGTTGATGGCTCGTACCCGTGTCCGCCGGAGTTCGTTGCGTCGCCGTCGTCCGCATCACCGGTCTCTAATCCTGCTCACGCTCAATGGGTTCAGCAGGACCAATCCATTTTGAGCATGTTGATTTCTTCTATGGCCGATGAGGTTCTGTATCTTGTTCTTGGTCATCAAACCTCCCGGGCTGTTTGGCTTGCTGTTGAGACTGCACTTGGCTCCACCTCCCGTTCCCGTTCTCTTAGCCTGCTTTCCCAGTTGCAGAGTCTCCGTCAAGGGGAATCGTCGCCGGCGGACTACTTGAGTCGTGCTCGTGTTCTTGTTGAGCAGTTAGCTCAGGCTGGCCGACCGGTTGGTCTTGATGAACAGAACCTGCATATTTTCAGAGGTCTCCGGCCCGAATACCGTGCCTTGGTGTCCTCTCTTACCACCAAGGATGCTCCGCTCACGATTTCTCAGGTGGCTGACTTGCTTAATGCTCATCAGTATGTCTTCCAGGAGGATGCTCTCCCGCTTGCTGCTGCTTCTCCGCCGGTCGCGATGTACGCTCAGTCTCCCGGTCACTCATCGCAGGAGGGTGGTCGTGGTCGTGGCCGGCAACACCGTGGGCAGCGTGGACGTGGCCAGCGCGGTGGTCGTGGAGGCGTTCGCTGTCAGTTGTGCGAAGCAACGGGGCACACGGCACTGACTTGTTATCGTCGGTTTGTCGATCCCCTGTCGTCTACGGTGATTCCTGGAGGTGGTCAAATGGTGCATTCTGGAGGTTTTGCGCAGCAGCAGCATGCTGTTTTCCAGCAGCATGGGCAGTATGGTGTCCGTCCTCCACAGCCTCGTGCGCACGTTGCTCAGCAGGTTCCCGTGGATGACTTTCACTCTGCGCCATTTTCTAATGTTTGGTACCCGGATACTGGTGCCAATGTTCATGCCTCGCCTCGGTTAGATGGTTTGCAGGACGTGGAGCCCTATGCCGGAGGGGAGTCTCTTCGTGTTGGTGATGGTGCCGGTTTGTCAATTTCTCATACTGGTTCTTTTTCCATTCCATCTTCGTTACTGTCACTGTCCCTAAATACTGTTTTACATGTTCCTGCTTTGCAAGCTTCATTACTCTCTGTGCAAAAATTTACTTCTGATAATGATGTATATTTTGAGTTTCACCCGTCTTTCTTTATTGTGAAGGATCGTCGCACCCACAAGGTTCTTCTTAGTGGTCCTAGTGATGGGGGTATGTATCGGCTTCCAGTGTCATCTCCTGTTGCATTCTTGTCTGCTCGCGCTTCTCCTCAGATATGGCATGATAGGCTTGGGCATCCCCACTCTCGTGTTCTGCGTCGTGTCCTTTCTGATTGTCCTGTTAGTGGGTCTTTTCGTTCAATTGATCATTTATGTACTGCGTGTCAGATGGGTAAATCTGCTCGCTTTCCGCTTTCTCGTGTTAGTCATTCTAGTAGTTCTGTTTTAGATCTTGTGTACACGGATATTTGGGGTCCGGCCCCAGTTCCTTCCATTGATGGTCATCGCTATTTCGTGATATTTGTGGATGATTTTTCTCGCTTTGTTTGGTTTTATCCTATGGCGTTGAAAACTGATATTTATGCTATTTTTGCCAATTTTCGTACCTTCGTTGAGAAATTCTTTTCCTGCTCCATTAAAGCTATTCAATCCGATCTGGGGGGCGAATACCGTAAACTTCATGCGGTGTTTGCTGCCGCAGGTATTGTTCACCGCCAATCTTGTCCTCACACTCATGAGCAGAATGGCCGGGTCGAACGCAGACACCGGCACATTGTGGAAACTGGCCTTGCTTTGTTGGCTCGTGGTCAGGTTCCTCAGTGTTATTGGTCGTATGCTTTTGAGTCGGCTGTTTACTTGATTAATCGTTTGCCTTCCCCGGTTTCCAGACATGTCAGTCCATATGCTCTCCTTTTTCGCAGGTCTCCGGATTACTCTATGCTTCGTGTCTTTGGTTGTGAGTGTTTTCCATGTCTTCGGCCGTATAACAGGCATAAGATGGATTATCGATCTGTTTCATGTGTTTTTCTTGGCTACCCTTCTTCCTTTAGTGGCTACCGCTGCCTTAATCGGGCCACTGGTCGTGTGTATATTGCCCGTCATGTTCGTTTTAATGAGACTGTCTTCCCCTTTCGTAGCTCTGCAGGTGCTCTTGGTCCTCCGGCTTCTCTGCGCAGCCCGGTGCTCCCTTGGGCTTGTATTCCGAGTGTAGTGGCTCCACCGTTGCCTGTTTTATCCGCTTCTGTTAATGCAGGTGATACTAGTCCTCCCGATGCAGGGGGTGCTGATCAGTTGGCTGTAGAGCCTGTTGCTGATGTGCCTGTGCCGGTGGCTCGGCGTGCTCCGCGTGGTCGTCGTCGCCGAGTGCTTCTTCCGCGCTCTCATGGCATGGCTCTTCGGCAGTCCACTAGTGCTCAGCGGCGTTCTCCTGCCGCTCTTGTTGCCTCTGTTGCTGATGTTGTTCCCACTTGCTATTCCCAGGCCGCCAAGTCTCCTGCTTGGCGGGCCGCTATGGATGATGAGATCAATGCGCTTCTTCGTAATTAGACTTGGCGTTTGGTTCCTGTTGCGGATGGCATGAATGTGATTGGGTGCAAGTGGGTGTTTCGGGTGAAGCGTAAGTCGGATGGTACTGTTGAGCGCTATAAGGCGAGGTTGGTAGCTAAGGGCTATAATCAAGTGGCTGGTGAGGACTACTCGGAGACTTTCAGTCCTGTTGTCAAGCCTACGACTGTTCGTTTGCTACTTTCCTTTGCTGTTTCTAGGGGGTGGACTATGCGTCAGTTGGACGTGCATAATGCCTTCCTCAACGGACATGTCACGGAGGAAATTTTCATGCGGCAGCCTCCTGGCTATCTTCATCCTTCCTTCCCTGAGCATGTCTGTAAGTTGGAGAAGTCGTTGTATGGCCTTAAGCAGGCACCTAGAGCATGGTTTATGCGGTTGCACGATTTCTTGCTTACTGTTGGTTTTCGTCCCTCGCGGACTGATGTTTCTCTATTTATTTATGTTTCTGGTGAGTTGCGTGCCTATATGCTTGTCTACGTTGATGATATTTTGTTGTTGGGCAGCTGTTCTGTTCTGGTTGATAGTTTACTGAGCAAGTTGTCCTCTGAGTTTAAGATCAGGGATCTCGGCAAGCCTCGTTTCTTTCTTGGCGTTGAGGCTGTTCACACTGGTTCAGATATCATCCTTTCTCAGCGCCAATACATGCTTGAAGTGCTGCGCCGAGCGGGCATGGAATCTTGCAAGCCTTTGGCTACTCCTCTTTCTGTTTCTGTCTCGCGTGTCCCGTGTGATGACTCCTTGCTTGATGATCCTACGCCATACAGGCAGTTGGTTGGCTCGTTAATGTACATGCTGGTTACTCGCCCTGATCTTTCCTTTGCTGTGAATAGGCTCTGTCAGTGTATGCATAGCCCTACTGATCTGAATTTTGCTGATTTGAAGCGGGTTCTGCGCTATGTTAAAGGCACTCTGGATCTTGGTTTGCGGCTACCAGGCTCTCTCACCTCTACTATACATGCGTTTTCTGACTCTGACTGGGCTGGTTGTCAGGTTGATAGGCGGTCTACAGCTGGCTTTGCGATTTTTCTTGGCTCTAGTTTAGTCTCTTGGGTTTCCCGGAAGCAGCGTACTGTTGCTAGATCCTCCACTGAGGCTGAATACAAGGCGCTTGCTGATGTTGCGGCCAAGGTTGCTTGGATTCAATCATTGCTGGGTGAGCTTGGACTGTCTCTCCACTCTGTTCCTGTACTCTGGTGTGATAATCTTGGCGCAACCTACTTGTGTGCTAATCCTGTTTTTCACGCTCGGACGAAGCATGTCGAGATAGATTATCATTTTGTTCGTGAACGTGTTGCTGCTGGGAAATTAAAGGTGACCTTTCTTTCTACAAAGGATCAGATTGCCGACATTTTCACCAAATCGCTATCCGGCCCCCGATTTGCTGAGTTGCGTGTCAAGCTAGGCGTTGTCCTTTGTCCCCCGTCAGCTTGAGGGGGTGTATTAGTTATGTGGTTACATTAGACCTCTCCTACTCTATTCTACTTGTAATAGGATACTTCTTGTGTACATTATTAACTCTATCCCTTCTGTGTACGTAGTGACATACACAAACACATTACTGAATATACTTTGCTTCTGTTTCAAAGCTCCCATCTTTTCTACACTCTGAAAAATGGAAAAGAATCAATAAGCATTATAAGAAAAAGAATCATTAAGATATTTACTATTAATCTTTTAGGAAAGATTTTGCATAAAAAATAGAATAGAATTGGTTATTAATAATTTACCTTTATTTTACTATTAATCTTGAAGAAAAATTCTGCGTAAAAAAATGTAATAGAATCGGTTATTAATAAGTTAGCTTTATTTTACTATTAATCTTTAAGGGTGATTTTGCTTTAAAAATGAAATAGAATCAATCTATCTATATATATAATTAAAAACAAAATCATCCTAATTCATTTTTCCGCCCAAACTTTTGTAGTAAAGCTTATTTGGTAAGTAAATCTCAAATGGAAATTAAATAAAATCTATTAATTCGTAAATAATAATAATCCAAACAACACTATATACAAATTAAAATTAAAATTATAAAAAAAAAAAAAAAAAAAAAAAAAAAAAAGAAGAAGAAGAAGAAGACAAAGGTGACTCCCCTTTGTAATTGATGTGGGATCATTTTGATCCCACATTGAAAATGTTTGGAAAGAGGAGCTCTTGAGCTCCTCTATAAGACGGTCATGGCTCCTCTTACAAACATATAATTGCTTAACCATCAGGGCAAGTATTGCGAAGTCTAAAGACTCTTTTTTTTTTTTAGTACTATTGACCCGACAAATTATGTTGTGCCACCGTGTCCACCTTGCAAAGTAGACACAGTTCAAAAATTGTTCATAATTATGAATATATAGTTCTATAATTATAAACATAGTGTTGTGAACATAATTATAAACATATAGTTATGTAATTATGAATATAGAGAAGTGTAAATATGAAATTCAAAAATTATGAATATATATCCAAACAAAACGATATACAAACATTTATTACAATAACAACAAAATAATAATAATAATAATAATAATAATAATAATAATAATAATAATAATAATAATAATAATAATAATCATCATCATCATCATTCAAACAAAACGATATACAAAATAAAATTAGAAGAAGACAAAAAGGGGCCACGGGCCCCCCTTTGTAAATGATGTTGGATCATTTTGATCCCACATTGAAAATGTTTGGAAAATGAGCTCTTGAGCTCCTCTATATAAGAGGAGCAATGCATTGCTCCTCTTACAAATATAATTGTTTGTCTATCAATGTGGACAAGTATTGAGAAGTCCAAAGGTAAATATTTTATTTTTTGAGTACTATTGACATGTCAAATTATGCCGTGGAATCGTCTCCACCTAGCAAGGTAGACACGGTTTTAAAATTGCTCATAATTATGAATATATAGTTCAAAAATTATGAATATATAGTTATAAAATTATAAACATAGTGTTGTGAACATAATTATGAATATATAGTTATGTAATTATGAATATAGAGATTCAATAATTCTGAATATGAAATTTAAAAATTATGAATATATAACTTTATAATTATGAACATATAGTTTAGTAATTACGAACATAGAGTTTTGTAGTTGTGAATATAGAGTTCAATAATTATGAATATTAAGTACAAAGATTATGAATATTTAGCTTTATAATTAAAAACATATAGTTCAGTAATTATGAACGTAGAACTGTGTCCACATTGCAAAGTGGACACAGTCCCACAGCATAACTTTTCGATTCACCGTGTTTCATGTAGTATCTGTTCATATAAACTTTCTCAACCTATTGAAGCCCAACGTTTCAAAAGGCTCTTATTTAAGAAAACCTTATTTTAATGGCTTCTTATTTTAGTTTTTTTTTTATATAAATTTATTAGAGGGTTGGACTAAGATTAACCCAAAATGTATATGTGTTATTTTAGTTTTTAGTAGTTTGGAGCAAATTGCTAAGTTATTAAATAATATTTTTGCTGTTTTGATTAAATATAAAATGTTAAACAGGTGATTTTTTAAAATATTTTGGAGAATTCTCCAAACAATCAAATTACAATAACAATAACAATAACAATAACAATAACAATAACAATAACAATAATAATAATAATAATAATAATAATAATAATAATAATAATAATAATAATAATAATAATAATAATAATAATAATAATAATAATAATAATAATAATCCAAACAAAACTATATAAAAATAAAATTAAAAAAAAAAACAAAAAACAAAGAGGAGTCACAGACTCCTTTTGTAAATAATGTGGGATCATTTTGATCACACATTGAAAATGTTTGAAAAGAGATCAGAGAACTCATCTATATAAGAGGAGTTTTACAAACTCCTCTTACAAACATAATTACTTGCACATCAATGTGGTCAAGTATTGAGAAGTCAAAAGGTTCTTATTTAAGAAGCTTTAGCGTTGTCTTCTTATTTTAGTTTTTATTAATTAATTAATTTATTTATTATTTATTTATTTATTATTAGTGGGGGGTTGGAAAGATTAACCCAAAATGTATGTGTTGTTTTAGTTTTTAGAAGTTTGGGGCAAATTACTAAGTTATTAAATAATATTTTTAATTTTTTGATTAAATATAAAATATTAAACAGACGAATTTCTTAAAATTTTGGTGAATTTGCCAAATAATCAAATTACAACAAAACAACAACAACAACAACAATAATAATAATAATAATAATAATAATAATAATAATAATAATAATAATAATAATAATAATAATAATAATAATAATAATAATAATAATAATAATAATAATAATAATAATAATAATAATAATAATAATAATAATCCAAACAAAACTATACACAAAATAAAATTAAAATTAAAAAAAAAAAGAATAAAACAAAGGGGAGTCACAGGCTCCCTTTGTAAATAATGTGGGTTCATTTTCATCCCAAATTGAAAATGTCTGAAAAGATAAGCTCTTGAGCTCCTCTATATAAGAAGTACAAACATAATTGTTTGCCCATCGATGAGGCGAGTATTGAGAAGTCAAAAAGTTCTTATTTAAAAAATCTTAGCTTTGTCTTTTTATTTTAGTTTTATTTATTTATTATTTATTAGTGGGGGTTAGGAAAGATTAACCCAAAATGTATGTGTTGTTTTAGTTTTTAGCAGTTTGGAGCAAATTACTTAGTTATTAAATAATATTTTTGGTGTTTTGATTAAAGATAAATTGTTAAAATGGCGAATTTGTCAATAATCAAATAATAATAATAATAATAATAATAATAATAATAATAATAATAATAATAATAATAATAATAATAATAATAATAATCCAAACAAAACGATATACAAAATAAAATTAAAATAAAAAAAATAAAAAAGAAGAAGACAAAAGGGAGTCACGGGCTCCCTTTGTAAATGATGTGGGATCATTTTGATCGCACATTGAAAATGTTTGGAAAGAGGAGCAATGTTCCTCTTACAAACATAATTGCTTGCCCATCAATGTAGGAGAGTAACCTGGAGGGTGTGGTTGAGTGTAAGGAACTCATCCATCGTTAACCAAAGGTCAAGGGTTCATAATTGGATTTGGGAATGGAGCAACCTTAAATCTCTAAGCCAGCTGTCTCACCCAAAAGAGGTGTGTATAATTTAGCGAGGGGATTAGTCTATGTCCGACGGTGGAAACCCTGAGTTTACCAAAAAAAAAAAAAATCAATGTGGGCAAGTATTGAGAAGTCCAGAGTATCTTCTTCTAATCATTGCATTTTAATTAAAAATGAAATGGAAATTAAAAATTAGAGGAAAATATTCCAATAATAATATTCTACATTATCAATAGTAAATGCATATTTTAAACAATAATAAAGGTAAATTAAAAATGGAACAGAAATATTCCAATAATAATATCTACATCATCAATTAAAAATAGAATGAAAGTTAGGTAAAAATATCACTGCATTTGATATTCTAATTGACTAATTGACTGAAAATAAAAAAGAATAATTGGCTGAAAATGAATCTGATATTACGAATTGACTGAAAAGATAAAAGGATAACTAATTGAGTGATATTCTACCATTATATATTTTCACCGAAGTAACCCGTCCTGATGGAGAAGATGTTAGCTCTAGACGAAAATGAACAAGATTGTGTTGTCACTACCAATGTCGTCTACAAAGAGGTTTCAATAATATGTAAATATAATTGGTGATATTAATTTTTTTTAAATGAAAAAATTGCTATATATCTATACAAAAAGATATATCTTCCATACAAATGAATAAGGATAACAATTCATTTCTATAACTGAGTTGTTAGAGAACGTGCACATTTGCCTAATGTATGAAAATACTAAACAATGATAAATAAAATCTTCAAAATTATAGGACCGCATGCGTACACCTAGACATTAGCTATTAATTTGAGCAATTATCTGCACAAATTCAAGCAATGATAATATCAAATTATATAAACAATTCAAATTATATCTTTAATTGACTATATAATATTTGATGTTCTAATTTAAATAATTATATATCGATTTATATTTTCTTAATATATTACAACAAATCTATTCCGTGCATCGCACGGGTGCAAATACTAGTAATAATAATAATAATAATAATAATAATCAATATTATATTCTTCTTTTACTCAACATGTTAAATTACATGTATTTATTTATAAATTGGCTAATTTTTTTATATCAAGAAGGAAGGGGGGAACCCAGTAAAAATTACATCAGACAACTTCTGAAAACTGACGCCAACTTGGAATGCCATCTATATCATCCTGTATTATGCCTAACAGATTGGTTGGAGGATCATTGAGGATATGGATTCCCTTGGGGAGACACTTGGCCCTTACTGCCAAGACATCAGCAAGAAAGTTTTGTTCTCGAGCAATCGGGGACAAACGCCATGCATGGAGTGAACTTGCCTCTCCGATACAAGCAGCAACAAGATTCTGGACTACACTGTTGGAAGTCCGGGTGCCATATATTATTTCAGTGAGATCATTGGAATCGATTTCGAAGGTGATGCTCCTGAAGCCAAGGTGTTTTACCAATTGTATACCTTTCAAGAGCGCCCATATTTCGGCTTCTAATGGAGAGCAGCTTCCGATATTGTACATGTATCCGACCAGCCAATGACCTGTATCGTCCCTGATGACTCCTCCACATCCTGCCTTGTTTGATTGGATGTCGACAGCTCCGTCTAAATTCATCTTGAAATTCCCAGATGGGGGTTTCTCCCAATAGAGCTTAGACCAGAGTTCCTGCGGAGTTGTTCTCCCTTTTGTAAAGGCCTTAATCGTCGCTCCAACCTGTGATTTGATCCATTCGACTTTAAAGGAAAGCCTTCTTTCTACATTGTTAAAGATCACATCATTTCTCCACCTCCAGATCCACCATAAGGTGGTTGCAAATAAGGTGGTCTCGTTGGATGGATGTCTGTTGGTTCCTCTTCCTTTGATTCCTAAATGTAACCAGTCATCGAAAGATAGATTGGTAGCCGATGATAAACCAGGGAGAACAAGATCCAGGACTTCTTTGGCTGCTGGGCAGTCCCGAAGAACATGTTGTGAGTCTTCGATTACGGTTAAACAGCGAGGACATTTGTCACTCTCAGAAAGCCCCCTCTTCCATCTATTACTGTTGGTTAGAATCCTTCCATGTTTCACGAGCCAGATGAAAGTGCAAATCCTATTAGGAACTTTTAGCTTCCAAATTCTTTTCCACTTAACATCATCAGACATGGTAGGAGGCCTCAAGGCTGCATCATAGGCAGACTTAATGGAGAATTCACCCGAAGGTTCATGCATCCAGCCTAGCGAGTCGTTGTCGTCAGGGTTAGAGTTTAATAGAACTGCTGCCAACTTGTCTAAAATTTCTTCTGGAAGCAGATTGATAAGCTGGCTCATAAGCCACCCATCATCAGGATCCCAATAGCTCGAAACGTTCCTGTAAAGATCAGGGAGGGGGATTGGTTCGGATAAAAATTGCCTAAGTGGAACATTTGTCAGCCACTTGTCAATCCAGAAGAGAGTGCTATTTCCATTGTGCACCACTTTCTTGATACCACCTTCTAGGATGTGTTTGGATTTTAGAAGGCCTCTCCAAGTATGTGACATATTTCTTCTTGGCTGCCACAGGGAAACATCGTCACTGGTAACTGAATACTTCGACCTTAACAACTGAGCCCATAGGCTATCCTTTTCGTGAATCATCCTCCATCCAAGTTTAGCCAAAAAAGCTTGATTCATTTCTTTCAGTTTTCGAATGCCAAGTCCACCTCTCAATTTGTTTTGGGTGACCACATCCCAACTGACCAAGTGAATCCTTCTAGAGCCTTTCGAACTGCCCCACAGGAACCCACGGATTTGTTTCTCAATTAAATCAATTATTCCAGCTGGTAGGGGCATAGTTTGCATTGAATAATATGGAATGGCAAATAGAACAGATTGGGATAGAACTTGTCTGCCAGCTAGGGAAAGAGTTCTTGATCTCCAACCCGCTAGCTTGTTTTGAATTCTTCCAAGGATCCCTGAGAAGGTTTGCTTTTTTAATCTGCCATGGACTGATGGCATCCCCAAATATTTGCCAGGATCCACGACCTTTGGAATGCCAACAAGATTAGAAATAGACTCCTGAAGGGAAATTGGAGTATTCCTAGAGAAGAAAATTGTTGACTTTTGAAGGTTCATTTTCTGTCCAGAGCTGGTGCAGAAAGAGTTTAAGCAATTCTTCATTTCCAAAGCTTGATCAATCGTAGCTTCCCCAAACAGCACCATGTCATCGGCAAAGAAAAGATGGGAAATGAGAGGACCTTCCCGAGATGCCTTTATGCCTTTCCAGCGACCTGCATTAATCGAAACATTAATGGCATGACTTAGCCTTTCTAAGCACAACGCAAACAGAAGGGGTGATATAGGATCTCCCTGGCGGATTCCTCTAGCTGGGTGGAACCAGTTGGAATGTACTCCATTGCAATTGATAGCTAGTCTTGGCGTGGTCACACATGTCATGATGTTCCTCCTCCATTGAGTATTGAAGCCAATATCCTGCAGTGTTTCATCTATGAAACTCCATGCCAACCTATCATATGCCTTCTCAAGGTCGACTTTAAACATCATCCATCCCCCAGCGCCTCTCTTGTTGTTCATTGAGTTGAGAAGTTCTTGATACATAATGATGTTGTCAGTGATTTGCCTTTCCGGAACGAAGCTAGTCTGGTGGAGACCAGTGAGCTTCTTGGATGCTTCTTTTAATCTCATTACCATCATTTTTGTTAAAAGCTTATACGAGACATTGCATAACCCTATGGGACGTAGTTGTCTGACAGATTCTGGACTCGAGGTCTTGGGGATAAGTGTGATCATGGTGTCATTGCATGTCTTAGGAAGCACTCCATCTGCAAAAAAACTCAAAGCAAAATTTGATAGGGAAATTCCAGTGATATTCCATGTAAGTTGGTAAAAACCTGCTGTAAAACCATCCGGACCCGGGGCCTTGTTTGGTGCCATCTCAAACATAGCAAGTTTGGCATCTTCGGGTTTGAATGGAGCATTAATCCTTGCCTAATCCTCTTCACTTAGTTCTGGGAAATAGCCCTGTATGTCAGAAGGGGTAATAAAACTGTCATCCGAAAAGGATTTTACAAAGAAATTGAAAATATGGTCCCTAAGTTGAGTGTCCGAGGTAAATTCCTGGCCATTTTCATCCTTAATGCTACTGATGTTAGTCAAGCATCCTTTAGCAGCAGTTGCTGCATGATAGTACCGAGTATTGCGGTCTCCTGATTCTAGCCATTCTTCCCTCGACCGTTGGAACCATATAAGTTCTTCTTGGTATAACACATCTTCAAATTCTGCTCGCAGCTTCCTATCTAATCTAAGCAAATTGGCTGTTGGCTTAACTGTCATGGCTCTTTGCACCCCACTTAATCTAGCCATCAACCTTTTCTTCTTTAAAAAAACATTGCCAAAGGTGTTTCTATTCCAAGCTATCAGGGACTTTGCCACAGAGGCTTTGTTTAACTCTAGATCATTACCTTGGATCCAAACATGGTTAACACATTCAAAAAACTTTGGATGAGTTGACCAAGCCAAATTGAACCTGAATGGTTTAGTTACCTGCATGGGTGGAGGGGGATCCAATTTGACCATAATAGGAGTGTGGTCCGAAGCAACCATTGGCAAATGTTGTACGCACGAGTTTGGGAAGTTGATCTTCCAATCCACGTTTCCAAGGGCCCTATCAAGTCGGGCACCTTTAAAGGATAAGGTGTTAACTCCGTGCATCCAAGTGAATTTGGAACCGGTATAGCCTAGATCCATTAGGCCCTCCCAAAAAATCCAACTTTTGAACTCCGTGCTGCGACACAAGGAAAAATTGTCTGGGGTGCTGGTCTCATCTGGACTCAGGACTGAGTTGAAGTCACCTATTGCCAACCATGGTATACTCTGATTGAAGGCATCGGATGTGAGATCTGAGAAGAGCTTCTTTCGAAGTTGAGCATTTGGGCTGCCATACACTATAGATAGCAGCCAGGTTTTTGTATTTGAAGGGTCAACCTGCAAAGTTATAAACTGGGGGTGGGTTTCATGAATGATTACATGAATGGAGCTCCTCCAGAGTATCCAAATCCCTCCCGAAAAACCCACAGCTTCGACTCTAACCCATTCATCGAAGCCAAAGCTAGAACAAATCTTGTTTGCTTGGGAACCTGAAACTTTGGGCTCAAGAAGACAAACAAAAGAAGGTTTATGAAGACTAATAAGGAGTTTAAGGGTACGGCTAAAAGATCTTGAAGCCGCACCTTGGCAATTCCACACTAAACAGAAAATTAAACAAGGGGAGAAATAGAACAGCGCTCAGGAGCGCATTGGTTCGGGAACCACAGGGCCATCAAGGCCAAATGCATCCATAACAGTATCTCGTTGTTCCACCTGGGCAGCTGATGTTGAAGGGATATCCGGGGGGTCATTTCTAGGTGCAGTCTCCTTGTCAATCAAAGGTGGGAATTCCTGTTGATTCTCGAGGTGGTAAACTGTTTTGCTGGTAATGTGACGGCCTTGGTTCGACCCACGTACAACGGTGCGCTCAGTTTCGGCAGCTGCTCACCTTGGTGTTGCACCCTTCTCACCTCTGCCTCTACTAGCTCCTTGTCGTGGAAGTTCAGAATGATTTCGGGGGTAGTTCTGGACCATCTCCATTTGAGCAGGGCGATTCTGGTTCTGGGGGTATCTTACAGGACTTTTACCGTTACGCCTATTTGTTCTAATCGGTGGAAGGTCCACATTCATATTCTGGATTACAGGGTTGGTCTAGTGATTTGCAATGGGTGGTTCACCTCCGTCTTCTTCCTGGTTCTCCAGTGGTGAAAAGCGCGACTGTATCGCCATGCCATTGTCAATCGTTGCTCCTCCGGACTTACCTCCCGTGGCTGGTCGGTTCCCTCCCCTCCGTGCTCCTCTACGATCCTTTCTTGTGACTAGCATCCAAGAACCGTAGTTAGCTGAGTAATCTTTCCTTGGTTCCTGCACTTCTTGCGGCCTGCGATCCTCACCCACAGCTGGTTCGTGGACGTTATGAGCATTGTCTACCCCACATTGGTTCTCTTTGTGACCATAGAGGCCGCATTTGAAACATACGAGATGCAATCCTTCATACTCTACCGGCCATACTTCTTCCTCGAGGGTAAACTTAGACAGTAATGGCTTAGAGATATCTATCTCGATACAAACCCGAGCAAAACTTCCTTTGGAGATGAGGCTTGTGGTGGAGTCGATCTTAATGGGGCGTCCTACTCTTCTTGCGATTTTCATCAAGAACTGGTCATCAAAATATTCAACCGGCAATGTCGGAAACCTAACCCATGCTAGTATTTTCACAGTCTTGTTGTTCCGCGGGCTGAAGTTTGGAACCCACTCCTGTACTACCACAAAATGATCAAGAACACTCCAAGGCCCTTCAAATCTGGCAAAATCGTAGTCACTTTGAGACTCAAATCTTGCGATGTAGTACTCGTAGTCTAGAGTGATTAAGTCGAAACTGGCCTCTGGTTTCCATATCCTCTGCAGACGTTGTAGCAGGTACGAATAGCCCACCTTTCTGCCTAGAACTCTAATGATAAGTGAGCGACGCCAAGGTCGCCTAATTCTTTCTTTCTCCTCTTCTGAGATCGGGATGACAGGATTACCAGGTACAGACCTATCATCTTCCATGTCCGTATCCGCTGGGTCCTCGTTTTCTGCCAAAGAATCCCCTACTACAGTCTGAGACGAGGCATGAACTGGTGTGTCCGATGGCGTTTTCCATTGCGTCGAGTCTGGGGATAAAATTTCCGCTTCAAGTTGCAAATCCTGGTTGCCGTTCATCATTGAAGATTGGGGAGAAAGTCCCAGCTGTTCTCTTCGTCTTTTGGGCTTCTTGGTATTCCGTTCAGGGATGTCATCTCATCCGGCGACTGATGGGTCGCTGCGGGGGTCGATTGTTCAGACAGCGTGTCGGAGACGGTTTGCATTCTTGGAGAAATCTTGAAGTCACATTTTCACTCTTCAAAACTTACAAAATTCTTTAAATCAATGAGTAAGTTAACGGTGAACTAACTTATTGTTATTATAGTTTAGCATTATAGTATTATTATTATTATTATTACTATTATTATTATTATTATTATTATTATTATTACAATAGTAAATAATAATTATAGTAATAATAATTCGTTAAGGCTAATATGATGCATGATTCCGCGTTTGTGTATGTGAACAATTCGTTCTGTATGTGAATTATTATTGTTAGAATATTAACTATTAATATTAACTAATATTATATTTTTCTTTTAGTCAACATATTAAATTACATGAATTACATGAATCTATTTATAAATTAATATGAATACAATAAATGTTTTCACATTTGGAGGGAAAACTTTTGGGAATTACATGAATCTATTTATAAATTAATATGAATACAATAAATGTTTTCACATTTGGAGGGAAAATTTTTCGGAATTACATGAATCTATTTATAAATTAATATGAATACAATTAATGTTTTGACATTTAGGGGGAAAATTTTTGGGACAATTATTTTGCTTTAATATATATAGAGATAGAGATAGAGATAGTATTATAATTATAATTATAATTATAATTATAATTATTATTATTATTATTATTATTATTATTATTATTATTATTATTATTATTGTTATTATAAATAATAATAGTAATTATAGTAATAATAATTTACCTAATAGGATGATTCCGCGTTTCTGTGTTGTTATTAAGGCTGATTTTACGTTTTGTATTAAGGATTGATTTAATTAAGGTTGATTTAATTTGAATAATTTAATTACGATAATTGAGTTTAATTTAGGGTGATTTAATTTAATTAAGGATAATTATTTGTAATACTAAATATATAGGCTAATACCAAGGACCTTGTGGTCTAATGGTATTTGGTTGCTCCCCTAAGTGGGATGTGATAGGTCCCCGCCTTAATGGAGGCGATTAGTAGTAGTGTGGGTATCCCCCTTCTCATGTAATAAAAAAATATATATAGGCTGATTTAATTAAGGATGATCATTTGTAATACTAACAATATATATATATATATATATACAAATATTCTTCTTTTAGTCAACATATTAAATTAAATGAATCTATTTATAAATTAATATGAATACATTAAATGTTTTCACATTTGGAGGGAAAATTTTTGTGAATTACATGAATCTATTTATAAATTAATATGAATACAATAAATGTTTTCACATTTTGAGGGAAAATTATATGTAAATATAAAAATTTTATTAGGTTTGTTAAATATGGATCCCGCAAAACATACCCCACTCTCTCCTTATCCATCCCCCTACTTTTCCTTGTAGGAATTCAACATTATATTAGTCTTTTTAAAATCAACATTGGTTGCTCATTTTAATTTGAGAAGGGAAGGTTGGAAATTATGCATTTCTGAATACTCTTTTATTGCATAAGTATTGTAATGGCATTATAATTGTTATTCCTTGTCATTTACAGTAAGTCTGCTTGGGCCATGGAGGAAAAGGATAAAATTGCCAAAGATATTACTGAAGTATGCAGCTTCTGATAATTATTCAGCTCAAACTTTTCTTATGCATTGGTCTTCTAATATTTCGTAACTTTGATTCTATAGCTAATAGGAAACACGCCAATGGTATACCTCAACAACGTAGTGGAAGGATGTGTTGCTCGTATTGCTGCCAAATTGGAAATGATGGAGCCCTGTTCTAGCGTGAAAGACAGGCAAATCCTCTATTCATTCCTTAAATGCATTTTTTTTCTTTAATTTTTCCTTTGTTCTTAAAAATTAAAATAAATTTTTAGGTTGATTATCGATCAACTTTGAGATGCTGTTATTAATGCAGGATAGCATATAGTATGATTAAAGATGCTGAAGATAAGGGTCTGATTACCCGTGGAAAGGTTAGTGATCGAAGTGTAGTCTTAACTTCCTGTTGGAACATGGCTAAAAATTTTCAAGGTAAACTTGGTTTTTTTGCCTGAGATTTTAAATGAGAAAACTCACTTGTACTTTGTAGGTGATTTATCGCTAAGATTGTGTTCAACAAGAAACTAAAATTTTTATCATATAATTTTTAAATGAATGACGAGGGAAATCTGCCGTCACTACTTATCATATAATTTTTAATTTGCTGCAGAATAGTCCTCTTCACATTCTCATATTGAAAAACTTGAACTGTGATACTTGAAAGAAAGGATTTCTTGGAACATGTTTTTCTTATTCTCTGTGTGTTCTTCACTGCTACAACACTGATTATGTAGTTATATAATTATAACACACACACACACATTAATGATCAAATGAGAATCACCCCATAGGTGAGAACATAAGAACCAATATGAATGTACACAATCTACTCCAGGGTATAATAGATTGTGTGCATTGTGTCCTTGGAATATTATTGTGTGCATTTATATTGTCGTTCGCAGTTCTCACCTAAGAAGTGGTGGTCACTTGAGCGCGCGCGCGCACACACATATATATATATATATATATAACTTAATCGTCATATTATGATTATTAACTTTTACATGGATTAATTAATACGTTTAATTTTAATTTTAATTTTATATTAATATTAATATAATTATATATATATATATATATATATATATATATATATATATATATATATATATAACTAATTTAAATTTTATTTATTACATAAATTAAATCAAATTATAAACTATACATTTTATAAACTTCATAACTTAATAATATTATAATTATAAAGTAAAAATAAAAATATTACATATAAATTATATCAATGTTAAATAAATTATAATTATATTTCAAACTATGACATATACAATAATAAATATAAACTTATACATAATTCAATTAATCTAAGCCAGCATTTCTAAATTCTAACTAAAAATAATTAATATACTTACACAGTTACATTATAATATAATATTTACAGTAAATTTTTAATTTTTCATTATTTATTATTATAAAAATAATTTATATTGTAATATATTTATTAAAATTTTATTTTAAAATGTAATAAAAAAAATACTAAAGATGAACTCACCTATAAATTCCATGTATGTTATGTTGGTCAAAGTACATATGAGGTCCCTGTACTATGGTGTTTTGTTCAATTTAGTCCTTCTATTTTAATTTTGTTCAACTTAGTCCTTCTATTTTAATTTTATTCAATTTAGTCCTTATATTTTAAAAATTGAAACAATTAAAGACAATAGCTTATGTGAGAAAATATTTATGTATTTATTTGTGACATATTAATGTAATATATTGGTGGTAAAACTAATTAATTTTAAATATTTATAAAATATTATATGAGTTGACATGTAAGTATGATGATGTGGCAGAGATAATGTCGGCGCCGTATCAGCTATTGTCCTTCATTGTTTCACTTTTTAAAGTATAGGGACTAAATTGAACAAAATTAAGGTAGAAGGACTAAATCGAACAAAACGCTATAGTACAGGGACCTCATAGGTACTTTGACCATGTTATGTTTCACATCACTTCTATAATAAAGAATAGTTTTCAATAGTTCGAGTTGTCGGGCTAGCCCATTTAATTTTAGGCTAACCCTATTGGGCCATCGGGTTTATCGGTCTCGGGCTCATCGGGGTAATGCTTTTTATCGAGATAGCCCGTTCGAGCCATAGCCCTATCAATTTCAGTTTGATCGTGCTTTCCCATCGGGTTCGGGCCATATTGATATCCCTATATAGACGGTTCCAATACATATAGTCCTCTGACTTCCTTCCCCTTACCAATAATCTTCTTCGTCAAAAGATCATGAAATAAACAATAACTCGGGAAAAAGGAGACAGAACAATTCAAAGTCCGTGTGATTTGGCTAATAGAAAGCAAATTAACAGGAAACTTTGGAAGATATAATATAGATGACAGGGGTAATGATGAGGTTTCAATAACACTACCTCTACCCAAAACTGGAACAGATGACCCATCCGTTAGAGTAACCATAACCCCAGGGTTAGATGGAGAATATGTGGAGAAAACATTAGAATTACCTATCATATGGTCACTAGCTCCGGAGTCAATGGCCCACTGTGTAGACGAAGAAGACACACATGCAACATGATTACCTGTTTGTATAAAGGTTGCAGAAGAAGGCAGTTGATTAGATGGAAATTGGGATGGAGACTGCATAGAAGAAGACACCTTCAGTTGATTGAACGCTGCTAACTCCTCATCTGTCGTAACCACCATATGTCCTTCAGACCCAGAGGTTGTGTTAGCAAACCTTTGCTGCCTGGGTGGTTTAGGACATTGATTTCTGAAATGACCTAGTTCTCCACAATTGAAACATACCCTTAGTCCTCCACGACCTCTTCCACCACGTCCTCGATGGCGACCACCCCCACCTCAACTAGTATACCCTTTGCTAGTATAACTTCCTTGCAACACAAATGCACTTCCTTCACCATTACCTCCTTGTGATATAAAAACACTTTTCTCGGGAGGTTCATTATTGTCAATGCTTACTGCTGCTTTCTGTATCTAGGAGAACACTTGGTCCAATGACCCTAATTCCTTATTTCCCAGCAATTGTGACCTAAGAATCTCATATACTTTGTCAAGCTCGAAAATCTAGCTATAGCTGAAGGCAATTAATTGATCACGTTGTGCTTTCATTGTCTTCACATCAGTTGTAATAGGCATTGCAGTACACAAAGCTTCACTTGAACTTTTGAAATCATAATAGTAATCTCACATATCTCAACCTTTTTTATTAGGTCTATAGACATCTTGAGACAACTGATACAATTTCCTCAAATTACTTGACCTACTAAACCATTCAGATACTAACCCCCATACTGCTTTAACCGTGGTACAATGTTGCATTGATAAGATTACCTTCATATCAATACAATTAATTACCTGTGATAACAAAGCTTTATCATCTGTTTCCCATTCCTTATTATCTGGAGGGCAATCTTTATCTAAATGGTCACCTTTACCTAGGGGTGACCACGGTTCCGGTTCCGCAAATGGTGAAACCGGAACCGGAACCTTATATTAAGGTTCCGGTTCCGGTTGGAACCGCCAGTTCTAACCGGAATTTAAAAAAAGAAAAAAAAAACCTCATGTTAAAGTTTTGACCAATTGCCATGCTATTGGCCAGTAGCATGGCTATTAGCAGCCAGCAGGCCACTGGCCTACGCCAGTGGCCTGTTGGTTTAGACTTTTGAAAAGTCAAAGCCTTGAGATTTTGGCTTTTCAAATTTCAACTTTATTTATTTATTTATTTATTTATAGTTTGGAGTCGGAACCGACGGTTCCGATTCCAATATTTTGAAAACTTTATCCGGAACCTTATTGGTTCCGATTAGGAACCAGAATCAGAATCGTACGGACGGTTTCGGTTCGGTTCCGATTAGCACAGTAACGGTTATGGTTCGAACCGAAATGTGGTCACCCCTACCTTTATCCATTCCGTCTAAATTAATTTTAACCAAGAATTTCCATTCAGCAAAATTAGACCCATCAGCAGCCAATACTACATCAATTAATTTAGATGGAGTAGATACAACAGTAATATTCCTATTACTTCCTTTTGCCATGGCTGCCATACTCAAGTTCAACCCTAAGTAGTGTAGAATATCAACAACCCAAAACTCCACAAAACATACATAGGCAGAACCTACTCACTGAGACGAGTTGACTGGTGTAATTTCACGCCGGAGACATCGTCGGAAAATGCCACACGTGCTGGCGCGTGGCGTCGGAGCAGCGGCATTGCGATGGCGCGTGGAGGCTCTAATGACGGCGTGGTCGGAGCTCCGGCGTCGTCATCATCCTGTTCCGAGCTGAGCAAAGCCCACTACCTCACTCTCGCCTGCTCTGATACCATGATACTAGAAAGAAAGGATTTCTTGGAACATGTTTCTCTGATTCTTTGTGTGTTCTTCACTGCCACAACACTGATATACATACATACACACACACACACACACACACACACACACACACACATATATATATATATATATATATATATATATATATATATATATATATATATATATATATATATATATATATATATATAAAAGTAGGGAAGCTCTACAACCTATTCATATCCTATGCCTTTCTATCTTCTATGCCTGTTCACATTGTATGCCTATCTATCATCCATGTCTATTCATTTCTAACAAACTATTTTCTTCAAATTTGTAAATATGGTTGCTGAAGAGCATCCTTATAGAGGCAACTAGCGGCAATACTGGCATTGGTCTTGCATCTGTTGCAGCAGCTTGGGGGTATAAACTTATAGTTGTGATGCCACATACATATAGTCTTGAAAGAAGAATTATTATTAAAGCTTTTGGAGCTGAACTACATATCACTGACGGAGCCAAGGGTGTAAATGGTGTTCTTGAAAAGGTCCAACAGATAATGGATAGGACCCCAAACTGTTATTTTTTACGTCAGGCTGATAATCCTGCTAATCCCGAGGTATTCCTATTTTCAAATTCAGGAATTGATTGATAGATGGTAGAGGCATTCTTCTTATCAGCTTTCCATGTGTAGATTCACTATGAAACAACTGGACCAGAGATATGGAAGGGCACTGAAGGGAATGTCCATGCTTTAATTGCTGGGATTGGAACAGGAGGAACAATCACAGGTGCAGGAAAATTTCTCAAAGAAAAGAATCCAGAAATAAAGGTGGATTTAAATTTGTTTTTATCATAAATACCACTTTGGACTTGCTCATTCATCAGTTTTTTTTTTTTTTTTTTTTTTTTTTTTTGTTGATCTTGAATTTTGTTTTTGTTTTTTTTTTTTTTTTAATTCTTTCATTTTTTTAGTTTTTAATTGCTTTGTATTCGCTTTTTCTTCTGAAGCAGGTATACGGTGTAGAGCCAGCTGATAGTGCATTTCTAAATGGAGGAAAGCCAGGTTTGGAGTAATCTTTGATGTCATTCAAAATTTTGGTTTTGGTAAAGTTTCTGCTTTTCATAGTCAAATTTTGGTAAAGCCAGGTATATAGTCAAATGGAGTAATGACTTCTATGTCATATCTTGATGTCATGCCACGTTACGTTGTTCTAAAATCAAACCCATATTTATTACTGGCTTGTAAGCCTATATAAACAGTCTTATTTTTTTTCCTCATCTGAGTTTAACATATGTACTTATCTTCATCTAGGAAAACATAAAATCCAAGGTCTTGGTACTGATATGGTTCATCCGGTTTTGGACGTGAGCATACTTGAGGAAGTTGTTACAGTAAGACCCTCCCCTCCTTATTTTTCAAGCATAAGTTTTCCTTTTAATCACATTAATTAAAAAAGGTGACCAATTTTTCTAGCGGCTTGATCTTGTCGGGCATTAATTTTAGGTGACCAATGAGGAAGCCTTTGAAATGACAAAGCTTCTGTGTCTGAAAGAAGGTTTATTTGTATGTGTATTATGGTGATGCCATATCTATGATGTAATTTCCCTTTAATTCTCCATTGTCATAGACCTGAAAGTTCAATTCTCCATTTTCACTCAGGTGGGCATTTCATCAGGGGCAGCAACTGTTGCTGCAATCAAAATTGCAAGAAGGCCAGAGAATGCAGGAAAACTTCTTGTTGTAAGTGTGACTCGTTTCATATGTCCGACACTATGTTGGGCAGAGGCCCGTAATGGGCTAAGTCCAGCACCCTGCCTCTCGAAAATGTGATGACTAGCGGTCTATTAGGAAATAAATTTGCGTCTTCGCTACTAACTATAACTTTTGGCGTAGTGGTAAGCACTTGACCCTAACGAGTGGTATTAGAGCCAAGTTATGTGTTCGAGTGCAGTTAAGACTGGCCCAAAAATGTGATGGCGGTCTAGATATTCTCGCTGCTCTAGCGAGACTTCTGGTATGAAGCTAGAAATATAAGTTGCTTCTAAACAATGGTCTAAGGTCTTGGAGTCTAGTTCATTACCCTAGTAATCCATCACATTCATAGTGAAGCTTGACTTGTTCAAAGAAATTAATGCCACTTGCAGGTCATATTGCCAAGCTTTGGGGAGCGTTATCTCTCGACTGAGCTGTTCGATTCAGTACGGGAAGAGGTGGAGAATATGAAGTTCGAGTAAATGTCTATGCGCTGTTGATAAAGAAGGGGAGATTTGCCGTCTACAATGGTCTCTTTAATTCTTTATAGCTGAAAACAAGCTCGTTGAGAGTGGTTCAAGTATGATTTCTTCTTCAGTATTGTTGGTTTTAAATCCTCAAAACATATGTATCATTGCTCATCTACTCCACTAATGTTGTTACTATCTATATCCTAGACTTCTATACCTAAAACATATTATGGATCTTGGAATGTTTTGTGGATTTAAATGCACATTATGTGTTAGAATAATGAAACTTCATTGATAAGATAATGTACTTTATGAGTTAGAATAATGTACATAGATGCATATAAGTAAAATGCTTGAATCTATCTCTTTTGAGTATAGACAAGCATCCGATCTGCTTAACGAGTAGTCTAGATCTACTAGTGTTTTATGAAACTTTTCATACCACTGTTTGGGAGCTTGTTTTAGCCCGTATAAAGACTTTATTAGTCTACATACTTTTTTCTTTTGTCTTGGCTCAACACACCCAGGTGGTTGCTACATGTATATCTCTTCCTCTAAATCTCCATTTAGAAAGGCTGTTTTGACATCCATTTGATATACTAGCCAGTTGTGAGAGGAGGCCAAGGCAAACAACACACGAATTGTGGCTATTTTAGTCACGGGGAATACATGCAGAAGTAGTTTTCACCAAACTTCTGTTTATACCCCTTTGCTAGTAGTCTAGCCTTGAACCTTTTTATTGACCCGTCTGGTCTTTGTTTTCTTTTAAAGATCCACTTGCAGCCAATTGGTTTGGCTCCTTTGGGTATACCTACCACTTCCCATGCGTGATTTGACTTAATGGAGTCTAGCTCACTTTGGATGGCTTCTTTCCAAAACAGCGTGTATAGAGCGCACAACAGTCTCAAGGGACTTTGGCTCTTCTTCTAAGATTAACTGACAGACGAACTGATAAGATAATTCATTAACGTCACTTAGCTCAGATAAGTACGTAATGAAATCAGACCCAAAGCTGGTTTCAGTTCTTTGTCTCTTGCTCCTCCTAGGCTCTTCTGCCTCGTTCTCAATTTGAGATGAGGAGGGTAGCAAAGACACACCTTTTTGTGAGATAGGTGGAGCCAGTTTTAGTGGGAAGACGTGTTCGAAGAACTTAGCCTCTCGTGCCTCGCACATAGAGCGACTGTCCAGATACATAACCTGTATGCAGCGCTGCTTTCTGCATATCCCACAAAACCAACGTCTTGGGTTTTATATCCGATGTTAGGCCTTTTAAAGGTTGGGAGACTCACCTTTGCTAGGCACCCCCACACTTTGAAGTATTTCAGGTTCAGCGCATAACCCTTCCATAGCTCATATGGAGTCTTCTCATACCCTTTATGGGGTATCCTGTTGAGAATGTGGTTAGCTGTAAGCGCTGCTTCTCGCCACAAAGAGGTTGAAGCTCCCGAGCTGATTAGGAAGGCACTAATCATCTCTTTGAGAGTTCTATTTTTTCTCTCAGATATGTCATTTTGTTGTGGCGAACAAGGCGCGGTCACTTCATGGATGATACCATGTTTTCCACAAAAGGATTTTAGAGATGTGGACTCGTATTCCCCACCTCTATTAGACCTAAGTCTTTTGATCCTTTTATCTAGCTGATTTTCTACTTTCATTTTAAAGATAACAAATGTTTGTTCTGCCTCATATTTTGATCTAAGTAAATATAGCTTTGAATAACGGGTGAAATCATTTATAAGGGAGATATAATATTTTTTTTCCACCTTTAGTCTCTGTACTCTTAAAGTCAGCTATATCTGAGTGAATTAACTCATACTTATAGATTTTATCTACTCATGAATTTAAACCTAATATACCCTAATCTAGCATGCCATACATAAAAAAGACACAACAATATATGCAGAACCGCCAGTGCTACTGGCAAGATTATCCATAAAAGTTTGAATGTTTTGGAAAGTATAAGCAATGAGGGGAAACACAAACAGCCCCCCACGCATATAAGCCTTTCCTAGATATTCCCCTCTAGGAGTCATTACCATTCTCTCAGACTCAAACACGAGTTTGATCCCAGCTCTAACCAACAAGGGACCTGAGACCAAATTACTACGTAGAGAGATAAAATACAACACATTTGACAAAAACAAGTATTTTCTAGAGTTAAGAGTCAGTCTCATTTCAAGTTGAGATCAAGTGGCCGCGCTATAACTAGCTTGCATGATCAACACCCTACTTCTTAAGCACTCCCAGGTCGAGTGATGAAATCGAAGTTTACTTAAAAACCATCATCCTAGACAGAGTGTTCAAGAATGATGACATTTCTATGTTCTCATTAAATTGCAATTGAAGCCTTTGATATATGCTCTTATTTTATTTTAGTAAAAATATTTGAGTAATATCTATACACAAATCATTTCAATCAATGTCATTAGTATTCAATTCCATGCTATAAACAAATTGCAACCAAAGACTTTGATATATACTTATTATATCTTTATACAAATAATTTCAGTTCATGATTCAAATCTTTAAAACCATGTGGCAAAGATATATAATTATATATGCATCTCATATTCAATTTGAAGGAACAAATAGCCCCCACTAATAAATTAATCATGCATCACTTAAATTTATGTTCCCCAGTTATCTAACACATAATCACTTTTTGATCTCATTTTGCGAAGAACATAACATTTTCGTACAACTCACATGCCTACACATAGACATAACAATATGCATGAGATATTGATCATCAAGATTAAACATTTATATTTTGAATGTTAAGAGTGAGAGAACATATTTAAGTAATATAATGATCTTGCTATTTCAATTCTTCAAGATTAATATGCTATAAAAGATTATTATGTGATATATCATCCTCATAACTATAACTGCTTGCACTTTAAATTCAAGAGCACAAAATTTAATAATGACTAAGTCATAATATATACAGAATATTAATAATTTTGTGTGTTGAAAAGCATGTAGCTAATTATCTCTTAGTTATGTCAATCTTCATGTTGTGCACACTGAAGAGAACGAACCAAAAGATGAAATATAATGCGGTGATGATGCATGAAAGCATTTCTAACACCCATTAAATGAATTATCACGTACGCATGTATTAAAGAAATAATACTTAGCTCAGAGTTCGACAGACTCGAAGTGGATCATCATCTTGATCGTCCACCGGCGGTAGTTCAGACCGGTGAGAGGTTCGAGCTTGGCGAGGTTAGAGGAGGTCTTGGTTGCCATTGACGACATTTTCACGAGAATAATTTCTGCTTTTAACTGTTGGACTAGGGATGAAAAAATGTCGCAGACTTGTTGCTTTTTATATAGGCTGAATTGGATAGGTAGGTAGAAAAATTATGTGCCGTGTAAACACTGCCTTAAAAGAAAAAATTCCCCGGGGTATGCCGGAGATGCTTTCGACTGGTTGCACACATAAAGCAAAAAAGAACCCGACTCAAGTGCTCAGACTTCTTAGAGGATATCAAAGAAGAGAAGAAAATGATTAAGAAGTGTGCTTTGAACTTCAGGAGGAGTAGGGTATTTATAGCTATAGAAATACATGCCCCTCCTATCTCAGCCATTCAATATCCACAAAAGGAGGGGAGAGTAGTGGTGGAGAGGACCACAATTATAGAAATTAATTTGACTCCACAATTTAGTGTGGATGAGCAAAAAACTCATCCCCCACACATTCACTTGGTTGAATGTTATTATGTCATTTATGTTAACTGCATAATATATCGATATTGATTGACGATGGGCATGAACAGTGTGAAAAAGAAGGTGGTGGCGTTCGTCATGGGAGCGAGCGGGTCGGGAAAATCAAAGCTTTGTGTCCACTTAGCAAATCGTATTGAGGGAGAAATTACCAACTCTGACAAGATACAAGTTTATAGAGGACTTGAGGTTTTGTCAAACAAGATTGTTGAGTGGGAGAAGCTTGGCGTGCCTCACCATTTGATTGGGAAAGTCGACCCCGATAAAGAATATACGACTCGTGACTTTTGCTTTGAGGCCACTTCTGCAATCGAGAGAATCACAAAGTCCGGCAAGGTTCCGATCGAAGGAAGAGGATCCAATTCATTCCTTGAAGCATTGGTGGAGGACCCTCTTTTCAACTTCAAGTCCAACTATCTTGGCTTCTTCATTTAGCTTCATGTTTCTCCCCATGTTTTGAACACTTTTGTGTCCAAACGAGTTGACCAAAGCATTATTTAACCATTGTCGTTGGTGTGTTTTCTTTAAGCACACTTGAATAAACAACACTACAAAGACAATGGTTTTTTTTAAATCGTTGTCTTTGCACACTCTTTTTTTTTAAGACAACAGTTTTATTTAACCGTTGTCGTGGTAAGTTGTCTTTAAGCGCACTTGAATACACAACATTATAAAGCTTTATCATTTTTTTTTCAAAACATCCTCATTTGGCCATAATATTATTGTGAAATGACAATTTTTTATCCTTTACTAACAAAATCGTTGAATATCGTTAAAGACAAGGACATTTCGATCTTTTTTTGTACAAAGTGAGTTGACCTGCTATATTTTCTTTTGAGTTAATTCCATTTTTGCCCTAGATTTATTGGTGGCAGTCCACTTTTAGTCCTTTTTTATAAGAACATCCCCTTTTGGTCCCAGTATTATTGTGACATGACCAATTTTGGTCATTCATCAACAAAATCGTTAAAATGTCGTTAAATACAAGGACATTTCGATCTTTTTAATACAAAGTGTGTTGATCCATTATTATTTTTATGTTTATTTTTAAAAAAAATCATAATTAAAAACCGGAATGCCCTGTATTTAAACTGTTTTGTTGATAGAGGACCAAAATTTGTCATGTCACAATAATACTTGGACCAAAAAGGGATGTTTTGATAATAAAAAAAATGACTAAAAGTGGATTGTCACCTATAAATCCAGGATAAAAAATGGAATTAACTCTTTTCTTTTTTACTTTTTATTAAAAAAAATCATAATTGAAGTCCTAAAATCCCTTGTATTTTACAGAATTTAAATTGCTTTGTTGATTAAGGACCAAAAATGATCATACAACAATAATACTATGTTCAAAATGGGATCTTTTTTTTTTAAAAAAAAAAAGGACTAAATAAAAGTGGATTGTCACCTATAAATTTAGAGGTAAAAATGAAATTAACTCTTTAATTAATAAAAGAATAAAATATTCAGACGCCTTGAGAGATCATTTTCTTGTTGAGGTGCCTATATATTATAGGGCGCCATTGGAAGGGATTTTATTCCAATAAGGGTAAGTTGGTTTTTTTTTTTAAACAAAATAAATTTTATTAATCAAAGGAATTAAAGGACTTACAAAAGATGGCCCAAAAGTGACCATAAAAGATACTTAGCCCTTTAGATCAGGCCTATACTAATTAAAAAAAAAAAAAACAAATAACAAATGGACCAAAGACCCCAAAACAGGTCAGGTTTAAAGGATGAATGAAATAAATAAAAGAATTGACTCATGCCCAAATAATAGGCCAGATCTAAGAATAGAAAAGTAAAAAATAATAAGAATGGAGATGCCGGGACAGCGATGCAGAGCCCTCATATAGGCTTCAGATTTACCAGTAGCAGTCAGATGTAGGCCTGTCGGTTGGCTAAACACGCTCATTTTGCAGTGCACCAATCATCGTAAAATCCGGCAACATAACGGTTGTATCTAGGACTAATGTGGAGCCGTAAAAGGCCAACAGCTGCCAAATAGAACAAAGAAGGCACACAAGCTTCCAAATAAACAGTCAAAGGACACACAGGCCAAAATAACAGGCCAACCAAAAGCGATAAAGTCAAGCTATCGGCTGGCTATCACGCCCTTCTTGCAGTGCACCAATTTCCGCAAGATTCGGCAGCATAGGGGATGTTTCTTGAACAAGAAAGTACTGTTGCGCCACCATGCTGCACCACCACAAAGTTGCAATGTCGTGACTCTGCACCACAATGCAACGATGCAACAGCGCGAACACGGCCGCAACGCTCCACGCCCACGTCTCGTTAAAGCTATCGGCTGGCCAAACCCTCCAAGAATGTTAGCCCATTTTGTTAGGCAAACAAACAGGAGGCACGCAGGCCCAAAAACTAATTTGGCACGCAGGCCAATAAATAAAGCACACAGGCCACTTCAAGCCAGCCAATAGCATCAGTCCACCCAAGCAGCACCACCAAGAGAGAATAGTAACCAGAACCCTAACGGGAATAGCTACTATGGGCCAGCAGCAAGCCTGGACAAACCGCCAACGGATTTGATAAACCCCTACCCAGCCACCGTTCAGCCCGGGCTAGGATGCAATTTCTTACCGCTTGCACCAACGTTGAGGCGTGGTCTATTTAAAGAAACCCACAAGGGCTAAACCAAACAAGCTTAAGACCAGCAATACCTCAGAAGCCAAGGAAAGACCTACAAAATGAAAACATGACAGAACAAGCAAACGCAACATTTCCTAAACCAATACAGCTCATAATCATGTTTCAATAGGCAGTGTATAAGGAAATAACAGAAAGACACGAACAACAAGACAACCCGGCCCCCATCATATATGACCCGCCCCACCCGGAGCCCAGAAGGGACTCGGCTACTATTGGCCAACAGTAAGCCTGACCAGGCCAACGGATTTAATAAATCCTGTCTGGCCACCGTTCAGTCCGAGCTAGGGTGCCTCTTGTACCGCTGGCACCTGCGTTGTTGAGGCTAGACCTGACAAACGCCAAGCCATCATTGCCTCTAAGCAGAGTACTTTTCATTCTCTCTCTTTTTTCTTTTTTCTTTTTCTTTCCTTTTTCTTTTCTCTCATCTTTTGTAATTCTTTCATTTTCTTTTTTCCCTTTTTCTTTCCTTTTCATTTTTCTCATTCTTTTCTTTTTCCTTTTTTTTTTTTCAATTCTGATTCACTTTTCAACAAAACATAATACATCAAGAAAACCGGAGCCTCAGTTCAAGGTGGGTCATAATCCTCAAAATACACCGAGGGGATATCATCATGAACAAGTAAAGCACGCACCCTCGGCGATAAGTTAAAGAAATTAAGAAAAATAAACTCCACATCCTTATCCCCAACCCAATCTGCCAATGCAGCCACAGGGAGATTACCCTGCGGCAAACACTGAAGAACAGAAACAAATGCACAAGAGCAAAGAAATCGGAGCCGTGACACTTCAGAGTCAAAAACCCATGGACTAGGAGCGGAGGGGTCCACATAGCCCTTAAGCTCAGGCAATACAGACTCTAGGACCAAAGACCTAAAACCCTCGGCTAAACACCATTCAAGACAGCGGTGCATAACATGAAAAAAAATCCCGAAATCCGTCGACTGCCGAAATGGCCAGGCCGTAGCAGAAACCACCTACCCACCCCCCACCCCACCCCCCCCCCCCCCCGATTACGTACCAAGGCAGCAGTCTCACCCACCGACTCAGAGTATGAGAGATTGAGCTTTATAGAGCCATCCGGAGGGGGATCCCATCTAATAGCACGAACCACGCATCGCGGGGCAGTGGAATCTATATAGGATAGAATGATAGGCCAGTTTGGTGGTAGAATGTGCTCCCACGGCCATCGCCTAAAGAGACACTCTGCCACCCCTTTGGCAACGCCATACACCACTCGAGGCACACTTGGTGGTCCTCTGCCACGCAAGCATACGTTCCTGTGTTTTCATAACTCCCAAAGGATGAGATAAGACAACCTGCAAATAACAAAAGCAACAAGACGGTTATGTGAAACCACCCGCTTCCACCCAGTCAACAGCGTCCGTAGACCCCGATGACTGAATCGCAAGCCGAGTGATCCCATAAAAAATCCCCATACAGCCCTGGCAGTGTCCCCCGCATAAAAGATGTGATCAATGGTCTTCTAGCAGGGTTACTGCAGCACCAGCATCTGGAAACAATAAGGTGCTCAAATCTAGCTATGGCATCATCAGTGGGCAAACGGCCCCGTAATACACGCCAAACGAGAAAGGACACCTTAAAGGGCAGGTGCTTATGTCAACGTGCCCTCAAAAGAGGATCAGAATTCACCGGTTCAGGTCTTAATATTGATTTTGCAGAAGAGAAAGAAAACAAATCGTCTGTAGCAACCCGCTAAATAGGAATTTCAGCCACTCGTTGGCCTAGACGGGACATGTCCGCCTCCAACCCGGCTAGCAGCAGGTCATCATAGGCCGACAAGTCCAATTTCCCACCCCGCCCAATAGTGAATTTATAATAATAACAATTGAAGTGATGAGAATAATGGTGAGTTTGAAATGAGGAGGATGAATAATGATGGAGTACAATAATATATTTAGGTTAAAATATAAATTTGTTGCTAACTATCTAATGAAGGAGAAAATCTTGCCTCTCCCGGATAAAGTAGGTTAATTAGTTCAAAAAAAAAAAAAGATCCTGTAAAAAATTACGAATTCACTATATCCAGATTATGATATGTGATCCAATGTATCTGTATCATTAGAATGTATCTAACTCTTGTAATGATTTCAAATCAAATCAAGTACGTTTTGTTAGAATATCATCATATATTTAATATTTGAATCATTTAGCACATTTAATTTATTATTAATCCAATTAATCTTATGTGCAATAAGTTTATGACTAAATCAGACTTATTTGATCGATCATTTATACTCATTGACTATACTCGTTACTTGTTCCGAAATATATATATATACACACACATAAGCGCTCTAGTCCCATCTCTTCATTACACTTGCTCTCATCCTAAGACTCTCTAAGTTTTCAGCTTTAAGCTAAATTTTAAGTTATGTATGTCAAATAGAACCATACATTCTGATCTATTGATGAATGTTAACTGTAGAATATATCGGTATCTATTGATTGACGATGGGCATGAACAAGAAGGTGGTGGCGTTCGTGATGGGAGCGAGCGGGTCGGGAAAATCAAAGCTTTGTGTCCACCTAGCAAGCCGTATTGGGGGAGAAATTATCAACTCCGACAAGATACAAGTTTATAGAGGACTTGAGGTTTTGTCCAACAAGATTGTTGAGGGGGAGAAGCTTGGCGTGCCTCACCATTTGATTGGGGAAGTTGACCCGGATAAAGAATATACGGCTCGTGACTTTTGCTTTGAGGCCACTTCTGTAATCGAGAGAATCACAAAGTCCGGCAAGGTTCCGATTGTGGGAGGAGGATCCAATTCATTCCTTGAAGCATTGGTGGAGGACCCTCTTTTCAACTTCAAGTCCAACTATCATGGCTGCTTCATTTGGCTTGATGTTTCTCCCCATGTTTTGAACACTTTTGTGTCCGAACGAGTTGACCAAATGGTTAATCAAGGTAACTAGCTTAGTGATTTTTTTTATTTAGTCTTGATTTTTTGTGCTTAAATAGGTCCTTATTTAGTCATTTGTTAAGATAGTTTGGTAATTTCATATCTATTAATATCCAATTTTGTCTTTGACTATAGTAGTTTTACCCAAGTTAGTTTTCGATTATAGTGATTTTATCCAATTTAGTCTTTGACTATAGTTGTTTTTCTCGATTTCGTCCTTGATTATAACAATCGATGACCTACTTAAGCACAAAAAGTAATTTAGGACTAAATCGAGCTGAGAAAAACTGTTATAGCGGATGACATAAATTGAGTATTAACTCCTAATTTTATATTAGTAGGGCTCTATTTAAGATTAAATATGGTGTTATATTTTTTTGGATGACGAAGAAAACTCGAAGTCATTAACTCATTATCTAAGGATATATACCAGTACATGCATCTCGCCTTGTGAACCTATCCGGCAAAGGATTACAATGAGGTAAATCAATTTAAGTTGTTCATAGCTGACCAGTTCATTCTTTCTGAAAAGATCGATAGGTCGTTCTTATTGTAGTTACTAAGTCGTACAATAACCCAATAATCAACCTGACTAGGGTTGCCCTAATATGGTGTTATTATTTATTAAAAAATTTGATGCATATATGCAGGGCTAGTTGAGGAGGTACGAGGAATATTTGATCCAGACAAAGATTACACAAGGGGTATCCGAACCGCCATTGGGGTTCCTGAAATGGACAAATATCTGAGAGCCGAAACTAACAAAGATTTGTCTGATGCTGAGAAGAAGTTGCTGCTTGAATCCGCCATTGCTGAAATCAAAGCTAACACTATAAGCTTAACTCGCCGTCAAGTGGAGAAAATCCGACGGCTGAGGGATGAGCTGGGATGGCCCATTCACCACATTGATTCCACCCCAGTGTTTCAGATCGACGGTGACAAACAGGCTCAGCAAGCAGCATGGCTCAAGTTGGTTCTCAAACCCAGCTTCAATATTCTGCAACAGCATATCTCAAAAACATGAATATGATATGATGAATTTGGGAATATATGTCTTTAAGGAAATTAATTAATTTTATTAAAAGAAATTCCCAAATTTTAATTTGTGAATGTTATTATTATTCTTTTTTTTTGTGTGTGTAAACCACGTGGTGGTCCATATCCATTACATTTTTCTTTCCCAAAGCGGCTGTCCTTATTGTTTCCATGAGGTGACCCAAGGAAAATCGTCATCTCATTTGTCACTTGAGCTATCACCCCGAATTAGAATGTTTTTATTATATAAGCAAGTATAGTGAAGGGCCTCATTTACAAGCTAACGGTCGTGGCACCGCTACATTGTAAGCAAGTATAGTGAAGGGCCTCCGCCTCATCGGTTTTATATATAAGCAAGTATAGTGAAGGGCCTCCGCTGCCCAGCCTCCGTTGCACCGCGTTCCCAACTTCCCGCTGCACCGCCACTCAGTCACAAGCTACATTGTAAGTTTTTTATCTTTTTAAATTATTATTTCAATTTTTGAATTATTAGAGTTGACAATAATTATATTTGGAATTATTTATTAATGTATTTCAAATTTTAGGAATTATTAGTTATATATTTTGAATTTTATGAGTTATTGGTTATATATTTTGAATTTAGAAAATTATTTTGTGTGTGTGTGTCTATATATATATATATATATATATATATATATATATATATATATATAGATGAGCGTTCGTATGTGGTCATGTCATTAGGTGTGGCGGTGTGATCGTATCTGTGCCGTTGAATCAGTTTAATCTAACGGTCGTGGCTAATTCTGAGGATTTTCCCGCATTTTGGTAAGTGGGGGTGTTATGGTAATTACAGTGGCCATTTATAGCGTCCGTGTTTCAGAATACACAAACAGTATTGACAACATGCACCAATAGTGTAATAAAACACACCACAGTGAAACACGCCAATAGTGTATTCCCGAACACTGTATGGTTTATTTATTCATATCTAATGGCGCGTTTTTGATAATGCGTACCTAATTTGTGTATGTTTTTTGTTGTGCATTTCATAACATGAATGGTGTATATTTGTATAACAATTGGTGCGGTCACACTGACCACATGGGAAGGCGTTGCCGCACCTGAACTTGGCACCAACGGGAATCTACAAATACACCAGAGTAAGGCTAATAATGCACCAATTACACAAATAAAACACACAACAATGTGATTTCCCTTATTCCTGTGCCCTATGACGAGTTTACCCTTGCAGTTCGCTGGGTAGGATAACGTGCGCGAAAATACTGGAAGAATCTTGATTAATGTGATTCATTGGATCTATCTAATCTAATGGCCTATAATTGACCATATGACCATATCTAACATGGCTGCACTTGATCGCCCATATATATATATATATATATATATATATATATATATATATATATATATATAATAAGAATCATGTAGGAACTCATTTTTAGGTAGGAACATAGGAACTAATCTAAGCCATTTATTTAAATCAACAGTGTGTGTTTAATTATTTTTAATTTGAGGTTTTACGCTGACTAGTGGGTTATTTGGGTGTGTAGGGGTATTTTAGTTAGTGCAGGTGCAGAAGCGTGCGTGGGGAGGATTATAATACTGAGTTTTCGTTGTTTGGGTTTGGTTGGGGTTTGTGGTCGTAGTTATACGTTCGCCTAAGGAGCTTCATTGTCGACGCTTGTTCACTCTCCGTCCTTCCTGGTTGCGTTTCCGTCTGAGATGGCCGACACTAATGATCGGAACACTAAGCAGCCACATCCGGCGATAAGGTCGGTCGCTGCTCGAGGTCGGTTTCTTCCTTTTCACGTGTTTTTTTTTTTAAATTTCGGATCCCTGTGCGTGTTTTCAATGCTATTTGACGTGTATATTTGTTTGATTTTATCTGTCTTCAATTCGTTCGTGTCAGTTGTGGTTTTTTTTTTTAATTTTCGATCCCTGTGCTTCTACTGTGTGTGTTTTCAATGCTATTTGAGGTGTATATTTTTTTGATTTTGTTTTTCTTCAGTTCGTCAGTGTCTTTTGTTTTTTTAAAAAATTCTGGATTCCTATGTGTCATTTGTAAACTTTGTTTTGTTGTGGGTTGATTTTTGGGGTGCTTTGCGGTGCTGTTCTTTGGGAGTGGAGTAGGGTTTGGGGTGGGTGGTGTTGCTGGAAACTATGGTGGGGGTTTTGGTACTGCACTGTGGCTCATTGTTGCGTATACGCATACCTTTTTTTTTTTTTTTTTAATGTTTGGCACACACCTGTACACCTAGGTGCACGCCGTTTTGGACTTAACAGTCTGGTTGACTTTACGTTTGCCCAGTTTGGCACACACGGGTACTCTTAAATGCACACACAGTTGTTTAATGCTTTTATGTTCCGTCTTTTGTATCTTGAAACAAGGGCTTTGTTGTTCATTATATTTTCATTGCTTCCGAACGTTGTGTGTACTTTGTCAGAAAGACTTTTTGTCAGTGTTCCTTGATGATGTGGTTGATGAACAGTATGTGGTTGTTGTACAGAGGATTATCCCTAGGAGGATGCAGATGCGTTGGCGCGATGCACATAACAAAGTGGATTGCGGTGTCTTTCCTATGCGGCACATGGAAACCTTTTTGGGGCAATCGGTGAATGCATGGGATTGTGGTCTGTGCAAGGGTGCGATAGTAGGGGTCTTGATTTGTCGAGGGTGAGTTATATGCATCAAATTCTGGCAGATGAGTTAAACATTCACCATTCCAAGAACATTCGGAGCGTGGTAGAATACCATGACGCCGTGGGGCAGACATAGATACGATTATTCGTTTGTAGCTAGTTCATTAGTTTTTTTATTTTGTTCGTTTGGGGCAGACCTGTATTATGCTTATGGTATTACGCAACTAATATATTGTTTGATTTGGCACATTTTGTCTTAATCAATGGGGTTTGATGTCATTTGGTGGAAGTTTTAGGCGTATATGGTTGCTAAGATGTCGACTATTTAAACATGCGTACATGCACACACAACGTTCTGTGTGTGCCCATGTAGAAATCATACATTACGGCACACTCAGGTTCCCACATGTGCACACTCCCCTCTGTTAAACCTTCTTCAAATGGTCAATCCCGAGAAGTGTGTTTCGCAGTGATGTACCCTGACACGTATCTATCTCTGTAGAATGAAGTGGCAGTCAATTATACTGACACAAATACAATAATAATGAGTGGGTAAAAATATATAGTGCAGAAGCTCAGGCAGGCACATAGTACTATCCTCAGGTGCACAGCATATAAATTGCTATACAAATTAGGGAGATGTGTGCACAATTGGCTCTGGGTGTGTGCACCTACCTATTAGTGGCCATGTACACACCATCCTCTTCGTATGTGCATATAGTAAACTCCCCGAATGCATATACTCGCCCATGTTTCTGGCACACTTGGGACCATAGGGAATTTTAAATAAGCACTAGTGCAGAATATGCCCACATAGAAAAAATCCCGAATGCATACACCCACCCACTGTTTCTGACACATTTGAGACCATATAGAATTTAAAATAAACACAGGAGCAAAATAAAGTGTGGGTGCACATAGTGAACATCATGTAGGCACAGTCTACAATGCAGCTGCAGGCTCCTGGTTGTGCACTTACAGTGGGATGTCTGTGCCCAGGTGGTTTGGTGTCAATTTCGTATGTGCACACTCTTTTTAATGTGTGTGCACACAGCTATAACCGCATAGATGCACAAACGCTCATCGCGGCTTCGTGAAATCGGTTCTGAAGAAGGGCATAGTTATGCCCCGTTCTCGGTGGTCGTTATGTGCACTTACGATGGGATGTCTATGCCCAGATGGTTTGGTGTCAATTTCGTATGTGCACAGTCTTTTAATGTATGTGCACACAGCCAAAGATGGCCATGCCTGTCTGTGCACTTCAGTGTCGTAGGGTGTGCCGTTACAACACAAATCGTCTGTGTCAAGCATAATGGCGGACCAAGTTGGGTGTGCACAGTAGTATGGGAATTAATATGCATTCTAATTGCATGATCAGACCTAGGGGTGGAAATAGGTCGAGCGGAGCCGAGCTTTGGAAAATTGGGCCTGGGCCTGTTACGAAAATCTAAAGCCTAGGCCTGGGCCTGAGCGCAAATTATGCTGTGCAACCGAATGCACCTTGCAAGGTGCATACGGTTGCAAAACGGCACCGTTTTGGTTAAAAAAACGCGCGTCCCACTTAAAGAAGAAATCAGGTTCGATTCCCGGCAATAGCATGTTTATATATCCAGAAATTCATAACTATATATCCACAATTTCATAACTATATATCCACAGTGAATGAATGAAGTAAAAGTCCACAATGAATGAATGAATGAAGTAAAAATCCACAATGAATGAATGAATGAAGTAAAAATCCACAATGAATGAACTAAATATCCACAATATATGATTGAACTAAATATCCACAATGAATGAACTAAATATCCATAATTTCATAACTATATAACCACAATTTCATAACTATATATCCATAATTTCATAACTATATATCCACAGTGAATGAATGAAGTAAAAATCCACAATGAATGAATGAATGAAGTAAAAATCCACAATGAATGAATGAATGAAGTAAAAATCCACAATGAATGAACTAAATATCAACAATATATGATTGAACTAAATATCCACAATGAATGAACTAAATATCCATAATTTCATAACTATATAACCACAATTTCATAACTATATATCCACAATTTCATAACTATATATCCACAATAATGCTATTACTGAGAGTCGAACCTGATTTTTTTTTTTAAGTGGGACGCGCGTTTTTAATCAAAACGACGTCGTTTTGAACCGTATGCACCATGCGCATGGTACATTCGGTTGCACAGCATAACTATTGGGGCCTGAGCCTGTATGTAGGCTTTTTGTTAGGCTCAAGCCTGAGCCTGCAATTAGCCTGGCCTGACCTGAAGCCTTTTTAAAAGCTTGTTTAATATTTAGGTCATTAAAAATGCTTCAATGTATGTCCTACCTTGAGCCAATTAAAGCCTACATGTTAAGACTTTTTAAAAACTTTAGTATATCTAAATAATATAAGAAATGTACCTAATACAAAACTAATACATAATTACATAAGTATATCACCACAATGCGAACATAATAGCATTAAAATATAAAATAAAATAAAATAAGTCACGACTTCAGCATGCTCGTTAACTTGTTTAGAAATAAATTCAATTGTATTATTGTTTGTTATCCTATATAATATTATAAATAATTAACAATCAACTCACATAATTAAGTTGCGACGTTTCATTAAATATTATGATAGTAAGAACAGTTAATAAAAAAATTACACAATAAAAACACTTATAGCAGGATTAACAGCAATGTTTATAGTTGAATCATAATTTAGAATGAGATTTTGGAGGTGAAGGATTAGGGTTTGGTAATTATATATACTTGGGGTTATATTGTAAATATAAAAATATTAGGTATAGAATATATATATATATATATATATATATATATATATATATATATATATATATATATATATATATATATATATATATATATATATATATATATATAGGCCAGGCCTGAAGGCCGAGCCTGGTATATATAGGCCTGGCCTGTTTAGTTTAATAGGCTTTGAAATTGGCTCAAGCTTGGCCTTTTTACTAAACGAGCTAGGCCTAACTAGGCTTTAATTAGGCCAGGATATAGGCCCCTACAAGGGACCTAGCCTATTCCCACCCCTAATCAGACCCACCATTACGAAGTCCTTTAAATTCGAAGTTCAAATTCATACACAATTAGGAATTGAAATAGTAGCCTTACATTTATGGTCTTCTCTTGCCGCCATTCTCCACAGCAAACGTCAGTAAATGCAAGACTTTGTCGGCCTCCGGATGCAAAACGTCGATGGTGTTTTGCTAGTCCAAAGAGTTTCTTGGAGCAGAGTCGCGTTCGTAAAATTGCAGTCCAAGTGGAGTCCTTCATCATCTTCTTTTCCTAAATTTTTAGAATCAATTGAAATATAATATTAATTTTTAATTGGTGGCTGGTTGAAATTACCCAAGTATCCTTTTTAATTTTTACTGTTAATGATCCCCTAACAAGTAATTACTTGATCTAAACCATTAATTGGGCTATATTCAAAGGCTTGGATTAGTTCTTATGTTTTTACCTAACTAATGGTTCTTACTTGAAGCCTCCCCTATATAAAAATAAATATTATATTTTTATTATAATATATATTAATAACATGGTTAGGATTATTATTATTATTATTATTATTATTATTATTATTATTATATATATATATATATATATATATATATATATATATATATATATATATATATATATATTGTGTATTTTAGAATTATTTTTATTATATTTCAAATTATTGTTAATTTATTTCAGATTTTAGTAATTAATGTTAATATATATTTATATTTTAAGATTTATTGATATTATATTTCAAATTATTATTAATTTATTTTGAATTTTAGTAACTAATGTTGATATATTTGTATTTTAGAATTTATTGATATTATATTTGAATTATTATTAATTTATTTCAAATTTTAGGCATTATTATTATATATTGAATTATTTTATGAATTATTGTTAGGAATTGCATGGTTGAACCTTGAAAGAAATATGTATTTATTGTTAGGAATATAAATCAATAAAGAATTAAATAACATGATGTTTGCTTAAAAAAATAATAATAAATAACATGATGTTTTTCACTTTTACCATGTTATTAATATACATGATGTTTCCCCAAACCTTCATCACTGCCTAAGTCACTATGTAGTAATTTATTTTAATTTGTCCATCCACTTACCTTTGTATTCATTACTTAGTACCGAAAAACTAATACTACTACTACCTAGTCTACCCTCACCACAACAATTTTAGATATTATATTATTATAATTTTAAATATTTGTTGAATCAATGCTAACAAAAGTTTAATTAGGGTTAGTATTATTTTAGATTGACTTGTGATGGATAAAAATTGGATGAATACTTATCGGATTAGAACGAAATATGAAGACGGAGTTTGAGAATTTTTAGACTTTGCAAAACGTCGTCTTCCAAATAATAATGGGATGTTTTTTGCCCTTGCAAGAAGTGTCGTAACCTAAGAAAATTATGTGCAGACGAAATATATGATCATCTAATTTGTGATGGAATTAATCTAAGTTATACAAAATGGATATGGCATGATGAAGTGGGAGGATAGACTAGTACATCTAACATGTATGTTGACAACGAAGCAAATGAAGATGATGAGTCTGAAGATCGGTTGGAAGAAATGTTTTGTGATATTGGAGGAGAGTTCACCGATTGATCAAATTAGTTGGATGAATTATTAAATGATTCAAAACAACCTTTGTGGCCAGGGTGTAGTAAATATACTCGGTTATCTGCTGTTTTGAAATTATTCAACTTAAAAGCTAAGAATGGATGGAGCGACAAGAGTTTTTTTGTGAGTGTTTACATGGAGTGAATGTACCACAATGGTATTCATCAAATATCAGAACACTTGTGAATATGCAAGATTTAAAATTGGTGGGGTTGAAATCTCATGATTGTCATGCCTTAATGTAATAATTATCGTCGGTGGCTGTTAGAGGTATATTGCCTAAAAAGTTGAGATATACTATTATAAGGCTTTGTTTTTTTTTCAATGCTATTTGTGGAAAAGTTATTGATCCAGAAAATTAGATGAATTGGAAAATGACATTATTGTTACATTGTGTCACCTAGAGATGCACTTTCCACATTCATTTTTTGATATTATGGTTCATTTGCTTGTACATTTGGTGAGAGAGATTAGACAGTGTGATCCTGCTTATTTGAGGTGGATGTATCCATTTGAACGGTACATGAAAGTCTTAAAAGGTTATGTGAGGAACCAATATAGACCAAAAGCATCTATTGTTGAAAGCTATATTGCTGAGGAAGTTACTGAATTTTGTACTGAATACTTGGCGGCCGGGGGTAGAAGCTATTGGTCTTCCTAAGTATCGACATGAAGGAAGAATTTTTGGAAAAGGTACTCGAGGAATCAAAGTGCAAACTATGCCTCGTGAAGATGTTGAGCAAGTACATTTGTACATGCATCTTGCATAATACAAGTGAAGTCGAGTCATATTTAGATGAACACAATGCTTTGATTAAAGAGCAAAATTCAAGAAGGGCAGACATGTGGGTTGTGAGTGAACATAATCGTACTTTTATTAGTTGGTTCAAGAATAAAGTTCTTAGAGATGATAATGCTTCTAAAACTATACGATGGTTAGCTCATGGTCCTGGTATGCAAGTCATATGTTATACTGGATATGATATTAATGGGTTTTTTTTACACAAAAGAGCAAGATGAAATGAGCACTATGCAAAACATTGAGTTTCTTTGGTTGCAAATTCGATGCACTTCAGTAGTTCGAAAGATAAAAATCCTGTGATTATAGAGTTATCATATTATAGTGTGTTGAAGAAATATGGGAGGTCCTTGCAAAACAAAACAAACAAACAAACAAACAAACAAAAAAAAAATATGGGAGGTTGATTATGTTCAGTTTAGGGTGCCGATGTTCCGATGTAAATGGATAAATAGTAAACACGGTGTGAAACCTGATGAGTTAGGATTTACACCTGTAGATCTGAACAGGGAAGGTCACAAAAATGAATAATTTATAATGGCATCTCAAGCAAAACAAGTACTTTTATGTTACTGATCCGTGTGATAAAGAATGGTCAGTTTTTCTTCATGGAAAGAGACAAATTACTGGTGATGAGAATGAAAATATTAGTTTTGATATTGAGGAAATACCATTTACCATTGTGACGTTTAAATTAATCTGACAATGAAGATATAAACTAAAGAGTAAATACCCAAAATGGTCCCTCGACTATAGCTAAATTCACAAATTGGTCCTCAACTTTCAATTTCACCCAATTAAGTCCTTAACTTTGCAATTTTGACACGATTTGGTCCTCCTCTAATTGACCGTTTGTTGACCGTGATCGACGATCTCCAGAAGAACCTTCAGCTCTCGTCGGAGCACGTGGAGGCCTCCAGGATGACGTTGCACCGGTTCGGAAACACGTCGTCTTCTTTGCTCTGGTACGAATTCAACTACATTGAATCCAAAGGGAGGATGAAGAAGGTGACCGGATTTGGTAGATTGCTTTCGACAGTGGATTCAAATGTAACAGTGCGGTCGGGAAATGCAACCGGAACCTTAAAAAACCGACGATGGACCATGAAATTACATATATATCCTCAAAAATCACAATCAACAAACGGTCAAATAGACAGAGGACCAAATTGTGTTAAAATTACAAAGTTAAGGACTTAATTGGGTGAAATTGAAAGTTGAGAGCCAATTTGTGAATTTAGCTATAGTCGATGGACCATTTTAGGTATTTACTCTAAACTAAATTTGCTCTATTTACAACAATAAATAATCATTACACCATTTACCATTGTGACGTTTGGGTTTACAAGCTAAGCAAGCAAAAACGTGAATCGAAATAATTATTGCACTTTTATCAAATTTGAATCTAATCTAATGCTGGTGAATTTCACTATAAATAATGGTTGTCTTGAGTTGCAGTTCATCGTATTCCTCCTCACAATAAACAGTCAAAAGAAAACAAAACATGGGTGGAATGTTCATTTTTGCCAGCGAGGTAAGCCCGTTGAATTTAAGAAAAGCCATGAAATTGAGACTTGTGAGAACGTATGAAGTACAAAATTAATGTGACAGAACATTTAGTAAAACTAAAGAGTATGTATTCCACGACCAAGAGGTAAACTTATATAGACATGTGTTGGGTTGCTTTTTATTTTATAATTCATATCTAAACGATGTTTTATTTCGTAAATACATATGGAACATATATTCATGCTACAATGCCAAAGGAACAAGTAGATAAGTATCGGAATGTGCTGAAAGAGGGTGTGGTTTATGGTGTGAAGAACTTTTTAGTGATTACAAATTATTTTAAGTATAAAATTACTAAACACATTTCATGATTAAGTTAATTATGCTATTATTGTTTCATGTATGTGTTTATGTATCTGTATATATTTGTATACACATATATTAACATATTTAAAATTATTTAAAAAAATTAATTAGTGTCAAGAATATATATATATATATATATATATATATATATATATAAGTTACATATTTTTTAATAAATATTTAGTATTTCAAATTCATTTTTAAATATGGAAGAGTTTGATTATACTTGTGCCTAAGGTTAGTAGTTTACAAGGACTTAAAATTCTGATATGTAGTGATTTTGAAGAAGTTTTACTTTTACCCTAAGTGTTGTTTATCATGAAGTGTTCAACAATTTGTAATGTATTTGGGATGTTGAATTCATATACAACAAATTGTTTATTTCTTTACTAATGTTTTTATACTCAAATTGATACACTATATAATTACAACTTGATCAACAATGATGTTATTTAACTTTTGATCCGTGCATCGCACGTATGGAGTATTATTGTCGGGCGTCGGGCGGGTTGTTGAGTCCAACCCTGACTCGATTCGAGATGTGGCGCTGTAATTTACTATGGAAAGATATGGTTAAATGGTTAATGTTCACTCTCTATTATTAAGCATGTTTGACTTATCGCAAAAGCATAATACAGCGCCAAGATCCATCAACTAGTATTATTTAAAATAAATTAATAGAAAAAGAAGTAGGGATACGTGTCGTTATCTAATCCCACTACAGACCAATCCTTATATTGCTCCAAAGTACAAAGAAACGCAAATTCAAGAACTGAGTATGATTGGGCGATGGTAGGCAGCCACGTCCGACGGCTGTTACATCGTCTTCTTTCCATAACTGGGGTTGTTCCCTTTCCTAACCTAATCCCTCTCATTTACCTTCCTTCACCCTAACTTCTCAAATCTCCCCCTTTGTTTTCTTCTCCGTTTGGAACCCTATCTAACCCCCCCCCTTTTGTGCAGATTCTAATTCACCCCCATTGCTCTCTCTCTCTCTCTCTCTCTGCAAACGCACGACGTTTTTAGCCACTCCCAATTCCGCGCTTCGTAACTTCCCATCCCAGACACTCAAAGGTACCATCCTTTTCCCCCCTTTTTTTATTCTGAGAATTCTGAGGGTTTATGTGATTGGTTTTGTGGGTTTTTAATTAATTGGGTTAAGGGTTGAGTTTTTGCTGTTGATGGGTGTAGAAGTTTGATTAATCATTCTAATTCTTGTTCTGCTTAGTTGTTTCTTGTTGATAATGTTCGTGATTCGTGTATTTGGTCGCTGAATAAATTGCGTGCCGGATGGAGTTTGAAATTGTTTTTTTTTTCTTTTTCTTTTTTGGTTTGTAAATCAATTATCAATGAAAGTTTATATTTTTGAATTGCGTTAGTGGGTGATTTTCGGTTTGTAGAGAATCCACTTTAAGAATGAGAACAAGGGGTCTTTAGATCTAGACAAACACTTTTAGATTACCTACACTTTGAAAATACTCCATATATTGTCTAATGAGGATGGGTATCCAGTAAATATAAACAATTTAGACTGTTTCTATGATTTTCATTCTACATAGAACTATAGAAGTCCTTGCTTGTAGCAAATGCTGTGTATTTAGTAGACTGCTATTGGAATTCAGTTCCTTTGAGTTTTTTTTTTTTTTTTTTTTTTTTTTTTTTTTTTTAATTCATTATCACTGCCATTGTATAGTTCTAGTTATATGGGGTTTGAGTTAATACCAGCTGGACCTTCGAGTATAGTTGCACCGCCACATTTAGTCCTAAAGTTCAATTGGTCCTTCAACTTTTAAATTTAACTAGTTATGGTCCTTCCCTTAGTTTAAGGGCAAAGTTAGGACCAGGTTAAAAATTTGAAAGTTGAAAGGACCATGGGTGGTTAACTTTAAAGTTGAAGGACTATGGGTTGTTAAATTTGAAACTTGAAGGACTGCAAGTGGTTAAATTAAAAGTTTAGGACTAAACATGTCGGTGCCACTATACTATGAGGTCCCCAACTGGTATAGTCGAATTTGTTTTGTTTATGTATGATGGGCATTTGCTTAATTTTTTGTTGTTGAAAAATGTACTAGGTCATGGCTGGGAAGCGAGTTATAGCCATATGCCAATCGGGTGGTGAGTTTGAGGCTGATAAGGATGGGTTACTCTCCTATAAAGGCGGAGATGCTCATGCTATGGAAATCGATGACCAAATGAATTATGAAGATTTCAAGACGGAGGTAGCTGAGATGTTTAGCTGTAGTCTCGCTACCATGTCCATTAAATATTTCCTCCCCAGCAACAGGAAGACTCTTATCACCATCTCCAATGAAAAGGACCTTAAGCGTATGATCAAATTCCACTGTTCATCTGAGTCTGCCGAGATATATGTTATGGCTGAAGAACCAGTTGCTCTCGATGTGTCCAACATGCCAGCCAGTAGGTTGTTTTCTTACTGTCTAGTGATGCACATCTTTATTCCTTCCACAGATAAAATATGTTTGGGGCCTTATCTTGCAGGTCAAGCCGGACAACTTTGTCAGAATCTGGCGTTCCAGTTGATGCCCCACCAAGCGTTACAGAGGATATTGTGGATGACCCTGACCAACCCGTCCTTCTGCTCGATGATGCCTTTGATATCGTTGGTGACACGAGCACCGCTGATGCTCAAATGGAGATGTCTGCTGAAATGCCTGTCCCCGTTTCTTTTGCTGTTAACTACAACGAGAAGAACGCGAAAGCTGCTCAGCAATGGCAGAACAGTATTACGGGTGTGGGCCAAAGGTTCAATACTGTACATGAATTCCGGGAAACACTGCGCAAATTTGCAATTGCAAACCAATTTGCTTTCAAGTACAAGAAGAACGACAGCCATCGTGTGACTGTGAAATGCAAAGCAGATGGGTGTCCATGGCGAATTCATGCTTCAAGGTTGTCAACCACTCAACTAATTTGTATTAAAAAAATGAATCCTACCCATACATGTGAAGGAGCTGTTGTTACAACGGGGTATCAGGCAACGAGAAGTTGGGTGGCTAGTATTGTAAAGGAGAAGCTGAGAGTTTTCCCGAATTACAAGCCTAAGGACATCGTCAATGACATCAAACAGGAATACGGGATCCAACTAAACTACTTCCAGGCATGGCGTGGTAAAGAGATTGCCAAGGAGCAGCTTCAAGGCTCGTACAAGGAGGCATATAGTCAGTTACCACTCTTCTGTGAAAAGATCATGGAGACGAACCCTGGCAGCCTTGCAACATTCACGACTAAAGAGGACTCGAGTTTTCATCGGCTCTTTGTGTCGTTCCATGCTTCATTGTACGGCTTTGAACAAGGCTGCAGGCCTCTGCTTTTCCTCGATGGTATATTTTTGAAGTCAAAATATCAAGGCAATCTTTTGGTAGCAACAGCTGCTGATGGGAACGATGGTGCTTTCCCCGTAGCCTTTGCTGTAGTGGACACAGAATCTGATGATAATTGGCATTGGTTCCTACTCCAACTGAAAACCGCACTGTCTATGTGTCGTGGTATTACTTTCGTGGCCGATAGAGAAAAGGGGCTAAAGAAGTCCATTGCCGACATATTCCAGAACGAGGATGTCTTCCATGGATACTGTATTCGCTACTTGTCTGAACAGCTAATTCGAGATTTAAAAGGACAGTTTTCTCATGAAGTTAAGCGTCTGTTAGTTGATGATTTTTATAATGCTGCTTATGCCGCTAAACCCGACAGCTTCCAGACGTGCGTTGAAAGCATCAAAGGTATTTCACCGGAGGCTTATAACTGGGTTATGCAAAGCGAGCCTGTTCACTGGGCAAATGCATTCTTTCCCGGGACACGATATAACCACATGGCTTCAAACTTTGGCGAGATTTTCTATAACTGGGTAGCAGATGCACATGAATTGCCAATCACCCAGATGGTCGATGCTATACGAGGTAAAATCATGGACTTGATATATGGCAGGCGGACAGACTCGAACCAGTGGATGACAAGGCTAACGCCATTCATGGAGGAAAAGCTCGAGAAGGAAAGCCTTAAAGTTCGGTCTCTTCAAGTGTTGATGTCGCCTCGTAATAAGTTTGAAGTGCACGGGGAAACGGTGGAATATGTCGACGTGGATCACTGCGATTGCAGTTGTAGAGGATGGCAGCTCTCGGGCTTACCTTGCTGCCATGCTATGGCTGTGATTAGTTGTCTTGGCCGAGATCCATACAGCTATTGCGCTAGATACTTCACGACAGATAGTTACAGGTTAACTTATTCGGAATCCGTGCACCCGATTCCAAGTTTAGATAGCCTTTCACATAACAACGCTTCTTCACAAACTGTTGTAACTGTAACCCCTCCTCCAACTCGTCGCCCACCAGGCCGGCCTACTACTAAGAACTTAGGCCCGAACGAAAGGCGGCAAGTTCAATGCAGTAGATGCAAGGGCATTGGCCACAACAAGTCGTCTTGCAAAGAAGGCGTGCTGGAGAGCTAGCCTAGTTTATGTAGAGGTACGTAGTAGTCGAGAACTTTCTAGATGTTTATGAGGCATAATTGCGTATATCTATTTGTATATGCGAATGCAGCAAGATTGATTCTATGTTATAACTTATTATATAAGAGAGAGACTGATTTGTTTCCATAGATTGCCAATTCATTTGCCCTATTCTTCTTCTTCTACATCTACCTCTTCTTTGAAGAATTTCTATGTGAACACAATTAAATCACTCACTCAATCTTATTTCAATCTTTTAGCCAATAAAGAATACAGGTTGAAAACAATGACCTATCATATCAATCTACACAAAATACATATAACAAACCAGAATATCAGAAAAGAAAAATAACCATTTGAATATAAAGCCCAGAATCCCAGATTAAGATCTCCATTGCCTTGCCTTCTCAAACCCATTCTTGCAATGCCTGTAATCCTCAAAAGCCTGTTGAATTTCTGCTTGTGTGTTCATCACAAAAGGACCATATTGCACAACTGGTTCATTCAATGGCTGCCCGCCTATCAGAACAAATCTCAGTGGCTTCGAGGACTGGTTCCACACACTTAAACCCTCCCCACCACCCAAAACCAAGCAGTGGTGAGCCAAAACCGGTGGCGAATTCAGGCCGCCAAAAACCCCTTCTCCTTCAATAATGTACACAAAAGCGTTCCAAGATTCTGGGATGGGTTGATGGTGTTGAGCCATCGGTTTTAGTGTGAAATCAAGGAACATCGAGGGAGTCCTTGTATAGACCGGAGATTGAACACCCATTGCTTCTCCTGCTATAACTTTCACTTGTGTCCCATCCCTTTCTGCCCTAGGAATGTCCTTGTCCAGCAATTCTTGATACCTTGGCTCAATCCTAGGAAATTGTTTCAGACACATATGAAGTTAGAAGCAAATGGTGTTTAGGAAACATAATAATGTTTGGCTGATGAATGTTAAACAAACAATACAGTAATGCCAACAATGTTCTGTTGGGCGGAGGCCAGTAAGGGCCAAATCCGGCCAACACCATGTGGCTAGGGAGATTGTTGGGCGGAGGCCAGTGAATGGTTAAGTCCAACACCCTAGCTCTTGAAAATGTGTAGCGATATAAGGAAATAAAGTTGCTCATTCGCTACTAGTTATAGCTTTTGGCGTAATGATAAACGTTTGATCTTAACAAGTAGTATCAGAGCAAGTCACGGGAAACTGTGCAATTAAAACTGGCAGGTGCTGGGATGAGGAATTGTTGGGCGCCTCTGCTACGCGTTTGATCCTAACATGTTCAGATCTTTCAAAAACTCTTTTTGTCAACTCATATGAGCAATTAACCACAATGCAATTTACTGATATGATGATGTCTTACATTTTGTTCTTGGATGAGAGATTTATCCAGAGTTGCAAGCCCTTATTTGCACCTTCTTTTGCAGGCATTTCTGAGTGCATTATACCTCTTCCTGCTGTCATCCACTGAATGAATCCAGAAACCACAATTTTTAATTATATATATATATATATACTTGATGATACATATCCTTTTTTCTTCTCAAACAAATGATTGAAACTCAAGGACCTACCTGCACATCACCAGCTCCAATTGTACCCTTGTGCCCACCAAAATCTTGATGAGTAAAAGCTCCCTAAATAAGCAAGATAGAACTTCAGTCACTTCTGAGGTTTTGTATCCATTTTGAACCAACCAACCACAATGTTACAAATTCGACTCCTAGTAAGAGCGGCCTATTAGCCTTCTTGGTTTAAACCAATCAATTATGGAAAACCTAGGTTAGTTTACCTCCTTGTGATCCTCGGCTAAGGGCACAAAGCGGAGTTTAATTACCCAGTGACACACCTTCTAGTAGTAGTTGTGGGTTTTTCTTGTTACAAAATAATAATAATTGGAACAAAGAGAGTAGTTAACAATTTAACATACCTCCAACATATATGTTACAGTCTCAAAACCTCTATGGGGATGGTCAGGAAATCCAGCAGGTTGGGACACTGTTACATCAAACAGGGTACAATATAATCTCATTATCAATCTTTTTGAACTCAAGAATTTAACATGAATTCAAGATTGCAAATAATTTCATGGAAATTGAATGAATCAATCAGTCACCTTCGAATTCATCCAACATGAGGAATGGGTCAAGGTTCTTCAATTCAGGCCTGAAAAATCAGACCCACAGAAGAAGAAATTACATACAAAATCTGCAGAATAATCCCAAATCTTGGAAATGAAAGAACAGATAATCTGGAAATGAATATATACCTTCCAATGCTTCTCCTGACAAGAGCACCATCACCCTCACTCTGGGGATTAGCCAAAACCCTTTTAACAATTGATCTTGGGCGATTAAACCCCGACAACAAAGAATTATCAGACATGGTATTTCTGATCGAGTGATAGTAACAGTAATTAGCAGCTGATGACTTTGGTAATATTGCTTTGGTTTTTGTTGTCTGATAAAGACCCAGAAAACTTTTAGATATGGCTTTCATGTATTGATTTTGTGTGTGCCAGTTTGCATTCAAAAATCTGGTATTTATAGTAATTTATAGGTGTGCGGTTTTGAATAGATTCTAAAAGAGGTTTCAAATGTGAAAGAGGAATATCTGTCAATCTGTGATTGTTAGTTCTCAATTTGACGTTTCGAGATTTCGCTGATCTCAAGCTCATGTCAGCATGACAAGAGCCGGCCGGCCGGCCGGCTGGCGCATCTATGACGTGGCATTTAACGGATGATGACGTCATTAATACGTTGGGAAACTTTTCCTCTTTGTTAACTCCAAGGAATTAGGAAGGAAATGGATTACAATTCGGTGAAAACAAAAATAAGGTATGAATAGTGTAGGAATTCAAATTACATTGTTTGGTATGAGAAATAGAATTATTGGGAATGAGAAAGAAAAAAATGATATAAAGGTTAAAACGTCCTTATGTCCATAAGAATACAATCATCGAGGGTATTTTTATCCTTTCATCCATTTTTCCTTTTCCAAAAGCATTGAATTTACCCCATGAATTGCAATTCAACAAAAGAACTACAACCAAACACGGTAATTTAATTTGTCTTGCAATGAAATAAAGTAGGAAAAGAATTACAATTATATCCAACCAAACACCCCCTTATAGAGTTTTTTGCACTTTTGGTTCAACGACTATGGTGTCACTACCGACTTTGATTCACGACTTTTAAAACTTGTAGAATTGGTCCATGATTATGACTTTCTTAGCAATTTTGGTCCTTCCGGTGCATTTTTTGTTCAATTTTTACCAGAAAATTATACTCTCCATTTTAACATGGGCAATATTGTCTTTTCTATTTCACAAATTAATGACATAAATAAATAAATAAACAGCTAAAAAATTTTGACGTTACGAGGAGGGTGAAACTAAAAGTGGAATTGAAATTGGGTGACTTTTAATTTCAATCACCGTACCACTAATTGTGTTTAATTAATTAATTATTTATTTATTTATTTATGTCATTAGTTTGTGAGATGGAAAAGACAATATTACCATGTTAAAATAGGAAGTAAACTTTTCTGGCAGAAATTGAACGGAAAGTGCACCGGAAAGACCAAATTTGTTAAGAAAGTCATAGTCGTGGACTAATTCTACAAGTTTTAAAAGTCGTGGATCAAAATTGTTAGTGACACTATAGTCGTGAGACCAAAAATGCAAAAAACTCCTCCATTATATTTCGAGTTTCGACATTTACGGCCAGTTTGGTTCACGAAAAATATTTGAGGGGAAATAAAATTGAAATTCTATGAAAAATGAATTACCAGGAATATTAATTACTGGGAATATTGGTTCCATTATTTGGTTGAGTTTGGAATGTAAGAAATAATGAGTATAAAAATAATTATATTATACCTCTACACAATAATAAGAACAATAATTATAATGGTAATTAAGAAAAATTGGTGAGGACATAATTATCCTACTTGTTTTTCATGAAAACAAAATACCAAAGGGAGGTCATGGAAAATGTTTTTCATTGAACCAAACAAATAAAAGTCAGTTTTCCTCAAATTCAAGGAAAATATTTTCCTTGGAAAACATTTCCAGCGAACCAAACATGGCCTTAGGGTGTGTTTAAAAATCAGGAAACTAACTTCTAAAAAATGTATACGGAATTATATAATTAAACATTTTATATTACTGTAATTGTTTTGTTTAGAATATAACAATATAATAATAATAATAATATAATAATAACAATTTTAAATATAATAAAAAAAATAACTAACAAAATATCAAAATAACTAACCAAAGTCTTGCAATTCAAAATAACAAATCAAAACAATCAAAGTTTTTACAAGAGTTAATACCCAAAATAGTCCCTCGACTATGTCGTAATTACCAATTTGGTCATCGACTATCATTCTTACCCAATTAAGTCCTCAACTATACAATTTTTACCCAATTTAGTCCTTTGTCAATTTGACTGTTTGTTGACTGTCAAAAGTGGAAATAAAGTTGTAATTTTACAAGTTTTCTCCTTCCTCCTCATTTAGCAGCGTCAAACCATGTAGCAATAAGCTCCGGTTGGGTTCTAAACCTGTCAGTATCTAAGTAGTGGTTATGCATCGGATAGCCCATGAATTTGATTTCCAACGATTTTTTGACGATCGAAATCTGATCGGAGTGTATTGCTGCATGGTTTGGCGCTGATAAATGGAGAGGAAGGAGAAATCTTGTAAAATTATAATTTTATCCCGACTTTTAACAGTCAACAAACAGTCAAATTAATACAGATGACTAAATTGGGTAAGAATTGTATAGTTGAGGACTAAATTGGGTAAAAATTGTATAGTTGAGGACTTAATTAAGTAAAAGTTACATAGTTGAGGACTTAATTAGGTAAGAATGGTAGTTGAGGACCAAATTGATAATTATGACATAGTCGAGGGACCATTTTGGGTATTAACTCTTTTTACAATTCACAATTACGAACAAATATTACTAAAAAGTCTTGCAATTCATAATAAAGTCTTAGAATTTACCCATAACCAAATAAAAAGTCATACATAATATAACCCAAAAAAGAAATAAAGCTTTCAATCCATTTTCTCTTCAAGCTTATAGTTTTCACTTTGAAAATTCTTATTTGAACTTCATTTATCATCAGAAATTAAAATGCTTTACATAAGTCCTGCTCATGAAAGTCATCACCTATTTTCATCACTTGCTAATACAATTTATTTTCATCAATACCATCGATACTCAATGAAACTAATGCCCAACAAAAATAATAATAATTCAGTCCATCCGTCCGTTTTGATATTTCTAATAATTAAACACATTAGCACTAGATTAATGTTAGCAGATTTTTTGACTAAATGCATATGCCTCTATTTAAATTTAAAGATTTTGTTGAAAAATGAGACTTTTGCCTTGATGTAGTATATACGATCAGATACCACATACAGTACAGTACTAGGGGAGATGTCAGGTCGGATCCCTCTCCTAGTCTGCTTGTTGGTTTAAGTTCTCGAGCTCGGAACTTTATGACAGTGGGTCGATGCCTTCGAGCTTAGAGTACTAGTTCTGAAGTAGGTGAAAAAGGTCATCCCTCAGCAATAAATGCGGTAATTATAGAAGGAGAAAGGATACAAGTCTCGGGCCCTCGGCATGGCAAATTATGTTGTGCATCCGTATGCACCATGATGCAAAAACGACGTCGTTTTATAAAAACGCGCGTCTCCCCTTAAAAAAAAAAAAATCAGGTTCGATTCCCAGCAACAACATATAAACTAAAATTCCAGAATCGATGAACTATAATTCCAGAATCGATGAACTATAATTCCAGAATCTATGAACTAAAATTCCAGAATCTAATAATCTATGAACTAAAAATTCCAAAATGAATGAACTAAAATTCCAGAATCTATGAACTAAACTTTCAGAATCGATGAACTACAATTCCAGAATCGATGAACTATAATTCCAGAATCAATGAACTAAAATTCCATAATCTATGAACTAAAATTTTAGAATGAATGAACAACATAATGTTGTTGCTGAGAATCGAACCTGGATTTTTTTTTTAAGGAGATCGGAGACGCGCGTTTTTAATAGAACGGCGTCGTTTTTGCATCTGTATGCACCATGCATGGTGCATACGGATGCACAGCATAACTACTCCCTCGGCATGGGGGGCACATGGTGCCCATGCACAGGCCTAGACCGGTGCCAAAAGGGTCCTAAACATGTGTCGTAATACTACTAACGAGACGAGACCATGCTACGAAGTTAACTAGATTGGACCGACCTAATGAGGTCGGTACTCAAATTAAACTCTTAGAGATCTACGAGCACGCCCTCCAAGGTAGTCGGGTGAGCGCTGAGGTCGAGAGGCTTAGAGGGTACGATAAGATCTGGTCAGGTCGATACCCTTAGGCGTCGAGGACCCATAACCGACCGTCTAACCTAGAGTTGCGGAATAATCCCTATCATACATACTTTATAATTTTGTATATATAGACATTTAATTTTGATGAAATTGTTTTGCATTTTGACCTTTTTTTTTCGTTTAAGTGTGTACGCTCTACTTTTATCTCATTGAAGAAAAAATGTACTTCAATTAAATTTGAAATAAACAAAAATTTGTTTTATTAAGCTTTATTACATAATTATTAAGTGTTGAAAGGCAATTCACATTTTATCATAATTTGAAGTAAACGCACCGTTAAAGTTTAGTCCACAATGAAACCGACCTGTTCATGATAGGGTGGGTGACTCAGAATGGTCTTTGTCTAATTGTCTTCCACGTAATGTTCATTTACTTTCCATTAAAAAAATATGACAATATTTTTAGAAGAAAACAAAAGACATTACTAAATATGCCCTGACATATCTAATTACTTTTTTTTTTTTTTTTTGGAAAGGACATATCTAATTACCACGTTCTTATTTTGCGCGGGGAACGAAAGGAAACTTGTCATGTCACATTGAGAAACGACGCCGTTTCTTTGTTCAAAAAGTCAAAGCTGCCCTTGTTTTCTTCTTCCCCGCTCGACCCTCCTAAACCCTAGTTCTTCTCTCTCACCTGAAAATAACATTCCGACGCGTATTCTCTCTCTCTCTACTTTTCTCACCATAAACGTTTCTCAATCTTTTCTCCAAAATTATTCAAAATCCCTATACATACAGAGTGTTGATACATAGGAGTGTTGATAAATTCAAATGTTCAGGTATCTGACGGCGCCACCGCAATGATGATGATGAGACAAGACTTTTCTGCCGGCGGCGGCGGCGCGGCGGCGTCGGACCCCAACTGTTGCCGGAATTGCGGCGTCAAGGAACGGCCGCTTCACGAAGTCTGCCACCGGGGAAACTTCCGGAAGGTCTGCACTTCCTGCGTCCTAAGGCTCCATCCGCAGTCCTTCTGCCCTACCTGCTTCACCGTTTACAACCCTTCCCAACCTCATTCCTCCATGAACGACGTCGTCACCTGCTTCAAGTGCTACTCCGCCTCCCATTCCCAGTGCGTGGGCCCCAGCCCCCCGACGCCTTACGTTTGCCCCATTTGTGTTAGCCCTAATTCGCCGTTATTTGCCCCGAAGAGGACCAAGGACGCGAATGCGGATGGAAAATTTGAGAATGATGATAATAGCTTCAGGGTCGTTGACAAGAAGGCGGCGAGGGTTTTTCTGGCGGCTGCTAGGATTGCAGTCATGTCGACTAGTAAGGCAGCTTTAGCTGCTAAGGCAGAGGCCGAGAAGCGCGCCAAGGAGGCTGCTTTTACAAGGAAACGCGCAAGGGAAGCTTTGGAGCACTTGTCGAATCTCGTGGCCATGGAAAAGATGAGGAGAAAGGAGTTCTTATTGCCGCCTCCAGATGTCTCGCAGCCTGGTGGTTTAGTGCATATGAGCGACAATAAAGGTTGGAATATGGGCACTGCTAAGATGCCAGCAGCTGTTCAAGTTCAACATGATGATAGGAATAGATTTCGTAATTTAAACAGGGTAGAAACTTCTAGTGATGTTTTGGCAGCACTGAATGCAGTTGGTCTGAGGGAGAGGGAGAGGTTGCAAGAGCTGGAGGTTCAAAATCCAGCGAAAAATGTCGACATGATGGATGTGGAGGAGAATGGGGGATCAACAATGGCTTCTGATTTGGTTAATACGGGATCGGTTGTTCAGAGCCATGGTGGTGGGATCCAGATTGACAAGTCTGGAATTGTGGGTAATGTGGATAACGTTGAGAATTGTAATGGTCGGGGTATGAGAATAAACAATGGGACAGTTCCTATACCACCTGTGGAGGATAGAAATCAGCAGATCCAACGTATTCATTCTGGGGAGCAGATTGATAGTTCCTTGAAACAATAACTGGTGATACCCGCAATGTGTTAAATGGACAAGGTCTGGTTTTGATGAGATGATCTGAAAATTGTCCAATTGAATGATTGTTTTGTGTTTATTTATGTTTGTTCTCTTATTGCAGGCTATATGTGGTTTGCACAGAAGCTATTTTTCTGGAACTTCATTGGAATATGGACAGGGGCATATTTGTGTGAGTTGTTTATGAATGATAGATTAAGGAAAATTTATCCTTGTGCAGTTGCTTCAATTATGTTTAGAGCCTAGTTTCATGTAAAAATGTTCTTGAACATGTTCTTATGACACATGCACTTTTACTGCAGTCTAGTTTAAATCTACCAAGGAGTTTACTTTAGTTCAGGAATTACCTCTTGGCACACCTTTGGATTTTATTGTCACCATAAAAAACAAGCTTGCCCCTGCCCCCAAAAAAATCCAGCTTAAAATTGTCTATTTTGGTATGGCTACTTCCCTCTAACGTATCTAAGTTGGCCAAACCTACATAGTTTTAAGTGATTGAAGCATCAATTGCTTGAAGAATTCCCCTAGAAACAATCTTTTGTTGAACTTGTGATTAGCAGGGGCTTGTAAATGAATTCTAGTAAAAGCATTATTGTGGAGAATGAACTAATGAATTCAGATGATTTGGGTATAGTTATACAACATATCAAATGGATTTTCTCTGATCTGTATTAAAGTTATAATACATTTTCATGTATTACTCTATTAAAACAATAAATAGGAATGATAAAGAATTTGCTTGACTTTTAACTTCGGTGAATATAATTGACCCAGAAGTAGGTTGATTGCCCTCATATTTTGCAACTAACTTCTAGCTTTCTTAAAAACAGTTAAACCATGTCAAGCCATCCGTTCAATACCTGGTATCTTCATATCATTCCATAGCATTTTGAGTACATTTATTGGAAGCATTTGGAATTAAAAGTTAAATGTAGCCTTGATGTGAATTTTACTTGACCAGAGGAATATCAACTTTGTAATTTGGCAGGTATGTTTTTGAATCCAGATAAATATGGGTTAGGGGTTTAGGTTCATTGTTCGAGTATCCAATTTGCTGGAATTGGAACCGAATAGTATTTTATCATTCAGTTACTTAGGCAGATGGATTAAGATTCTAGGCACATGATGCTCTCCTTTATTGAGGCACGTTTTATACTTTCTCAATATTTTTCAGCCCAAAGAATCAAGCTCCCACCACTGGGGTTCGATCTTGTGACCACCCATTTGAAATAGTAGCATAGGTGCCATCACACTACATAGTAGTTGGCTACTCTTGTTAGTTTTGGGTCAGTATATGATGTTATGCTTCCTATCCACTGTTTTATGAGTTGTCAGGTTCAATGAAGTTCATTGTACTTTCGAATTTAGATCATTCTGCTGTGCTCTTGTTATGTTTTTCGTATTTTATTCTGTTCTGCTCCATTTTGACATGCAGCAATCAGCATTCTATTTATAATTTGGTTGGTTAAAGAATGGCTTATTATTCCCCTTTTCTGCTTTTGATTTTCAAGTTGGTTTAAGTCATTCTTGCTCCTTATGCTACATGGTGTTTGATGAGTGCACATTTTTGGATTTGCCTAATCATATACTTTGTTTCTGCATTTCTTTCCCTTGTTCTCCTGGCTACTTTCTCAAGAGCACCCTTTTATGGTGGGATGCCAAAAATCATTACCATATATTGTTGGAGTTGTTAGGATATTCATATTATTACTAGTTTTTTGTATTACCACTCTGATCTTCACAATATGCATATTATTACTTTATTGCTCCTAGAGTGCACATTATTTGTGCGTCTTGCAGAGGATGTATATTATGAATATGAATGTTTTAAAACTCCTGCAATACTTGTTTATTACGGAGTACTATAATGTTTGTTGTGGAGTACTTTTGAGGTAAATATGCGCAGTGAAGATTGTAAATCATATTATTGTTTATTACAACTCAGCATGACATAGCTTATAGTTGTGAGTTTAACATAGAAATTTAATTTGAAGCATTATGTCATATGCTGCATGTTTGACTTACAGAATAAATTTTAAATATTACATAATAACACAATACTCAAAAGAGTTTTACTACATAGACTTTCAAATCATACTTCCTAAATTTTACTCCTTAATGTGGTGGGCACTAATAAATTACTTTTTTCATGTGCGTCTCAATATAAGTGTTTACATTAAAATTTTGTGTGTGAGTAAAAATTAGGAGTAAGTTAATTTTATAATTATTAAAAATTTTATGAACGAGGTTCATTTTTTAATTATTGCAAACTTGAATATTTAGTAATGAACTAATGGTACATTTGATTTTTCAAAATTAAGGGTATGAATAATTTCTCACACACACACACACACACACATATATATATATATATATATATATATATATATATATATATATATATATATATATATATATATATATATATATATATAGAGTTAATACCCAAAATAGTCCCTCGACTATGTCGTAATTATCAATTTGGTCTTCGACTATCATTCTTACCCAATTAAGTCCTCAATTATACAATTTTTATCCAATTTAGTCCTTTGTCAATTTGACTGTTTGTTGACTGTCAAAAGTGGAAATAAAGTTGCAATTTTACAAGTTTTCTCCTTCCTCCTCATTTAGCAGCGCCAAACCATGTAGTAATAAGCTCCGGTTGGGTTCTAAACCTGTCAGTATCGAAGTAGCGGTTATGCATCGGATAGCCCATGAATTTGATTTCCAATGATTTTTTGACGATCGAAATCTGATCGGAGTGTATTGCTGCATGGTTTGGCGCTGCTAAATGGAGAGGAAGGAGAAATCTTGTAAAATTATAATTTTATCCCGACTTTTGACAGTCAACAAACAGTCAAATTAATACAGAGGACTAAATTGGGTAAGAATTGTATAGTTGAGGACTAAATTAGGTAAGAATTGTATAATTGACGACTTAATTGAGTAAAAGTTACATAGTTGAGGACTTAATTGGGTAAGAATGGTAGTTGAGGACCAAATTGGTAATTATGGCATAGTCGAGGGACCATTTTGGGTATTAACTCATATATATATATATATATATATATATATATATATATATATATATATATATATATATATATATATATATATATAGTCGTGGGCACGCACTTTGCGCGAAACGTTATGCCTAACAATCAATTAATATGTTCTAATTTTTTATTTTTTATTTTTAAAATGAGTATGTTTTAATTTTTAAATAATAATATATATAATTTTTAATAATTGTTATATGACAAAATAAATAAGAATACATAAATAAGTTATTTAGATACCAACAATACAAGAATTGAATTAGGAACATGCGGGAGGGCATTAGATTTGGTTTTGAGGGAGAGAATTGAGATGTTAGCTAGAATAATGTAGTGATTTTCTTTAAAAAATGTAAAAAAATAAAAAATAAAAAAAAAATAAAAAAAAATGGAGTGTTGGAGTGATGTAGAAAAAAGAAGACAAAGGTCACATAAGGCAAAGAAGAAGAAGACAAAAAAGTAATGGCAAAGTTGTTATTTCTTTAAAAATTAAGGGCAATTAAAATGAAAAAATAAATCAAAAATTAGATCAAAAAATCTCATCCATTAAATTTGAAATCAATGGTAAACAAGGGGTGTCATTTTTTAAGGGCAAATGACATATATATATATATATATATATATATATATATATATATATATATATATATATATATATATATATATATATATATATATATATATATATATATATATATATATATATATATATATATAGGCTCGCTCAAGTGAGAACAGTCGCCCAAGAGAGGTGCGAGTACTTTGGTGTAAGTAAATGTGTTATAAGTACAAGTATCTTTGCAAGTAAAATCACTTATAAGTGCAAGTAATTTTTCCTTGTTAACATTCGTGCACATAGATACAACTATTTATAACTATAGATGCATCTAGTTTATAACGTTAGGTGCACTAAGTATTGATGCTCAGTGTAAATTTTACTTGTACATGTAATACATTTTACATGCACTTATAATAATTACTTGCACTTAGGTGCACTATATGAAACTGCTACTTGCACTTGTAATGCATTTTCTTGCACTTCGATGTTCAATTATTTACGAAAATGTCACCACGTTTAAAAAAAAAAAAAATCAATGTTTCTAATCCATTAATCTTGAAATGTGGATGGATGGCATACATTCTCATTTTTTTCATAAGCAAGGCGTTCTCACTTTTATATATATATATATATATATATATATATATATATATATATATATATATATATATATGTGTGTGTGTGTGTGTGTGTGTGTGTGTGTGTGTGTGTGTGTGGGGGGGGGGGGGGGGGGGTGGAAGGGTTCAGGTGCAGGTAGCTTCCCGTGCGATTGTGCGATTTTCTCTGAGCCGTTGATCAAATCTAGATCAACGGCTCAAATCAATGAAAATTAAAATAAATAAATAAAACACGTGTCTGGAATAAAGAAGCATAAGCTAAAAATGGCGCACCTTAAGTGATAGAAACACGCATCTTAAGTGTTAGATCTTAAGCACAAACTCACACACATTAAGTACAAAACTCACACACACTAAGCACAACCTCACGCACACTAAGCATAAGCACAAAACTCACGCACTTTAAGTATTAATTCACATACCTTAAGTTTCAACAACTACTGACATTAAGCACAAACTCACGCACATTAAGTACAAAACCCACGCACATTAAGCACAACCTCACGCACATTAAGCACAAAACCCACGCACTTTAAGTATTAACTCACAGACCTTAAGTTTCAACAACTACTGACATTAATCACTACCCTCACACACATTAAGCACAAACCCTACGCACATTAAGCACAAACTCCACTCACATTAAGAACAAATCTCACGCACATTAAGCACAAAAGCTCACACTTTAAGTTTTAACAACTACTCACATTAAGTACAACCCAACGCACATTAAGCACAAAACCCACGCACCTTACGCACAGGGCTCACGCATCTTATATACAAAACTCACGCACATTAATCACACCGCTCACCTTAATTTTGACCTAGATGCAAAAATTACAAAATTGCCACCGCATTTTTTTTTAAATTTTGGTAATCCTGGACGTTGATGTAAGCGAGATGAATGGCCCAGATTAAACCACACAACCGCACCTGGACACCCTAACCGCACCAGAACCTAATTCTATATATATATATATATATATATATATATATATATATATATATATATATATATATATATATATATATATATATATATATATATAACATGAATAAGGTATCTAATTTGGGACATAGGAGATAATATTACACAAAACATTTACAGTTTACACAACTTGAGAAGAAATTCAAAAAATAAAAAGATAGATAGATGATCTACCTTCTTTTATTTTAAATTTTGAACTTTGAAGACTTCAAGTTTTGGACTTTCACCAAAATCACCACGACCTGAGAAGTGAGAATTTAGGGTTTCCACTACCACAGTACACCAAGGGTCCATTGTCCATGACCACCACAAATCCAAGACCACAAAATGATATACCTTCTCTATTTCTCTAACACTCACAAGATTCAGGACCACAAGCCACCATAATTAAGACTTCCGTCGATATGGAAGAATTTCAAAGAGTGAGAGTGTTTGTGTGAGAGCCGGATTCATAGATACAAATATACTAAATTTACAGAGAAAAGAAAAGAGAACTCAAGAAGTTATAGTTGAGAAAAGAAGAAAGAAGGGAAAAGAGGTTGCACGACATAATTGAACGAACGATGTGTGTGTATACACCAAACGACATGGTATGGATATGCAATTTTCATAGATGATGTGGTAGATTCCACCATATATACGTATTTGTATGTTATTATATAAAGCGTAATTGAATATAGTAGCTCGGGTAGATGGTACCAAAGGTCGGACGTTCCCGAGCAGACAAGTATTCTAGTGGAAGAATTGAGAAGAAGTCTCCTCTTCAAGCGTTCAATGTAGTATTTATAGGAGGACGTAGTATTTATAAGAGGTTGGAGGGGGCACATGCCGGCAGACCGGCATGCACGCCAAGTGTCCGCACTCAACTGTCTTAAACACCAAGGAAAAGTGCATGCACGCCATGTGTCCACACTCAACGATCTTAAAGGCCAAAGAAAAGCGTCCACGTGTAGTGAGATACCTGATTGACCAATGATACCGGCTCGATTTGAGCGCAACTGTTGACGTTCACCTTTAAGGGCCAAGTACACAGGCTCAGGGTCCCCAGCCGAGCAGTCAGGTCAAGATCGAGTACGAAAGAGTAAGAGCAGAAGCTAATTAAGCTAATTGGAGCTTAACTTCCAAATTAGGTCTGTCAGGTAAAATCTTCACGTCGAATCTAGTGGGAAAAAGATCATTGCTATGTGTGGAATCGGGCCCGAGCAGGTGCTCAGTACGGAAGAGTCAGTAACCCGAGATTTCCTATCAATGGGTATTATTATAATCAAATTTTCATAAGATCAAATAATAAAGGATCCAACTCATTCAATCAAACTTAGTATAGTTGTAAGTATTTGAATGTAGACTTCCATATCATATCATTAACCCATAGGACATTTCAATCTTTAGGTTTATACACAACCATAGACTTGATTAATTGTAAATAGAATCTTTGCCAATCCCGCAAGTTATTAGTGGCCCTGAAACACCAATAAAACTTGGACCTCCTCACATTTAGGCATGAGTGCATGACAAGGCGCTTAAACAATCATGTCTCCTAATTTTACAAGGTAGATCATCATTTAAAACGACGTCATTTAAAGGTAGCATGGTTAACGACTATATTTTTGAAAAAAAAAAAAAAAACAACTATGTGTACTCTTCACGCACACACTACCACCATAATGCACTTGTAGTGTAAAATTTGTGTCACTAAACTTTATTTTTATGAACATATATAAAGAATATTATGAACCTACTACAATGTAAATGAAAATATATATGATTTACCTACAGTTAAATTAAATTTATGATCGTATAGAACAAATATATAATATAAACATAATGCACATGTAATGTAATGTTTATGTAGACTAAGCTTTGTTTTTATAAACAAATAGATTGAACAATAAAATCTATTATAGAATGAATGAAAATGAAAATATAAATAAATGACATTGTTGTAAACCATAACTCATAAACAACTTAATATAAAATGACACCGTTCTAAACCAAAACTCAACAACTTAATATAAATCAATACTATTTTAAATCAAAATGCAAAGTTCACCTTGCCACGAGATGGACCCTAGTCCACAATATAATTTGGGCCAATGCAAACTGGCGATCCTATTCCTTCCTTTGGGGAGCAGTACAGCAACTTTTCGTTACAATCCCAGCGCAAAACTTACTTCAACTTTAACAAATTACAGTTATGATAACTATAAAGTCACAGTTAAAGTAGAAATTAAGCCGCAATTAAGTAGCTGCATTATTTTTGTACAGATTCAACACAACTTGGGAATGATCACGAATATCCACAGTACCTGTTATTACATTAAGTAAATAAAGATAAGAAATACATAAAACCCAGTGCCTTAGAATTTCTCTTTCAATAATTCATCATGTTGATCTTTCATCTTTTAGCTAATAATTCTTTCAATCTCCACACAACTCTCAAAGCTGAAGATCTGACTCTTCACCTGTCTGTCATCTATCTTCACAAAGAACACTTACCCAGCATCTTTAAGCTCTTGCTCCACTACTCAAGTACATGATAGTTAAAGGGACCAATGTATGAGAAGTAGTTGAAATAGGGCTCGCACTCTGGCCTTCTTTAGCTGATTGGTGAAGTAGAAGCAAGTCTTGCACCCTAAGTTCATAAGGGCGGGCATTAAAAGTATGGGAAATTTTCCCCTAAGAGGGCATCAAGTCATTGCACTGATTTCTGCCAAAAGGCCCTTCCTTATCCTCATCCTCATCATTGTTTCGTTCATGATGGAGGCAGGGGATGAGAGCCTCGAGTCAAGTTCTTGATCTGTCTTCTTTAATTGCACAAGGAGCACCCAATTACCCACATCCCAACTGAAGATATGATCTATACTCCAAACAAGTTTTCCTTGGGAGGGTAAATCATTTATAAGGGGAATACAGGAGAATTTGGTTACCACAAGACAACAGAATATTCTGAATTTGAGTACCCTGACGAATAAAGTTTATTCCATCCACAAGTACATCAGATTCCATACCTTTTCTGAGCTGAGATTATGATAGGGACACACATCAATTGTTACTCAGCAAGAATGCTTAGGATTTGTTGAAAGCGAGCAATTATAGGAGTTCTGGCTTTGAGCCTCTGTATGTCATAAACATCATTACATACTGTTAGCACAAATGGAATTGTTGAATACACATTTATTAATAAGACAGATGAAGATACTTCAAAATATTAAGATTTGAAAGCACAGGCAAGGCACTATATCAGCAGCTAAGATAATAAAATATTTATCCTGCATAGACAAAAGGAACCCAACTTCAAAAAGATCAACTCATTGGTGCTAACATCACAGAAGCCAGAAATTTTTATTGTAATCCAAGATACACAAATATAAACAAGGTGTATGCTGTCTTCTGGTTAATCACTATGAGCATGTTGCTTTTTTATCCCTGGAACTGTAAGGCATGTAGCTACAAGAAATCTCCAAAAACACAGATTGAATGTGTGTGTGTGTGTGTGTTGGGTGGGGGGGGGGAGGAGGGATTTACCATGCTAAACGTCAGTGCTTACTTGAAAGTTAATTTGCTCGATCCATTGACTAATTGCCATTCCTTAATGTAATTGGTACAGTCATTGATTCAGTCTCTAATTTCTTTCATTTGCAAGTCTCAAAAGGTCAGACAGATGGATGTTGGTCAGTCCATCTTCGAGTTTCCTTACCAATCTCAGAAGCTAACATAATAACATAATTTTGATTGCTTCTTTTTGGTTGCAACTTGCATATAACAGCATCCGATGTCCGTAATCGACAAGCAGTGTTTGGCCTCCTCTTGGCTCAATTTAATGACCCACAGCAGACAACAGCAAACAGCAAAAGACAATTTCAAACTTCTTTTGTTCTCGCTCTGACACTTTCAAAACCAATGCATGCTACACAAGCATAATTATTTGGTCAAATTCCATAATATGCCCGGCGATGACTTGTTTTGAGATGTATGTACTTGAAACCAACTATACACTTCCGCAATATGTTTGCCAAGAGTCCATTCTCTCCCAGAATTCATCAACTGTAACTCTTTTATGTATTTTCCAGAAGTCAGAAGCAAATAGCTAAAGATCAATTAGATCGGTCCCAGCATACCACAAGCATAATTAACTGGCCAAATTCCATAATCTGCTCAGCAATGACTTTCTGTGAAATGTATGTACTTGAAACCAACTAGGACACTTCCACAATATGTTTGGCCAAGAGTTCATTCTCCCAGAATTCAACTGTAACTCTCTGGTGTATTTTCATGTGGGAATCAAGTAGCTATAGATCAATTGGATCGAACCCAGCAGCAACTACTAACAATTGGTGATTTTCAATGTTCCAAGATATGAAAGAGAAATCCAAGACCCACACCATCAAAATGGGAACATTCTGATCTTCAAAATATTAAGCAACAAACAAACCCCCCGCTTCAGTGGATTCTATTGTCCAACTACCACTGACAAAGGAGTCTTTATACTTTCTCCAAGGATAAGAAAAGAGCAGAAGCAGACGAATTAATATACACCTAACCTACTATCTTCTAATTAACAATTGAAGCCGTTGATTCTCCTTGCACTAGATAAGGGGAAAAGGACCAAATTTTAACGTAACCTCAGCTACCAGCATACAGAGACGTTACCACTACTTAAAAGTCCTTCCCATCAATAATCAGTTATCGAAAAACTTAAGTTGCAGCTACCAACTCTGGGCCAGAGTTGGTATCTGCAAGAGCAATCTTAATTGGTTGCCATCCCGAGTGATGATGCATGATCCATTTTTTCATACTGATAATCATGTGCAAGATCTGAAGTATTTCGCCCAAAGCAAGCTCTTTTAAGCACATTTTCTTTATAATAGTAGCTGCTTCGTACCTTGAGAAAGACGAGAATTGTAAATACAATAATGCTTTAAAAGGAACAAAATGCATCAAGTATAAAAGAAATAGAAAACAAGTCACTCATACTTCAGTTAAATTAGGCACTAAAAGGTTTTTTAAAAATGAAAAATAAGTAACTTGACACAAATTGGTAGATTAATCTTGTACCTGCATTGAGTAGCCAACAAAGCAGCTTGTCCAGTAGAAGATGATAGAAAGTTATGAATTTCATCCCAGATTGCTTTTGAATACTTGTTTGGATTTCCACTTATAGGATTTACACACTTCCACAACTTCTCATTCTTGCAAACATATAATTGCAAAAGACCTAAGTTTTGCATTACTACCATCTGATGTTCAACTGCACTCTCAAGAGCTTTCTTAACATCAATATCACAATGTTTTGGATCTCCATAGCGAATACAATCTGCAATGTTTGCTTCAGTTGGCATAATTTTCTCTTTTTTTAGTGTATCCAGGGCAAATATAACAACCCCCACAAGGCTTAGAACATAGTCAGAAGGATTTGAGAACCCTGGGGTCCCCCATACACCATTACTGGATACATTGCAACTACCAATTGCAGATGTCGGTGGTGGCTGAATGTCTGGACTAGGATATGCATACCTGTTGGCTTCCTTTTCATTGAAAAGTGCTGATTTCTTCTGCACCTTATGGCCTTTCTGTGACCCATTCAAGTTTTGATGTCGAGATGAATTCATACTGGGAGATTGTCTAACCTCTCCATTCCATGGTTGAGGAAAAGGAGGATTGTTTCCATTATTGGAGTATTCACCAACTTTTAGCTTACCAATGTCGGGTAAATTTGTTAACGGACTTGGGGTCATATTGGATGCATCAGGCATGGTCATCATATGTGGCGGTCGCAGATGTGGGTTAGGTGGTAATAAATTACCCGGTGGATATGCAGGTAGCATTGGCACATTGTTAGGCCTAGTTGGAGTAGTATAGTAATTTTGATGAGGATTTGTAGGGTTACTACCATTCATCCGAGAAGGTTCAGGGTAACTGATATTTGGAGCAGGTCCAGGACCAGTAAAGGGAATTCTGGAATTGTTAGCAGCAGATAACTCTGGAGAATCATTAAACTGCTTAGGATACCCATATCCTTGTTGAAAGTTCAAATTATTATAATCTTCTTGGGGGCCCATCATCACACTTGAATTTCTTGACATATTAGGTTGAGTCATATTTCGTCGCATTTGTTTGCCCTTATATTTAGTGTCCGTACCCCTTCCGAAGTTGGAGAACTTCTGACTCCCTGAATAGACACTTTCATTGAGTGTATCAACAGACTGGTTGAGCTGGCTGGACTCACTGACTGGCACCAATGGGGTGTCACAATTGGAAAAGTTTCCATAACTGCTATTTACAAACTGCTTTGATTCAGTATTAGTAAGAGCAGGGCCCCCAGCTGAAAGGCTTGTCCAGAGCCATACAGTCTTGGCTGCAGCAACAAGTGCAGCAGATGCTTTTTGAGGTTGTGCTAAAAGAATATTATATCTACGCATGCGCAGCTGGTGGAGAGCATTAGAAAAATCCCGGTCACCAGATATCAATAGATAATTAGCAGGTGCAGGATTGTCAACTGCCCAGAATAACATATCCACCAGAATCTTCTTATCGCTTGCATCTTTAACACCTATTATGAGGAAAAAAGAAACAAATGAGTTAATTCATTTTACAGTGCATGAATATATAAATTGGAGTCTTGGAGACAGATACAACTAGCTTTTATGGAAGAAATGAAATGTAACAAGTCTTTGGAACCTGCAAATCACAAACAGTCTTCATCATTAACAGATTTACTCAAAACCTAAAGCCAATCCCAGTCAAGTGTAAAAACTCAGACCCTGAATCTCCAATCTCTTAGTCATTTCATCCCTCTAAGGTTTCATACTTACATTCTAACATTCTCATCAAAATTCTATTATTAGCATGATCCAACTTATTTTTCCATTAAAAGGGTCAAGTATCATGGGCAATATAAAAGGAGGTGTGCAATTAGCTCTGAGTTTTGAAACCCCAATACATGCAACACTTTGGAAATCAAGGGATATTGAGCACAAAGGTTGAGATATACCATAAATTCCTTAAGAAGTGTCTATGTGGCACATACACCAAACCTGATGGTCTGCATATTAATACAATAATAATACGAGATCTAAAGCATAACCAAATCCAAGATCAAGTAACTCCATCCCACACCTTCCAATAAAACCACAGAAATATTATCAAACAAGTGGCGTGTTAAGCAGATTCAATTAATATATTAAAACAATGAATCTCCTAAAAATGTCCACTAGATCTACAAGAGAATGAAATATGAAATGAAAAAAAAAAAAAAAAAAAAAAAAAAAAAAAGAATTTCTCCCATGAATTAAAGAAATTAATACATAAATTATCAACTCATCAATATCAATACCATTAGTCCATTATTAGTACAAAATACTATCAAGATGTAACTATTATTCACACATAAACTTCTAAAATCACCAAATCAAGCGAATTCACTAAGTAGAACTCAGATCGCGCAACACAACAGCTCTAGAACCAGAATCCATCTAGATCTGAAACCACTCTCACCACAAAACCCCAAATCCTTCACTTAATTACACAAATAACACATACGCAGATCATCAGCTGTATCTAACCACTACAAACACAGAGATACATACCAGCGGGGACATGGTTGAGGGCGATGCCGGTGCTATTGAGGGCCTGCTGAACCGACGGCGAGATCTTGGTAGTATCCCCGTAGGCGGAGATGGAGACGGGGCCGCAGTAGTTCAATTTGACCAACGCCGAGCTAATATTCTGCGCGATCGCGTGCGGATCGGAGCCCCTGGGCACCTGGCAGTTCTCTATGTCCCACCACACCGATATCCTCGCTCCCGAATATAGCGCCTCCGCCGCTTCCGACGGCTGCTGCATCGCCAACGCTCCTCCACCTACTGCTCCGTTCCCGCCCGCTCCACCCATGGATAACGACGATCGCCGCAAAAGGAAAGTCGGAAAGTATAGTGGCTACGACTTTAGATTGTCGGAAATGGCGCACGATAGCAAGCAAGCACAGCTGTGAAGCTTCTAGATTATCCTAGTTCGCTAATTTGTTGGTTTTCAGCGGGCGGAGCCTAAAATAGGGAAAATGAAAAGAAAGGAAATTGCAGTGGAAGCTGGCTTTGCGTTGGATTTTCCGCCCCGCACCGCACTTTCCAATGTTAAATTACGGTCGTGCCCTCTTATCAGACAAGATGACGCATCATTGTGGAAATCCGGGGATTCGTCCAATCCCCGCCGAGTCGACACGTGGACTGACTTTCACATTTTCACCAAATACACTAGGCCGATATTGTAGATCATGGTCTAAATTTTATCCCGATTATGTACTTGCAGTTCAATTGTTATATGAGTTAATTCCATTTTTTATTTCTAAATTATAAGTATGAATTCACTTTTAATCTTTTTTTTATTAAAACATCCTTATTTGATATTAGTATTATTATAACATAATTATTTTTTGTCTTTTGTTAACAAAATCATTAAAATGCAGTTAAATATAAAGATATTTCAATCTATTTTATGAAAAGTAAATTAACTCGTTATATTTTTTATATTTATTTTTTAAAAAAAATTCATAATTGAAGACCAAAACGCCCTTATATTTAATGAAATTAGTAAATTATTTTGTTAATAGATAATCAAAAATGGTCATGCTACAATAATACTAATACCAAAAGTGAATATTTTGAAAAAAAAAATGACTAAAAGTGGACTCTCACCTATAAATCTAGGAACAAAAATGGAATTAACTCGTTATATCATGGACCATGGTCCACCGTCGAACGCAATGATTAATTCCCTCGCTGAATTTTAGGTACCTGACCTGGAGATTTAAGGTTATTCTATACTCAAAAACAATAATTGAACCCTTGATCTTTGATTATAGATAGATAAGATGAGAATATAATTGTGTTGTATTCAATAATAATGTCTGAGAGTACAGGGAGCGAATATATAGAGATGCGAGATAGAATCCTAGTCTAACACGAATAATATAGTCCTAGTCTAATATAGATAATAGAGTCCTAATAGTCCTAATACTCCCCCTCAAGCACAAGGTTGGTCAGACAAAACATTGAGCTTGCAACGGAGTAAATTAAAACGTACAGACGAAAGAGACTTAGTAAAAATATCCGCTATCTGATCTTTGGTAGAAATAAAATTGACTTGTAATTCCTTCTTCGCGACTTTATCACGAACAAAGTGGTAGTCGATCTCAATGTGCTTGGTGCGAGCATGAAACACCGGATTAGCACACAGATAAGTAGCTCCCAGATTGTCACACCAGAGTTTGGGCACAGAAGGTGGCGCAAACCCGATTTCCTTCATCAGAGAGACGAGCCAAGTAACCTCTGCAGAGACATCAGCCAGTCCTTTGTATTCAGCCTCAGTTGATGAACGAGCCACAGTACGTTGTTTTCGGCAAACCCATGAGACAAGATTGGTCCCCAAAAATACAGCAAAACCACTAGTAGATTTGCGATCATCAGGATTGCCAGCCAAATCCGAATCAGAATATGCATGAATATCTAGAGAAGGAGAAGACGTAATCTTAAGACCAAGATGTAGTGTCCCATTTATATACCATAACACCCTCTTGAGAGCCGCCCAATCCGCAGTACAGGGAGAGTGCATGTGTTGACACAAACGATTGACTGCATAGAAAATATCAGGCCGAGTTACCGTAAGATATTGTAGAGCACCTGCAAAGCTGCGATACTGAGTGGGATCAGCGTATGGTACCACGGCATCAGTCTCGGCCTTCGTGGTTGAAACCGAAGTAGCCACAGGCTTGCAATCAACCATACCTGCTTCTTTTAGAATATCCTTCATGTACCGTTGTTGAGACAGAAGCACGCCATCAGACAACGGAATGGTCTCAATACCCAGAAAGAACGAGGGCACACCCATATCACGAACTTTAAACTCAAGAGCCAACTTGTCAATAAGAGCAGTCACATGAGCCGTATCAGATCCCATAACCAAAATATCATCCACATAAACCAGAAAATATAAACGAGTATTGCCATGTGAATATATAAATAGAGAGACATCCGTCTTGGAAGGTGAGAAACCAGCAGAAACCAGAAAATCATGCAAACAAGTGAACCAAGCACGGGGAGCTTGCTTAAGCCCATATAAAGAACGTTGAAGGAGACAAACGTGTCCGGGCATCGTTTTGTCTTCATAACCAGGGGGCTGGCGCATATAAACCGTCTCAGCGAGATTGCCATTTAGAAAAGCATTGTGTATGTCCAACTGTCGAATAGTCCATCCACGAGAAATAGCTAAGGATAAAAGAAGACGTACCGTAGTCGGTTTAACAACGAGACTAAAGGTCTCAAAGAAATCCTCGCCGGCTATTTGATTGAATCCCTTGGCAACTAACCGAGCCTTGTAACGCTCAATCGAACCATCAACCTTTCTCTTGGTTCTAAACACCCACTTACATCCAACTACATTCATACCTGATTTAAAGGGAACAAGCCTCCATGTATCAGTGTGCACCAAGGTATTAAATTACAAATCCATTGCATCCCGCCATTAAGGAAATTTAACCGCTTGAGTAAAACATGTAGGTTCAGGAGTAACAGCAGCAGCAGATAAAGCAACATGATCATGTGGTCCCGAACTTCTCGTATTCATTCCATGAGAGCGAACAGATGAGGGCATGTGACGAGACCGACCACGAGGCCGGCCTTTTGGCCGAGGAGCCGGTTGGTCCGTGACTGTCCGCTCGGACTCGGTCACGGGCTCGGCAGTAGCAGGCTGCTGGCGGTGGTGGTCAGAAGCGGCTATGGGCGCGGCAGGAGGGTCACGAGCCGTGACAATAGTCGGATCACCACCAGAAACAATTGGTGCAACACCCCACGGCTCCGGGCGTGGTTTTGGAACCTGCGAATCCACAGAAGCAACAAAAGGAAAGACAGCCTCATCGAATCGCACATTGTGACAGATAAAAACCTTGTTACTGTTAGTGTCTAAACAACGATAACCACGAAAAGATGGAGGATATCCTAGAAAGACACAAGGGGATGACCGAAACTGTAGTTTGTTGCGATTATAGGGACGTAGATTTGGAAAGCATAAACACCCAAAAACACGCAGATATGAATAAGATGGAGGAGACCGATGCAAAAGATAATGAGGAGATTTATCAGATAAGACAGGAGTGGGCATTTTATTGATTAGATAAACTGCAGTTTCAAAAGCATAATCCCAAAAACGAGATGAGACAGAGGATTGAGCCATTAATGCTAGTCCCGTTTCAACAACATGCCTATGTTTACGTTCTACCCTGCCATTTTGTTCATGAGTATACGCACATGATTGGCTGTGACGAATACCTAAGGACGCAAGAGTGGAACCAAGCTTTTTATATTCTCCCCCTAAATCAGATTGAAAAGAAATAATCTTGCGAGAAAAGGAACGTTCAACTAGTGACCGAAACTTATCAAATATAGCATACAAATCAGATTTAGCACGCATGGGATAATACCACATATAACGAGTGTAATCATCCATAAACAACACAAAATATTTAAAGCCAGACGCAGAAAGTAATGGCGCAGGGCCCCAAATATCTGAATAAATGAATTCCAAATGACGCGTACTAGTAGTTTCAACACGAGACAAAAGAAAACGAGAAGATTTTCCTAATTGATAAGAGGAACAGACATTGGGAAGATCACTAGAATTAAATGTACCAACAGACGAAGACGCTAAAATTTTACGTAAGACTCGAGAATGAGGATGCCCCAACCGCATGTGCCAAACGTAAGAGGACCGTGCAGCAACAAATGCAGCAGGGGAAGCAGAAGACGCATGCCATGTGTAGAGACCCCCAGACGCATGTCCCTTAAAAAGAACCTTCTTGGTCAAAATGTCTTTCACATAGAAACAAAGAGGGTGGAACTCAAAGAAAACATTATTGTCCTTTGCAAAACGCTGGACAGATAATAGAGAAGAAGAGAGACTAGGGACATGCAAAACATCATGTAACTTAAAAGACATAGAATCAGTGGCTAACGAAGCAGAACCAACATTAACAATAGGCAAACCTGTACCATTGCCGACTCGCAGAGTCTCCGGGCCATCATAACTTGTCGCAGAAGTCATCAAAGAAGAATCAGGCGTTGCATGATTTGTAGCACCAGTGTCAAGGAACCACTGATGAGGACCGTTGGAATCACCAATATCACCAGAGACGGTCACATTAGCCTGAAAATCCGGAGCCCCTGAATAACGCCGAAAACAGTTGGCTCCCGTGTGACCAAAACGGTCACAAATTTGACACGGATCATCATAGCGCCAAAAACAATTGGCTCACGTGTGACCAGAATGGTCACAAATTTGACACGGATCATCATAACGCCAAACACAATTGGCTCACGTGTGGCCGAAACTGTTACAAATTTGACACGGATCATCAACGTCACGTCGTTGACCGGACCGCTTCTGATACGATGTATCTTGGTTTGATGCCATCGGCTACTGCTACGAAGTGAGGAACATGAATGTTGGAAAAGAAAAACCCTGGCTAACTAATACCAGATGAGAGTATAATTGTGTTGTATTCAATAATAATGTCTGAGAGTACATGGAGCGAATATATAGAGATGTGAGATAGAATCCTAGTCTAACACGAATAATATAGTTCTAGTCTAATATGGATAATAGAGTCCTAATAGTCAGATAAATTCCTTTCACTCAACCACATCCCAAATTTTATTTTTTATTTTTTAAAAATATATGCATACTATAATTATTGTTTTTAAAAATAGTCCACAATACAATATGGTCATGGTCCATGGTATACTTTGCGCACTAGGCCTGTAGGCCAGACGGCCAGTCATATTCAATTATTGAATTGTTCCGTGGAATACTTCCACTTGGAGCAATAATGTTTAGTATTGAATTTTCTATACCATATTTTATATTATTTTGATGGAACCCAGTTTTCCATTTAAATATTAAATCAAAAAAAATATATAGTTTAAAATTATAATAAAGATGGCTCCGTAATAATACAATGAAAGAAATCATTTTTTATAATGAAAGAATTTAGAATTACTATTTACTACGGAGTAATTCAATAGTATATATTATATAAATTTTGTTTGTGTAATAAGTATTAGGAAAATTATGTGTGATAGATTTGATTAAACGGGTGTTTTATAATTTTCTGGTATGAAAATTATGTTTCACTGAATTGATTACACTTTTCGGGAATAATGAAAGAAATTATTACTGTTATGAGTGGATGATATATATATATATATATATATATATATATATATATATATATATATATATATATAGGGGTTTGATCATATGAGACCACCTTTCTACAATCGTTATATCGTGCATCAGACGCACAATGCATTGTTCACTCTAGCCCAAAACAACGATATTTTTATAAGTTGGTGGGGAGTTTTTAGTTCCGCAATTATGAACATAGAACCGTGTCCACCTTGCAAGGTGGACATGGTTCCACAGCATAACGATTGATCATACACGCATTGGGCCAATCGCAAACCAACTGGCAAAGCTCCCCTATCTTGTAACAAAAAGGTAAAATTGCTCACCCCAGATGCCTTCATAATTCACACCGCGACTAGACAGAATTGTGGAGGGACAAAACTCCCCTATCTTAATCCAACACCAGGCACATTTAGTTTAATTATATTAAATTAATTGTTTTTATTTAAACTTTATTTATGAGTTTTTTTGAAAGCTACTGGTTCTATTACATTGTAGTATCTGTTCATATACTTTCTCAACCTACTGAAACACAAAAAAACCAATAACGCCTCCACTGAGGCTTAAACTCATAATCTTCCAAATGGAAGTCCAACCCGGGTACCATTAGATCACATAGTCCTGGTAACTTTATTTATGAGTTAATTGGATGCAATATTATAAAAAGTTTTAAATTTTAAATTTTATTTCATATAATTAAATACAAAATCTAATAATGACATCATAATATAATGCATCAAAACTTATTATATTAATTTATACGGGGTAGATAGAAACAATATATTGTGAAAAATGTCACTTTAGGATTGAAAGGGTAGTACTTGGTAGGGAATAGAAGAGATTTCAACCCCAACCCCTACGTTACGGCAGAGTTTTTGAGACAAATTATTGAAATGTATGTATCACAATTTTTTCTCCCATTATTTTGGGAAATTGTTTATAAAATTTTACGTAAATATTTTCAATATTTTTTGAATGCTACTAACTCTATTACATTGTAGTATCTATTCAAATATACTTTTTCAACCTAATGAAGCATAAATGTCAACAACGCCTCCACTGAGGCTCGATCTCATAAACTACATGACATTTAAGCACAAAGTACTTAGCAAAGAAGTAAAAAGTGAAAAAGAAGTTCAATGGAATTTTTTGACTAGACAGAATAGTGAAATTAAATCTTATTGTTATATATATTTAACATGTTGTCGTTAATGTGACGCCAACTATTATGTGGATTATATGTGTACAAGTATTTTTAAAAAATTAAACCATATTTTTATTTTAAAACTAATTACTTCTTTAAAAAAAACTTGTATTCTTTAAAAAAAAAAAAAAAAAAAAAAAAAAAAAAAAAAAAACACTGACTTGACGACCATGGGCAGCCTTCATTGAATTTTGACCTCATTGTGAGGTCTAGATCTAGACTAGTGCACTAGTTGTTGTTATGAAATAGTCAGTAGCAGCTGATTCGATGATCGATGGCTATTTTTATAAAAATTAAAATACAAGATAAAAAAGTGTTAGTTTAAAATAGATAAAATAATAATAATAATTGTACACATAAGATCTACATAAGCATAGGATATCACGTGTTAGCTTAGTTAGCGTCACATTAATAATAACTTTATGAATATATAATAATAGGGTCTAATTACATTTTTTTGGTGGGATTATGGGAACGGTCTAATTACATTATTTTACCAATTTAAAGTACTTGATTAAAATTTTTTCAATTAATAAATTTAATTACAATATTTGTTAGCCTCAAGGTGCCAAATTGACATTTTCTTTCTTTATTTATTATTCACATACTACCACTATCAGTTTTATAATATTATTTTGATTTGTGTATCACAATTATTAATTTTGTGGCAGGCCACAAGGCTTCGCACTTGGACGTATATAAAGCAGGATACCTGCTCCCTGCTACCTACCAAAATGGACGTGGCCGATTGAGATAACCTGCCGTGCTAATGCAATTATTAATTATTAATATTTATAATAGAGTTAATTCTAAGAATAATTATTTAACTATTGATCTTTATTAATTTTATATCAACTTTTAATTTGATTATAATTAATCTTTGATTATTAATTTTGTTTCAGATTTTGTTTTTTGGTTAAATATTCGTTTAATATGCATTAAATTTAATGATAATAATATAAAAAGTAGCTAACAAATCCCTTTCAGATTTGCATATTTAAGAGTGTTGAAACAAAAGATATAATCGCCTTAGATTTGGAAATTAAAATTATCAATATAATGGTCCGAATTTACTCGTGCATCAACATGTTCTTCACATTTTTACTAATGATGAACTTAGTGTATGAAATTATGAACTAAATTTGTCCATTTCAATAACAAGTAAAATTTTACATTTCTAGCATTAAATTTAACGGTTATTAATTGGAAATTTGACTGGATGATCAAATCAGAAACAAAATCAATAGTTAAGAGACCAGTTATGGTCAAATTGAAAGTCGATGATAAAAATGGGTAAATGTCAATGGTCATGCGCAGGCAGTCTATGCGCACATGGTTATTTAGGCATGTGGGTTTGCATTGCTCTGGAGGCAACCAACATGCGCGTACTAGGCCTGCAGGGCAGGCGGTTCATGCGCACCTGATTACTTAGACATGTGGGTTTGCATTGTTCTAGAGGAAACCCACATGCACGTACTAGACCTACAGGGCAGGGTAGGTACTCCATGTGTACCTGGACCCTTAGGCATGTGGGTTTGCGTTGCTCTGGAGGTAACCCATATGCGCGTACTAGACCTGCAAGGTAGGGCAGGCGGTCCATGCGCACATGGTTACTTCAGCATGTGGGTTTGCGTTGCTCTAGAGGCAACCCACATGCGCGTACTAGGCCTGCAGGGCAAGGTATGCGGCCTATGCGCACAACATACATGCACAATCATGGTCAATGCATATTATTATCTCGCTTCTCAGCGGTCGGTATTCTTATCCCGCTTCTTAGCGGTCGAAATATTATTTTTATCCCGCTTCTCAGCGGTCGACATATTATTATACCGTTTCTCAATGGTCGGTATATTCCACTTCTTAGTGGACCGCTAAGTTACCCTTTGAGGTGAAGTGTCTCAATGACCCAGCGCAAACAGAATGCAGCAAATATCTCTTTCTTTTTCTTTCAGGGTACGTGTGAGAGCTAAGTTGTCTTGACGAACAACATGCATGGAAGGTTTTAGGGACCGAGCACTGAGCTGTCCATAAGAAATGAAGAGCTTTTATACCAATAGTCGAGAGAGTCAAAGGCGCTTAGAAGGCCGAGAGCGTCTATACTTTCTTTGCCTGTCAAAGACAAACAAAGAAAGTTGTGGACTTGTGACCCGTGGGGGAGGGGGGGGGGGGGGCATTTAATTGCAAAAGTGTCGGCCCAATCGGTCCATTTTTATTGCCAAGGAAAGAATAAAACATGAAACAAAATAATATAAGATGTGATGCCATAGGGTTCAAACCTAGCCCACAACCTCAAGCATAACAACACAAAATTCAGACCACCAAGCCACTCAAGATCTTATCTACTAAAGGGCGGGAAACAATACTTGCATAGAGTGCACTGGAAGCAAATTACAGGGCGTTTGGTTTGAGGGATTTTAAATTCCCTTCCCACTTAATTCCCACCTAATTCCAAAGACCATTAAATTCCATAGTTTGGTTGGAGGGAATTGCAATTCCATGGAATTGCAATTCCCCCATTTTCATGGAATTAAAATCCCATGTCCCCCCCTGGGATTTTAATTCCTGGGAAAAAAAGATAGTGATGAGTCAAAATTACCCTTCCTTTTTTAACCTAAAATTAATGTCTAACAACAATAATGGACATTTTTGACTTTATACTAATTCCCTTTCAATTCCCATATATACCAAACATTGGAATTGAAATTCCCAGTAATTCTATTCCTGTCAACCAAAAACTGGAATTTAAATTCCCACTTTATTCCAAGTAATTCAACTCCCATGGAATTACAATTCCTTTCCCACATAATTCCCCCCGTCCAACCAAACGCCCTGTTAGTGTGGGGACACGTGTGTGGCCAAGAATGAAGGTTGCCCGATACCGTCCATTTGTCAACTATCCGTGAGTCCTTCAACAATATAAATAGGGTGCTTTCCCTCCCCTCAAAAAACCACCCCTTAGCTCACAAAACCCCTTCTGGTCCATTGGCTTGAGTCCTAACTCCCAAGCGGCTATAGCTTGTATTGTTTATTATTTGGGCCGCCATTTGGATCAGTATCTCGAGTTTTATACGTACTATTTTGGACCTAACGCACCCGGTAATAAAGCTACTATTTTCCTTCACCCATTCTGTACATCTATACCCAATTTAGGGTGAACCCGATTTCGGCAAAACCATCAAGTATATTAAAAATGTACCTTTTCATGATTTACACAACTATTTTAACCATGGTTCATGGAATGATGATTAATATTACTCCATCAAACATATTTTAAATTTTTTATTGATAACTTTAAAAAATATATATATGGAATTTAACGTACCCAGCCATGCCATCTCTATATAGGTTGTAGCTAAGATATGACACTTACAATTACAAAGCACTTGGTTGCAAAGAGAAAATTAGGGGATTGAGAATTGTAATTTCTCAAGATAGAAATAATGCAAAAATAAAGTAGGAAACCAAAATTTATTTTTTGGGTGGGAACATAATTATTATATGAAACTTATATTGAGTAAAATCAGCAGAGGTCATGCGAGTTTGGTGATTTCGTCACCTTTAGTCCTAAGCTTTAAAATCAATCTTCTGTGATCCTTCGAGTTTTGAATTCGACCTGTCGTAGTCCTTTCATTAAGATATTTCATCTTACTCGTGAAAAGTAAGGGCAAAATAGTCTTTTTATTGCAACCCTAGCCAAAACAATTCATTTCCCTCATAAATTAGCCCTAATCCACCGAAAAAAGTTGTAATTGAACGAATTTCTGAGGGAAAAATTGCAATTGAACGAAAAAAATTGAAATTGAAAACAATTAGGGCTAATTTATGAGGGAAATGAATTGTTTTGGCTGGGGTTGGAATAAAAATATTGTATTGCCCTTACTTTTCATGACTCAAATGGAATATCTTAACGGAAAGACTACGACAAGTCGAATTCGAAACTCAGGGGATCACGGATGGTCGATTTGAAAGTTTAGGACTAAAGGTGACGAAACCACCAAACTCATAGGACCTTGGCTGATATTTACTCAATTTATATTCTAATGTTTTGTTTATACGCAGGAACGGGCTAGGAATTCCGTTGAGGGGGGTGAAGAAGAAGGGACGGGTCCAGAAATTTTTTCCAGTGAAAGCGAAACGTTAAAACAAAAGAGATAACTTGAAAAAAAAATTTAAGAAATATCTGTATAAATATTGTTGGATATGAGCAAAAAATAAAACCCATCGAAACTTTATAAAAATACTAGTATTTTATATGCGCGATGCGCAAAAAATATATGTCCAATATTAAAATCTTAGTTATATTAATTTTTTAAAAATAATAGTGTGTGTGTGTGTGTATATATATATAATTGTATAATTCATATTAATATTATTGAGGTAAGAATTATAGAAATGATAATTTACTAAATATAACTATGGTAACATTTTAATTAAAACCTAAAAATGAATTCAAACTTACCATTGAAGGATGTAAGAAAAAATATTGTGTATGCATGTACATGGTAATAATAATGTGGAAAGATAACAGAAGTTATAACGGCAGAGATATTTTTGTCCAAAAAATTATGTAGTACAGCTTTTATAGCACAAGGTACAAAAAAAATTAATGGAAAACATGGACATAAACCAGGGGTATAACCTGGATTGAAGCTTATTATGTTTTTAGATTCATAACAAAATATGAAATATAATAATTTGAATAAAAAACAGTACACATCTCATTATTAATATAAAAGAATGTTATATGTGTGTGTATTAAATATTTTTTTTTAAAAAAAAAAACTATTAAAAATGTAATTGTGTTGAAGCCAAAAAAAATTGTGAAAATGTGTTAATGTCAAGATTTGAAACTCATGACCTTCATTATAACCAAACACAAGCTTTGCCAACAAATCTAACTCACTTCTTTTTAACATTTATCTATTTTTTATACTAATACTAAAACTTGTACTATGTATACATATATACATACAAAAGTTATATATGGAGTGGGGGTGGGATGAGGGGGGCAGCTGCCCCCCTTTGGCTCCGTTCTTGTTTATACGATAATTAAAAATGAATAAGTAATACAAAGATTAATATGTCCATGAAAGTGTCATTTTTTTTTTTTTTTTGAAAACCAATCACGCCATTATTCGTTATCATGAAACAAAGCATCCACATTACAAAAAGAAGTGTCAAACCACTCCCTACAATCAAATGTAGAAATTAAACATCCTCCTTAAACCCTAGCAAGTGGTGACATGATTTGCTAATCATTAAACATGTTGGAAACTAACATTAAGCAAGACTTAACAATAGACTTTAATATCCTCATTGACTATCCAAAAGCCAAATTTATCTCCTTAGAGCATCCTTATCAGTAGAAATATTAGAGTGGAGAATGTAAGAGTGATTAGGAAAGAAAATGTGGAAGGGGAAAAAAAAAAACAAAATGACTTTTTAAAATGAAAAAAAATTAAAAAAATAAGTATATCAGGTGCGTCGAACGCAGCCGGGCGCGTGGCTGTGGACTTGCTGTGCGCGTCAGCAGGTCATATTTCTTTCTTCTTTTTTTTTCTTAATTTTTCCATTCTCCCCACCCCTTGCAGATGAATTCTTTTTGCATTATCTCCTCCCCACATCAACTATGCTCCTTTAATGGGAAGAATTCATTCTGAAAAAGCTCCAAAAAAAACACTATAGTGGATGCTCTTACACCCTTAATTACTAGCATAACAATATGCAAATCACATATCTCCACAACCGCCCTCTCAACTCTCAACCCTTTTAACTAATTCAAAGCTTCCCAAACACCCACCGCCCGACCAAACCCCATAACCCTTCTCATGTATAATTCCGTGTCCACATTCAATTTTAAAACGCCTCCTACTGGCCCCAGTTAGTGTTGCTGCCCAACCTAATTTCACTCAAAACCCTCCCAAACTCATTAGCCTGCCTCTCACTTGCCAAATACGTACTACCATTAACACCCTTCCTCCAAGCTCACAAAATGAAATTTTTTTATCGCGAGGCTATCTCAAATGGTTCCACCGATCACCCTAAAATCTTGCTCCATCAGCAATGTGGGGTTCGAATCTCAATGGAAACCTGCGGGTCATTGGGAGGCCTTGACTGATCAGAGATGATTAAGATCACTTATGCGCAAAGTGTACATGCAAGGGGTGGGAAATTCATGAGAATTGACGGGAAAACTAACGATTTACCTCTTGATCCAGTAGCTCTTAGGTAGGGGTTCTATCATTCTAGGGCTTAGGATTAATCTGAAGTAAGTTTGAAAACCTAATGTACCAAAACAAAAAAAAAAAAAAAAAATCCCTCCACCCTCTCCAAGATCAAAACACCAACAGCCCTCAAATTGCCCGATTTATCTTAAGAAGCTTTCGCAAACTGACACTCGGCAAACAAAGAGTTTACTATATAAACTCGCAAGCAAACTTTCGCTAATGTGGCAAGCAATGACAAGTTATTTTTATCTTATGGATTCCAAACAAAATATCTACTTTAAAATTTATCATGAAAAAATTAAAAGTTAAAAATAGAATTTGAATGTTCAAGTAATATTTTCAAATCTCAAACCCTTGTCTATCTCAACCAATCCTCCGTTCAAGTCAAGGAGGACATAGCATTATTGATGGATAATTTTTCACAACTTTTCTTCTAACCTTATAAAAGGGGGAATTAGAATTATTGCATAGGGGTAATTTAGTCTTTCTATTCGTGGGTATAACTGGCATGATCCACATATCTTAAGCTGACCCTTCATAAGTGAAATAGTTGGGAAGATTGGAAGAATGTATCATAAGTCACTAACTCATCATAACTTTTACTTTCACTTATGGATAAAAATAATAAAAATTATGAACTCCTTATATTAATTAAAAAGGAGGATATTGTTACTTTTTGTATTTTTTACTATAGTATTTATTTTATACTTTCTTAAATTATTACAATTCAAAGAATTAATATCCCACCACCAGAGTTCGATCTTGTGATCTTTTTCCAAGAGCAATCACAGAAGTGTTATCAGAGTATAAAGTGTTTGGCTAAGCAATCTAAGAATATTGCATTACAGAAAGTAAAAAATAAAATATAAAATATGAGTACATGAAAAGCCCAGTAGTTACCAGGACTATGTGGTCTAATGGTATCCGGGTTGGACTTCCATTTGGAAGGTTGTAAGTTCGAGCCTCAGTGGAGGCGTTATTAGCTCTCTGTGTTTCAGTAGGTTGAGAAAGTATATGAACAGATACTACAATGTAATAGAGCTAGTAGCATTCAAAAAAAAAAAAAAAAAAAAAGAAAAGCCCAGTAGTTGGTGGTTGCCAACCACGTGGCCAGAGACCATTGATGGGCCAGCTAACTTCCTTCGTGAAGGAAAGGATCAAAGATTACCCAATAAAGAAAGAAAAGAATAAATACGTGTACATTTTAGCTTATATATGGTTTTTCACAAAAATTCAGATTCACAAAAATTTGTCTTTTCATAATAGACAAATTTATTTCCCTATTATGAGTTGTTTAAAATTTTGTTTTCATATAAGAATAAATTTTGTTTAAAAAAAAAGAATAAATTTTAAATTATTTTTCAAGTAAAAATACTTTTAGTCACATTATTGTCTCATCACACATCTTTTCTACATTATCATTCTATCCCTTTCTCTATGTCTTAGCATGCTATCATGTCCGCAGATTTAATCACTGATTTAATAGACAGTATTTAGGAGAAGAGACTAATGTTCAAACTTCAAGATGTGAACTGTGAAGATTATATTTAAAGTAGACAAATTCCTTGTGCGCACTAACATTTGGCTATATCTACTAAGCCATTGTCGAGCAGAGTGTGAGAAGCCCTTGTGATTAGGGATTCAACCTTTGGGAAAAGCTTGCTATCATAACCACATTTACTATCTCACTATTTTATCATTGGTACATCTCACTATCAAAGTGCTGTTGATAATGTGGAGCAAATTTCTTTCATTTTTCAACATTAGCTACACACATCTACAGACAACAAATGAAAATGGCTTCATTTCAAATCTATGATTTACTATTCAAAAGATTCTTTCTTTTTTTTTTTGGGTAATCTACTCTATTCAAAAGATTGTTTTGCAACAGAGTTACTTTTTCTTTAGCCCCTTTCAAGCCTCCTTGTTGGCTGGTTCATTGTGCATACAAGTCAGAGAAGAAGGGATCAGAAGCTGCCTCTTTTGCTGAACCATAACTATTCAAACGCTTCTTCAAAGAGCGCAATTCCCTCTCGTCTTTAGTGCTTCGTGCCTGTGCCACAATGTTCATTGTCTGATAAGCATATCTACTTTCTTAATTTTTCCTTAAACCAACATTATCGTAAATGTGAACAATCCAGAAGTTAAAAGTAACTACAACCTGTTTTACTTCATTGCTGATTATATTGACACATAATGTTTGACAGAAGTCTAACAACTTTCGAACATGTGTATGAATGAATTTACTATAAAGAGAAATGGTCACAACATTGCTATGAATGAATTTAATGAAAGGGAAAATGGTCTTGATACAATAAATTTGCTGATTAACTCTCAAGCATAACGATTTTGCAAATGTGTAATATATCTAGGACATGGCTGTCAATGAATTTACTAAAATGGAAAAATGTTTTCGTATAATCGTATGTGAAGTGAAACTTACATATGATTTCTTCAGCAGCAATATGTCAACCAAGTATTGCAGCCATAACACATTAGTCTTCGGGAAACTGCATAGCAACAAAGAGAGCAGATCCAAAATAAATAACATAAGATTATCTATTTGAGGTCTTTAGTTATTCATCAACAAGGAATCAAGTACTGGTAGCTTTTGTTTCTTTCTCAAAGGCATATTATTTTTGGAGAGAGATAGTATATCAATTTTCATGAGAAACATGACATTTTTGCTGCATCCATACTGAAAAGTGAAAAATGATAATCAACCTGGGGGCTGGGGGGTGGGGGTAGTTTTGTGCTAAAGTGCCCAATTAATATATCAGGGACAATAATATTAGAAGTATGAAGCAAATTATAAGAATATGGCTAGGATAGCACGTTAAGAGATAAAGTACGATAAGATAAACATCACGATCAAACCAACTTAACAAGTAATGAGAGAAAAAAAGAGGTCGGATATTTTTATAGTGTTTCAGCAACCAACTAATCCACTACCTAAGGATTCCTTAGGATTTAGCAATCCACTATACTCCGGTCCTCTTTATCCTTGGTGGGCCAATATTGATGAACAACCCTCATCGATAAGCTTTAAACCGAGACTATCGCAATAGTCACAACAAGCTACGGACTATACAAGTCCAAATACAATCACCTTATACAACGGATTTTTTATTACGCAATGGTGTCTCTAAGCAGACTGATTGTATACAATTGAAATTCTAAGGTTGATTCTATGGATTTTAAAATGCATGCTCAAGACTCAAGTGATATTCTTGAAGGCTGTAAGATTAGAATAAGAGTACAGGGCTTTCAAGAATAACTCGAAGAAGGATAGGAAAGTTGCGCTAAAGAGATTTTTGATTGCTTGGATGATCAAAGTTTTCAAAAGATTACTATTCAAAGTGAGGGAAGACTCTATATGTGAGGGAGAAGTGATGAACGGATTGAAGAAAAAAACATATGTTGGAGGTCATTTAATGAGGAGAGAGATAGTCTAACATTCAGATTTTTCAAATAGGAAGTATGGACTAGTTCCATAGTAAGGTAGAGTAGACCTGTTGAAATTGACACCATTCTGCCAAGTGACTGGTTGAAGACAAGGTTAACGGGTTCAATAGACCTATTGAATAGTACTGTTGTTCTTCATTTTCCAGCCAGTATTGCAGGTCTGTTCAACAGGTCTATTGACCCCGTTTAATAGCACCATTGGTTTCCAAATCTTATGCTCCCCGGGAGTATCACACTTCTTATCCTGGAGTGATTTTTGAAGTATCCCAAAGGGATTTAGAAACTTGAGCGTTACCAATATTATATACCAATAAACCCTTTAAGCTGGTTGCTAAACACCACACTAGAAAGAGGTACACAAAGCATAGGGAATTATTGCACAACCTGTACACTCCATTAAAGTTATTAGCTACATTGTTTGTTAACATCAAAACCAAGATTATATAGCATATAAATGCTAACACATACCTTTCTTCCCAGAATTCTCCAGTGACTTCCCTCATTTTTCTGTAAGTTTCTGACTGCAAGAGGAACAACTCAATGGAAGAATAAGAGAAAGAACCTAAAGACTAATGAATTCCTTGCCTTGTACCTGTTTGTCTCCTTTTGGGCCTTCAAAGAGTTCAGGGTCTGATGACAGGTCCAGGTAAAGTACATCTTCACCTGAGGACAAAAATGCATGAACAGCTGAGGATTTTGGCCTCTATGCAGGCATTGTAAGAGGAAAAGAAAAAAATTAGACTTTTCTTTCGGTGCTCCACTTGAGCACCATCACTATGTCTAATTTTTTTAGAACCTTATTAGTCTAAATTGAACCAATCGGTCTGGTTTTTCACAGTGAAGAAGGGTGACCATAAACCACAAAGTGGCACTGCCACATTAGTCCTACTCTTTTAATTTTACCTCAAAACATCTTTGACTTCATTTGTGTCACAGTTATTCATCCATTTAAATTTCAATATTAATAAAGAGGGCTAACATGTTGGGCAAGAAGTGTGAATGATGAAATTACATGTCAAGTGTTAACCCTTTTTATTAAATGGTTAAATGACAAATTTAAATGGAGGACTAATTGTGACAAAGAAATGAAAGTTATGGATGTAATTAGGTAAAATTAAATATAGGACTAAATGTGGCAATGCCACATTGCCACAATAGTTAAGGACTAAAAGTGAAATTTGCTCATTTAGTTATTTATTTTCTTGATCATGAGCTCCTTGTAATGACCTCAATTCCATTCTGCATTTCTTGTCCCCTTACACACCAAGAATGACATAATTTGAAAAGAAAAAACAAAGTTAAAAAAAAAAAAAAAAAAAAAAAAAAACGGCATGAGGCATGATTTCTTGCCTGTATTCATCCTTGAGAGAGTGAAGTCAATTATTGAGATAAGCAATCCAAATGTTCTCACATGTATTTGTCTTCCCTCAAGAATGAATTTCACAGTAGGAGAAGCTTTTCGTGTCAAAAGGATGTTTCCCCTAAGATGTAAGAAATAAAAGTTTATTCAAATTATAAATCAGAAACATAGACACCCCTAAGATGTAAGAAATAAAAGTTTATTCAAATTATAAATCAGAAACATAGACACAATAGACAATTTTACATTGATTTTTTTACTGTTGAACCAATCTCAAGACAAGGAAACAATACCAGTGTAAATCCCGATGCTCAAATTCATATGCTGCCTCAGCTACTGCCAAAGCAAGCGTTGCCTGGAATGTGTACTTAGCAGTTATGCAATAATAAAGAACACAGAAATCTAGTTGAGACTGTAAATTTGCATTTGCTAACCTGAACTAACAGACTCCGCGCTTCATCATAGTTCAAAAGAACAAAGCTCTCAAGATCCTTGCCCCCATGTTCTTGAACAAAAATAATGTAGCACTGAACACAATTTTAGTTTTTAACTGTTGGCTTAGTAACAAAGTCATGTGCATAAACATTTATCTGAAGTTACAGGCAATTATCTTGTATGGATAATTGGGAAAAATGCATTCCAAACCCATTTCAAGTCTGCCTCATTCCCTGGGCACAGTTTTCAGAGCACACTATATATGATTTTATAAGGTAAAACCAAGCAACTTCTAGCTCTCTGAAAATATGTCGTAAACAATAAAAATTGGCATAGAAAGCAACCTGCTTTTCTGGAAACTCCCTAGGATTGTCGTTTAATGTACCCTGATTCAATTCCCAGTCTTCCCATGCTCTTATCAGAGAAGCATCATAAGGACCTTGGCATACTCTCATGCTGTGGCATAAAAATAAAAAGATTACATTATCATTGTTACCAAATTGCTTTACTGCATTTTCAGTTGACAGAATTTGTTTACAGACTGGAACTCATTTGAAACATGTCAACATGACCAAAAGTAGTGACTGTTAATGACATCTCTAAGAACTAGTGCAATATTAACTTTATCCAAGCCAAGGAGTTTAAAAATGATTTTAGAATCAAAATGTGTTTCTGAAAACTAAATCAACACTATTTTCTGTGATGTATTATAGTTTGCAAGACCTGCTGCAAGTAGACTATGTATCGTTTCTCCCCACTATCTCAACCAATTCTCTCACGCAAAAATTCCCTTGAAAGGAAAGCTGAGAGGGAAAAAGAAAATCATAAAAGATCAAACACTAGTAGATACCCCTTTGTTATATCCTAGACAAGATTTGCCAAGCAGAAACAAATTTGGTCCAAAGCCCCCATTATTACCCAATGAAGGGGATACAAATTATGACACTTCATACAATTGCATAATAGTTGATGTATCGTTTCTCACGCAGAAATTCCATCTGGGTTGTGCTAGTAGAACACAATAGCAAATAACTTACTCTATCGTTTGTATGAATGAAGTGCAGCAATTCAACATGTCATTTTCATATCCTCTTAGACTATTAAGGGTGCCAGACAGTATGACTTCCTCAAGTAATTCTTCTGCTTTCTGTAACATGTGAAACATAGATATTGAATTAGAACAATCAGCAAAAACACTGATAGAAGAATTAAAAAACTCCTCTTTTATATGTTACCAGATTCAGTAGTTAAGCCTTCAATCCTTCAAATCAATTTTTCTTTAACAGAATAAAAAAGGGAAGTCTTTTGAACTAATACCTTCTGTATTTCTCCATTCACTCGTAAATCTCCATCAAATGGAACAATCTTACATACACTTTCAGCAACCCTAAAAGCTTCCCCGTATGTCCCTTCACCAATCTTGACAATATCTGTAGGGTTACTGCATTGAATAAGTTGCAAAAGGAAAAAAGCAATTGCATGTTAGCGTAACCAAAGTAAGATATGTCTGTGGACACAGGACAAATACTACCACAAAGGAAATCAAAAGTAGTAAGAATGTAGTTTGAACAGTGAGGTTATCTATATAGTTGAAATGATGCAATTAGATTAGTAAGAGAAACCCGCACCAAGATTTTGATATGACATCTAGTAGTGTGAAAGGATGTGACTGCCCACATGCTGCTAACAGTGCCAAAAACGGATCCCAACTGTTAGCATCCAATGAAGAAGGCCTTGAAGTCAAAGAAAGTTTTCCAACTTGAACTTCAATATCTCCACCATCATCCCCTACAACAGTATGAACTTCTGCAATGCTTCTTTCTGAAGATGCCTTCCTTTTGGAGATATCTTCATTAGTGAAATCAAGGCATCTCTTTTCATTAAAACACATGCCTAACTGCAGTTGTATGGATGCATTTTCTGACGCTTTAAGGATTGAATATCTAGACAATTTGTAAGGAGCAGATTCCTTCCGTGATGCTGGAGTTTCTAGTATCTTGGAAAGTGAAGTAGGTGGTGCATAGCTATTATTTAATTTCTTAGAAAGCAACCATTTCTGTAAAATTGATGATAGGCGTGGTATTGCAACATGATCTGTTTGGATGGCCATGGTCCATGTACCAGATTTCTTAGGAGAGGGGCTTTCCTCCATTAAGTCAAACGCATCAACCTCTTCAAAGTATGCCTTCTCCTTGTCAAAGTTGGGAAGCTCTACTGCTTTCCCCTAGAAAGGTGTAAGAAATAGATGGAAGGAAATGACAAGTAATATTAGTATGTTAGATTCATTTGGCTTATGTAGCATTTGCTACCAATTTAAATTAAAGTACCCTTGGAAGAGGTGGTTTTGCTTTTCTTCCTGGCTTCCTCCGTTGAGGTTTCACACATGCAGTGACAGCAATACTAGTCCTCCCTCTGTCGATTAAAATTAAAGCAGCAGTCCAAGAGTGGAGTTCAGTAATCAATTGCCAATTACATTTCCAAGAGCAGAGAACTTGAAATACCAGCATGATAGTAGTAAAGTAGTGATAAACTTGAGAAGAAATCGCAGCACATTAAGCCACTAGACAATACAATAAATTGATCTCAAAGGAATAGCTAAACAAAAAATTAACAGGACCAGGTTGCAAGTGGCAAGGAAAGCATTTACGGGAAGAGAACATGAAGTTTTGCACTCATTCTCACCCCTAAAATGCACATTAACATTGAATAGAATGTGTGGTTAACACAGATTCATACAACCCACTTTGTTGACCTAAGTTTTAATTTTTCATCCATGAGTTGACTATTTGAATCACACAGGGTACAATCTGCATAACCGACAGCTTCAACTAGTACTTTAATAACCCATCCAAAAAAGAGGACTAAATAGTTGTGTCTTAATACAAACAGTTTGATAGTACTACTACAATCTGTTAAAGATAGCTTGCTTGGGAATGAACTCGGAACTGTAATCTCCATCATATACAAATTTCATTGAATTTTTTTTTAAACCCCTCAGTCCATAGTCAATTAGTCACCCTGTTTAGTTTTATTACATATAGTTGGGAGCTAAATATCTACACATAGTACCAAGCACATCGAAGGAAGTAGTATTCACATCACTGCAGCTTACCAAGTTCCATTAGACAGTCTGTAAACAAGGTGCTACATAACCAACCTTCTGATGCTTAGAACAGCCTCACTTGCAGGAATCATCATATCATATTCTTGAGCTACACATTTAATTTTTTGGAACCACATATAAGGGACTTAATGTCTTCGTCTAATCTCAACCATACGATTATTTTTTGAAGGATAAGACATGCCATTTGCCCCCACAGCATCAAATTCGATTACAGTATCATTACTTTTTTTATAAGTTTATCTGTGCTCAACCATATGATCATTTGTTGACAGAAGCCATGCCATTGCCATTTATCCCCATGGCATCAGACTGAATTATGTTATCTTTACTTTTTTTAGTTTATTTTCTTTCTTCTTATAAATACAACAGGCAAAATGACCACACTAGAAGTGAAATTCATTTCAGACTTTAAAAAAACTAAGGGTGTGTTTGGTTGGCACATGGGAATCGGAATCGGAATGGTTATCAAATACTTGGTAATGGTAATGGGTTTTACTGTAAGTATTTTGCATGCTTGGTAATAGGGTGGAATGGGAATGATTATCAATAATGTTGTTTGGTTATGTATGATCCAATAATGGAAATAAAGATTTTAAAAATACAAGAACACAAAATCAAGACAATTGATTCTAATATAAAGAAATCCAAAACACCAATATGAACAAAAAATAAGGGTATCATCCCCAAATAAAATCTAAAATCACTAATCAAAGGGGATGAGAAGGAATAAGGGAATGAAAGGGGATGATACCCTTATTTTATTTGGGTATGAGGTTTTCAATTAAGAAGGTATTTGAAACCATACTAGTGTTCTAAAATCCTAGCAACCAAACAATACCAATCACTTTGATACCCATTCCTTAGAGCTAAACTTGTCAACCAAACACACCCTAAAATCGACCAAACACACCCTAAAATTTCCCTAAATGGGCTTCATTTGTTACAGCCAATGAAGAGTACTTATAATCTTTTGCAGAAAAAAAAAAAAAAAAAAAAAAAAAAAAAAAAAAAAAACCATACTTATTATCTCATAATTCTTAACAGCAGAAACTAATTAGTAATTACTACGTTTTCAGGTTGAGCAAAATTAGGACACATATATGATATAACCTGGTGGAAAGGGAACGGTTCCAACTTATACGATTGGGAGGGGCAAGACTGAGACGATTCTCGACCTCCGAGCTTGTACTCGAATCCCTTCTGAAAGAAAAAACAGAAATAAATATTAAAATTTTGAACGAAAAAGTGAAATTCTTAAATGCGAAAAGGGAATAAATAACCTTGCTACATTTTGTTGAGTGTTAGTTTGAGGCTTTCTCCTCCGATAAATGACGGCAATTTCGGGGTCTTTAGGCTTTATTACAGTTACAGGACGCTGGTCGTTCCTTTTTTGCTCGGAAGCTATGAGCTCCGCCCACAAATCACCTGCATCTCGTGAAAATGGGAGCTGAAGTTGAGAAGAAATCCAAAAAATAGACATTTTTTTTTTGTTTTGCACTTGGATCTTCGTATACCTGCGCGAGAAGACATGACGTGAATGGTGTGATGAGACTTTGAGTTTGAAGTGGAGGCAAGGCGTTAGCGGTAAACCGGTCGCGTCATTGCACAGTGGAGACTGCCATTGCCAGAGACCAGAGTGGGGATTTTGAAATTTGAAAAATATAACGGGGGAGGGGGCGTACTGGCGAAGTATGTGAGACGACGTCGTGCTGTGTATTCCGGTAAGATGGAAACTGGAAAGGACACCAAGGTTGAAATGGGGGTTTTGAGCAAGTCTTATATATATCGGGTTTTTTTTTTTTTTTTTTTGCCAACAAGGAGATAAACACTTTTGGGCGTTTGGTTCACGAAATGTTATATTACCTCTTGGATTCAAGTTATAAGATTACCAGAAAGCTGGTGTGGCGGTAATGTTTCAAGGTAATGTGATTACCCCAATTTTATTAGGTAATCTAATTACCTTGAATTATTTCTTCTTCCAACCTTGAATTATTTCAATTTGTCCTTGTTAACTAATCCTTATATTATAATAATAATAATAATAATAATAATTGATAGCGTAAATTGAACCGGTGCTACGATTACACTACGAATACGTATGTTTGAGAATGAGTAGAATGAAGCGCTCGTAGGTCAGTCGGTCGGTCTACCGGACGACAACTGAGCGATCCGAGACTGAGTAGTAATGCAAGTAATAAGTGGTTACAAGTGGGTTGCTAGAATAGTGCAGACCGCCGCAAGAGTGCGGGTTGCAACTTATGAGTGGGTTGATATTAGAGGGTGAAGGTTACAAGTAGTAAGTAGTAGTTGTTGTGAGATTAAGATGAAAATATGAGAAGTGAGGAAGGGACCCTCTTATTTATAATGTCTAAGTCGGTCTACGCATTTAATGCGCCTGCTGCAAGTGGATCGACGTGGCGTCTTCTCGTTGGCTCAGTCAGGCGGTCGCTCTGCAGCTACTCGTATGTTGACTGACCGAGGTGACAGAGCCGCCCTACCTGCAAGCTGTCCATCGCCGCTCTACAAGTGTAAGTTGGACCCTAAGACTTATCGTGTAAATTACGTTTTCGGCTCTGCAGGCTACGTCTCTTTGTAGGCCGACCGGTCAGCCTACGGTAGACCGGCCGGGTGACTTTCCATCGGGGTGATTCCAAGGGTGATCCGGGAGCATCTTCTCTTGTCACGAGGCCTATCGGTACGAACTGTACGGTTGACCACAAGTATTTTAGTCTTGTTGAGCTGATGACCGTGACGGACCGGTTGGATACTTCTTAATAATGAAATAAATATATCATGAATATTTGATTATATAAATATATGTTTATATAATCAAATACACATGTGTGTATATTTATATATTTATGTTTATATAATCAAATATACATGTATGTGTGTGTGTATTAATTATTGAGGACATTATAATAAATTGATTCATATAACTTAAATCAGTCATTATTGCATGGACTATAAATAAAAAGTACATTTTTAATATACTAAGAGTACATTATTTATGTACGTAAGATACATTTTTTGAAAATACATTTTTAATATACTAAGGGTACATTATTTCGTATAATGTACCTTTAGTACAAACATAATGTACTTTTAATATATTAAAATTGTACATGATATTCATGGTCCACACAATAATTTGCCATTTAAAATATAACCCTTAACCAAATAAAGTAATATTATATCCCACAATCCAAACCAAACACATAAGGAATGTTAGATTGCTTGTAATGTTAAATTATGTGTTTGGTTAAAATTGAGGTATGTAATATAAACATGTTTGTTGAAGAGTTTTTTATTTATTTTTTTGAGTGTATTTTGCTTTAATATCCTTAACCTATTTTTATGTACTTCAATAAATTTCAAAATTAAAATAAATAAATAAGGTAATGATAAAATATAGAAATAAATCATTTAAAAACAAGAGAAAATTACAATTTTGGTCCTGTGACTATTGTGGTCTTGTTAATTTGAGTATTTGACTTTAAAAACTATCAATTTAGTCTTGTAACCATGTAATTTTTAACACATTTGGTCCTCCCGGCCAAATGTCGCCGAAAAAACGTATTTTCTTTAAAATTGTTTAATCATAGGGCTAAAATGGTCATTTTAAGCTAAATGTTCTTCTTCTTCCTTGATGCGCCTGCGAAAAAGCAAAATACACTGTTCAAAATACGCAGGTGGGTGATGCGCCTGCGAACAATGTTGTTTTCCTTCTTCATTACTCAGGGCATTTTGGCCGGTGCACTTAGAGCAGCAGGCGGGTGTTGAGCAAAATACGCTTGGCAAGAAAGAAGTAAAATATACAAAATGTACCCTCTGAATTCTGATCGAAAACCAGAGGCAAAGACGGCACCGCGGCGGTCCGGCGGAGTTGCTAGCTCGCTTCGGCTTCGGAGTCAGGGCTATGCTTGTCTCCTCGTTGTCTGCTATGCTCACTGGAGAGGAATTACCCTGTAACGCCGCCGGCAAAAATGGGTTGGGTGAAGCCCGGATAAAGTCCATCGCCATCTTCAAGTACTGGAAGGGAGATGGAGCGGTGGACGGCTCAATTGCCCACTTTGCCTCGGCGAATTTCAGGAAGACGATTGCCTCCGGAAAGCTTGTCGGAGTTGCAGAACCTCAGGTTTCTTTGAATCAGCCGAAACTTTCTCTCCGGCGGGATTCCGGTGGGGCTTGGTAAGCTCCAGAGCATGCAGACGCTCGATCTCAGTTACAATCAATTCTCCGAGAGCATTCCTCCAGCCATCGGAGCGTTGCCGGCATTTTCCAACGTTATTCCAGCCACTCGTTGTCCACAAAATTCAATGAAATGCTTGCGGTTTACGCTTAAACCCATCCCCAACACTTCCATGTCGCACTCCTACTTCCTTCTTCGCGTCGAAGAGCAGAAAGCAAGAACAAATAACTTTCCCCTTTTTTTTTTAAAGCTTAAAATGACCATTTTAGCACCATGATTAAACAATTTTAAAGAAAATACGTTCTTCCGGGGATATTTGGCCTGCGATTTGGCCGGGAGGACCAAATGTGTTAAAAATTGCATAGTTACAGGACTAAATTAATAAATTTTAAAGTCAAATACTCAAATTAACAAGACCACAATAGTCACAGGACCAAATGTGTAATTTTCTCTAAAAACAATTAACTAAAAAGTTTGAGATTGAGAAACATTCTATGTATTGAATGAGAGAAAAATTAATGGATTAAAATGAAAAAAATTATTAAAAACGAAGGGAATGTGAGAATACCTAAGGAAAGGGTACTATTCCCTCCGTTCCATTTTATGTGTGTGGTTCGGTTAACGAAACTTGACTGAAATTATTTTTAATCCAATTTTTCATAATATTATACAAAATTTATATATTTATAAATTACACTAAAAATACTATTAAACACAAAAAGTCAAATTTTAAAATAAATAAATAATACTAAAAAATAAACAAAAAAAAAAAGAAATAGTTACTTTGATCAATAAATAGTAAATAGGACATATGAAATGGGACTGATGAAATATTTATTAGTCAACTAATTTTTTTGTGCTTATTTTCATTAGTATTTTCAAATAATTTCTAACTTTAATATTTCTTTTTAATAATATTTTTAATGTAATTTTTAAATATATAAATTTATATACTAATTCTAAATTTAATAGTTAATACTATGAAAAATTAAATTGTAAATAACTTTAATTAAGTGTCGTTAATCAAATTATACATAAAATGAGACAAGTGGAGTATTTAGCAACAATTTAATGACTAAAATTGCATTTTTCTCTTATTATTATTTTGATATATTTGTTAGTGCTGATAGAAGGATCCGAATTCAAAGATATTATGCTATATTAAAAGAATATGAGCAAGAAAGCTATAACACAACAAATTAAGGGTGTGTTTGGTTCACAGATAGAAATCAGAATCAGAATGTGAATCAAATACTTGATAATGGTATGAGTTTTGGTGAAAATATTTTACAATGTTTAGTAGTATGGTGGAATTGAAATAATTACTAATATTGATATTTGGTTATGTATAACTCTATAATGGGAATAAATGTTTTAAAAATATAAAAATAAAAAATCAAGACAATTGATCCTAATATAATAACATCCAAAGCACCAATATGAACAAAAAAAAAAAAAATCAAAACAAAAATCCAAACTTAAAAATTACATTACCAATAAAATGGCCGGAATGATACATTTTTAATTAGGGAATTGATTTTTAATTAAAGGGGTAATCAAATTCGTAGTTGTGTTTTAAAAAGTTGTCAACCAAACACTAAGTATGATTTTAATTTTTATTCATAGTGTGTAAATCCGGCCATTTACCAAACACACCCTAAATTTATTTAATTGGGAATATAATGCGTATTGGGAGAAAACTAATAATAATAAGTGTTGTTGTTGTTATTATTATTATTATGAAAAAAAATCGACTATAAGCACGGATATGATTGTATATATATATATATATATATATATATATATATATATATATATATATATATATTTTGAATATCACAATTATATCCGTGCGTATAGTAGGAAAATTTTTCATAATACTCCGTAATAATAATAAATTTAATTTAGAGTGTGTTTGGTTCATTATTAAACACAATTATTTAATTTGAAGGAAAAACCACTTTCAAAACTTGCTTTTAAGCATGGAAAACGAGTCTTTTATGCATGATTAAAATATTAATTATTCTGCCTTAGCAATCTCTCTCGAATAACAACTGGTAGCGTTTCATTTTCTGTTCCTGCTAGCAAAAAAGACCAACCAACCTCTAGGTGTTCAATTCTCTCTCTCACAATCTCTGTTTTTCTTTTAATAAATATTTTGCTAATAATTATGGAATAAAAAAATATTTTCTTATTCAAATCATTATCTAATATTTATTTCTGGGCATAACATAACATATGTATAAGCCTTAAAAAAAAAAAAAAAAAAACATTGATTGGCTACTTGTGAATTAGTCAAAATCCCACCATTAATTAATAATAAAAAGTCTAGACTCTGATCTTGAAAGTGGGAGGAATTGAGAATTTTAATTATTGAGGGTTTTCAAAGAGTTACGGAAGAAAAAAGAATAAATGCAGTGTATATGATTTATGCTTCAAAAATGGTTATAAATTGGGATAATCCTAGTCAAGTTAGTTATATTGTTGATTTAGTAATCACAAGTTTACAAGTTTGAGTCTCATCGAGAGTGATTTATTGGTCTTCTTAGTTTGAGCTGGTCGGTGTAAGCAGCTATGGGCAACCTAAGCTAGTTTAACTCCTTGTTAGTTGTGTTTTGCCGGCTAGGATCACAATGCGAGATTTACCATGTGCATACCTTCGAGTAATGGCTATGAGTTTCCCTCGTCACAAAAAAAAAAAAAAAAAAAAAGTTATGTAATAAGTAATTTTTAGACATTGTTGGAGCTCTACCTTCACATGTAAGATTTTAATTTCTTTTATATATATAGATTTTTAAATATATATATATATATATATATATATATATATATATATATATATATATATATATATATATATATATATATATATATATATATATATAAAGTTGACTAGACTTATTAAGCAGTTCGATTGAACTAAATATCTAGAGGTTGTTGGTTTACCAAACACTATGTTGTCTATGCCTATATAATGCCTATATTGATGAGATATAGAATGTATAGTTTAGGGTACTCAAACTGAGGTAACACAATTAATTAAGAAAATATCATCTATGGTAGAGGTGTTTCGATCTCTAATGTTACGAGCTGAGGTTAATTAGGTTTCTTGTAATTAAATTTTTATAGAGTTCATGTCAGATTATATTTTTGCAAATGTCAATTTTGGTCTCACGAGTATTAGCAAAATGACAATATTTGATCCACATGTTTAATTCTGATCAATTTTCATCAACGATTATTATTTTAATGTCAAAATTTATCATACCGGTCATCTCTCCATTTAAGACATATCAGAACATGAAATTATATATAAAAGTATTTTTCATCTTTTCATAACTAAGATTCCAATTCAATTCAAACATGAATAAATTAAAGGGATTATTTAGACATCTACGAGACAAACAACTAAGAGAAGAAGCTGCATGAGTGGTAGGAAACCCTAGAATACTAGGGAGTTTTTTAAGAATAAAGTTAAATTAATTAATAGTAAACAAACAAAAGAGTTGACTTGAATCAAATTAGTTACTCCAAAAATTATTATGGGGCAGAGTTTGGTTCAAAAGATTCACATTATTATGGCATAATTTAATTATTTGTCCTTATATAATTGCAAGCAATATTAATGCGGTAGGTAGAAATTTATTAATTTTATTTCCAAATTCTTGTTCTCATGAATTTTTTAAATAAAAAGTTATAAAATTATATTATTATGGAACAATGACCCTTTAACTTTTATATAGTGATCTTCTTCTACACATGGTTTTCGTTGTACTCAACTCCCATAAAAATGTATTAGGCTTTTATTATTTTCATTTTATTATTAAAAGAGTTCAAATGAGAGTTACTTTGATGAATAAAAGCATTTATTTTACAATCCATGACGCACTTTCATATTTAAAATAACAATTGTATATTTTTTTCTTTATAAATGTGTGTCTCAATGTCTCAACATGAACAATTGTAAAATAAACACTTCCATTAATGAAAATAATATATTTTTAAAGTACTACTGACTTTGTTACAATGTAATATCTGTTCCTACATACTTTCTCAACCTACTGAAACACAAAGAGTCAATGTCCTTACACCGAGATTTGAACCTGTAACTCTTCCAAAGTCACAATTATACTGCTCGACCACAAAGTTTTTGACAAATAATATATAGTTACACACAAATCTTGGAAAATAGTGTCTATCTACTACTAATTGTAAAGGATTGTTGATTAGGTTAACTACTAGTTAATTAAAAAGAAGTCTTTTATTAGGGGTGTAATTTTGTAAGAACAACCTTAATATGGAATTTTTTTGATTTTTCTCGTAGAAGTCTCTAACAGTGGAGACTTTTCTACATATGAGGGGTTGAGAATGTGAGAGTATGAGTGGTAATTCATTCATCATATCATAAAAGCAAACAATATAAATAGAGTACAGAACGCGAAAGCAATAAATTATTTAATATTCATTGATCAAATCAATTCTTTCTTTTTTGTTTATTTTTTAAAATATTTTTTACTTCTTTTTAAATTTGATTTTTTTTTTTGGTGTTTAATAGAACTTTTAGTGTAGTTTCTAAATATATAAATTTTGTATATTAATACTAAACTTAATATTATGAAAAATTAAATTAAAAATAACTTTAGTCAAGCCTCGTTAACCGAACCAGACACATAAAATGGGACGAAGGAGTATATATCTTCAATATTTTGTATCTGTTGGATGAAAAAGTATTGTAGTGGAGTGTTTAGGTGGATTGTTATACATGTTTCCAAGAGTGGAGCATCTACATCAATGTTTTTTTTTTTTTTTTTGAAATAGAAAAAATTAAGTGGGTAGTTTTTGCATAAATGGGAGATGGGATTTTTAGATCTATTTTTCTCCGGCAAGTGCAAAACTTTTGTGGGGTCCACTGGTTGAGAAATGGAAACAAAGCTCTCTACTTTTTTTCGCGTGCTGGAAACGCAAGCGCCCAGCCGCACGCGCCTACTGGTGTGCCGGCCTGTTGGTCTTTTTTTTTTATTTTTTCTTTTCAGCGTCAGACCTCTTTTTTTTTTTTTTTCTTCTCTCTCCTAGTGACACTTCAAAAACTGTGTAAAATACATAGCTGATGAGGATGCTCTTACAAAGGTAATATGAGAGCTATTAAAAAGGCTTAGCTTGATAAACAAATATAGGGAGTCCAGTCTGTAAAACATACACATACAAGAATTATGCATGGTGAATTGGTGACTAGTGCAAAAAATCTAATAAATTAATAATCCCAAACAATCCTAGAAAACTAATAATCTATAGACCATTAATAATCTCAGAAAAAAAAAATCATTAAGTAAATTTTGAAATATGCACGGTGATTAGTGCAAAAATAAAAACTTATGAAGTTTACATAAAATTGAATTTTGGATTTTCAACTTACAATGAAATAGCACTAAAAACAAAGTATTAGTAATTTCAGACAAAAAAAAAATGTAGAGAACAATGCAAAAATTAAAGCTTTTAATGAAAATGATTAAAGAAGTAAACTTTGAAATATGCATGTATAGAACTAAGTAGATAAAGGGAGAGACTCAGAGACATATATAGGAGATGAGGAATATTTTGGCCAGGCTATGTAGCATTTTATAATGAAGTCAACTAAAAAAAATAGTGAATATTACTTACAATTTGAAATAGTTTTGATCCCTAACAACTTTCATCTCCTTTATATTATCGTGGTTCTCCAATTATAAAGATAATAGCATTGGTTTTTATAGAAAAGAATTAGGCTTTTGTAGCATTCAAAAAAAGAAAGTTATCAACACTTAGAAATTATAATTTCATTACAACATGATTCCCTCACGTAATTCTAAATGCAAGTAAATTCCTTTGTTTGGTCGGAGTAAATTGCAATTCTGCGGAATTACAATTCTCTCATTTTTATAGAATTAGAATCCCGTGTCTTCATTAGTATTTCAATTTTTTTGATTTTTAAGAAGAAAAAAAATAACTTTGAGACAAAATTATCCCTCTTCAATTGTTGAGGCCTAATTTGTTCATACAGGTTGATAAAAACTTGCAAGAAAATGTATTTAATATATGTCTCAAGTATTATATGATTCTTGATTCTAACCCCCCCCCCCCCCCCCCCCATTTTTTATATATTTATTTATTTTGACATTATATTATACATGATTAAAATTATGGTGCAGCGCACTAAATTTCAATGGTAGAGCGCACGTTGAAAGCAGCTAAGCCTACTACTACTAGCACCAGGAAACAATAATGAAGACTTTACACCAGATATTAATTCAAAATACATTAATAATAAAGCTTAATAATTATTTAAAACAAACTCAAAATCGGAAATTAATTATGTACTTAGCAGAAATAAAGCTCAAATACAATAACAATCAAAGATAGAAAAATAATTGTATAACACCATACATATATCGAGGTCTTGATGTACTTTGGGTGTGCTTGGTTCATAGGTTTACACACTAGGAATGGAAATCAAAATTATAGTTATTGTTTGCTTTAGGGCTGGATATTTCGGTTCGAGTTATTCGAACCGAACCGAATCGGATCGGTTTGGTTCGGTCTTAGACCAAGAACCGAGAAACCGATGTTTTTTTTTTTTTTTTTTTAATTTTTATAATAAATATAAATATATAATGTATTGTATTAAATGTCCAAAGTTAGGTTTAAACCCTTGAGCATCATCAAGTTATAAATTATGAACTTTATCCATTAAGCTATAAGCACATTTATATTAATACTTACATTTGTATGCTAATAAAAAGATACATTTTTCATTAAATGTTGTACACTTTAATTATAATGGAAAAAATTGTCCATACTACATTCTTGTGAGACAAAAGTACCCTTATACCGTTATAACACCGTTACTATTTAATTCTAACTTTCATAACTCTATCATTATTATCATAAACATATATCTATGATATATTTTTCCTATTCTTTAATTATCATTTTATTAAAATCATTATATAATTACTTTAATTGTTGATTATATTTTAATTAAATTTCTATGAATGGTAAAACATATATGTGTGTGTATATATATAGGCACACACACGCACCAATATATGTGATCGGGTACTAGATTAGTCATTAGTATTATAAATATTTTATTTATTTATTGTAAAAATAAAGTATAAATTATATCAAAATTGTTTACATTATTAATAAACAAAATATAAATTGTGTTTATCTCTATAATTTTCAAATACGATGATTAAACTTTACTACTTTAAATAATTGCGAAATATAATTTGAACTATAATTTGTAATTATTTGCATTTATTAATTTTTTAATGTTAGACATAAATTTTAGCGCATCCCGCCTACAAAATACTAGTATTATTTATGTCCCCCATAAGGTGAAATCTTTTTGTTGGCAACTGGTTTCAAATTATTTACCTACTAGGGATGCACTCCTTACGAAATGTGTGGCATGCTCACTTGTGTGTCATATGTGTAGGGGTGGAGATGAATCTGCGCTGCACATGTTTGTTCACTGCCTTTCTGCTACGGATGCTTGGAGTAGATTGGGTGTGCCAATGTCTGCAAATTATGATAATGTTGGTAATTGGTTCTTTAATTGTATTAATGTTTTGAGTGATGAGTTATTGGCTAGATTTGCTATGGTTTGTTGGGGTATTTGGACTAGCAGGAACGAATATGTGTGGACGGGTGTAAATTTTGATCTGAACAATGTGATGCAACGCTCTCTTGTGTTCTTAGTCAATTGGTCCGCAGCAAATGCGCAAGTGACATCCGTAGCGCCCGGTTCAACTGCGGTTAGGTAGACGAAGCCAGGTAGGGGTATGCTGAAATTAAATACGGATGCTGCATTTAATAACTCGACATGTGAGATGGGTTCGGGTGGGTCTTAAGAGATGAGGATGTCCGTTTCCTTGCTGCAAAGAATATGTGTGTGCTAGGAAGTTGCTCCATACGGGAGGTTGAGGCAATGAGTAACTGCGAGGCCCTTAGTTGGTTGATGGACATTGGGATGGGAAATGTAGAGGTTGAAATGGACTCCCAAGTCGTATTTAATGCTTTACGTTCTTCTTCTTTTAATTCTTATTTTGGACTTATGGATGATATTAAGGAATTAGCCAACCACGATTGGTGGTGTTGAATTCCGTTTTGTTAAGCAATCTGCGAACTATGCCGCTCACAATGTTGCTCGGGGGGCCTTTTCTGTGTTAGGTTGCGGGGAGTGGTTTGATACACCCGCATCTTTTATTGTAAGTTGTCTTGTCAGTGACTTAATGAATTAATCTTTCCTCCTCAAAAAATTTCAACTTCTCAAGTCCTCATACCTCAACTCTAAGTTGTAAATCTCAACATTTGGTGTTTTAATAATTATTATTTTTCAAATATTAACTATGTAGATGGATGATTCTTCATCTTGTCATTAACAAAACACTTCAAGTGGCACTCCAAGTGAGCCTACTGATAATCAGTCAGGCAAAAAAGAGAACGTTCAAATAGTAGACTTCACCAAAACCGAACCGAATCGAAACCAAATTTTTTCAAACCGAACCGAAACCCGAAACGCCCACCCCTAGTGTGGTTGACAACTTTTGAAAAAAATACAATTATAGTATTTGATTACCCCTCCAATTAAGAACCACTACACCACCACCACCATTACCATCACCAACACCACCAGCACCACACTACCACCACTACTATACCACTTATTATTATTATTATTATTATTATTATTATTATTATTATTATTATTGTTGTTGTTGTTGTTGTTGTTGTTGTTGTTATTGTTGTTATTGTTATATAACAAATAACACCACTACCACCACCACCACCACCACCACTACTATACTACTTTTTATTATTGTTGTTGTTTTGAATGACAAAAACTTTGGTTAGTTATTTTGATATCTTATTAGTTATTTTTATTATATTTAAAATTATTATTATATTATTATATATTATTATACATGTTAGCGGGGGTATTTGGGTCTTTTGGAAGGACCCAGTACACGTGTCTATCTTGTATACTCACCCCCAGTTCATGTTACTACAGGTTACGCAGTTTGGCCACCCACCGTGGGTGTTCGCGCCTGTATATAGGAGCCCGACTCACCACCTACGACGCCGGCTCTGGAGGGAGCTCTCACAATCCAAACGGGGCGTGTTTGGCTCTTGGCTCGTGGCTGGAGATTTTAATTCCGTCATCTCGAAGGCGGAAACCAACAACTATACATCTTATTCCACCCAACGAAGCTCGGACTTCGTCACATGGATTCAGGACGAAGGCCTTATCGTCTTGGGCTTCTCGGGGCCCAAGCTTACGTGGGTGAAAGATGGGCAAATTATGCTGTGCATCCGTATGCACCATGCATGGTGCATACGGATGCAAAAACGACGTCGTTTTAATAAAACACGCGTCTCCCCTTTAAAAAAAAACAGGTTCGATTCCCAGCAACAACATATGAACTAAAATTCCATAATCGATGAACTATAATTCCATAACATAATCTATGAACTAAAAATTCCAGAATGAATGAACTAAAATTCCATAATCTATAAACTAACATTTCAGAATCGATGAACTACAATTCCATAATCGATGAACTATAATTCCATAATCAATGAACTATAATTCCATAATCTATGAACTAAAATTCCAGAATGAATGAACAATATAATGTTGTTGCTAGGAATCGAACCTGAATTTTTTTTAAAGGGGAGACGCGCGTTTTTTAATAAAACGACGTCATTTTGGCATCCGTATGCACCATGCATGGTGCATACGGATGCACAGCATAACTATTGTGAAAGATGGGTTAACTGATGCTTATAAAGGGGTCCGTCTCGACCGGGCCCTATGCAACTTGGATTGGCGTATCCGTTTCACGGAAGCGACTGGCGAACACTTGCCCCGAATTGCTTCTGACCATGCACCCCTCCTGGTAAGACTACAAGGAGGCCGACAACACTCTCACAATAATCATTTTCTTTTTCAGGGTGATTGGCTAACACACGAGGACTTAGGCAAGACTGTCCGGTGCCTTTGGAGTACGGACCACAACCTCATGGCAAACGTTCAACAGGTAGCCGCAGGTCTATCCGCGTGGAACAGGGAGGTTTTCGGGAACATCCACAAACGGAAGAAGGTCATCCTGTCACGCTTGAGCGGCATCCAAAAAGTGCTGGCCGAAAACATGCACAGAGGCCTGTTTAAGCTGGAACAAAAGCTGCAACTAGAGCTGGAAGAAATCTTGTACCAAGAGGAACTGATGTGGTTCCAGAGGTCCAGAGAGGACTGGATTACGTCAGGGGACAGAAACACGGCGTATTACCACGCTGCTGCCACAGTCAGAAGAGCTCGAAATAGGGTTGCAAGACTTCTCGATAACAACGGCACATGGATTACGAATGATTCCGAGCTGAAGGACCATATACAGCATTTTTACATTAATTTGTTTACTGATTGCAGGGAGGTGGCAGAAGGCCAACTTTTGGAAGCACGCTTCCCTCGGCTAAGGCGCATTGATTGGACTATCTTCAATCGGGAAGTGACTAAGGAAGAAGTTCACGAGGCTGTTTATGACATGAAGCCTTTCAAAGCCCCAGGCCCGGATGGGCTTCCCGCAGGGTTCTACCAACACACGTGGGATGTGATTGGGGATAGCGTTTATGAGATGGTCTCTCAGGCTTTCAGACATGGACGGATACCGGAGGGTATCAACGACACCCTTGTGGCTCTCATACCTATAGTGCAGATCCCGGACACTATCAAACAGTTTCGCCCCATAAGCCTTTGCAATGTAAGCTATAAAATTCTCACCAAAACCATTACCAACAGGTTGAAAAGCATCCTTCCTCGGATGGTGGGACCGTTCCAGAGCTCTTTCATCCCAGGAAGACAAATTTCTGACAATGTGATCATCTATCAAGAAGTCCTCCACACAATGCGGGAGTTGAGGGGTAACAAGAAGTACATGGCCATCAAACTGGACCTAGAAAAAGCATACGACCGGCTTTCGTGGGATTTCATCAAGGATACTCTTAAGCAAGCCGGCTTCAATGAACGGTGGAGAGACATTATCATGACATGCGTCACTACTCCTAGGCTTGCTATCATATGGAATGGGGATAGACTTGATCCTTTCAGGCCTGAAAGAGGCATTCGCCAGGGGGACGCCATGTCTCCTGCCATTTTTGTGCTTTGTATGGAGCGCTTGAGTCAGTTGATCATCTCGGAGGTTGAAAGCCTTAGGTGGAAAAGAATTAAACTTGCTGCTTCCGGCCCAACTATGTCGCACCTCTGCTTCGCGGATGACATGGTTTTGTTTATAGAAGCTTCTTTGGACCAAGTGGAAATTGTCCAAAACTGTTTAGCTAAGTTCTGCACGGCTTCCGGGCAAAAGGTCAGCCTCGAAAAATCCCAGATACATTTTTCCAAGAACATGGCGCCAGCTCTTGCAACCGAGATAGAAAGCAAATTTGGCATTTCTGAGACCAAGGATTTGGGGCGGTATCTTGGTGTGCCTTCCATTCATGAGAGGGTTACGTGTAACATCTATGCCGGACTCCTTGAACGTATTGCGGCTCGTCTTGAGGGATGGAAGTAAAAAAACCCTTTCTTTAGCGGGAAGAGTAACTCTGGCGAAGTCCGTCCTTAATGCTATTCCTGTTTATACAATGCAGACTGCGGCCCTGCCTAAGGGCATTTGTACCGAGATTGAGAAGAGAACTCGAAGATTCATCTGGGGTAAAAATGAGCAGACCAGAGGTGATAAAATGAGTCTTGCCAGCTGGGAGATGGTGACCAAGCCGAAAGAAGCGGGAGGCCTTGGCCTGCGCCATCTGCACGATATGAATATTGCATGCATGGTTAAATTAGGATAGCGGTTACATACTGAATTTAATACTCTTTGGGCGCAGGTACTTACATCTAAATATGGCAGAATGGAACATGCAGTAGGCAGACGGAAGACTTCTAATGTTTGGAAAGGAATAACTATGGCGAAGGAGTTCCTCGACAATGGCCTCACACATCTCGTCCGCGATGGGAGTGCTACCCAATTTTGGATGGATAAGTGGATCATGCCTAGGCCTCTTTATGATCAGCTCCAGATCCCTTTGAGTTTACCTGATCTATACGCGACTGTGAACGCATACTGGGATCAGGACCGAGGGTGGAAATGGGAGAAACTAGCCAACACTTTGCCGCAGGAAGCCATGGAGCGCATTGCAGGATATAGGCTGACGGAGGATGGCGTCTCGGATGAATGGGGCTGGGGACCGGGCCATCGGGGGCAATTTTCAGTCAAACCGGCGTATGCCTTCATCACCAATGCATCCGTAGACGCAGCTGACAAGGATTGGAAGAAAGTTTGGGCTCTTCGGGTGCCCGCTAGAGTCTCGATGTTTCTGTGGCTTGTAAAACTTGGGAAGATCCTTACCAATGTAGAACGCGCCAGGCGCCATCTCACCTCTAACGAATTTTGTTTCCAATGTGCAGGGAAGCACGAGGATTTAGACCACATTTTTCGAGATTGTACGGCAGCGCGGCAAATCTGGAGTCAGAGCCTCCACTGGCAAATGATCGACAAATTGCGACATTTAAGCTGGCAGGAGTGGTTTACGGTGAACTTGCATGGTGACGCGAAGCAAGGATTCGACGAAAGATGGCCTGAACGCTTCGGAAACAGGCTTTGGTGGATTTGGCGATGGCGTAACGACGAGGTGTTCAATCATCATCACATCCTAATCACGCAAAAGGTTGAATGGCTTCGTAGATATAATGCTGAGGTGGCCGGAGCGTTCGCGAAGAAAAGACGACCTCTCAACAGGAAACCAGCGATCGTGGAAACTAGTCTGGCTTGGAGAAAACCGCCAAGGGAGTGGGTGAAAATCAACGTGGATGGAAGCTGTTGAAGAAACGGAGTTGCAAGCTGCGGCGGTGCTCTACGGAATGACCTTGGCGAATGGCTCTGTGGCTTTACATGCAAGATAGGACGGTGTTCGATAGAAGCTGCAGAAGCTTGGGGCGTCTTACATGGTCTCTGCATGGCGAAGAACTGGGGAGCTACCAAGATCATCCTCGAATGCGACTCGAAGACCACAATTGCGAGCCTGCGCAAATGATAGGAATGGCACGGACAAGATGACAACATTGGCAGGCTGTGTTTAAGACTAGCGACACATTTTTCAGAGGTTCGTTTTGAGCATATATACAGAGAACAAAACAAATTGGCGGATAGCTTGGCTGCTATAGCGAACACGGATCAACAGGGGTTACATATCTTTGAAGTGCCACCCCCGACGCTTGAATGTGTGATCGAAATGGACAAGATTGGAGCCTCCTCAACGCGGCGTGTTCCTCAAGCCCCCCTTTCGGGTGTGTGAAGCCGTTATTTTTTGGATGTCCCCCTCAACTCTGAAGAAAAATATAACAAATAACACCACTACCACCACCACCACGGCACCACCACCACTACTATACTACTTTTTATTATTGTTGTTGTTTTGAATGACAAAAACTTTGGTTAGTTATTTTGATATCTTATTAGTTATTTTTATTATATTTAAAATTATTATTATATTATTATATATTATATATTATTATACATGTTATATTTTAAATAAAAAAAATTAAAATATTTAATTATACAAGTATACTCATTTTTCAAAAAATGAATCAAACACACCAAAATAATTTTTAAGAATGCAACCATTATTTTCTTTTGAAAACGACTCATTTTTTAAAAAATATTTTTCAAAAGTCATTTTCCAACCGCGGTCGCTTAACAATCTATATATATATAAAAGTAAAATCCTCCTTCCCAAATTTTCCCCCCAAAACTTAAGGGCATTTGTGTAATATTCAAATTTAATTAATTATATATATACTTAAAAGGCAATTTAATAATATCAATATTATAAATTAATTAGGAATAAGATTAATTAGGAATATTAATATAATGTCTTGATTATGAATATCAATATAAATGAATTGATTATGGCAATACCTTAAATAAATAAATACACTTTCCTTTTGAAAAATTTTACAATTTTATAATTCTTATATTTTTCACCTATAAATACAATGAGTTTATACCTAACAAAATTATAAGTCTTCATTTTACATTGCATCACTCTTTTCCCTTGCAGGTGACTCTCTCATCATCGATTTATCAATGTAATATTAAAGGTACAATTTCTCTTCTAGCTATTTCTATCTTTAATTTCTCCGGGTTGATGCCACTCTAGACCAGTTGTAGTTGCTCTGACTAAGCCAATGCAAAAAGGTATAATTTTTTTAGAAAAATCTTTTTTTTTTTTTTCGTCTTATTTTTGTTTGTAATTGATCTTCCATAGTTTTTAATTATTGTTTTTTGTTTTTGAAATTTTGTATTATATGTATTTTTTCGTATTATTGGTTTGTTTAAAACAATAATTTTGTAATATTGTTTATATATTTTAGTTCCAGACATGGTTTTTGTTATTTGTGCGATGCAATGGTTACAGAGTCATTAGGGTATACTACCCGAGTTCACTGTTTTTTTTTTTTTTTTTTTTTTTTGTCTATTTGTAGTTAAGAGAGAAGCGAAAGTTGCGGTCAACAAAGCCATCTGATGAAGGTGGTGGAAAGCAGTTCCTCTTCACTTGATGAAGATATTTCTTCTTATTCTGAGAAAGAATTGAAGGCCAGTGGATTAAAATATCTTTGTATGTGCATGCTTGAAAGCACCATTTAGTGTTTTTTGCTTTTATTTGCCTAAACTATATTTCCTGTAATTAAATTCTTATAAAAATCAATGTTCTTATATTTTTTGTTTTTAGAGTATGGATTATTTGTTCCATTCAATATTTTTTTTTTAAATATTGTGTGTTGTGTTTTAAGTACTGATTTGAGTATCTGATGGTGTTTTTTTATTGTTCTCTTTGTGTTATGGAGACTGGAGAGAGAATTTTATTTTTTATTAATAGAATAGATTATCATATGTTTGTATTATGGTAACATTTATTTAAAGTCTAATGAACTTAAAAATTTCTATACTGTTAATAAAAATAAAATTCTCCTGTGTAGTTTCCAGCCCAAACGTCTATTAATAATATGGTTATTTTCCTTAAAAAAGGAAAATGGAAAACAATCGGTAGTATCAAGAACTTTTAAGGAAGATTGTGCAAAAATAATAGAACCAAATTGAATATTACTATTTAATCGCTCAAATTTAAAAATAATAAGCTTATTAAAATAATCTGTAATTTATCATATATATATATATATATATATATATATATATATATATATATATATATATATATATATATATATATATATATATAAAGAGTAAAATCCTCCTATTTCATTTTTCCGTTCAAATTTTTGTAGTCAATTAAGTAAATATTTTATTGGTCAAATCTATACTATTAATTTATTGGTAAAATAATTAATAAAGCATAATTGGTAAGAAAATAATGTAATTTATAAAGAAATATTCTTTGGTAAGAAATTAAGGAATAATATAATGTTATTATGCTAAACTATTATTATAAGGTAATAACCTAATACGGAGTAAGTAATAACTTAATTTATAAGGAATTAATTTACTTACCAAAGATTAATTTTTAATTTTTAATTTTAATTCCCTATTATGCTAAACGTTATTATGTTGTTATTATACTAAACATATAATATAATTTTTCAAGAATATTTTTCCTATGTTGTTAAGAGCTGTGAAGATTGATAGTCTGGGTTGAGTCTAACAAAGTTTTTACTGGACAGAAGAATGATTTTTATTTTTATTTTTTTCCATGGCTTTATTATAATAATAATAATAAAGGAAAAAGAAATGATTGAATTCAAAATATCATTTGTATTTTCTTAATACTCCGTAATATATAATAAGTTTTAATTCAAATTCTATTCAAATTACGTTAGTATAAGTTTAATTCAGTAAGTAATAAATTGCATCTGTTTTTAAGTATATATATATATATATATATATATATATATATATATATATATATATATATGATTTCTCATTTGTATTTCCGTATGGATGGAATAAAAAAGGAATGTTGAAATTTTAGGAAATAAAATATTAACACGAAAGTAATGAAAATTAGTATTGAGGAAATATTAAATATTTAATAATTTTATAATTAATTATTTATATAAACATTTGTTGACCTACTTGCATATAGAGGGAAAGTTTTTTATTTTTCCTTTTGTATTTCAGTATACATGCAAGAAAAAAGGTTAGGAAGACAATTTTGAAGGAAAAATGATATTTAAAATCTTAGAAATTAATTATGAAAGAAAAATGAATGAAAATCTATATTAAGGTAATATTTAAAATTTAATAATTTTATAATTAATTATACAGTTAATTACCAAAATGGTCCCTTGACTATAATAAAATTATCAATTTTGTCATCGACTATATACATAGTGTATATATAAATTGCACGAAATTTATAAAACTAATCAAATGTTAATGTTAAAAATAATAATAAGAATTTTAAAATCAGAATTATAAATTAGGTAGTAGGGTAATAATTAATCTATATATATCATATTATTATTATTGTTATTATTATTATTAGTATTATTATTATTATTATTAATATTATTATTATTATAAAAACAAAATCATCGCATTTCATTTTCCTGCCCAAACTTTTGTAGTAAATCTTATTTGGTAAGTAAATGTCAAATGCAAATTAAATAAAATCTATTAATTGATAATATTGCATAATTTGTAATATTATGTATGGTATTATAATCTATAATATAATTGATAATATTATTGTTCAAGTATAATAGAAACCCTTATGTAATATTGTAATAAAATAAAATTAAAATTGAAATTAAAATAACAACAACAACAACAACAACAACAATAATAATAATAATAATAATAATAATAATAATAATCATCATCATCATCATCATCCAAACAAAACAATATACAAAATAAAATTAAAATTAAAAAAAAATAACAAGAAGACAAAGGTGGCTCCCCTTTGTAAATGATATGGGATCATTTTGATCCCTCATTGAAAATGTCTGGAAAGAGGAGCTCTTGAGCTCCTCTATATACGAGGAGCAATGCTCCTCTTACAAACCTATAATTTTTTGCCCATCAATGTGAGCAAAGTTATACCACCGCATGCGTACATCTAGACATTAGCTATTAATTTGAGCAATTATTGCATAAATTCAAGTAATGCTAACATCAAAATATATAAACGGTCCAAACTATATCTTTAATTGCACTATATAATATTTATTGTTATAATTTATATAATTATATATCGATCCAATTATTTTTAATATATTACAACAAATCTATTCCGTGCAACGCACGGGTGCAAATACTAGTTTTCTCAATAAAAGGGAAAATGTGATGAAATGAATAAGACATAAATATTTGGGTTGAAAATAGCATTTCCGTTTTGGTCCACACTGGAATTATCAACTCAGCCAGGATGTCACCCACCCAAAGTAAACTTGCTGACACATCTCTGCCATTGCTTCCTAAATTTCCTTTCTTTGATTTTTTTTTTTAATACATATTTTTACCCTTTTTTTCCTAAAGAAGTACGGAGTAAAAGATCAGATTATACGGAGTATTAAAGTAAACTTTTAGCTGTGATGTAAACATTCATCTCAATTAATTATACATTAGAAAAGTCACCTCAGAAATTGTGGAAAAATTGAAGGGTAGAAAAGGAGTTAAAAATGACATGATTTCCTTTTCAAGACTATAACATGGTATGGTAAAAAAAAAAAAAAAAATTCTATTGCGCAGATACGTACAAGACATACACATCAATACATCAGCAATACTTGAAGTAAATTGCATGTTGTTTGATTGCCTTTTTTGAGTTTTTTCAATACACAGTTACAGAAAGATGTAATTTTTTAAAAAAAAATTGTCTAGAAACTAGAAAGTTGTCGTTTTTTCAAATAAATATGTTGTTAGCTTGGAGGCAATAAATTTTTCTGATAATGGGTCATCTTCAGATGAAACTAAAAAGTGCCAAGTGCCAACTAAGAGGGTTGCCTTGCACCTCTTGACCATTTCCTGTCTTCCATAACTTCCCTTATACTGTTTCTGAAAACCTTTTTTTTTTTTTTTTTCATCACCTACCACTGATAACTCCACCCTTCCTTACCTTCTAGTAGCATTTCTCGAAACATTTCTAAGCCAGTTGATATCATTAGCATTTTGCAATTTTATGCATCTTTACTCCTCCCTGCAAGAACAGCAGCCCCTTTGTTGTTGGGTCAGCTGTCATTAAGGTGAAGAAGGTGGTGGTGGTGTCAGAACCACTTTTTATGCACCTCTGCTCAGGCTTTGTGTCAAATCGATCAATGCTGTAAAAACCCACTTTGGGAATTTGATCAAGACTTGATTTTTACCAGTTGGTGTTCCTGTGAGGCAAGATTATTTCATTTATTTGGGTGTTTTGGACATTGGGTTTTGTTAGGCTTGCTTGGTTTGAGATCTGTGATTGAATTGGGCTTCCTTTCATTGTCTGAGCAAGGGATATGGTGGTGGAGTTTCAGAGATCTGAGGTTTAAAGATTGCAGATTGAGTCTTTCTGGAAGGTATGTATATATGCAAATTTAAGATGTGCCGTTTTCTTAGGTGTTTGACCATGATTCTTTGCTTCTTGTTATTTTTGTTTTCACTTTCTTGTCAAGTGAAAACTACTGTTTAGATTTGTGGGATTGGAAATGACTGTAATAATGGATCTTGTTTAGATTTGCTCATTCATTGTTGCTAGTGCTGTTTTTGAGTTCTCTAGGTGTCATTATATCTTGGATTATTAACTTTTTTTCTTTACCTCATTTATAAAACCTGTTTATACCCAGATTAGTTGGATGAGAAGAGAATTAGTATAGTAGTGTTTGATCTTTGTTTTGGTGTTATGCAACCTTATATTTAAGGAACTTTTGACCAAATAGAACCACCAATTTCAGTGTGTTTCCTTAAATTTTATAATGTTCCTTGCTCTAATTTTATAGGTCTTTTGACATCCAAGAAGATGGGTTCTAATCTGAATGAGGGTATGTCCAAAGAAACTGCTGTTTTTGGGCTCAAGGTGTGGGAGCTGATTGGGATTATTGTTGTCTTTTTGATAGTATTCATCCTCTTATCAGTAACTTTTTATCTCACGTTGCGGAAGAAATCAATGCGGGCGAAAGAAAGCCTCCCCCTTTGTCAAATTCCGAAAGTTTCAAAGGAAATTAAGGAGGTTCAGGTGGATCAAGTGTCGAAAAATGAAGATGGGAATTTCCCTACTGTTCAAGATAAATCCACTGAGAAAGAATCTGATGGGGAATGGAAAACAAAGAATGGCGATAATAACGGTCAATCGGATTCGTTTCATCTTGTTGACAAGGAGTATCACGGGTCACATTCACGAGAAGAAAGGAATTCAGCCAAATTTGCGGTTCATCACAAATACTCCTCGCATCCGATAGCTGCTCCATCTCCTCTAACCGGCCTGCCCGAGGTTTCTCACTTGGGTTGGGGTCACTGGTTTACGTTAAGAGATCTTGAACTTGCGACCAACCGGTTTTCAAAGGAGAATGTTCTTGGTGAGGGTGGATATTCTGTTGTTTATCGTGGCCAATTGATCAATGGGGCTGAAGTAGCTATCAAGAAGCTCCTCAACAACCTGTGAGTTAATGTATCGATTCATTTGAATAAATGGCATTCTTGTTGATCTGTTTATTCTTGCATTTGCATATATATGAGCGTAGATATTCTTTGCCTACAGAGGCCAGGCAGAGAAAGAATTTAGAGTGGAAGTCGAAGCCATTGGCCATGTGCGACATAAACACTTAGTTCGCCTTTTGGGATACTGCATTGAAGGAACTCATAGGTATTGCTTTCTTCCCCATACTTGGTTTCGAAATTAGCTCATGACTATTTATTCTCGTGAGTAAAGTTTTAATTTTGTAAAATCTCAATCTAATTTTTGTTTTTTATCTGCACTTACATCCTTATTGGATTACTGATTTGCATAGTTGTAGGGGCTATCTTCCCCCAAAAGGTTGATTCCCCAACCCCTGGCTTGACAGAGCATTTGGGAGGATGTAAATCACGGTAACTCAGTAGCTCAGTAGACAACGTCATGCCGATGCGCACAAGGGATCTGCCCACTTTGGGCATAATCCCCACACTGTTCTAGGGGCTATCTTCCCCCAAAAGGTTGAATCCCCAACCCCCGGCTCTTCCCCCAAAAGGTTGAATCCCCAATCCCCAGCTTGACAGAACATTTGGGAGGATGTAAATCACGGTAACTGTTCAGCAGACAGGGCCATGCCGATGCGCACAAGGGATCTGCTCACTTTAGGCATAGCCCCCACACTGCTGTCGAGTTTCGGACATTGGTCTCTTCTCCCAAATACGACTTACTGAACCAGTGAGCTAAGCCCGTGCAGGCAGTTGTAGGGGCTATCTTTGTCATTATTATTGAGCATATTTAAAACTTTATCGCTCTGAAAATAGAGCTAAGGTAAGGCGTAAGCGTGTGCAGGAGCCACTTGGTTCAGCCTTATTAATATTTACGAACTCATTTCCTTCAGGATTCTGGTCTATGAGTATGTAAACAATGGAAACTTAGAGCAATGGCTTCATGGAGCTATGCAGCAACACGGATATCTTACATGGGAAGCGAGGATGAAGGTTCTCCTTGGCACAGCTAAGGCGTAAGTCCATCCAACTACTTCTGTCTTCAAACTCGAAGGCATAAACTTATACGAAGCTTTAATTTATTGCAGTCTTGCGTACTTGCACGAGAACATCGAGCCAAAGGTGGTTCATCGGGACATCAAATCAAGCAATATTCTAATAGACGACGAGTTCAACGCTAAGGTCTCGGACTTTGGTCTTGCTAAGCTGCTGGGTGCTGGGAAAAGCCACATCTCGACAAGAGTCATGGGTACTTTTGGGTTAGTTTTCCCTTCTCATCCTTTCTACTATCAACTCTCGATCGAGTGTTTTTTACTTGTATGTCTTATATATTTGTCGTGTCCCGGGAATTATAGAGTTCGGTTATGTGCCTTTTGTTAAGCGCAACATATAACATATTCTGTCAAATACTATACAGATATGTGGCTCCTGAATATGCAAATACGGGGCTCTTGAATGAAAAGAGTGACGTTTACAGCTTTGGAGTTGTTCTGTTAGAAGCTATTACCGGAAGAGACCCAGTGGACTACGGCCGTCCTGCTCAAGAGGTATCTAATTAAGCCTTTCCGACTATTGTGTGCAAAAAAGTATTTTACTCATGGTTATCGTCAAAATTCAAAAGGCAAAACTCTTATATTAAATAGCTTTGAATTATATATGTGTTCTAATGATGTGAACATCTCTGGTAATGTTATATTACCTTGTTTGGTTCAAGTTATGAGATTACCAGGTAATGTTATATTACTAGGTAATGTTATATTACCTCAAAGCTGATGTGGCGGTAATGTTTCAAGGTAATGTGATTACCCCCATTTTTTTTAGGTAATCTTAGATTACCTTGAATTATTCCAACTTTGCCCTTGTTAACTAATCCTTATAATAATAATAATAATAATAATAATAATAATAATAATAATAATAATAATAATAATATATGTTTATATAATCAAATATACATATGTGTATATTTATATATTTAGTTTTTTAAATATTTAAGCTTTGATATACATTCATAGATATAAATAAATACACACACATATTATTGTAAATTGATCCATATAACCTAAAATATAACCCTGAACCAAACAATGTAATATTATATTACACCATCCAAACCAAACACACAAGGTAATCTTACATTCCCAAAATCTCACATTACCTCCCAGGAGGTAATCCTATTACCTGGGGTAGATTCCATGAATCAAACACCCCCTAAAAGATTGAATCCAATCAATTAGCTAGTCTATCCCGTGACCTTCTAAATCCATATGTTCTCTCTTATATTTTCAAATATGGACTCTTAACAAGGTTCTTAGCCCCTTTTGGTGCCACATTGTGAATGAGCTCTAGTGAATGATGGCATAGCATTCTGGCTTTTCTATTACTCAAATGTAGAGATTCTAATGACACCAGGTGAATCTCGTTGATTGGCTGAAAATGATGGTTGGAAGCAGGCGCTCCGAGGAAGTTGTTGACCCAAATATCGGTTCAAGGCCATCAACAAGGGCTTTTAAGCGAGCCCTTTTGACTGCTTTGAGATGCGTTGATCCAGATTCTGACAAGAGACCCAAGATGAGCCAAGTCGTTCGTATGCTTGAATCAGAAGAATATCCTATACCAAGAGAGGTGCGTTCCTAATTATTTAACACATGCTAAGAGTGCATTCATTGTGCTAGATCTTTATTACATCTTAAAGTAAAAAACATTTCCACTTATGATTCTTATGATTCTTGGAATAGAAGTTCTTATTGGTTTATGTTGGGCGGAGGCCGGTGAAGGGTCAAGTCCAACAATTGATGGCTAAGGGAATTGTTGGGCGGAGGCTGAAGAAGGCCAATTTTAGCATGTTTTACCACTATTAGCTGTTTAACTTGGTTAAACAACCAATATGAGTGTTTGATTAATTAGTTTTTTTAACAGCTTATTGCTCTAAAATACTAAAATTCAAAAAGCTATTTGAGAAAGTCATTTTGTATGTCATCAGCTATCAGTTAACAACTAATTTAGTAAAGATCTTTCTACAATCAGCTAATGCTATCAGCTAGTCAAACCCACTAACCTAATCAGCTAACAGTTATTTACCAAACACTTCCTATAGCTTTTGGCGTACTGTGGTAAGCGCTTGATCCTAACAATTCATCCACTACAACTTTTGTAGGACCGTAGGCAGCGAAAAATCCAGGCAGGTGCAGCCGAGAGTGAACCCCAGCGAGAGAACTACGAGACTGACAAGAGCGACAACCCAGATTCAACATCGGACAACAAAGGGAATCTTTAAAGCGTGAGAAAAGATGTCCACATTGAAGCATTTTGAGATCACGATCGCCAACCAAGTTCCATTCTGAATGTTTGATCTGCCATCTACACAGCCTAAAGCTGGGGGGAGGACATTGAATTGGTTGAAACCATAAAAAATAGATAGGGTTTTCATATATTCTTCCATTTTGGAAAATTCTTGATTGTATGCAAAAGATAGATAGGAAAATGAATGGTGTATGAAAGTGGTGGCCTTGTGAAGATGATATTTTCAGGAGGGTTGTGTACAGAAAATACTTGCTTTATTAGGTACTCAATATTGTTTGCCTGAGTTGTCTCTCATTTCTTCAATAGTATAAGATAATTTTGTGTCTGTGTGTTTTTAATGCAATATAATGATTATAGACCGTGTGGTCAAGCAGAATAATTGTGGCTTTTCAAATGAGAGGTCATAAATTCGGAATTCAGTGGGGCGCACACCACCATACGGGCGTCTAACAATTGCGCCACTTAAGTGTTTTGACATGGTCAAAAAGCTAAAAGAATTATTTGGTAACCAACAGGTCGGAGCAATGTTTTTGATCCAAATTGAAATCATATACGCTCCTAAAAACATGTTTTAATATGAATGTCCTTGTAGGTCTTTTATATCGCAAATAAATGTTCATTTTTAATATATTAAGATTCATTTTTAATACGGAGTATATTAAAAGCTCATTTTTAAATAATATTCTTAAAAATGAACATTTCGTAAATTAAATATCAAAAGCAATCAATTTTAAGAGATATACAAATTAAATTACTACTCCCTATTTGAACCTCACAATTGACTAGACAATAATTCAATATCAAAACAGATCAATTTTAAAAGGCATAAATCACTATAAAGTATAGAGAATGCATAAATCATGGTAAAATATAAGGTTAAAATGCCCCTTTGTGGAGTAGATAAATTGCAAGATATGTCCCAATAAATAAAGATCGAGAGTTTGCCACATTGTAGGTGTTGACCCACAAGGGATATAAATTCCAAACCATGTTACCATAAGGAATCCAATCTGCACCCTGCAATTGCCAACACGGTTAAAACTTATCTCAATCTGACTTTGCACCAGAAAATGATTACTTCTTTTTATACATTTCTTTTTAGAGTAATGCCAGATGGGTCCTCCGAATATAGTGGCACCACCACGTTTAGTTAATCACCAATGGTTCTTCAACTTTCAAGTTAATCATCCATAGTCTTTCAACTTTCAAATTTTAACCAATCATGGACCTTCTATTAGTTCAAGTAAGACAAAGTTTAGGACCACGACTGGTTGAAATTTAAAAGTTGAAAGATCATGAGTTGTTAACTTAAAGTTGAAGGACTATAGGTAATTAAATTAAAAGTTAATAAATGTGATAGTGACACTATACTCGAAGCACCCATCTAGACTCTTTCTTTTTACAAACTAGAAGTTAACGCACTCTGCTAATTTACCTTCTGTAAATTTGAAACCTTGTACTCCATATCAATCAGCAACACTTCAAATACAAGAAGCCATGCCACTCTTCCTGAATTTCTTTTAATCACATAATACACCCAAATTGATAGTATACACAGCATTAGCAGACAAACATTTGGGGACATCCAAAAAACCGAAATCGATTCAGATGCACAATTCTACTCCCTATTCAAGCACTTTCTCGGATCAAAGTCAGGGTGATGGCTCTTTCTGTTTAGCATGGTTTTCAGGGGTCTTTGCGTGCTGCATTTCATATTGTTGTTTCAGTTCCTTCAAACGCTTGGAGATCTGGATGAAGAGGGAATGCAGAAGAGGGTGGTTAAAACATAAATGAAGTAATCAGCAGCCAACTAACAAGGATTGTTCTTCCTCATAATTATTTGTTGGATCTCAACACTGCATTATGCTTACTTCCCAGACACGCTTAACCACAGAGTTCTTTGGTTATCTGGTTGTTCTATCATTCTTAAAACCAATTGGTGATAAGTAGGTGAATTAAACATTTAACCACATCCCTCCATGGTAAGCCACAACGCCACCATTCAATGGCAAGATGCTGCACTCGGCCCTCCAAGCCGCAGTCCCAACAATATTTTGTAGAGTTCATTTCACTTTGATCCCTCGACTATAGAGACATTTTCATCTACTGTGCTCAACTATCAACTTTTCTACATTATAGTGCTTGGCTTTTGAGAATCTAACAGATTTAGTCCTTCAAGTGGAATCTTTGGTCATCAAACATGTCTCATGAAATAATTATCCAGAAAAGACCGAAGGACATACCAAAGATTCCTCTTTAAGGACTAAATTGGATAGATTTTGAAATGTCAAATACTAAGTGTGAAAAAATTGATAGTCAAGCATTATAGGTAGAAATGCCACTATAAACAATGGACTAAAAGTGAAAATACATTTTAAATTGAGGCTGTATATATATATTAGAATCTTAGTCCCTCAACTATAATGGCATTTCTAGGTTAGGTGATCGACTATCAATTTTTTCATATTTAGTGCATAATTATAAAAAATCTGGTCACATTCTATTGCTTCCATTAAATCTGAATGGACGGGGGCATTTTATCTTTACTAGTCCTCCAATTCCCATAGGAATTAATTATAATTTAGAATAAAAATTAAATTAACAGTCTAGCACCCAATTAAAAAATGCCACTATAGTCGAAGAACCAAAAGTGAAATAAATTCTAAATATTTTCTCTTTTATGTGGTATGTGGATTGAATTTCCCAACATTCCTAATTAATAAATAGAAATTCATGACTCTACGTCCATTTAAACCGTAATGAGGGAAAGACCCTATTGAAAGAGGGATTAACACCTTGAATGAATAGGCCATTGGCAATAGGGTATCTGGGTTCATTGCATCGTCAGGGAAGTTGCGTAAAGCATGTATGAGTTTCTCAAAAGGTAATTTCACCTGTTAACAAGAATTGAAGTCATCTTAAGCTATTAAAATGCAAAGAGAAGAAAAGATAAAATGCAAAAATCTGAAATAATTAAAAACTCACCAGATCATCATGGCAATATTTCAATAAAGCCAATCCAACCTTGAATACAATTTTAACACCCTGGTCAAAGTGAAATTAGTAAGATTTACAGTAATTTCAAAGTAAGGCAAGGTAACCAAAGATGATGATAATCAATCAGCTTACCTCATGGAGAAATACATCCCAAATTCTAAGAGCCAAGTGAAATGGGAAAGAATATGAGAAAACAGTTATGAACCACTGGCTTGCATACATGCTGGGATTGATCATTTCTTGAGAAAAGTGCTCTCCAAGCTTAGGCAACAAATCCTTTACTAAATGATCAAATTGAAAGAGATATTGCTGTACAAGAGGCAGTCCTACCTAGTCCACATGGCGAACAACTTATTACCATTTTTCAAATGTATGAAAACACTCCAGATTAAATGAAGTCAGGCATAGATATGCAATAAGCAATTACAGGAAATAACTACTAAATCCTCTATGGGGAGAAAATGCCAAAATTTTCATGATAACACAGAACATATTAAAAGAGCCTAAGATTGATCAATTGATCAAAGAAAATGTGATTCATGTCTTTTTTTTTTTTTTTTTTTTCAAAGACAGTGAAGTAACCCAACAAAAAGGCCTTACCAAATACATTCCTTCCATTGGTGAGTGTACAGCTCCCTTCAACAAGGCAACCAATAACCAAAATGCATCTTCTTCACTCATGTAAAGAAGCAGGAGGCCCGCCACAAATCCCATGCCCTGCATTAAGATATGGTTCCAATATTATACAGTCCAACAAACTAGATTAATATTCTATTAATCATTATGATATGCACCTGCACATATCCAACATCTCTGTCATATACAGAGTATGCTTTCAGAACATTGTAAAGAGACCTCTGACCAGGTCCATGCCTCTGCTGGAAGAATACATGTGAAGGAAAGGTGCGAGAAATATCTCGAATAATATCTAGCTCAGAAGCTGATGTCTCATATATGACGAGTTGCTGCACCAGACAACATTTACAATGAGTTCAATAATATCCATTACCCTGGTAGCAAAAGACATATATTCAGCAGTTATAATGAATAGATGGAATGATGGATATCCACCACAAAATATGCCTTAAACTTGCAAGAGGTCAAGCTCTCTCCATCTGTACTCTATTGTAGTAATGTAATTCTAAAGGCTGAATATCCTATTAAAGATCATCTAGATCCAATAACATGGTTCAAGCTCAAGAAGCCATGCAAGTTCCTTGCAAGATGGTTGTGAGGCCTAACACTCTAGAGGAAGAAGATTCAAGCCTTGATCATTGTATATTAAGCTGAGAAGAGATGATGCACTCAGGACCTACACCTAACCCATGAGTGGAAGCCCAAGTTCTCAATCTAAAAGTTTAAAAGCAAGTGGAAGATGCTTATTTGGATCAAGCCTAGTTACAAAACCAATTAGAGAGATAATAGGATTAATAGCCATGTGGCCCATGCAAGTTACATCTTAAAGGCCAAGAAGTGTCAGCACTGTTTTATTTGCTTTGGAGCTTATTTTGATGTACTTTAGGTCCCTAGGTTGTGCCAACTTGTAGGCCTAGAAAGTGGAAGAAGTGTCTTTAATTTTCAGCACATTTTTCTTATGTTTTGGGACATATTTGAGTGTATTTTAGGCCTCTAGGTTGTGGCCACTTGTAGGCAAGCCCCTTTTGTGTCCTATCCTAGCTTAACTTATTGGTTTTGAATGCCCTAAAAGCCTACCCTAGCCTTAGTTATCTGAAAGTCCAATTATTGGGTTTAAGTCTTGATTAGTTAGGCCAATTAGAGGGATAGACAACATAAAGCCTAAACCTATATATTTAGCCCTTATTACGTAATTCAAGAGAAGTTTGCCTCTTTAAAAACTAAGATTAAGTGTTGAATATTCTCTATACACATTAGTGTGTGGCTTCTCTTGTTCGACTTGGAATTGGTATTAATCAAGCTACTGTTCAAGATTGGCAGAGACTAGATACAACCTAAGCTCTACAAATTTTGAAGGTAACCCTCTTACATTAGACTAATTTGTAAGACCAGGTTGTTATCTTGTGATTGTTATTTGTTTGAATCACATAATGTAGGTAGGATGAAAATGCATCAGTGAAGCAAAACTATGTACAAAGTAGTTTAAAATTAACTTATAATGTCTACCTCATATACTCCTGGATTCATCAGCAAAAGATCCCGACTTCCAGAAATTAGCTGCCAAACAAGCCCCCTCAAACAATCAGGAATTCCTTTCCGTATTCGCCTTCTAACTACATGAGGTTTTCTCCGAACATAATACTTCCAATCGCTTCCTCCAACACCAATCATCTTCCTCCATTTTCTAATCCTTCTTTCGTCCCTGAAAATTTTGTAGATTATAATAACATAAAATTCTTTAAAATATAGTAATGGTTTTCTATGATCACCATCCCTCTCTATAAACACAAGCAGAATATTGATGCAAAGCAGTATAAAATATTATTTTGGGCAAAGTGAAGATCATCCCTATGCTAAAGTTTTCTTGACCTCTGAAAAGGATTCTCATTTCATTTCAATAACAGTATTTTAATCTTTCATTTATGAGAATTAATAATATAGTTTTGAATGAAAGACCAATTTTTAGGATTGCAAGACACTGCCTTTTTAAACACTACACTCATCTAATAACCATGCTAAGAAAGTGCAAGCTGAAGATCATTAAAGAAGCAAAACATCAGAATATAAACCATAAAAATGCACAAGAGAGATGTGTAAGCACAATTAAAAAAAAAAAACAATTGCTAACCTCTGATATTCATAGGCTGATTTGCTTCTAGCAAAACCATTTGAATTACCATCTTGTTTTAAAAACCCAAATCTATCAACTCTAGGCAATGGTGGTTGTGGGTCACCTTCATCTACTCCTACCTTTTCCATTTGCCAGCCACATGAATCTTCAACACCCTAGCAGATCATCATAACTAATCTACACTCCTATGACAATGTAGCAATGTTCTCAGTTTCATTCACAACTAGCACCCAGTTACCTACACCAATAAACTGAAAAAATAAAAAAATAAAATGAAAAAAATACTACATTAATCGATCAGAATGGAAACCTTAAACCATCCAACGCTCAATTCAATTTATCATGACAGAAAAATTTACAACCAGCTTTTTCCACATGGAATTCACTTTAAAATCACAAAATACAAACGATCCATAGCGATAGTTTCATCACCCGATTAGAAAACAACAGAAAACTAATACTATAGCTCTTACCCCATGCCAAAAAGGAACAATAAACTGAATTGTGACTGAAAATTATTACATACAAAACCCCCAACACGAGGGATCAAGAGTTTAGCATCCAATAGCTAATACGGGTTTAACTTCAGATTAGCAGCCCGGTTTTAAAATCAATATCGAATAGAAACAAAATCTGCGGAAACTTAAAAATTCATTCATATATATATTAACATTAATTAAGAATTGTGATTAATAAATTAACATACAAGGAAAAGATGAGGAAGAAACCAACCTGGTGATATTTCACAGAATGGTGAAAATTGGAAGTTCTATCTTTAATGGTGAAAATTGGAAGTTCTATCTTTAAATATCCATTTAAAGATAGAACTTCGTATTTCTCTCCAAATGACGATTGAAACTTCTGTCTTTAAATGGATATATTTATTTAACGGAGTAGTTTCTATCTTCTAACTTACACTTCATCTTATTAGGACTGTATTTTAGTTAGTCTAGGACTCATTATCCTACTCTCTTTATAATTTTTCTAGTATATATACCTGATAAGTTATATACCCCAAGTCCGTGCCATCACTTACAGTCGGGTCGGACTCGCGGTTTGAATCTTGACCTACGGGTCAGGGTCAAAAGTAACGAGTCAAACTCGAGATGGGTCAAATCCGCCACCTCGATTGACCCTATAAAAGGGCCTTTAGCCCTTTGGCTTAGGGGATTCCATTTTTGCTTTCTCTGGGCTCTTTCTCTCTAATCTTCATTATATGCTCTTCCTTCTCTCTATACAAGAAAGAACACATGATCAATTAATAAAGAGGGCCTATTTTGCTTACATCTCTTCTCCTTTGTTCATACATTCTTATACGCATACACCATTGTTGATTATCGTCAATGGTCAATCATGAATGGTCAATCATCTATTGTCAAGAATGGTCGCATATTACTAACAATGCGCAACCATTTCAAAATGGTCGCGTAAAGTCCATGGCTTTACGTGAGCCTCTCATAGGCAACCATTGTACAATGGTTGCCTATTGTCTTTTACAATGGTAGCCTATCTGCAATTCTGTACTAGTGATATATATATACATCTAAGTACATACACCCTATATACGGGGAAATTAGTACTATCAGTACCCATGATCTGTATCTTTCTAATTACATTCATTCAATACAATTCTATTAGTTCTCAGTATCAGTTAAGCTATGGTTTCTTCCCTATGCCTGACGGATATGTTGACTCTTCAGAACGGACCGTCTCAAATGTCGGAATTTCTTCGGTCACATCGACCGTAAATTCCTTGCCCACCGCTTATAACTTTATCAATATCAAATTGACATACACGAACTTCCTGTTTTCGAGAGCTCAGGTGGTTCCTTTTCTTGATGGTCACGATTTGATGGGGTTCATTGATATTCGACCCCGTGTCCGCTAGATTATCTCCCCGTCGAAGAAGGTGCGCCGACACAGCCTAATCCTGCTCATAGAGCCTGGGTTCGGCAAGATCAGGTTCTCTTGTCCATGGTCATGTCCTCGCTGTCCGACGAGGTGATGCCGCTGGCCATCGGACACCACACCAACCGGTTTGTTTGGGAGGCGGTCGTCAATGCGTTGGCTTCGTCGTCTAGGTCTCGGTCTCAGTCCTTGAATCTCCTAGGGCAGCTACAGTCTCTTCACCAAGGAGACAGTTCGGTCCGCTCGAGTCTTGGTGGAATACCTCACCCTCGCCAACCTGTCGATTACCCTTGAGGAGTAGAACCTCTACGTTCTCAAGGGTTTACGGTCGAAATTTCGCTCTCTGGCATCCTCCCTTAATGTACATGGACAGTCGGTGACGCTCCAGGAGCTTGCTAACCTCATAGGTGCGGAGGAGTTCCTTTCGGGCGGCGGAGCAGGTGGTGGTTTGTCGACTGCTTTTATGGCGCAGCAGGGCGGACAACAACGCAGTCAGGGCAGCCAATTGTGTGGAGGTGGTGGTCGCATCTCCGGCCAGAACAACGGTCTGACCAGTCAGTCGCGTGGTGGTGGCGGTGGCCGGAATCGCGGTGGCGGCATGAATAGTAACTGGCAGCGTAAATGTCAGTTGTGTGGGGTACTTGGTCAAACCAATTCTATCATTTCTCATTTTGTCTGTCATATTTATTATTTATTGTTCAAACTAATTCTTTCTTTGTTCTTTATTTTCTTTAGTAATTTTTTTTAATAATACTTTTATTGTAGTTTCTAAATATACAAATTTTATATACTAATACTAAACTTAATATGAAATATTGAATTAAACATAACTTGTCAAGTCTCGTCAATTGAACCAGACAAACAAAATAGGACGGAGGGAGTAATAAGAATAAAAATAATCAATAAGGTACATAATAATAATAATAATAATAATAATAATAATAATAATAATAATAATAATAATATAATGATAATAATAATTATTATTATAGCATATATTTATAATGCATAATTGCATATAAAAATTATTAATTAAATTAACAAAAAAGTATAGATACACACAATAATAATAATAATAATAATAATAATAATAATAATAATAATAATAATAATAATATTACAAAAAATTAATTTATGAATCATTTGACCTTATTAATTAGACCATACACATAAACAAAGTATTAGGGAGCAAAAAGTGTGATTTTTTAAAAGGAAAATACTTTGTGTACTTTCATTTTATACTCTCAATTTGTATTCCTTTATACATGTTCTTGATGCATGTAGACACTTTTATGTGGATCCACATGATGAAAATAATCAATCCTTGTTTGTTACTTCATAGAGTATAAGTAAAAGAGTCAAATTTAGGAGTACGTATAATAAAACTCTTTTAAAATGAATTAGGGGACACATTAGTAAGAAGTAAAATATAAAATAAATAGTAAGAATAGTTATAGCATTGCTCTAAATTGTGGAGGTGGTTGTTTTTGTAAATGATTATTATTTTACTTATAAGGTTTTATTTTTTAGTTTAAAGTTTTGTCGAAATTAAGTTGTTTCTTACCCCAAAATTAAGTTGTTTCTATTTATATGGGTTGTGTTAGTATAACTATATTATCATATTATAGTGATGTCACCAAAAAATAATTAAATTTATATGATAATAATAATAATATAGAAGCCAAATTGGTATATGTACCATTTTCAATTACACAATATTAATGTATTTTTGTAATATAATCCTACCACCTAAAAGGTGTAAAAGTTGCCAAAAGCCTTGTGACCCCTTAAATGAGAGATCTCAGATTTGAACTCTAGTACGGGGGCATTGACTCTTTGTGTTTCAATAGGTTGAGAAAATATATATGAACAGATACTACAATGTAATAGAGTCAATAACATTAAAGAAATATGTACAAGTTAAGATCACAATTAATATATACAAAAGAGTTAATAATCAAAATCCTCACTATGACATAATTCACAAATTGATATTAGTAGGGAAAAGGGTCAAATAAGTCCCTAAACATTACTCAAGAAGTCAATTAAGCCCTCCAACTTTCAAAAGTTGCAATTAACCCCACGAACATATCATTTTGGAGCAATAAGACCCACAAACCTATTGATGACCTGATATTACAGGTCACTTAGGATTTCGGCCAACTCGGGCAAACCTCCGACGATCGTACGATAATTTCCGACAACAATGTCAAATGCGGACGACCGTGAAAAGGGACCACAAAACTTTCTGATTCTCTTATCTTCGCAATTGCATAATGAACCTATCTATCGTATGAAGAAAGTTCTAAACAACCGCCAAGAAACTCACCTGATAACTCCTCCGGCACGACGACGCAACTCTTCCTTCTCCGTTCAGCTCTGTTCATCCCACCTGACAAAATTTTAACAAATACAAATTCTCAGAAATCAAAGATTCACCCAAAAAAAATAAATAACACTATGTATATTTAATCCCCCAAAAAATGCTGAGACTTGGCCACTGCTTTGGTCCAAGAAGAAAACTGCAATAAATGGCAAGAACCCATCTTTATACAACCATTGGTATACACTACAGATACCATCAAAGAAACAGAAGAACCCACCTTGGAAATCTAGCTTGCGTTTTTGTTTCATGGTGGCCGATGAAGCTGGAATAACATACGCGCAAATAAGTTCCAAGAAAGCAGGGGATCCCATAAAGAAGAACAAATGCAGTAATGATCCGAGGAGAAATAAAAACAAAAATATTTCCCTTCGTCGGACAGGCGACCGTAGTCCAAAGTCCAAACGAGACCGGCGACCATTTTCACGGTTGTCAGTATTTGACATTGTTGCCGGAAATTATCGTACAATCGTCGGAGGTTTGCCGGAGTTGGCCGGAATCCTAAGTGACCTGTAATATCAGGTCACCAATAGGTTTGTGGGTCTTATTGCTCCAAAATGACATGTTCGTGGGGTTAATTGCAACTTTTGAAAGTTAGAGGACCTAATTGACTTCTTGAGTAATGTTTAGGGGCTTATTTGACCCTTTTTCCATATTAATATATACAAAAGAGTTAATAATCAAAATCCTCACTATCACATAATTCACAAATTAACTATCAATTTTATCAAACTAAGTTATCAACAATCTAATTCTTACTTAATAAGTTCATTAACGAGTTAATACCCAAAAATCGTCCTCGACTATACTGGTTTTTCTCAATTTCGTCCTAAACGACTTTGGTGACCTAATATCGTCCCAGACTTTTGTGTTTCGCTCAATTTAGTCCCAAACTTTTGTGTTTTTGCTCAATTTAGTCCCTCATTTGTTATTCTGTCCATTTGGTGTTAAATAAATAGACAACTCAGTAATTTTAATATTGGCATCTCTTTACTCATAGACATGTGAACTGTGAAATCCTTTTTTTTTTTTACGAATTACTCCCAGAATTACTCCTAAAACTGCGAATATAAAATTTGATTTGCAGGTACGGGAGTAATTCTGGTGTAATTCGTACAAGAAAGAAGAATTTCGCACTTCACAAGTTGAAAGTAAAGAGAGATCAATATTGACATTACTGAATTGTCCCTTTATTTAACACCAATTTGACGAAATAACAAATGGAGGACTAAATTGAGCGAAACACAAAAGTCTGGGACGATATTAGGTCACCAAAGTCGTTTAGGACGAAATTGAAAAAAACCACTATAGTCGAGGACGATTTTGGGTATTAACTCGTTCATTAACTATTCAATTATTACGCAATAAAGTAATTGTCAAATCTTATTGAATAAAATTTGAATAATTGAAGCCTTAATTTGAGAAAAATTGATAGCTAATGATTAATTTTTGAATTATGACATAACGATTTTAGTTATTAACTCGATACAAAATTAAACCACTTTGGATACAGAATTAAGGGTGTGATCTAGATGCATGAGAGGTCATCTGGCCACTTTAGTGTATCTTTAGGAGTTGATAAAAAAAAAATGTGCAAATTTGACATAAAGTCCTAGTATGTTAATAAGAAGGTATTGATTTTAGAATTAAGAGTTTGATTTTCTTAATTTTAAATATATACTTTGTGAATAAATAAATATGTCAGTTTATCTAAAATATTATTTGATAGTAGCTCAACTCCGAATTAATAAAAAGCAAATGTGACTACATGCTAGTATGCTACTATCATATTATGATTAGGTATAACACTTGTCCATATCCAATTTTGTCCTAAAAGGCTAAAATTGAATAACGCTTAGGAGCAGACTAATTTCAAGTCAATAATTATTGAATTCCATTTTGTTATGGTTGGGATTTGAAGTACAGAAGGTTACTTAATGCATGTTAAAAATTAATATAGTAAATGATTGATTTTTGTTAGATATGCTACCTAAAACTTAAATAATATGTATGAGTTTTGTGGAATTATTGATGTGCAAAAAGTGAATTATAAAGTTGTTGTCCTTGAGAAATAGTGTGTAGGTGTACAGTAAAAGCGGTATCTTTGAGCTATTTACCACTTGTGTAAACTATGATATATCATATATCTTATACAAAAATCCTTCAACCTTTGTTCAATTCTCATGGGTGTATCCATTTTAGCCATTGAACACCATATCTTGTTTTGTAAGAGTTTCTAAAGAATTGAATCCAAATCTATTATCCTTTGAAGTACTCACTTTCTTTCCTACATAGGTGATTTGTTAACGATTATCCCTCATACTTCACCAAAACATCTAACGCTTAAGAATCATTAAAGCGTGTATGTTAATCTTGCACACGTGGGCAACATTATTTTAATGATGAGCGGTCCCCCCCCTCCCCCCCCCCCCCCCCTCCCAACGATCACATTTTATGTTAGGAATATAGCGGATAATGCGGAACTGAATAATTGAAAATTGAGAATTATAGAGAAGTTAAAATATACACTATTTAACACCCAAGATGACTGAATGTTGCGGCAAATGTGGAGAACGTGGATGAAGAATGTGTTGCGGCAAATGTAGAGAGCACAGGTGAAGAATGTGTTGCGGCATGGAGATGTGGATGTTGATCCACACTTAAATGTTGGATAAAATTCACTGTGAAAATCAACAACTAAAATTGACGATTAAAGTCAAACGTTGTTTGAACTTAGCAATAAGAAGAAAATCACTTCGACTAGTTGGCACATGAAATAGCCTCAGAATAGCAGGATGAACCAGCATCAACCTCATGTGCAACTGAAAGAGCATAAGCAATCAAGTGGGCTTCATCATCAACACATACCTCACATGTTTTTTACTTGTCCTCCTAGGTCGATATTGAGAAATAGAATACTCTCGTTGTGGCTCGACGAGAAGTGCAATACTAGTAAATGCATCATCTTTAGTATTAGCATCAACAGTAGCAATACTATCAATGGGCGTCAATTCGAACTCCAACTTCTCTCCAGCACTCTGCTTATCATCTGTACTGAGAATAAAAGAGTCTTCTCCAGAAGAAAGTAATGCATTTTCATCAAAAGTAATATCTTGACTAAAAAATAATTTTGTTGAGAATTAAGATACCATAGACGATACCCTTTTGACTCTGCGGCATAACCAAGAAATATGCATTTGATAGTTGTTGGGTTTAATTTACCCGTACTGGAATGAACATATGCAGGACATCCAAAAAGTCTTAAGTTAGAGTAATCAACAGGATTACCTAACCAAATCTCCTCTTCGAAATTTTGAAATCAAGGGATAGATGTGAAGATCTATTCACCAAATAGCATGCAATATAAACGACATCAGTCGAAAAATCACGTTGTTTTAATAATCCATAATTAGAGAGCATATAACAAGCTCTCTCCAACAGTTACGTTCATACATTTGGCAACACCATTTTGTTGGTGTTTACCTAGAAAGGACTTGTGCCTGACAAAGTGACAATTCCATTGGTTGCATAGAACTCATTAAAATCTAACTCACAAAACTCCAGACCATTGTCTGTTCTGAAAATATTTTTCAATTTTTTGAAAATAGAAAATGCTTGATTTTTTTTTTTTTTTTTGTTTCAGAAAATAAATTAGACTTTATGAGAAAAATCATCAATGATAGACATAAAAAAATATCTACAACCTTGAACCTCCTAGAGACTAGACTTTAGTCAGTCCCCATAAATCCGAATGTATATATTCCAATACATTTTTGGTACGATGTGTAGCATTAGAGAAACTAACTCTCTTTTGTTTCCCAAAAACATAATGCTCACAAATTTGTAATTTACCTGTACTTGAATTTCCTAGGAGGCCTTTCTTGCTTAGGATGTGCATGTCCTTATCACTCATATGCCCTAGACGCATATGCCATAATTGAATGATATCTGCATCAGACATCAATGAGGAAAGTGCTACTGAACTTGTAATAGTACTTCCATGCATAAAATGCACGCTTCTGTAACGATAAGCTTTTATTAGAATAAGAGAACCTTTAATCACCTTAAGAACTCCACCTTCAGCTTTGTACTTGCACCCCAGAGATTCCAAGGTGCCCAAGGAATATAAGGTTCTATTTCAAATTAGGAATATACCGAACATTGGTAAGAGTCCTAACAACGTTATCATGAGTTCTAATATGAACACTTCAAATTCCACTACCTTGCATTGGGTATCATTACCCGTCAAGACAACTCTACCATCAACTAGTTCCAGAGAGATGAACCAGTCTTTATAAGGGCACATGTGGAATATAAAGAATCTCCTCAGTTTCGCTCCGTTTGTCACTAGAGCTAACAGATAATAGAACATCACCTTCTGAATCACTTGTAACAAAACCAGCTTCAACAAACTTCTTTTCTCTCTCTTGATTGTTCTTTAGTTTAAAGCATTAAGACACATTATGCATATGCTTCTTGCAGTACTTACAGGATTTGTTAGACTTTAGTCCACTAGACTTGAATTTTTTATTTTTATTTTTATTGTCCCTTTAAGGTGACAATTGTCCTCTAACAGACAAACCTTCACCTTTCTTCTTAGAATAAATTTTTGAGTCAATTTTTTTTTTTTTTTTTGGATAACGGATTTAACTTGACGTCGTGAAAAGTAAAGAATCACTATTACCCTACAACATAATTTCTTTAAAATGCTTGTAAGATTTAGGGAGAGAGACAATCAATAAAACAACATAATCCTCATCATTAATGTCAATATCGATATTAATAGTGATTATCCCCGTCTGTACCCATAGCATATACCTGGTTGGTACCGGGTCCACTTACCAGGTAGAGCTAGACCCAAGCATGACCGAACAGGCTGCACTTTTGCCCAACCTAAATTCCTGACCGAGTGTCCTTTTCACTGGCAAATGGAGCGTAGTACTCGTTGTGCCGCCCCGGTCATATTAGATCGAGACGAGCATTCGACCTGTAGTACTTGGAGACTTGAGCATAATCGTCAACCCAATTTAGTGGCGGTGGGCCCGGTAAAGTCAAGAATCTATGAACACATGGAGAGATTAGCTAGGCCCCCGATCAGGTGCGGGTATAGCTTCCCATGCAGTTGATGCACCTTAAGGATTAAAATGACGCACCTTAAGTACACAAAAACCACGCACCTAAAGCTTTAGGCTGACGCACCTTAGGTACACAAATCACGCACCTTAAGAACACAAACCACACACCTAGGGGGCGTTTGGTTCACGGAATCTTGGATTACCCCAGGTAATAGGATTACCTCCTGGAAGGTAATGTGAGATTTTGGGAATGTAAGATTACATTCTGTGTTTGGTTTGGATGGTGTAATATAATATTACCTTGTTTGGTTCAGGGTTATATTTTAGGTTATATGGATCAATTTACAATAATGTCCTTAGTAATATATATATATATATATATATATATATATATATATATATATATATATATATATATATATATATATATATATAATGTTTGTGTATTTATTTATATCTATGAATTATATCAAGGCTTAAATATTAAAAAAAACTAAATATACACATGTATACACATATGTATATTTGATTATATAAGTATATATTAATTTCTTCATCATCATCATCATCATTATTATTATTATTATTATTATTATTATTATTATTATTATTATTATTATTATTATATAAGGATTAGTTAACAAGGGCAAAGTTGGAATAATTCAAGGTAATCTAAGATTACCTAAAAAAAAATGGGGGTAATCACATTACCTTGAAACATTACCGCCACATCAGCTTTCAGGTAATATAACATTACCTGGTAATCCCATAACTTGAACCAAACAAGGTAATATAACATTACCAGACCCAGATTACCTAGGTAATCTAAGATGACCCCGAACCAAACGCCCCCCTAAGGTTTTAAAATAGCGCACCTTAAGTTTGAACAACTCATCACACCTTATGCATACAAATCACGCGCCTTAAGAAGGAAAATCATGCACCTTCAGCTTCAGGTTGACGCACCTTAAGTTTCAACAACTTCTCACTTTAAGCACACAAACCATGCACCTTAAGCACAAAAATCACGCACCTTAAGCACAAAAACCACGCACCTTAAATTTAACCTAGATGCAAAAATTACCAAATTGCCACCACATTTTTTTGTTAATCATGGACGTTGATTTAAGCAAGATCAATGGCTCAAATTTAACCGCACCTGGCACCCTTAAGTCCGGTGCATTATCTACTTCATAAAAATTCACAAGACTTGTAGTTCTATTACCAAGAAGAAGAAAAAAAAGGATTTTGAGTGGTCAATAACGCCATTTTAATGTCATTTAACCATATTGGTGGATCAACAATAGTCATGTCACAATAATGTTAGAACCAACATGGATGTTTGAAAAAAAAAAAAGACTAAAAGTTGAATGACACAGGACCAAAATAGGGAAAAGAACTTAACACTTAAAAAATAAACCAAACTGACCTTGTATTTAATGCCATTTAAATGATTTTATTGACGAAGGACAAAAAATAGTTATACTACAATAATATTAGGACGAAATGAAGATGTTTTGAGGAAAAAAGAAAAAAAGAAAAAAAGAGAGACTAAAAGTGGATCAACACCTAGCCAAATGAAGATGTTTTGAAAAAAAAAAAAAGATTAAAAGTGGATCAACACCTATAAATTTAGGAGCAGAAATGGAATTAACTCTCTCTATATATATAATATGCACACACGTGAGAAGAAAACAAAAAGAGGAATTTATGAATGGATGAATTGAAATTAAATGAGATGAGGTGATCGATAATTGCAAACAACAATTCTACACTCTTTATATACCAAGGATGACCGAATGCATGCTGCGGCAAATGTGGAGATCGAACATGGATGAAGAATGTGCTGCAGCGTGGAGATGTTGATGTTGATACGCACTTAACATTTTAGTTTATAACTACTTATGATGTTATAATGTTATAATGATGCTTTTCATTAACTATATATATTTGTTGTATCAAGGCTGCGCTGCATGTTATTATAATGTGGTTTAAGTAATGCATGTGTAGAATAGTTAATGATTTATTTCCTTACCTCATAAACTTGTATTACTAGACAAAGTGCATGCGTAGTTTATATTAGGAACTAGGAAGGATGATATGATGCCTCATATATATCCCTCTTAAGTTTTGTGTGCTATAAGTGCAGATTAGCCCCAAAATGGCTGAGTTGGTGGGTTCAAATGAAATTGAATCAATAAGAGCTGATGAGCTATCGGAGATTGGACCAACCTCATTTAGACATCATCATCATAACTTGAGTTTCAGAAGTAACAACTCGGTTTTGAGTTCCATTACAAATGAAGATGATTTTGATGAGGATTACTTGTTGCAATGGGCAGCAATTGAGAGATTGCCTACCTTTGATAGATTGAGATCAGCTGTTTTTTATGAAAACAAACGAGTGGTTGATGTGATCACCGGGCTTGGAGGTGTGGAAAGGCATATGTTCATTGAGAAGCTCATTAAACACATTGAGCATGACAACCTCCGCTTGTTGAACAAAATCCGAAAAAGAATCGATAGGTAGGTAGGGTATATGCCTAGGTGCCTTCGATCCTAATTGTAGGAGACACTTGCCTGTACCATACTCTAGGGCAAAGTATTGGCTAGATTGGTTTTTTCATACGAGAGGAGGTTCGGACTCCCGACCTCTTTTAAGAAATGAGAGTGCACAGCACTCACGCCAACCAAGTGGTTCTTATTAGGTGCCTTCTTTATTATCACAAAAAAAAAAAAAGAAAAAGAAAAAAGAATGGATTAAACACCATAGTTTGTAGGTTAGGAACAATCTCCTCCCAACACCTGTTGATCTTAACTATTTTTTGCTATACTCTGCTCTAATACCACTAACTAATGATCAAACGTTTACCATTAGGCCAAAAACTATAGCTTATAGCAAAGACGTAACTTTATTTCCTTATAGAGCGTTATCACATTTTCGAGAGGCAGAGTGCTGAATTTGGCCCTTCATCGGCTCCGTCTAATAATCCTCTAGTGATTAATTGATGGACTTGACCCTTTACCTGTCTCCACCCAACAGTTTGTATGGAGAAGATTTAGTTGTGAATTAAGTACTGAGTTATTATTGTTACGTTGTAGAGCGGGCGTAAAGTTACCTTCTGTGGAAGTGAGATATGTTAATCTACATGTAGAAGCAGAGTGTGAGGTTGTTCATGGGAAACCCCTCCCAACTCTTTGGAATTCTTTCAAGAGTTTTATGATGGTAAGTATCTATCTATATATATGTGCCCTCTTTGAGAAACAAAACAAAAACAAAGTGGCTCAAGCTTTGGTTTTAATCTAACAATAATTTTTTACAATAATCTCTAGATTAGAGGTATGTTTTAAATTAAGTAAGTGATGTATTTTGTTTGAATTGGCAGGTGTTTGCAAGGCGAATTCCATGTTTAGAGTCTGAAGTGGCAAAGATAAAGATTGTTAATGATGTAAGCGGTGTGATTAAGCCCGGAAGGTATGTAATTGTAATGGGTGGAAGACAAAATTTGGACCGTTATATTCTACTCTTCTTCGTAGTTATAAAACTAATTCATGTCAAAATAATTGTTGAATTATATATGGTCATTTCACATTCACAATGCAAATTAATTACTCAACTAGGTTTAATTTGTTATGACAGAATGACACTGCTACTTGGTCCTCCAGGATGTGGGAAGACATCATTATTGAAGGCACTCTCAGCAAACTTGGACAATTCTCTCAAGGTCTCTCTCCTTATTTTATTTTATTTTTTAAAATTCATCTAGCATAGCGTTCGTTAATACATAGTAAATAAATTTCTCTACAACATTACATACTAAAGCCCAAAACTCACTCGCCAACCTCTTTCCCTTCTTCCAGCTCTAACCGGTAGTAAGGTGTTGACAGCAAATTTTTATGTGGGTCATTTTTCATATACTAAAAGTAAATTATTTGTTTATTAAATGTATATTATTTGATAATATACAAAATATATATATAAGGTCATTCCATACAAAATAGAGGTCACATCTATTTATAGAGACAATAAACATAATTCCAAAAGACCTCTAAAAAATAATAATAGAAGATCTCTATTACTGAGGTAATTGAGTCCAAATCTATTTGAACTTTATGTTATTGTATTCTATAACAAAAATAAAAATATAACAAAATTTTTTGTCCAAATATAATACATAAAAATTCAACAAAGAAAAAAATACAATACAAAATTTTATTTAAATAAAAAAATTATTTATTAAAATTTCAATGTCAAATCTTTCTAAAATTTTATTTTCAATTACAAGTAAGACTAATCTATAGATTCTGAAAACATATTTGTCAAGTATAAAAATAATGACTATATATATATATATATATATATATATATATATATATATATATATATATATATATATATATATATATATATATTTATTTATTTATTTATTTATTTATTTATTGAATCCAGTGAGACCATCCCAATCAGGTGAGATCATGAGATCCCATCTCATCCATTGATAAAGTTTCAATGGATGGGTAGGATTGAAAGTCAAACAACAATTAAATAATGATATATTTAAAAGACAAGGATGGAAGAGTAATTGTATTTGGTTTTTAATTTTGGTTATATTTAAAATAGAATCTTTACCAGAATATTAGGGAACCTATCAATAGTAACAATTAATTATATTTTGTACATCTATAATTCTAAATTATGGAGAATTTTACGGTGGTGTGTGCGTGGGTGTGGAATGGTGTGTGCGTTTTACTGTAACAAGGCTCGTACACCATGGCGTGCTGGTTTTTTTTTCATAAAATTATGCGTTTTGGCCTGTGCGTTTCGTGATACAAGCATGTACATTTTGGTTTATTCCTAACACTCTTTTTATAATTGATTGAATCACGTATTTTCATAAAGTACTAAGCTCGATCACGATCAACATCACATCATTATGCTGGTAGTGAAATAGTCATACTTTGCGCAACAATTTTGATTTCTAAGTTATTTTTCACCATATTTGAATTAGACTTTGAGATCTTCATCAAAGGTGTAGCTCTTTGAATTATCTTTTGAATGTTGTTGGAATCACTTGATTTGGATCTTCCAACATTGAATTATGATAAAAATATCAAGACGTTGCGTGGCAAAGCAAGTCATGCTAACGGCCACGGCTGTGACTACCACCATGATGCTTGGTTCTCCTTACTCCAAGTATTACTTTTCTTCATTTTCTTTGCTCCTTTTGGATCCGAATCATGCATCATGCATCATGCATGTACTTTTAACTTACTCGTTTTCACTCCCTTTAACTTCTAACGGCTCTAAGAACACACATATAGTCCCATTCCTCCCTTCATTTTGGCCACAGCCAAAAGACTATTCCGTTCGATGCTGGGTCGATTTTTGGATTTTTGGATTTTTGTGGCCCCGTTCTTGTAAATAAATGTGGCTCTACCAAAAGGGCAATTTATATCCTACACCACGGCGTGCGTTGCAATATGCACCCAGATGCAAAACGACGTTGTTTTAATTTTTAATTTTTTTTTTTGAAATTTCTCGCCCCAGTGAATGGCAGTAGTTTTTTCTTAAAAAAAATCCGCTGTTCAAGAATGTACATAATGTTATACTAGAATACACATAATTGTATACATGAATGTACATAATTATATAACAAAATATACATACTCTTTTTAAAAGATAATACACATAATCTAACATAATAGATAATAAACATAAACTTTTAACATAATACACATCAACTATTAACATAATACACACAAATTTTCTGATTCGGATGTACATAATTGTATAAAAAGAATGTACATAATTGTATAAAAAATGTACATAACTGTATGAACCAATACACATAACTGTATGAACAAATACACATAACTGTGTGAACAAATACACATAATCCCAGCAACTTCCTACCACGCCTCCCAAAACGACCCCAAAACGACGTCGTTTTGGGAGGCGCGCGGCGCACAGTGCTATGTACGCCGTGGTGTAGGGTATAACGATTGCTACCAAAAGTATAAGCACAATATTTAAAACCAAACCATAAGAATCCTACTAACCTACTATCTCCAAAGTCCAAATAAACCAAAAAAAAAAAAAAAAAAATCTTGAAATTACTTGCTTAGTAGTTACCTGTTGGGCTACCGCTATCGTTTAGAATGCAAGTAGAACGATCTGTTAGGGGGAAGAATCAATTTCTCAAGCGATATTGGTGGTGAACTGGTGAATGGTATATGTTTCAAGTTATCTCTGCAGATTCCAGGTTGAGACATCAATTGTGTCGTTGGGGAAACAAAACAATTTTGCTATGCGGCATACAACATACTCAATTAATTAGGTCATAATTATTATTAGGAGAGTGAAGTGATTTACAAAAAAAAAAAAAAAAAAAAAAAAAAAAAAAACTGATGAGTCTCAGGATTAATTACATATATATATATATATATATATATATATATATATATATATATATATATATATATATATATATATATATATATATATTGTTGGGAAAATTAGCTTAAAATGGCATATTAAGTGGCTATTTTGTGGTACAATTATCAGTGGGGTCCACTTCCGATTTGGGTCGGGTCAAAGTGGATTCGGATTCTTCGTAGTAAGACGAAGAGATTGATATATTGTACGCTCAAAACGGATAATGGGTGAATGAGATATTGATTCTCAAAGTAGACCCATTTAAGTTGGGAAATGAAGGGAAAATGTAGGACTTTGTCCCACATTGGTTTGGAAACAAGATTTGCCCCCCTTATATACCTGAGCTCTTTTCAAGCTTGTAGAATTGTATAGCATAGAGGCTCTCTCGCGCGGGGGGGGGGGGGGGGGGGGGTGCAAATCAAAATCCAACTAGAGGACATCAAAAGGCTTGAAATCAAGCCCGAGCTCGCGTGCGCCGGCACCTGCGGGCACGAATGTCGTCCGGAACTGGGCTGGCCTTGCGGGCATATGTTATGCCTAACTTCGGCACCGAGAGCACGACTCTCGTGCATCTGTGACCGCGAGAGATGTGCTCTCGTGTGAACCTGCACCCCAACGGTCTGAAACCCGAAACTTCAGCCTGTTGAACAGATTAAACTCATCTGTTAGGTGCTTAAACGTAGCACGTTTTATCCTGGGAAACCTAGGCTACAACCATATTACCCAACATATATATATATATATATATATATATTATTTCTTAAGTATCTAGGTCGAAAATAAATATTGAGCTCTCTAAAAATTGAGGCCTTGTGCTCTTAGGCATTTTGCACACCCCAAAATTCAGTCCTGGTTAGGTGATAGGTAAGGTTGGGCCCCGTATCGCCTCTAGAGAGTTAGTCATTTTGGCTTAGGTTTTGACCTCGACGAAATGACTCTTTCGTTCAGTGATAAGTGAGGTCGGGCCTTGTATCACCCTTAGAGAGTTAGTCATTTTGGCCAAGGTTTTGACACCGGTCAAAGGACTATTCCGTTTGGCGATAAGCGAGGTCCACCCGTATTACCCCAAGGGAGTTAGTCGTTTTGGACAAGATTTTGACCATGGCCAAAGAACTCTTCTTTTGATGATAGACGAGATCAAACACCATATAACTTCTAGGAAGTTAGTTGTGGACACATTTTTGATCTCGACCAAATGACTCTTTTATTTAGCTATAGGCGAGGTTGGATCCCATATGGCTCTTGCCCCTAGCCAATCTGATGACGAATCTAAGGTGGTCAATATAAGGATCGAAGGCTAAAATAGAAAACTTTTAGGAATGAAAGTCAAAAATAAAAAACTTTTAAAAAGTGGACAATATATAGAAAAACTCATTTGGAACATTCGTTGAAATTGACTAAAAATATGTAAAATTGACTAATACGATGACACAAAAAATGATCACTTAAACTATTAAATTGAACAACATTATCAAAACACATGTCCCAAATAAACTTTTCCTTATATTATCAGCTATTTAAAAACTTTCCATTTTTGTCATTCATCTTACAAGTTTCCTATTTCAATCTTTGACCCTCAATATAACCATCAAAATGTATTTAGGCCTTTAGGGTGCCTAATTGGAAACCACCCGAGGAAATGGGTGGAGATTCTTCCATGGGTTTGAATACTACTACAACACTGCCTCCCATAGTCCCATTCCTCCCTTCATTCCCCCCAGTTTCAATCCTTCGGGATGCATTCCACCCGCCATCACCCTCAGCGGGTGCATTGCAAGATGGAGCAGACTCATACCAGGATTTACCGGGTGCATAATGTTTTCAATGTGTCACTGCAAAGGCAGTGCATACTCAATTGAGGTACTAAAGAGATTTTGGTCCAATGTAACGAGTTACTCAAGGAGCTGGATGCATCTTGGAAGGTGTTAGATGATTTCCTCATACGTTTTACTGATGATCCATCTATTTTTAAGTAGTTAACATAATAGAAGGCATTTTCCTTCTTGATGTTGTAGTTCTGGACTAACTTGACAGTCTCTGTTTATGTAACATCTTTCATCATTCTAAGGAATTCATTCTTAATTGATGGATGGATGCCTTATTTTATCTATCTGATTGCTTTTGATTGATTCAATCAGGTTAGGGGAGAAATTTCTTACAATGGGCACAAATTGCAAGAATTTGTCCCCCAGAAAACTTCTGCATACATTAGTCAATACGATTTACATATCCCTGAAATGACTGTCAGAGAAACCCTTGATTTCTCATCTTGTTGCCAGGGCGTGGGTAGCAGAGCCGGTATGTCTTTCCACACTGAAAAAGTGAACAAAGTTGTACACTTATTTCAACATTCATATGGGAATAAATATATATAATAAATGCTTTATCCCTGTGCAGATATTTTGGTTGAGCTAATCAAGATGGAGAAGGAAGCAGGAATTGTTCCTGATCAGGACATAGATATTTACATGAAGGTAGTTTTAGCAGCATAACTTATACTCTCTATCATTTCGTCCATTTGATAGTGTATGTTTGGTATTATGACAATTAGCCTTTTAGGATCATTAGTGCTTTTGCATAGATTCTCTCGGTTGGTTTTGTGAAAATCTTGTTTTAAGCACCTCATTTTATAGTTTATTTCTATGGATTAACATGGCTATACTTCATTGCTTGGATGTATGCAAAAGCAACAATTTATTTTCTCTCATGTTTTCTTCGTTGTTATTGCTAATGACATCCATTTCTGGTAAATAAAGGCATACATGTTCACCACTCGTATCCCTTTTTGGATAGAAATTTCAAACTATGTGACATACTTTAAAATATATCTTACTAAAATTAGTTCCAGTGGCATTCATTATCTTTCCAGATTTAGTTATTGAATTATTTGAAGGTATTTATAGATCAAATAAGTATGTCTTTCAGAAAGTCCACTTGTAACAAAGCAATCATAATTTCTTCTTATGCATAATTATCCTGATAGTTAAGGTCTTATATGTATCAAATTCCAAATTCTTAAGTTTTTGTTTAATCTCTCACTAACTTTCCTATATGCAATTGAAGGACTAAAAATGACTTCTTTTTTTTTTTCTTCTTAAATCATGTTCTATTTTATTTCCAAGTGTTCTTTTAGTACATAATTGGCCTGAATTGAAGGACATTTTTGGTGTTCAAGCCACTGTTGAAGATATATATATAGTTCTATCTTTTCGCCTATTTAATTAATTATACAGGCAATTTCTGTGGAAGGACAAAAGACAAACCTTCAGACAGATTACATCCTTAAGGTATGTACGGCAATACTTTTTTAAACAATTAGAAATTTAGCTTCTTTCTATAACAAAAAACATATAGTTGAAAATGGAATATATGTTAAGAAGCTAAGCTGATCTTTGTTTCAATTCAACTAATTTCAGATTCTTGGACTTGATGTTTGTGCTGACACGATAGTAGGTAATGCTATGAGAAGAGGTATCTCGGGCGGCCAAAAGAAAAGGCTAACAACAGGTACTGAAAATCTGTTATCTAAAAGCCTCAATTTAGCCTTGCACAATGTAATAGGACGAGAGAAAAATTTCGTATTAGCAGCAAATTAAATGTTTGTTTGGAAATTCAAAGTGTTTTATAATGTATTGAGTAGCATATCAATATTAATGCAGGGGAAATGATTGTTGGCCCAACAAAAGCATTGTTTATGGATGAAATATCAAATGGCTTAGATAGTTCGACCACATATCAGATTGTTGCTTGCCTTCAACAGTTGGCTCACATCACAGATGCTACGATACTAATGTCTCTTCTTCAACCAGCACCAGAAGTATTTGACCTCTTCGATGATATAATCTTGATGGCTGAGGGAAAAGTCATTTTCCATGGTCCTAGAAGCAACATATTAGAATTTTTTGAAAATTGTGGGTTCAAGTGTCCTGAAAGGAAAGGGGTAGCTGACTTTCTCCAGGAGGCAAGTTCCTCACGCATGCTACTTTTCTATAGTCTGTTAAGTAAAATCTCTTTTTAAGTTTTAACCTTGCCTCTTGCATCTGCTATAGGTCATCTCAAGGAAAGATCAGGCACAATACTGGAATAATCGAACTCAACAGGCATATAGCTATGTTTCTGTTGATACAATATCAACAAAATTTAAGGAATCTCCTTATGGAAATAATCTCTTCAAGGAGCTTTCTGTGCCATATGATAAGTCCAAGAGCCATAAAAATGCTATAAATTCTAGTGTGTATTCACTTCCTAAATGGACACTCTTCCGAGTTTGCATCTTGAGAGAATTTCTTCTCATGAAAAGAAATTCTTTTATTTATATATTCAAATTTGTTCAGGTCTGCTATGCAACTTTTAGTTCCTAACTTTTTGCTCTATCGATCAACTACCTGCAGGAAGGATATGACTTTTATATTTCTTTAATGCAGCTTATGACAAGCGCATTTATAACAATAACTGTGTTTTTGAGAACTAGGATGGATGTGGATCTTCTGCATGCAAATTATTATTTGGGAGCTCTATTCTATGCTCTACTTATTCTACTTGTTGATGGGTTACCCGAGCTGCCCATGACCGTTACAAGGCTAGAAGTTTTCTTCAAGCAGAGAGAATTGTGTTTCTACCCAGCTTGGGCATATGCAATCCCAACTACCATTCTCAAATTTCCTCTTTCTTTGTTGGAATCTGTTGTTTGGACATCTATTACTTATTATGCCGTTGGTTTCAGTCCTGAGGTTGGTAGGTGAGTGTCAATTGATATACCATTGCTTCATTTTCTTTAATGATGAGTATTTTTCATATTGAAATATTATAACTGTCCAAGTTATTAACCATGTTACTGATCTCTTTAGCTTTGAATAAAGTGGCCATTCAAATATAACAATGTTTAATTTAATTGGTGCTGGGATTTTTACTCAAGTTCTCAATTTCTTATTAATGCTTCCAGGTTCTTCTGCCAATTACTTGTATTCTTTGCTGTGCATATGTCATCAATATCCTTATTCCGGTTCTTGGCTGCTATCTTCCCAACAGTTGTTGTTGCTACAACAGTTGGCAATCTATCAATTATGTTTGTTTTGTTATTTGGTGGCTTCATAATCTCACGACGTAATATTTCCAACTATCATTTTGTTTTCGTTTCGTATATAAGACTTCTGTGAGGAGAGGAATATAACTCATATGGAAATGTTTATTGCAGCTTCTATGTCAGTTTGGTTGAAATGGGGATTCTGGGTTTCTCCAATTTCATATGGTGAGATAGGCCTTGCTCTGAATGAATTTCTTGCCCCCCGATGGGAAAAGGTGAGTGCATATAAACCATACTAGCTAATTGAAGAATTTTTGAATTTCTTGCTCAAAAAAAAAAAAAAAAGGACAGTAATTATAACATCATATATACGAACCACACAACAATGGAAAAAAAACTAACTAGCTTGATTCTTCCCTTAAAATGATGAAACAAAATCATAAGAAAATATCACAGCCGATCTCTCCTTTTATTCCTAAAATACTTTTCTAAAATAAAATCCCTAACTTTGACTATGAATATTCAATACTCCCCTTCAAGCTGGAGAATATATATCATGTAATCCTAGCTTGCAAATTAAGTCTTCAAAGTTAGGTTTAGGTATAGCTTTGGTTAGGATGTCTACAGTTTATTGCTTGGTAGAAATGTAGTTCAACTTAATAGTCTAACTGGTCACTTTCTCCTTGATGGGGTGTCAGTCAATTTCAACATGTTTAGTCGTATCATGATGCACATGAGTCTTTGCTATGCTGATAGCTGCCATATCTGCTTAAATGCCACAAATCATCAAAATAAGAGATGAACTCACTTGTTCCAGTTCACTAAGAACCTTTTTTTTCTTAATCCAAATCCCTTCACAAATTCCTTGTGCCAGTGCTCTATACTCAGCTTTGACACTGCTTCCGGCTACCATTGATTGCTTCTTGCTCTTCCATCTAACAAGATTACCCCAAACAAAAGAACAATACCCAGAAGTTGACCGTTTATCAATGATGTTCCCTACCCAATCTACGTCTAAGTGCATCTCAATGTAAAGATTCTCTCTCTTTTTGAAGAGTAAACCTTTCCCTGGTGTCATTTTCAAGTATCTAAGAATGTTGTAGACTTCCTCCATGTGTTCCTCTAAGATTGTGCATGAATTGACTCATAACACTCACTGCAAAACCAATATTTGATCGAATGTGTACTCAAGTGTTGAACAATTCGTTGATATCTCCCGTCTACCGGTGTACTTTCTTTCTCAGTGCCAAGTTTCAGTTTCTTCTAATTGTCCACAAAGAGTATCAATTGGTTTACATCCAACTATCCAAGCATACCAGTCTCCTTTTAGGAACAACAATGCCCTTCCTTGGTCACTCCCATCCCAAGGAAATGCTTAGTATTTCCAAGATCTTTAACTTCAAAATCTTCTGAAAATACATTTGTAATTCTTCCAAATCATTCCCAGATAGAATAATATCATCGACATAGACTATTAATACATCAATTTTCCTAGCATGAGATTTCTTGACAAACAAAGTATGATTAGCCTGACTATGTATGTAGTTAAGCTTCAAAATCACCTTTGTGAATATGACAAACCAGGTTCAAAGGGATTGTTAAATGTCATACAAGGACTTCTTGAGTTTGCGAACCTGATTCTTTGCCAAACTTCCTTTGAAACTAAGTGGTATTTCTATGTAGACTTCTTCCTCAAGGTCACCGTTTAGAAAAGTTTTTTCTTTTTACGTCCAGCTGTTGCAATCACAAATCTTGGTTGACAGCTAATTAGTAATGAGTGAAGAATTTTGATAGTGTTTAGCTTTTCAATAGGAGTAAAATTTTCTTGATAGTTTATCCCATGGCAAGTGTTTGTTACTTATAAGAGAAAATATAATACTTATGAGGAAAAATGTAATACTTTTAAATCAAAATAATAAAATATAACATATTTCATTTTCATCTTGACCCTGTTGAAAATAAAGAGTTAGTTTTATTTATAGGGTTGTGTCTGTTTATGAATAGGTGTCAGTTTATGAATAGGTATTTACAGTTTTGTATTTGTGTATATATATGTACTGTGTTTCTGTATTAGAAACAGATATATACCAATATAATTTCAGTTTTATATTCATTTCCTAGTCTTGATTCTTCATATTGCTTCCGCCTAACTGGCGGGTGGTATTATTCTCCACCCGCCAGGCCATTCCATCTTCCAAATTCAACATGGTATCAGAGCCTACTTTCCTAGGGCATTCCAAACATCAAAATTGTTTTTCATTGCATGAACAGTAAAGTTACTGTTCACGCAAACCCTAATTTTTCAAATTACTTGCTTTTGGTGAGTTCTTTTGTCAAATTGGTGTCACCCATCCTTTCTACTGTCTCCGGCGAGCCTGACCCAGCAAGTGGTATCGCCATCTCCTCCCCCACGCGCCTCCACGCGCCGCCGCCATTGTCGGACTCCGATCGCACGCGCCGGCGCGTGAGGCTGTCTCCGGTGGCTTTTTCTGGCGAAACTCTCCAGTTCTGCTCGTCGGCTCTCCTCCATTCCTTCTGTGCATATGATGTATTTTTCCGGTGAAAATTTTACAGATTGTTGTTTTGCCCTTCTTTGGACATGTTGGTGAAGTTTTAATGCTTTTTGGGTTTGTTGCCAACTTCTTTCCGGGATTTTTTGGTATAACTGTATTCGGTATACCATATTTATTCCCTAGGGTTTTCAAGTTTGGTACCTTTTGTTTATTTCCGGAAGTCTCTTTTGTTATTCACTTATCCTATAAGGGGTATAAACAACAATCATATGTGGTGCTCTCGGTATTCATACTTCACTCTTTGGGTGTATTTGTCATTACTTTGGTGCTCTTGTTGAGAGGTTGGAGTGTGGTGGGAAAGGGCTACCTGGAAGAGGGCTACCCGCTACTTGATAAGGTTCAAAGGAAACCGAGAAGAGTCCGGAGTGAAAGCTATCCAAAGTGAAGCCGTCCACCCATCCGGTGCCGGTCTAGCGGAGGGGGCGACCTAGAAAAGGGCTACCTGGTACTTGATAAGGTCTGGAGTGAAGCCATCCAAAGGGGAAAAGGGCTACCTAGTGCCGAGAAGAGTCCGGAGTGTGAGCCATTTAGAGTAAGTTGCCGCGGATCTGCCGCGGATATCGGCTTCTCAAGGGAGTGCTTATGTTGCTGTGTGGGTATTCGTGTTAATCTTGCCCTCGGTGCCTTCATTCCCAATGGTTGTGTATAGCATTGTTCCTCCGAAGCCATCCCACACTGTTAATCTCTAGCTGCTTTTAGTCTTCATTTGTAATTTAAAGTAAGGTAGAGTGTATGTTTTAATCCAAGCTTGAAACTTCCAGATGTTCAAGCTTGAGGGGGAGTGTTGAAAATAAAGAGTTAGTTTTATCTATAGGGTTGTGTCTGTTTATGAATAGGTGTCAGTTTATGAATAGGTATTTACAGTTATGTATTTGTGTAATATATGTACTGTGTTTCTGTATTAGAAACAGATATATACCAATATAATTTCAGTTTTATATTCATTTCCTAGTCTTGATTCTTCATATTGCTTCCGCCTAACTGGCGGGTGGTATTATTCTCCACCCGCCTGGCCATTCCATCTTCCAAATTCAACAGACCCAACCCGTCACGGATAAGGATTCATAAGACGGTCTCACACAAGTTTTTGCCATTAAATATTTGTGTGTGTGTGTGTATTTGTGTGTGTGTGTATATATATATATATATATATATATATATATATATATATATAAGGATTCAGGGTTGGGGCGGGTGTACAATCCCTGTCTGAGCAGGGACCAGGTTTCCCCATTATTGGGGTCGGGTTGAATTGACATTCCTACTCGTCTCGCTCCATCAAATGTGGGTACTCACTCTCAGTTTCTAATTTTATTCATATGGTTCAACCCATCTAATAAGCCCGATAGCCCTAGGTTGGTTTAGGGTTAGGGCCAACCCAAACCCGAAAATAAAATAATAAAATAACTGATTAGCCTGAACAAGTCAGACAGGACTAGCTTGAAACCGAGCGGACTGGCACGATTGACACCTGTAATACATGGTATGTTTTTCATTCCTGGTTGATTCTTCGTTAATTCTTGCAGATGTCACCCACAAATATGACAATAGGAGAAGAAGTTCTTGAAAGCCGAGGATTAAATTTTGATGGGTACCTATATTGGGTATCAATTGGTGCTCTATTTGGCTTTACAATACTATTTAACCTTGGTTTCACATTAGCCTTGAGTTTCCTTAAACGTAAGTTCACATATCTATTGTATTTGAGATGAAACTACAGAACAATTTTAGTATAGTTATTCAATTCCAATATCCATGCAGCCCCAGGTTCACGTGCTATTATTTCAAAGGAAAAATTCTCAAAAATACAAGGAAGTGGAAAATCACTTCATAAAGTGCCTGTTGAAGAAAAAACTTCTGAACCTTCTAATCCAGGTTTTGTACTTTTTCCTTTTGTTTATTTCTTTTGAATTGCCTTATGATTCAAATTTATTTTCTTCTTAAAAAAAGTCTTTTTTCTTGTCTTCTGCAGGCCGAGTGATTTTGCCTTTTGAAGCCTTAAGTGTAGTTTTTCAAGATGTTCAATACTACATTGACATGCCTGTGGTAATGGAACATATATACCACTCTCATTTGACAATGGATTGTATCTGGAAAGATCATTAAGGCCAGATTCATTGGTTGATTTAATCCTCTTATATCTGTTATTCTGTTTTTAGGCAATGAAGGAACGCGGTTTCACTGAAAAAAGACTACAACTTCTTTCCAACATCACTGCTGCACTCAGACCTGGTGTTCTTACTGCTCTTATGGGTGTCAGTGGTGCTGGAAAAACAACTCTTCTTGATGTTCTTTCTGGTAGAAAGACTAGTGGTATAGTGGAAGGAGAAATAAGGATTGGAGGGTACCCTAAAGTTCAAGAGACATTTGCTCGAGTTTCTGGTTACTGTGAGCAAACTGATATACATTCTCCTCAGATTACAGTAGAAGAATCAGTTATCTTTTCTGCTTGGCTACGGCTTCCTCCAGAGATTGATTCCAAAACTAAATCTGTATGGCTGTCCATTTCTATGCTACATCAGGATTGCCCTATTATTTTCTGAACCCATTTTGTGTCAGTGTTGTAACAATCGGCCTAGGTAGCCGCCTGGCGCCGACTAGGCACCCCTAGGCCAAGCCGATTTCAGCCCTTGGTGACGTTTAGTCGGCCGGCCGATTAGGCACCTAACTCGGTCGAGTGATTTTGTTTGCCTGCTCGGTTGCTCCTCTTCTATATTCCTCCAGCCATGTACTCAACTAACCATCTAACATATGTAGTTGACTAGTTCGGGGGATTATAATAGTCTAACAACTCACAGCCCTGAGTGAGAAAAGTGAAGATGGTATATTCGGCTGCTTAGGCGCTCTAGGAGCTAGGCTCCCCCGGGCGCCCGACTAGACTAGCGCCTAGTGCCTTCTGCAACATTTTTTTGTGTATACAATTAATTCCAATATGATATGATTGTCCTTGGGTGTGTATGTAGGAATTTGTGAAGGAAGTGATTGAGACAATTGAGCTTGACGGAATAAAGGACATGCTGGTAGGCATGCCTGGTATCAGTGGTCTTTCAACAGAGCAACGCAAGCGGCTCACAATTGCTGTGGAGTTGGTTGCGAACCCCTCGATCATTTTCATGGATGAGCCTACAACTGGGCTTGATGCAAGGGCAGCTGCAATTGTGATGCGTGCCGTAAAGAATGTGGTTGGCACAGGAAGAACAATTGTTTGCACCATTCACCAACCCAGTATTGATATATTTGAAGCTTTTGATGAGGTAATAAGTAATTGTTAATTTAGAAAGCATGAGAAGATGAATATTGATTGATTGATTGCTTTAACATTTAATACTACACTTGTTCAAAGTACACATTTGTTTCTACTATTCTTTAGCTTATTCTCTTGAAAACCGGTGGGAAAATGATCTACTGGGGACCGCTGGGTTGGCATTCTTGTAAAATGATTGAATATTTTGAGGTCAGTTTAATTTGCCAGATCTGTTGTACACTTTCCATGCTTTTCCATTGTCCATTTACTGAAACAATTAAGTCTTAACAGGGTATCTCTGGTGTGCCAAAAATAAAGGATAATTATAATCCAGCAACATGGATGTTAGAAGTCACTTCAACATTTGCAGAAGCTGAACTTGGCTTAGATTTTGCAGAAATCTATCAAAAATCTTCTTTAAACAAGTGAGTCTGATAAAATAAAGAGCTTCAATTAAGACTTAATTCTGGATTTAGTACTTTGACTATCACTTATTTCCAATTTTAGTCTTTGACTTTTAAAGCTACCAAATTTAGTCCTTAACAGGGCATTTGGTTGGGAGGAGGGAATTAGGGAGGAAAGGAATTGTGATTCTGTGGGAAAAGAATAAGGTGAGAATAAAGTAGGAATTGAAATTCTATTGTTTGGTAGGGAGGAATAGAATTATTGAGAATGGGAAGGGAAGAAGTGATTTTACGACTAAAATTCCCTTGTGTAATAATAAAATAATAATAATAATCAAGGGCAATTCAGTCATGTTCCTATTTTTTCCTTTCCCAGCTGCTGCCAAATTGCAATTCCTCCCTCCAACCAAACAATGTAGTTTCTCATGCCAAAGAATTACATTGTAGAAGATTTACAACCAAACACCTTGTAAGTATTGAGTCATTTGCAATTGTAATCCGCCATTAGCTTTTCCCTGTGTAAATCATTAACATTGAGGATAAAATTGGAAAGTTATGACCATTGAGTCAATTGTTTTTCACACGCCATAAACAAAGCCATAATTTCCTTATTCTAGTACCCCTAATTTCACCGTACCCTCAATGTTAAGCGTTGTTCACACAGGAAAAAACTTATAGTGGATTACAATTGGAAATGATTCAATACTTTATGAATGATGAATGATAGTCAGAGGATTAGCTACCTCCAGAATTAACTCTTCAATTAATTCCTGATTCATTCTAAAATATTTCTGAATTACAATTGCACCTGAATATTGGTAGAAATAACAAAGAACTTGTAAAGATGCTGAGCGTTCCACGTCACGGCTCAAAGCAGTTGCATTTTCCCACCCCCTTTTCACAGAAGGGGTGGGGCCAGTTCAAGACCTGCCTTTGGAAGCAGTATTGGTCTTACTGGAGGAGTCCTTCCTACATCTTGATGCGATTCATTCATATGCTCATCACATCTCTTCTTTTAGGATTGTTGTTTTGGGACCAAGGCAAGAAAATGTAAGAATATTATACTTACTAGCTGCTCCGTCCAAGATTTGATTATATCTACTCTCAAAGGAACTATTAATCCTTTTGTTTTCTTGTGGAATTAATAGAGAAAACCAGCAGAGCTTGTTGAATATACTTGGTTCAATGTTCACTGCAGTAATCCAATGTGGGATAAACAATTGCTCAACAGTTATACCATATGTCAGCACAGAGAGAACTGTCTTGTACAGGGACAGATTTGCTGGGATGTATGCTTCATGGGCTTATGCATTGGCACAGGTATAAACAGTGTTGTAAAAATTAGCCTTGGTGGCTGCCTAGGCCAAGGCGATTTCAGCCCTAGGCGGCTTTTAGTCGGTCGGCCGACTAGGCACCCTAGGCGCCGAGTTGGGCGCCTAATTCGGCCAAGTGGTTTTTGGTTTTTTTTTTGTCTGCTTGGTTGCTCCTTTTATATATTCCTCCAGCCATGTACTCAATTAACCATCTAGCATATGTAGTTAACTTGTTTGGGAGATTAAGACAATCTAACAACTCAGTAACTCACAATCTTGAGTGGGAAAAGTGAAGATGATATACTCGAATTACTAAACTACTTAGGTGTTGTCTAGGCACTAGGCGTCCCCCGGCCGCTCGACTAGTGCCTAGCGCCTTTTGCAACATTGGGTATAAATACCTCAACATGTTCCTTATAACATTCGATCTAATGAAACTCCTAATATTGTCATATATAGGTTATCGTCGAGATTCCTTATCTGTTTGCTCAAACAGTTGTGTTCACGGCTATCACATATCCAATGATTGGATACTACGGGTCAGCACACAAGGTTTTGTGGTACTTCTATGCCATGTTTTGCACGCTGCTGTACTACAATTATCTGGGAATGCTGCTTGTCGCCATGACTCCAAGCTTTCACATAGCTGCAACTCTGCAATCTCCTTTTTACTCCATGTTCAACCTCTTTGCTGGATTCATGATTCGTAAGCCAGTGAGTACAAGAAATACTTTCTATTATAAGAAACTTAAGGCATTACTGCAAACAATCATTTTATATATGTTCATAATCTTGCAGCAAATACCCAAGTGGTGGGTCTGGTTTTACTATTTAATCCCTACATCTTGGTCCCTAAACTGCATGCTTTCTTCGCAATATGGAGACGTAGAGGAGGAGATCATGGTTTTTGGAGAAAAGAAAACAGTGGCAGCCTTTTTGAGGGATTATTTTGGGTATCACCATCATCAATTGCCCATTGTGGGTGCAATGCTGATTTTGTTCCCACTTCTTTTTGCCTGTTTATTTACACTTTGTATTCAGAAGCTGAACTTTCAAAGGAGGTGAATGATGAAAATTCAATAATCTGACTCATTATTTATGTTTATGCACAAAAACATGTTCAAAAATCACTTTTATTATGATGTTTTAATGTTTTAATTTTAAGGAATACTGTGTTTTCAATACATTATTTGGATCAAGCCTAGTTTCAAACCCAATTAGAGAGATAATAGCCATGCGGCCCATGCAAGTTACATCTTAAAGGCCAAGAAGTGTCAGCACTGTTTTATTTGCTTTGGAGCTTATTTTGATGTACTTTAGGTCCCTAGGTTGTGCCAACTTGTAGGCCTAGAAAGTGGAAGAAGTGTCTTTAATTTTTCAGCACATTTTTCTTATGTTTTGGGACATACTTGGGTGTATTTTAGGCCTCTAGGTTGTGGCCACTTGTAGGCAAGCCCCTTTTGTGTCCTATCCTAGCCTAACTTAGTGGCAATTCAACCCGCCTCCGACAGGAAAATCAATCTCAGTCCTGACGGGGAGCTATTTTGGGAACGAGGACCCCATTTCCCGCCTCACCCCGTTGTCATCCCTAGCTTAACTTATTAGTTTTGAATGCCCTAAAAGCCTACCCTAGCCTTAGTTATTTGAAAGTCCAATTATTGGGTTTAAGAGCAACATTATCAATGAATATTGTGAGGAAAATGTCAAATTAAATCACTCATGCTCAAGATTATAGCAAATGTGGAGAAGAATTAATTGGGAAAGAATGGGCCTGCAAAGGCCAAAAATAATGTCAGAGCGCGGAAATGAGGAGGGACATCTGCTGTGCGCAGCAGCAGCCCACACGGACGCGTCAGGCGCGTCTATAAACCTTCTGTTTATTTTATTTTATTTTTTTTACAATCAACTTTAGTTTTTTTTTTTTTCTTTTTTCTCTCCCCACCCATCTTCTCTTTTCTAATCACACTTACAAAATCTCCTCAAAAACTACAAAATAACTCCACTAATGTGGATGCTCCAAGTCCTGATTAGTTAGGCCAATTAGAGGGATAGACAACATAAAGCCTAAACCTATACATTTAGCCCTTATTACTACATTCAAGAGAAGTTTGCCTCTTTAAAAACTAAGATTAAGTGTTGAATATTCTCTACTTCTCTTGTTCGACTTGGAATTGGTAATAATCAAGTTAATGTTCAAGATTGGCAGAGACTAGAGACAAGTCAGACAACGCAAGCTCTACAAATTTTGAAGGTAACCCTCTTACATTAGACTAATTTGTAAGACCAGGTTGTTATCTTGTGATTGTTATTTGTTTAAATCAACTATTTAATTTTTACTATATAAGTTCCTCAACTATTTAATTCTTACGCAATAAAGTAATTGTTAAACCTTATTGAGTAAAAATTGAATAATTGAGGCCTTAATTTGAGAAAAATTAATAGTCAATGATTAATTTTTGAATTATGACATAATTGATATACGATTTTAGTTATTAACTCAATAGTCAATACAAAACTAAATCACTTTGGGTACAGAATTAGATGCATGAGAGATCATCTGGCCACTTTAGTGTATCTTTAAGAGTTGATAAAAAATTGTGCAAGTTTGACATAAAGTCCTAGTATGTTAATAAGAAGGCATTGATTTTATAGTTAAGAGTTTGATTTTCTTAATTTCAAATATACACTTTATGAAAATAGAAAATACTTAATTTTTTTTTTGTTTCAAAAAATAAACCCAAATAGTATAAGAAAAATCATCGATGATAGACATAAAAAATGTACAACTTTCTAGAGACGGGACTTTAGTCGGTCCCTATAAATCAGAATGCATATATTCCAATACATCTTTGGTACGGTGTGTAGCATTAGAGAAACTAACTCTCTTTTGTTTCTCAAAACCACAATGCTCACAAATTTGTAATTTACATGTACTTGAATTACCTAAGAGGCCTTTCTTACTCAGGATATGCATGTCCTTCTCACTCATATGCCTCAGATGCATATGCCATAATTGAGTGAGATCCGCATCAGATATCGATGAGGAGAGTGCTACTGAACCTGTTATAGTACTACCATGCAGAACATACACGCTTTTAGAATGAGAAGCTTTCATTAAAACAAGAGAACCTTTAATTACCTTAAAAACTCCACCTTCAATTGTGTACTTGCACCCCAGAGATTCCAAGGTGCCCAAGGAATATCATGTTCCGTTTCAAATTAGGAATATACTGAACATTGGTAAGAGTACTGACAACGTTATCATGATGAGTTCTAATATGAACACTTCCAATTCCAATAACTTTGCATTGGGTATTATTACCTCTTCAAGACAACTCCACCAACAATTGGTTATAGAGAGATGTACCAGTTTTTATGAGGGCACATGTGGACTGTACAACCAGAATCTCCTCAGTTTTGCTCTGTTTGTTACTGGAGTTAATGGATAATAGAACATCACCTTTTGAATCACTTGTAACAAAACCAGCTTCATCGGACTTCTTTTCTTTCTCTCTTGTTTGTTCTTCAGTTTAAAGCATTCAGACACATCATGCCTATGCTTCTTGCAGTACTTATAAGATTTGTTAGACTTTAGTCTACTGGACTTAAATTTTTTATTTTTATTGTCCATCTAAGGTGACAATTGTCCTCTAACAGACAAACCTTCACCTTTCTTCTCGGAATAAATTTCTTTGTCAAAATTTTCTTTGGATAATAGATTTGACTTGACGTCGTCAAAAGTAAGAGCATCACTATTACCATACAACATAATTTCTTTGAAATACTTGTAAGATTTAGGGAGAGAGACAATCAATAAAACAACACAATCCTCATCATAAATATCAATATCGTTATTTTTCAAGTCTAATATAATAGAACTAAATTCATCCAAATGAGACTTAATAGAAGTACCTTCTGTCATACAGATTGTGTACATCTGCTCTTTAAGTGTAGTCTGTTCGCCAGAGATTTGGCCATATAAAGCGATTCCAGCTAGTACCATAATTTTGACGTAGTCATCTCACATACCACCTCGCGTAGAACCTCTGTAGACAAGCACAATTGAATGGTTGAACGTGCCTTGTCATCCAAATCTTTCACTCTACATCTGTCATTGTAGTCAGCTTTTCTTTTTCTCGGCTAGTGCTTTCTTCAAACCGCTCTGGGTTAGAATGGCTTTCATATGAACCTTACAGATAAAAAAACTACTTTTTCTGTCGAACTTCTCGATATCAAACCTGATGAAAGTCGAGATCTTTAAAAAAAATTCTCAATTAAACCGTTCTAATACCACTTGTTAGGAATATAAAATAATAATGTGAAAGTGAATAATAAAAAATTGAGAATCATAGAGAAATTAAAATATAAATAAAGAAAAAATATAAAATGACAAAAGAAAGAAAGGAAGAATGAATGAATGAATATATATATATATATATATATATATATATATATATATATATATATATATATAATATAATTAGGTTCTTGTGCGGTTAGGGTGCCCAGGTGCGGTTGTGCGGTTTAATCTGGGCTATTCATCTCGCTTAAATCAACGTCCAGGATTACCAAATTTTTTTTTAAAAAAAACGCGGTGGCAATTTTGTAATTTTTGCATCTAGGTCAAAATTAAGGTGAGCGGATCTGTGATTAATGTGTGTGTGTTTTGTATATAAGATGCGTGAGTTTTGTGCGTAAGGTGCGTGAGTTTTGTGCTTAATGTGCGTGGAGTTGTGCTTGACGTGAGTAGTTGTTAAAACTTAAAGTGTGGACTTTTGTGCTTAAGGTGCGTGAAATTTGTTATTAATGTGAGTGGAGTTTGTGCTTAATGTGTGTAGGGTTTGTGCTTAATGTATGTGAGGTTAGTGATTAATGTTAATAGTTGTTGAAACTTAAAGTCTGTGAGTTAATACTTAAAGTGCGTGTGGTTTGTGCTTAATGTGCGTGAGGTTGTGTTTAATGTGCGTGGGTTTTGTACTTAATGTACGTGAGTTTGTGCTTAATGTTAATAGGTGTTGAAACTTAAAGTCTGTGAGTTAATATTTAAAGTGCGTGGGTTTTGTAGTTAATGTGTGTAAGATTGTGCTTAATGTGTGTGGGTTTTGTACTTAATGTGCGTGCGGTTGTGCTTAAGATCTAATACTTAAGGTGCGTCAT